>NC_044041.1:140410902-141010902 GCF_901765095.1 Microcaecilia unicolor | reverse complement strand
TGGGAACAGATTGATGGGAAACATTGGGTGATTGGGTGGCAGAGCCGGTGTGGGGAGGCGAGTCAGACTTATACGGTCTGTGCCCTGAAAATGACACGATACAAATCAAGGTAAGGTATACACAAAAAGTAGCACATATGAGTTTATCTTGTTGGGCAGACTGGATGGACCGTGCAGGTCTTTTTCTGCCGTCACCTACTATGTTACTATGGACACTAAATTAACCTGAAACTATATACAATCTGAATGAGCGTGGAGCCTGGAACAGAATAAAACGGGCCTAGGACGGTGGAGTTGGATTCTAGACCCCAGATTCTGCAACACTGACTGCCCAAACCGACTGTTGCATCGGCTATCCTGCTCAAGGCAGTACTGAGATGTGAATGAGTGGACTGAAGACCCATGTCACAGCCTTGCAATTTCTTCAATGGAGGCTGACATCAAGTGGGCTACCGACGCAGCCATGGCTCTGACATTATGAGCCATGACATGACCCTCCAAGGCCAGCACAGCGTGGGCATAAGTGAAAGAAATGCAATCTGCCAACCAATTAGAAATGGTGCGTTTCCCCAATGGCGACCCCCATCCTGTTGGTTTCAAAAGAAACAAAAAGTTAGACGGACTGTCTGTGGGGCTTTGTCCGCTCCATGTAGTAGGCAAATGGTCTCTTGAAGTCCAAGGTGTGCAAACTGCTTTCGCCAGGATGGGCATGAGGTCGGGGAAACAACTGACTGGTTCAGATGGAACTCCGACACCACCTTTGGCAGGAACTTAGGGTGTGTGAGGAGGACTACTCTGTTGTGATGAAATTTAGCATAAGGTGCATCCACTACTAAGGCCTGAAGCTCACTGACCCTACGAGCTGAAGTAACAGCCACCAAGAAAATGATCTTCCAGGTCAAGTACTTCAAATGGCAGGAATTCAGTGACTCAAAAGCAGCTTTCATCAGCTGGGTGAGAACGATGTTGAGATATCATGACACTGGTGGAGGTTTGATGGGGGGGGTTTGACAAAAGCAAACCTCTTTAGGTGAACAACTAAAGGCTGTCCAGAGATAGGCTTACCTTCTACACGCTAATTACACTAAGGTGAACCCTTACAGAGTTGGACTTGAGACTAAACTCTGATAAGTATAGAAGCTATTCAAGCAGAGTTTGTAGGACAAGAAAAGGGATCTATGGCCTTGCTGTCACACCAGACGACAAACCTACTACTACTAATCATTTCTATAGTGCTACTAGACGTACGCAGCGCTGTGCACTTGAACATGAAGTGACAGTCCCTACTCAACAGAGTTTATAATCTAATTAGGACAAACAGGACAAACAAGAGATAAGGGAATATTAAAGTGAGGATGCGGAAAAGCTTTTAATAGAGTAGCATGGTCATTTATGTTTAAAGTTCTTGAGACATATGCAATTCAGGGTAGCTTTTTTGATGCGATCTGTGCTCTGTATCATGACCTGAGGGCAGTCATGTTGGTTAATGGCTTTGTATCACAGCCCTTTTCCATTGGCAGAGGGACGAGACAGGCCAAAGTTTTTTTCCATTTATTTACTGCTAAGAACCACCATGCCATCATTCCACATGTGACTATGTGATCAACTTTCCTGCTCGCTCATGGAGAAATCTGTTATAAAGGTGCAACCGGTTTCTGTCATTTCTGTTCATATTTGTCTGTTATGTAGCCCACTCCCCTTAGATTGTTTTTTTTTTTTAAGTTTAAATTTAAGAATAACACCTCTTAATGGAATCTTTCCTGGAAGCCAGCAAGACCTGGGAGACACCCTCTGAAAGACCCAAGGAAGCAAATTCTAAGTTCTTAACATCTAGGCCGTGAGAGCCAGAGACTGGAGGTTGGGATGTAGAAACAAACCCTCATTCTGCGTGATGAGGGTCGGAAAACAGTCCAATCTCCACGGTTCTTCAGAGGACAATTCCAGAAGAAGAGGGAACCATATCTGCCATGGCCAGTACAGTGCGATCATTATCATGGTTCCGCGATCTTGAGTTTCAACAAAGTCTTTCCCACTAGATGTATCAGAGGATAAGCGCACAGGAGACCTGTCCCCCAATTGAGGAGGAAGGCATCCAACGCTAGTCTGTTGTGGGCCTGAAGACTGGAACAGAACTGAGGTACCTTGTGGTTGATCTGAACGGCAAAACGTTCTACCGAAGGGGTGCCCCACGCTTGGAAGATCTTGCAGGCCATGCCCATGTAGACAGACCACTCGTGCGGTTGCATTATCCTGCTCAGTGTGTCAGCCAGGGTGCGCCCGCAAGATAAGTGGCTTGAAGGAACAAGCCGTGCAGGCAAGCCCAATGCCACATTTGGACAGCTTCATGACACAGACGGCGTGATTTATTTATTTATTGCATTTGTATCCCACATTTTTCCATCTATTTGCAGGCTCAATGTGGCTTACAGGGACCTGTTATAGCATAGCCATTCCAGGTTATCAGATACAATTGGTATTGCAAAAAGATTAAGGATGAGAAAAGAGATCTGAGCAGATAGCTATAGAAAGATGATTTTCAGAGATGGGGTGGATTGGCGAGTGTAGTTAAGCTATGGGTTCTCTTTGTAGGTTTTGTTGAATAGGTACGTTTTCAGAGATTTACGAAAGTTCGTTATTTCGTTGATTGTTTTCAGGTCAGTTGGTAGGGCATTCCATAGCTGTGTGCTTATGTAAGAGAAGGTAGTCGCATGTGTTACCTTGTATTTTAGTCCTTTACAGCTGGGGAAGTGTAAGAAATTTGCGGGATGATTTTTTGGCATTTCTGGGAGGCAGGTCCACGAGGTCTAGCATGTAGGTCGGGGCGTCTCCGTGGATGATTTTGTGTACAATCGTACAGATCTTGAACGCGGTACATTTCTTAAGTGGGAGCCAGTGGAGTTTTTCTCTGAGGGGTTTTGCACTTTCATATTTTGTTTTTCCAAATATGAGTCTGGCGGCGGTGTTCTGGGCTGTTTGGAGTTTCTTGATAGTGTGATCTTTGCAGCTGGCGTACAGTGCGTTACAGTAGTCCAGGTGACTTAGTATCATTGACTGTATCAGGTTATGGAAGATGGATCTCGGGAAAAAAGGTTTTACGTAGCGGAGAGATTGAATGAATACTTTGCTTCGGTCTTCACCAAGGAAAATTTCGGTGGGATACCGGTGTCGGAAATGGTATTCCAAGCGAACGAGTCAGAGAAACTTACTGACTTCACAGTAATCCTGGAGGACGTAATGGGGCAGTTCAGCAAACTGAAGAGTAGCAAATCTCCTGGACCGGATGGTATTCATCATAGAGTACTGATAGAACTGAAAAATGAGCTTGCAGAGCTACTGCTAGTGATATGCAATTTATCCTTAAAATCGAGCGTGGTACCGGAAGATTGGAGGGTGGCCAATGTAACGCCAATTTTCAATAAAGGTTCCAGGGGAGATCCAGGAAATTATAGACCGGTGAGTCTGACGTTGGTGCTGGGGAAAATGGTAGAGGCTATTATTAAAAACAAAATTACAGAGCACATCCAAGGACATGGATTACTGAGGCCAAGTCAGCACGGCTTTTGTGGGGGGAAATCTTGCCTGACCAATTTACTTCAATTCTTTGAAGGAGTAAACAAACATGTGGACAAAGGGGAGCCGGCTGATATTGAGGCATATTTTCAAAGCACTTTGGGAGGCTAAGTTCCATAGGTTTCTATGGAACTTTGGGAGGCTAAGTGCTTTGAAAATGAGCCTCATTGTGTATCTGGATTTTCAAAAGGCGTTTGACAAGGTACCTCATGAAAGGCTACAGAGGAAATTGGAGGATCATGGGATAGGAGGAAATGTCCTATTGTGGATTAAAAACTGGTTGAAGGATAGGATACAGAGAGTGGAGTTAAATGGGCAGTATTCACAATGGAGAAGGGTAGTTAGTGGGGTTCCTCAGGGGTCTGTGCTAGGACCGCTGCTTTTTAATATATTTATAAATAATTTAGAGATGGGAGTAACTAGCGAGGTAATTAAATTTGCTGATGACACAAAGTTATTCACAGTCGTTAACTCGCGACAGGATTGTGAAAAATTACAAGAGGACATTACGATACTGGGAGACTGGGCGGCTAAATGGCAGATGACATTTAATGTGAGCAAGTGCAAGGTGATGAATGTGGGAAAAAAGAACCCGAATTATAACTACATCATGCAAGGTTCCATGTTTGGAGTTACGGACCAAGAAAGGGATCTGGGTGTTGTCGTCGATAATACACTGAAACCTTCTGCTCAGTGTGCTGCTGTGGCTCGGAAAGCGAATAGAATGTTGGGTATTATTAGGAAAGGTATGGAAAACAGGTGTGAGGATCTTATAATGCCGCACCTTGAGTATTGTGTTCAATTCTGGTCGCCGCATCTCAAGAAAGATATAGTAGAATTGGAAAAGGTGCAGCGAAGGGCGACTAAAATGATAGCGGGGATGGGACGACTTCCCTATGAAGAAAGACTAAGGAGGCTAGGGCTTTTCAGCTTGGAGAAGAGACGGCTGAGGGGAGACATGATAGAGGTATATAAAATAATGAGTGGAATGGAACAGGTGGATGTGAAGCGTCTGTTCACGCTTTAAAAAAAATACTAGGACTAGGGGGCATGCGATGAAACTACAGTGTAGTAAATTTAAAACAAATCGGAGAAAATATTTCTTCACCCAACGCATAATTAAACTCTCGAATTCGTTGCCGGAGAACGTGGTGAAGGCGGTTAGCTTAGCAGAGTTTAAAAAGGGGGTAGATGGTTTCCTAAAGGACAAGTCCATAAACCACTACTAAATGGACTTGGGAAAAATCCACAATTCCAGGAATAACATGTACAGAGTGTTTGTACGTTTGGGAAGCTTGCCAGGTGCCCTTGGTCTGGATTGGCCGCTGTCATGGACAGGTTGCTGGGCTCGATGGACCCTTGGTCTTTCCCAGTGTGGCATTGCTTATGTACTCTTTTGAGTTTCCACATGGAGTGAAACATCTTTTTCGTTATGTTCTTTACGTGGGTTTCGAGTGTGAGGTTCCGGTCGATGGTGACTCCAAGAATTTTCAGATTGTTTGAGACGGGAAGAGAAAATTTTGGTGTGGTTATGGTGGTGAAATTGTTTGTATTATGTTGTGAGGTGAGTACAAGACGTGTTTTTTCTGCGTTAAGTTTTAACTGGAATGCATCCGCCCAGGAGTGCATGATTTGGAGGCTTTGGTTGATCTCGTTGGTGATTTCATTTAGATCATGTTTAAACGCGATATAGATCGTGACATCGTCTGCATGAGGTTTTGATTGGCTAGTAGTTTGGCTAGGGGTATCATCATTAAGTTGAAAAGGGTTGGTGAGAGGGGGGATCCTTGGGGGACTCCACATTCAGGTGTCCAAGGGGCTGATATGTCCGTGTTCATTGTTACTTGATATGATCTTGTGGTCAGGAATCCTCTGAACCAGTTGAGAACGTTGCCTCCAATTCCAAAGTATTCTAGCATATGTAGTAGTATTCCATGATTGACCATGTCGAAAGCACTGGACATGTCGAATTGTAGGAGGAGTATGTTGTTGCCAGATGGGATGGGAGGGGAGGGGGAGAGTTGCAATTGCTTGTTTAAATGAGTTCATTACAGACATTAGTACAGTTTCAGTGCTGTGATCCCATGCCCCCCCACCACGCTTTTTTGATGTAATACATTGCAACCTGATTGTCTGTTTGAATGAGAATAATTTGATGGGACAGCCGATCTCTGAAAGTCTTTACAATGTTCCAGACCACTCGAAGCTCCAGGAGATTGATCTAAAGATTCGTTTCCTGGAGGGACCAAGTTCCTTGAGTGTGAAGCTCATTGACATGAGCTCCCCATCCCAGGAGAGATGCATCCGTCATCAGCACCTTTTGCAGCTGAGGAATTTGGAATGGAAGTCCTGGGGACAAATTGGATCGAATTGTTCACCACTGAAGGGAGCGAACAAGCTCTGCGGACACTTAGATGACATCTTCCAGGTTTCCTGTGGCTTGATACCAACTGAGAAGCCAGGGTCCACTAAGCTGGTCTCATGTGAAGACGTGCCATGGGTGCAATGTACACCGTGGAGGCCATGTGGCCCAGCAATCTGAACATCTGCTGAGCTGTGGCCTGCTGAGAGGTTTGAACCTTGGACGCCAGCAAAACTAGATTGTCTGCTCTGGCCTCCAGGTCATAGGCTCGAACCTTCTATGTGTCGAGCAGGGCTCTTATGAATTCCAATTTCTGAACAGGGTGCAGATGGGAATTGTGGTGGTTTAAAACAAACCGTAGTAGCTCTAGCACCTGAACAGACTTACGCATGGACTCCTGAGCACTGTTCTCTGAGTTGCTCTTCACCAATTGTCGAGATATGGGAACACATGGATTCCCAGTCTGCACAGCGATGCTGCGTCTACCACTAGACACTTGGTGAAAACCCTGACGTGAGGCCAAAAGGCAACACGCGGTACTGAAAGTGTTGTGTTCCCAGCCGAAACCGAAGATACTTCTGGTGGGCTGGAAGTATTGGGATATGAGTATATGCGTCCATTAAGTTCAGAAAGCATAGTCAATCATTTTCCTGAATTATTGGGTGAGGGGTGACCAGGGAAAACATCCTGAACTTTTCTCGGGCTAGAAATTTGTTCAGGCCCTTAGGTCTAGGATGGGATGCATCCCTTGTGTCTTCTTTTGCACAAGGAAGTACCTGGAATAGAATCCCTGCCCTTCTTCCGCTGGTGGAACGGGTTCGACCGCACTGGCTATCAGAAGGGCAGAGAGTTCCTCTGCAAGTACCTGCCTGTGCTGAGAGCTGAATGAATGAGCTCTCGGTGGACAATTTGGAGGTTTGGAATGTCAATTGAGGGTGTATCCGAGATGGACTATTTGAAGAACCTACCAGTTGAAGGTTATGAGGCCACCTTTGGTGAAAAAAATTTTAACATCCCCCCAACCGGCAAGTCATCCAGGACAGACACTTGCACAGCGGCTATGCTCTACTGGAGCCAGTCAAAAACCCGTCCTTTGCTTTGACTGGGGAGCAGCAGAGGCCTTAGGTGCAAGCTACTGACGAGAACGAGCATACTGGGGCTTAGCCTGAGCAGGCTGGCAAGCCGAGGGAGTGTACCTATGCCTAGAATAGTAGTAGGGACCATTGCCTGACTTGCCAAACCTCCTAGATGAGGAGGTAGATGCAGAAGGCGTCTGGTGGGAGACATAAGAGATGGTTATCAGTTTGTTTCTTGATCTGGTCAGCAACCTCCTCAACCTTCTCTCCAAAAAGATTATCCCCCAGCAAGGGGCATCCACCAACCTCTGCTGAACAGAATGCTCCAAGTTAGAAACACACAGCCATGAGAGTCTGCGATCTGCTATACTCTGAGCAGAAATCTTGGATGCCACATCAAAAGTGTCATAAGTGCTCCTGGCCAAGAACTTTCGATATGCCTTCTGCTGCTTGACTAACTGGAGAAAGGGCTCAGCCTGCTCTGGAGGGAGCGTTTCGACCAAGTTAGAGAGCTGCCTCATCGAGTTCTGCAAGTAAACGCTTGTGAAGAGCTGGTATAACTGAATGCGGGAAATGAGCACACAGGCCTGGTACATCTTTTCTACAACCATGGAGTCGTGAGGCAACTGACGCCGCACAAACCCAGGCTCACCATGGATCTGGTACTGGGTGCCGATTTTCTTGGGGACAGCAGGGATTGACACAGGGGACACCCAGTTCCTAACGAGAGAAGCCGTCAAAGCCTCCTTAGGAGGGGAGGTATAGTCCAGGACCTCAAACATCTTGGCCGTAGGCTCATCCTCCACTTCTACAGGGAATTGAATAGCATTAGCCATTTCCCTCTGAAATGATGGGAAAGAGAGGCTATCAGGTGGAGACTATCTCCTCTCATGTGGTGGGAAGGGCTCAGAAGGGATTCCAAAAGACTTGTCAGAGGAAAAGTATCTAAGATCCTCCTCTGATTCCCATGAGTATTCCTCCTTGGTGTCGGATAAAATCTCTCTACAAGATGACCAAGATCGAGCCTGCCTCAATGCCGAGAAACCATGTCCCCGAGAGCGGTGTTGAGAGACTGGCTCCTGCCTTGACTGCGGCGAAGCTTCCTCCACCGACGTCAGAGGGATGCCAGTCTGGGCGGCAGTCGACACCGGTGCTGCAAGTAGTGCTGGCATCAGAGGCCGAACCGCAGGCTGAGGGCCAGGCGGGGCCACAGCGGGAGGTATGGCAGGCACAAGAACCCACAATACCGTAGCATATTGTTGCATGAGGCCATCCAGCAGCTCAGGGAGCAAGGCCAGAATGTGCTCATCAAGGGCCGACATCGGGAAAAGCTGGGGCGTCGGCTGAGGCACAGGTTGCAGAACCACTGGGGCCGATATGGGAGCAGGATCTTGGCTGCTTGGAGACAATCGCATTGGCACTTCCTAGAAGGAGAGAGAGCGATCCTCCTGGTGCTGATACTTTGAGTGCCTTGGTGTCCCGGAGCTCCTGTGTATCGAGGGCAACTGGTGACGGTGCTTCTTGGCCTTCGCTCAAAGCTCCTTAGTGCTGACGAGGACATTGAATCCTCATGTCGCCTCGGGGTCGGGTCTGACAATTGACAGTCCCGGGGGGCCTGCACAGCAGGAGGCCTCAAGACAGGTGGAGACGCACTCAAATCTTCACTGCTCCTAGTGTCTTGAGGTCTTGAAGCAGCCATGCTTACCGATACTCCTGATGCTGGTGCTACACTCGAAGTCGATGCCGAGTTACTAGACCTGGCTCCAAAAATCTTTTCGCGTTGAGCCTCCCGGGAAACCTGGGATCTCTTCTTCATGCGAAGGCAGAGAACAGTTAGCAGGGCTATGGTCAGGTCCAAGACACTGCAGACACCAAGAATGGGTGTCTTTTCCCAAGATGGTCCGGCTGCATCAGGTACAACGCTTGAAGCCACTGGGAGTCTTTGTGGACTTGGATGGGAAGACCTCACCGGCCAAATCCAAGACTCGATGGTGCCCGAAAAAGGGGCAAAGGCACAAAAAAGGGAGTTCCCGACCGGAGTCAGGGCATAAAAGCAGCCCACATCAAAAAAATAAAGGTAACTTAAATGCAGGCAAAAGAAACTAAGAATAAATTAAGGGACCTTTTTTTTTTTCTTCAAGAAACAAGTTGAAAAAGGGTAAGAAAAATGTCCGAAGGCACTCAAAAGCTTGAAAAAAATGGACGCGTGAAGAGACACTGAAAAAGCACAATTTCTCTTCACACGGAGAAAAAGATACTGAGAGGACAGCGTTCTCGCGGCAGGCGAGAAGGCACTCGCTCTGTAGTTTGCTGGAGCCAGCTTGCTCCGGCTCGCAAGTTGTTAAATATTTTGGCATCTTGCTAGCTGGCTTGCCTCTCCACCCCCCACCCCGCGAGCTGCAGGGTCACAGACTCCCAGCGCCGGCTCATCTGCCCGCCCTCAGCTCACCGATAGCCCTCCTTTCCTTCCTGTTGCAGCCCTGCCTTTAAATATTTTATTTTACCTCGAGTCGTGGCGCCGGCATTGAAAGCAGCAGGCTCGGCTCGCCTCTAGACTTTCCTTCCATTCCCTCTCGGTGTCCCACCCTCGCGGAAACAGGAAATACATCAGAAGAGGGAGGGACACTGAGATGAAGGCAGGAGGTGAGCCGAGCCTGCTGCTTTCAGTGCCAGCACCACGACTCAAGGTAAAATGAAACATTTAAAGGCAGGGCAGCAGCAGGAAGGAAAGGAGGGCTATCGGGGAGCTGAGGGCAGGCAGGTGAGCCGGCGCTGGGGGCGAGTCACTGCACATGGATGGGAGGGGACAGGGGAGGATAGGGGGCAAAGGAGAATCGCTGGACATGGAGGGGAGGGGAGAGAGGAGAAATTGCTGGACATAGATGGTTAGGGGAGGACAGAGGAGAATCGCTGGACATGGATGGGAGAAGAGGGCAGAGGAGAAGCGCTGGACATGGATGGGAGGGAAAGATAGGAGCAAAGGAGAATCTCTGGACATGGATGGGAGGGGAGGGCAGAGGAGAGCTGCTGGACATGGATGGGAGGGGGAGAGAGGAGAGCTGCTGAACATGGATGGGAGGGGGAGAGAGGAGAGCTGCTGGACATGGATGGATGGAGAGCAGGAGAAATGCTGAACCTGGATGGAGGAGAGAGAAGACAGGAAGGAGATGCACACGGATGGAGGGAAAGGCAGAGAGGAGAAATGCTGGACATGGATGGAGGGAAGACAAAGGAAGTAGAAAGGCTGGACATGAATGAAGGGGAAGGAAGACAGAGGAGGAGATGAACATGGATTTAGGGGAGAGAGGAGAAATTCTGGACATGGATGGAGGGGATGGCAGACAGAGGAAGGAGATGCACATGGATGGAAGGGAGGGGAGAGTTGAAATGCTGGACATGGATGGAGGGGAGGGAAGAGAGAGGAAGTGAGATGAACATGGATGGAGGGGAAGAGAGAGGAGAAATGCTGGACATGGATCATGGAGGGGGGAGAGGAAAAAAGCTGGACATGGATTGATGAGAGGGAAGCGAGAGGAAGGAAATGCATATGGATGGAGGGGAGGGAAGAAAGAGGAAGGAGATATCTTGCGAGGCCCCCCATGTAAGTCTCGGCAGCCATTTTAAAGAAGATGCGGCAGGAGAAGGATCAGCGCCGGCAGTGGGCAGGAAAGACTGGGGATCTTTCCTGCTTCAAAGAACCCACTAGATCACCACGGACGCTGCCTTCAGGTATGCACTGGGAGTGGGAACCTTCGGCTCTGGGGATCGGGGAGGTCTGTAATAGGTAGGTAGGGTGGGGAGGGGAGGATACTGTTAAAAAAAAAAGTTAAATTCTTAAAAATGCTGCCATCTTGTACACAGAGGAAGTATAATAAGGGAATAACTTTTCATAGGTAGAGTAGTAATTTGTTATAAATCGTAATCAGTATGTCATTTGGAGGAGCTGGTTATTGGGACACCTAACCCTGTTATTGGTGCAGAGATTATTTTTCTCCTGGTAAAGGGCTTCTAAAACAGACATCATGTTACGGGAATCAGGTGCTCAACGTTCAGAGTTTCTATCTATTTATTTACTTAATTATGGCATTTTATCCCATATGAATTAGACTGGAGCCTTGCAGCATTAAAATTTTTTTTTTCTTGGAGTAATGCATGCCCCCCCCCCAAGGCTCTCTCCCCAGGTGTAGCCAGATTTGCAATTTGGGGGGGGGGGGGGCGCAGAGGTGGACCGGGGAGAGAGCCTGTTGTTAAATTTACCAGCACACCACTGCACTCGCTCATGCACAGTGCAGAGAAGCTCACCCTTCACAAAGCTCTGTTTTTTTCACTTGGGCATAAATGCCGGACCAGAAAATGTGGATCGGGGTCTACCTATATGTGAGAATATGAGAACCTGCTTGTCCTCGAAGAAGGTATATATGCTCGACTGACAGTCAGGTATTACACTGAGTCAGAAGATTTGAGGCAGGCATGGAATGGCGATGAAGAAGCAGAAGTCACATCTAGAGATGGAGTCACGCTCCACCTCTAGAGATGGAGTCACGAGATGGAGAGTCTTACATCCAATGCTGGAGCCACGCTCCCAATCCAACAATGGAGCCATGTTCTACATCCAGAGAAAGACAAAGGAAGCAGTCAGGAAACCATCTACGTGAATGATAGGCATTGGAACCATAAGGGGATACAACACTAAAAGGCGCCGTAAGATCAGAGCCTGTGCAAAGCTGGCTTCGCAGCTCAGAAGGTACTGCCACCAGCCATGGCACCATGGAACTTCCCTTAAGCAGTACCCAAGAGAAAAAGAGAGACACCAAGGCACATTTCAGCTTAGAGGGAAGCTGGCCCTACGCCAGAAGATGATGGCACTAAGCAGAGCCTACACAGACGCTATCAAACCTATCATCCGACATAGCACAGACAAGAAAAAGACCAGCACCCCAGCAGAAAGCTGCCCGAGTACTTCAGCACCACAAAAGAAGTCATCCTTATATACTGAGGAAACAGCTGCCCACACTCAGCCAGATAGTCCATGGAGGAGACGACAAACTCCTGTGCAAACCACGGCCTTGGAATCAATGCTGCACCCATTGGAAGCCTCGCACTGCACTCATAAGTACATAAGCATCGCCATGCTGGGACAGACCAAGGATCCATCGAGACGAGCACCCTGTCACCGACAGTGGCCAAAAGAACAAGCAATTTGTCCCGCCCATCCTAGAAATAGTGTATTATTCCCTCGTTCATTCAGTAACATTATATGGCCTTTTCCTCCAGGAAGCCGTCCAACCTTTTTTTGAAGTCCGCTAAATTAACCACCTTAACCACTTTTTCTGGCAGCAAATTCCAGAGTTTAACTACGCGTTGAATGAAGAAAACTTTCCTCCGATTTGTTTTAAATTTACCGCACTGCAGCTTCATCGCATGCCCCCTTGTTCTAGTGTTTTAGGAAAGCGTAAACAGATGCTCCACATCTACCCGTTCCATTCCACTCATTATCTTATAGACCTCTATCATATCTCCCCTCAGCCACCTTTTCTCCAAGCTGAAGAGCCCCAGCCTCTTCAGCCTTTCCCCATAGGGAAGTCGTCCCATCCCCTGTATCATCTTTGTCGCCCTTCTCTGCACCTTTTCCAATTCCACTATATCTTTTTTGAGGTGCGGTGGCCAGAACTGAACACAATACTCAAGGTGTGGTCGCACCATGGAGCGATACAACGGCAGAATAATATCCTTATTTTTGTTTTCAATCCCTTTCCTAATGATACCTAACATTCTATTTGCTTTCCTAGCTGCAGCAGCACATTGAGCAGAAGGTTTC
This sequence comes from Microcaecilia unicolor, assembly GCF_901765095.1. Lineage (NCBI taxonomy): Eukaryota > Metazoa > Chordata > Amphibia > Gymnophiona > Siphonopidae > Microcaecilia > Microcaecilia unicolor. Next base: position 140,998,076 of record NC_044041.1, on the reverse strand, counting down.
AAAGTATCATCAACGATGACACCTAAATCCCTTTCTCGGTCCGTGACTCCCAACACTAAACCTTGCATGACGTAGTTATAGTTTGGGTTCCTCTTTCCCACAAGCATCACTTTGCACTTGGTTCACATTAAACGTCACCTGCCATTTAGACGCCCAGTCTCCCAGTCTCGTAAGGTCCTCTTGTAGTTTTTCACAATCTTCCTGTGATTTGACTACTTTGAATAACTTTGTGTCATCGGCAAATTTGATTACCTCACTAGTCACCTCCATCTCTAGGTCATTTATGAATATGTTAAAAAGCAGAGGTCCCAGCACCGATCCCTGAGGGACCCACTAACTACCCTTCTCCATTGCGAATATTGACCTTTTAATCCTCCTTTTTGTTTCCTATCTTTCAACCAGTTTTTAATCCACAGTAAATCACATGTCCCTTTAATTTCCTCTGGAGTCTTTCATGAGAGACTTTATCAAATGCCTTCTGAAAATCTAGATACACAATATCAACTGGCTCACCTTTATCCACGTTTGTTTGCTCCTTCAAAGAAATGCAGCAGATTGGTGAGGCAAGACTTTCCTTCACTAAATCCATGTTGACTTTGTCCCATTAGTCCATGGTTTTGAACGTGCTCTGTAATTTTGTTCTTGATAATAGTCTCTACCATTTTGCCCGGCACCGATGTCAGACTCACTGGTCTATAATTTCCCAGGTCTCCTCTGGAACCTTTTTAAAATATCGGCGTTACATTGGCCACCCTCCAATCTTCTGGTACCACGCACGATTTGAAAGATAAATTACAAATCAATAACAGAAGCTCTGCCAGCTCATTTTTTAGTTCTATCAGTACCCTGGGGTGAATACCATCCGGTCCAGGAGATTTGCTACTCTTCAGTTTGCAGAACTGCTCCATTACGTCTTACAGGTTTACAGATGTTTCATTTAGTTTTTCCGACTCTTCAGATTAGAATACCCTGTCTAGCACCGGTATCCCACCCAAATCTTCCTCGGTGAAGACCGAAGCAAAGAACTCATTTAGTTTTTCTGCTATTTCTTTGTCTTCCTTGATCGTCCCTTTTACACCCCAGTCATCCAGCGGGACAACCAATTCTTTTGCTGGTTTCCTGCTTTTAATGTACCTAAAAAATGTTTTACTATCAGTTTTCGCCTCTAATGCTATCTTTCTTTCAAAATCCCTCTGCCTTTCTTATCAGCGCTTTGCATCTGACGACATTCCTTATGTCGCTTATTATTTTCTTCATTCGGTTCCTTCTTTTTTTTTAGCTCCAATAGCCTCCTTTACCTCAATTTTTAACCACGCCGGCTGTCGTTTGGTTTTCCGTCCTCCTTTTCTGATACGTGGAATATTTATTTATTTATTTGTAACATTTGTATCCCACATTTTCCCATCCATTAGCAGGCTCAATGTGGCTTACAAAATACTGTAAAGGTGAACGCCAAGTCCGGTAGGGGTAAACAAATATAGATTGAAATAGGGGTTAGGTAAGGTTAGGGTATAAGGTACAATAAGGGTCAACGATAATAAGGAATATATAATGTCCAATTCGATCTAAGGTTATGTTGTGTTGCTGAGTTGAAGCATTTATGTTTGACCTGGGCCTCCAGGACGGTGTTTTTGAACAGCATCCATGCCTGTTGTAGGTTTCTTACCCTCTCAGTTGCTCCTCTAAGTTTTTTTTTTTACCGTTCTTCTCATTTTGTCATAGCTTCCTTTTTTAAAGTTAAATGCTAACATATTTGACAGAGCAATTCAGTGAAAATCTTCTAAAGATAACCACTAGGAGATAACAACAGAAGGGGCTGTGAAGCCCTGGGCAAACGCTGCTCACGCAGCAGCAATAAAGCGAATGCTACATACCTGTAGAAGGTATTCTCCGAGGACAGCAGGCTGATTGTTCTCACTGATGGATGACGTCCACGGCAGCCCCTCCAATCGGAACACTTTCTAGCAAAGTCCTTTGCTAGTCCTCGCGCGCCCATGTGCACCGCGCATGCGCGGCCGTCTTCCCGCCCGAACCGGCTCGTGCCGGCCAGTCTCATATGTAGCAAGACAAAGAGAAGGGAAGACACAACTCCAAAGGGGAGGCGGGCGGGTTTGTGAGAACAATCAGCCTGCTGTCCTCGGAGAATACCTTCTACAGGTATGTAGCATTCGCTTTCTCCGAGGACAAGCAGGCTGCTTGTTCTCACTGATGGGGTATCCCTAGCCCCCAGGCTCACTCAAAACAACAACCATGGTCAATTGGGCCTCGCAACGGCGAGGACATAACTGAGATTGACCTAAAAAATTTACCAACTAACTGAGAGTGCAGCCTGGAACAGAACAAACATGAGCCTAGGGGGGTGGAGTTGGATTCTAAACCCCGAACAGATTCTGAAGCACTGACTGCCCGAACCGACTGTCGCGTCGGGTATCCTGCTGCAGGCAGTAATGAGATGTGAATGTGTGGACAGATGACCACGTCGCAGCTTTGCAAATCTCTTCAATAGTGGCTGACTTCAAGTGGGCTACCGACGCTGCCATGGCTCTAACATTATGAGCCGTGACATGACCCTCAAGAGCCAGCCCAGCCTGGGCGTAAGTGAAGGAAATGCAATCTGCTAGCCATTGGATATGGTGCGTTTTACCATAGCCACTCCCCTCCTGTTGGGATCAAAAGAAACAAACAATTGGGCGGACTGTCTGTTGGGCTGTGTCCGCTCCAGATAGAAGGCCAATGCTCTCTTGCAGTCCAATGTGTGCAGCTGACGTTCAGCAGGGCAGGAATGAGGACGGGGAAAGAATGTTGGCAAGACAATTGACTGGTTCAGATGGAACTCCGACACAACCTTTGGCAAGAACTTAGGGTGAGTGCGGAGGACTACTCTGTTATGATGAAATTTGGTGTAAGGGGCCTGGGCTACCAGGGCCTGAAGCTCACTGACTCTACGAGCTGAAGTAACTGCCACCAAGAAAATGACCTTCCAGGTCAAGTACTTCAGATGGCAGGAGTTCAGTGGCTCAAAAGGAGGTTTCATCAGCTGGGTGAGAACGACATTGAGATCCCATGACACTGTAGGAGGCTTGACAGGGGGCTTTGACAAAAGCAAACCTCTCATGAAGCGAACAACTAAAGGCTGTCCAGAGATTGGCTTACCTTCCACACGGTAATGGTATGCACTGATTGCACTAAGGTGAACCCTTACAGAGTTGGTCTTGAGACCGGACTCAGACAAGTGCAGAAGGTATTCAAGTAGGGTCTGTGTAGGACAAGAGCGAGGATCTAGGGCCTTGCTGTCACACCAGACGGCAAACCTCCTCCATAGAAAGAAGTAACTCCTCTTAGTGGAATCTTTCCTGGAAGCAATCAAGATGCGGGAGACACCCTCTGACAGACCCAAAGAGGCAAAGTCTACGCTCTCAACATCCAGGCCGAGAGAGCCAGGGACCGGAGGTTGGGATGTAGAAGCGCCCCTTCGTCCTGTGTGATGAGGGTCGGAAAACACTCCAATCTCCACGGTTCTTCGGAGGACAACTCCAGAAGAAGAGGGAACCAGATCTGACGCGGCCAAAAAGGAGCAATCAGAATCATGGTGCCTCGGTCTTGCTTGAGTTTCAACAAAGTCTTCCCCACCAGAGGTATGGGAGGATAAGCATACAGCAGACCCTCCCCCCAGTCCAGGAGGAAGGCATCCGATGCCAGTGTGCCGTGGGCCTGAAGCCTGGAACAGAATTGAGGGACTTTGTGGTTGGCTCGAGATGCGAAGAGATCTACCAAGGGGGTGCCCCACACCTGGAAGGTCTGTCGCACTACACGGGAATTGAGCGACCACTCGTGAGGTTGCATAATCCTGCTCAACCTGTCGGCCAGACTGTTGTTTACCGCCTGCCAGATATGTGGCTTGGAGCACCATGCCATGACGGCGAGCCCAGAGCCACATGCTGACGGCTTCCTAACACAGGGGGCGAGATCCGGTGCCCCCCTGCTTGTTGACGTAATACATGGCAACCTGGTTGTCTGTCTGAATTTGGATAATTTGGTGGGACAGCCGATCTCTGAAAGCCTTCAGAGTGTTCCAGATCGCTCGTAACTCCAGAAGATTGATCTGCAGATCGCGTTCCTGGAGGGACCAGCGTCCTTGGGTGTGAAGCCCATCGACATGAGCTCCCCACCCCAGGAGAGACGCATCCGTGGTCAGCACTTTTTGTGGCTGAGGAATTTGGAAAGGACGTCCCAGAGTCAAATTGGACCAAATCGTCCACCAATACAGGGATTTGAGAAAACTCGTGGACAGGTGGATCACGTCTTCTAGATCCCCAGCAGCCTGAAACCACTGGGAAGCTAGGGTCCATTGAGCAGATCTCATGTGAAGGCGGGCCATGGGAGTCACATGAACTGTGGAGGCCATGTGGCCCAGCAATCTCAACATCTGCCGAGCTGTGATCTGCTGGGACGCTCGCACCCGCGAGACGAGGGACAACAAGTTGTTGACTCTCGTCTCTGGGAGATAGGCGCGAGCCGTCCGAGAATCCAGCAGAGCTCCTATGAATTCGAGTCTCTGCACTGGGAGAAGATGGGACTTTGGATAATTTATCACAAACCCCAGTAGCTCCAGGAGGCGAATAGTCATTCTGCATGGACGTGCAGGGCTCCTGCCTCGGATGTGTTCTTCACCAGCCAAATCGTCGAGATATGGGAACACGTGTACCCCCAGTCTGCGAAGTGCCGCTGCTACTACAGTCAAGCACTTCGTGAACACTCTGGCGCAGAGGTGAGCCCAAAGGGTAGCACACAGTACTGGGAGTGAACGTGTGCCCAGCTGAAATCGCAGATACTGTCTGTGAGCTGGCAGTATCGGTGATGTGCGTGTAGGCGTCCTTCAAGTCCAGAGAGCATAGCCAATCGTTTTGCTGAAATCATGGGGAGAAGGGTGCCCAGGGAAAGCATCCTGAACTTTTCTTTGACCAGATATTTGTTCAGGGCCCTTAGGTCTAGGATGGGACGCATCCCCCTGTTTTCTTTTCCACAAGGAAGTACCTGGAATAGAATCCCAGCCCTTCTTGCCCGATGGCATGGGCTCGACCGCATTGGCGCTGAGAAGGGCGGAGAGTTCCTCGGCAAGTACCTGCTTGTGTTGGAAGCTGTAAGACTGAGCTCCCGGTGGACAATTTGGAGGTTTTGAGGCCAAATGAGGTGTATCCTTGCCGGGACTATTTGGAGACCCACTGATCGGAGGTTATGAGAGGCCACTTTTGGTGAAAGCTTTCAACCTCCCTCCGACTGGCAGGTCGCCCGGGCACTGATACTTGGATGTCGGCTATGCTCTGCTGGAGCCAGTCAAAAGCTCGTCCCTTGCTTTTGCTGGGGAGCCGAGGGGCCTTGCTGAGGGCGCACGCTGCTGACGTAGAGCGAGCGCGCTGGGGCTTAGCCTGGGACGCAGGCTGTCGAGAAGGAGGATTGTACCTACGCTTGCCAGAAGAGTAGTGAACAGTCTTCCTTCCCCAAAAAAATCGTCTACCTGTAGAGGTAGAGGCTGAAGGCTGCCGGCCGGGAGAACTTGTCGAATGCGGTGTCCCGCTGGTGGAGCTGCTCTACCACCTGCTCGACTTTTTCTCCAAAATATTATCCGCACGGCAAGGCGAGTCCGCAATCCGCTGCTGGATTCTATTCTCCAGGTCGGAGGCACGCAGCCATGAGAGTCTGCGCATCACCACACCCTTGAGCAGTGGCCCTGGACGCAACATCAAAGGTGTCATACACCCCTCTGGCCAGGAATTTTCTGCACGCCTTCAGCTGCCTGACCACCTCCTGAAATGGCTTGGCTTGCTCAGGGGGGAGCTTGTCCACCAAGCCCGCCAACTGCCGCACATTGTTCCGCATGTGTATGCTCGTGTAGAGCTGGTTAGGACTGAATCTTGGCCACGAGCATAGAAGAATGGTAGGCCTTCCTCCCAAAGGAGTCCAAGGTTCTAGAGTCCTTGCCCGGGGGAGCCGAAGCATGCTCCCTAGAACTCTTGGCCTTCTTTAGGGCCAAATCCACAACTCCAGAGTCATTGAGGCAACTGAGTGCGCATCAGCTCTGGGTCCCCATGGATCCGGTACTGGGACTCGATCCTTCTTGGAATGTGGGGATTACTTAGAGGCTTGGTCCAGTTCGCCAGCAATGTCTTTTTGAGGACATGATGCTGGGTACTGTGGACGCTTCCTTAGGTGGAAAAGGATAGTCCAGGAGCTCAAACATTTCAGCCCTGGCTCGTCCTCCACAACCACCGGAAAGGGGATGGCCGTAGACATTTCCCGGACAAAGGAAGCGAAAGACAGGCTCTCAGGAGGAGCAAGCTGTCTTTTAGGAGAGGGAGTGGGATCAGAAGGAAGACCCTCAGACTCCTCGTCAGAGAAATATCTGATGTCTTCTTCCTCTTCCCACGAGGCCTCACCATCAGTGTCAGACACAAGTTCACGGACCTGTGTCTGCAACCGTGCCCGGCTCGACTCCGTGGAACCACGGCCACGGTGGAGCGTCGAGAGGTAGACTCCCTCGCCCGCACCGGCGAAAGCTCCCTCCGCCGACGTCGTCGGGGAGCCTTCCTGGGAGGCTACCGCGCTCGGTACCGCAAGCGGCACCGATGTCGGAGACCTCACCCCGGACAATGGGCCAGCCGGCGCCTCGCTCGACGGTACCGGAGGCGCAAGCACCCCCGGTACCGGAGGGGAAGGGCGCAACAGCTCTCCCAGGATCTCTGGGAGAACGGCCCGGAGGCTCTCGTGCAGAGCGGCTGTGGAAAAAGACATGGAAGCCGATGCAGGAGTCGATGTCAGAACCTGTTCCGGGCGTGGAGGGCTGTTCCGGGCTGTCCAAAGGGGAGCGCATCGACACCTCTTGAACAGAGGGCGAGCGGTCCTCTCGGTGCCGATGCTTACTGGGTGCCGACTCCCTCGGCGACCCAGAGCTCTCGGTGCCGACACGGGAAGGGGACCGGTGACGATGCTTCTTCGATTTTTTGGAACTAAGCACGTCACCGGAGCTTCCCGGCACCGACGAGGAGGACGTAGAATCCAGCCGTCTCTTCCTCGGGGCCGAGGCCGAAGAAGGTCGGTCTCGGGGGGGCTGTACCGCAGGAGCCCTCAGGGTAGGGGGAGACCCACCCGAAGGCTCACCGCCACCAGCAGGGGAATGGACAGCCCTCACCTGCACTCCAGACGAAGCACCACCGTCCGACGACATCAGCAGACGAGGAGGTCTCGATACCACCGACACAGACGCAGCCCTCCGATGTCGCCCCGATGCAGAGGGCCGATGCCTCGATGCACTCGATGCAATCGGGGGCGAGGATGAAGGTCCGGGCGCCGACGACGTCGAAGCAGTCGATACTCCCGGTGCCGATGCCGACGAAGAGCCCAAGAACAAAATGTTCCACTGGGCTAACCTCGCTACCTGAGTCCGCTTCTGTAAGAGGGAACACAAACTACAGGCCTGAGGGCGGTGCCCAGCCCCCAGACACTGAGACACGACGCGTGCCTGTCAGTGAGCGAGATTACCCGGGCGCACTGGGTGCACTTCTTGAAGCCGCTGGAAGACTTCGATGTCATGGGCGGAAAATCGCGCCGGCGAGATCAAAACTCGAAATGGCGAAAATGGCACCACAAAAATAGGGGGAAGAAAAACTTCGACCGAGGCCTAAATAGGGCCTACCCTGACGACGAAAGAAAACATACTGGGGCAAAAACTCGAAGTATGGGAAGGGAGAAAACCATAAAGGCCTCCTCCCGACACCTTTTTTTTTTTTTTTTTTTGAAGAACAAAGTCGATATAAACAACGTGCGAGGTCAACTTTGGGGCGCGAACGGCGAAACACGACCATACGGGAGCGCGGACAAAAGAAGACCGGCCGGCACGAGCCGGTTTTCGGGCGGGAAGACGGCTCGCGCATGCGCGGTGCGCATCGGCGCGCGAGGACTAGCAAAGGACTTTGCTAGAAAGTGTTCCGATTGGAGGGGCTGCCGTGGACGTCACCCATCAGTTGAGAACAAGCAGCCTGCTTGTCCTCGGAGAAAAAGCCTTGAGCCAGCATGGAAAAACCCAATTCACAGAAGGTCAACTGCCACAGGGCCGAAGATGTTTAAAAAGCAAAACAAAATGCATCTTAACAAAATGCACCGTGCCGGAAAGCCACTTTTAATGAAGAATTAGGATTAAACTTGCAAATAAACCCTACAGAAACATAAAAATAGACAGACTGGGAACACATGTAAACAGTCATGATGAAAGGTAGCTACTGGTGGGAAACAAAAAATGACCCTGCTAAAATGCCACCCTGCTGTTCTCGCCAAACAGCCACAGTTAGCAACCTACACCCCCCCCTCCCACCACCACCACGGCCCTTAAATCAGTGGAAATTACTTTAAAAGCAAAAATCATCACCTCAGCAGGAATAATAAACAAGTGAAACTGAATACTTGCTATTCTGAAGAACGCGACACAGAAGCTCCGAAGTCAACAAACTTCAGTCTTAACTCTCCCAAAGGCATCCCCTAGGCAGGAGTCGAGGCAGGGGGGAAGGACCTGGCACCCACCAGATGTCACCCATGCTGTGAGGTGAAGGACATGAGTCCACCGGGTGTCAACCATACTCAGCCAGATAGAGATCAAATGAGCAAAGACCATCAGCCAAAACCCCCTGCTCAACTGCCACCCGGACACTATCGGGCCAGGAGCTTTAGATTAGCATCAAGGAGGAACTGCACGATCCATCCACCATCCGCTAGAAGACAGAGAAAATACTGAACATTCCACGCTGCACGATACCCTTATGGGCAAAGTATTTGGAACTATGTTCTTTCTCTATCTCCTTCCACTGATGGATGGACATAACCCATTGTTCTGGACTGGTGTGGTATAGATGAAAAGGAATATTCTTATATACTTCTGTACCACTCCAGACTATCCAAATACATCTTGTTATAGCGAGACCACAGACCATAAAAGTCTGGTCCGGCACTGTCCTCATGTTCCAAAATTACTGGATTTTCCGTTGAAGCCCTTTCCAGCCCATCCTGGTGGTTGGGAGGCGGGGGGGATAGTGCTGGGAAGACTTATACTGGTCTGTGCCGGGGCTGGTGGTTGGGAGGCGGGCTGGAAAATGCTGGGCAGACTTATACGGTCTGTGCCAGAGCTGGTGGTTTGGAGGAGGGGCTGGTGGTTGGGAGGAGGGGACTAATGCTGGCAGACTTGCACAGTCTGTGCCCTGAAGAGGACAGGTACAAATCAAGATAGGGTATACACAAAAAGCAGCACATATGAGTTTATCTTGTTGGGCAGACTGGACGGACCGTGCAGGTCTTTTTCTGCCGTCATCTACTATGTTACTATGTTATCCTAAACCGGTTTACCATATATGGGTCCCAGACCATACAAGCTTGCCCAGCACCAGCCTTAATTCTTCACAACTAGAGTCACCATCTAAGTGCCAGCCAACATGCAAACGCACATGCAACCATATAAGTTATGTTTCTTATACCATTTATTTTCTAATTAGAGATCCTCTGTGTTCATGTCACACCTGTTTGAATTCAGTCACTGTTTTTTCTCCAATGCCTCCCTCGGGAGGGCATTCCAGGCATCAACCATTACTCCTAAGACTACAATCCTGCAACCAGAATTCATGTCCTCTAGTTTTACTGTTTTCCCTTCTCTGGAAAGTATTTGTTTCTATATTAACATCTTTCAAGTATCTAAACATCTGAATCATATCTCCCCTATCCCTCCTCTCCTCTAGGGTATATTGTGAAGAATAAGGGGCTGTTCTATCCCGGGTAGGCCACTAGATGGTGCTGTTCCCATAGAAATGGGGGAAAATGTCCAGGATGAGTCACTAGAGGGAGCCAGTAGGGGGAATGACCAGGTGGAGGTTGCTAGGACCAAGGAGAGTCCTGGGCTGGAAAAGGTGTAAGTTGTTATGGGCTGGGTGCTGCCTGGAAGTAGGGGGAAGAGCCTAAAGGGGTGGATAAGCTAATCAACCTCCTTAAACCTACCTGAGTTTGTGAAAGGAAGGAGAAGAGAGAGGAGCTGGAGACCTGGCAGCTGAAAGACGAATATCCCCCTTTGAAGGTACTGGCTGGCCTCCGGGGACTTTTGTTAGTCTGTTGTGGATAGAACTGTGTATTAAGAACAAAGAGCTAGCAGCCAGGGGCTGGAGGACAGAGCTGTATACTCCTGGTGAGGGGAAAACATCTTGTCCAGGACAGAAGGCTGTTAGTCAGGATCAGGCGACCCTCAGGGGGAGGAATGCTGGCTTCGGCCTAACCCCTGGTAAGCCTTTCCTCAGCTGAGAGGTGCCCAGCACTACCACCGGCTGCCTTTCAGGTGCTGTGGAGGACTTGCAGTTCATCTGCATATCCTTACAGCCTTCTCCGGGGTGACACCCAGGTCCACTCCGATCCACTCAGGGCCTCCGCTCTAGGTGACCAGCGCTCCCACCAGGTACTGTGGAGGACTTGCAGTCCTTCTGCATTTCCTCACAGCTGTATCCGGGGTGACTCCAGTACCACCCCGATCTTCCCAGGGCCCTTGCTCCAAGTGCACAGAGTTTCCAGGTGCTTTTTGGCTAGGATCAGGCGACCCTCAGGGGGAGGAATGCTGGCTTCGGCCTAACCCCTGGTAAGCCTTTCCTCAGCTGAGAGGTGCCCAGCTCTACCACCGGCTGCCTTTCAGGTGCTGTGGAGGACTTGCAGCTCATCTGCATATCCTTACAGCCTTCTCTGGGGTGACACCCAGGTCCACTCCGATCCACTCAGGGCCTCCGCCCTAGGTGCCACGCGCCTAATGGCACGTGGGGCATTTTTCTCTTTACATCTAATCTTCTTCCCAGTTGCTAAAGTACCTCAGTCGTTTATGGCCCCTATTCACATTCTCTTCCTAGCCCTGTCCCTTCCTAATCTTTTCCCTCACCTCCTACCTTTCTCCACTACAGGAACTCACTGCCCATCCATCGACTTCATCACCTCACCTTCTCTCCTACCCTCTTCCTCCCTCTTGACTTTTAATCTCCGTCTCTTTCTTCCCTCCATTTTGCCTTCCCCATTCCACCTAAATACCTCTCGCCTTCGACGCCTTCGTGGCCACACCTCTCCTACTCTCCTCTGCTCTCTTTTACTCCTTCTCTTACTCTCAGCCGGTGACATCAATCCCAATCCTGGCCCCCCTCACCAACTATTATCCCAACTCTACAGATCTCACTGCGACCTCTCTAACCTCATCTCTATTTCTCTACTCCCCTCCTCTTCTCTGCCTTTCTCTTGCGCCCTATGGAATGCCTGCTCTATCTGTAACAAACTCCCCTATATCCAGGACCTCTTTATCTCGCGTCACCTCCATCTGCTCGCCATAACAGAAACCTGGCTCTGCCCTGATGACTGCTTCAGTCGCAGCACTGTGCCATGGCGGTTATCTATTTTCACATACTCCTCGCCCTGCTGGTCGTGGGGGCGGTGTTGGACTACTTCTCTCTCCCTCCTCCAGATTTCAACCCCTTCTTCCATCTCAATCTCACTGTTTTTCCTCCTTTGAAGTCCACTCTATACGCTTTTTCTCTCCTCTGCCTCTTTGAATAGCGGTCACTTATCGTCCCCCTGATAAGTCCCTTTCATCCTTTCTCAGTGACTTTGATGCCTGGCTTGCCTTCTTCCATGATCCTTCCTCTCCCCCTCTCATCCTTGGTGACTTTAATATTCCTGCTAATGATCCTTCCAACTTTTATATTTCCAAGTTACTCGCTTTAATGTCCTCCTTTAATCTCCAACTATGCTCCACCCTCCCCAACTCATCAAAATGGTCACTGTCTTGATCTCATCTTCTCCTCCAACTGTTCACCCTCTAGTTTCCTTGCCTCTGATCTTCCCCTCACTGATCACCATCTTATAACTTTCACACTTAAATCTCCTCCCTCCCAGTCCCGTCCTATCTTATCTAATTTATCTAGGAATCTTCATGATATTGACCCTTCATCTCTATCCTCCCATGTTTCAAACCTCCTCTCTACTGTGGCACCATCCACGTCTGTCAACGAGGCTGTTTCTTCTTACAACAATACTCTATCCTCTGCCTTAGACACTCTTGCACCTTTGATGACCCGCCCTATACGGCGTACAAAACCCCAACCTTGGCTGACTTCTAATATCCGCTACCTACGTTCCTGTACCCGCTCCGCCGAACGCCTCTGGCGGAAATCTCGGGCCCTTTCTGATTTCTTACACTTTAAGTTCAAGCTGACCGCCTTCCAATCTGCTCTTTTACGTGCCAAATAGGATTATTATATCCAACTGACCAACTCTCTTGGCTCTAACCCTCGACTTCTCTTCACCACATTGAACTCTCTCTTCAAGGTGCCCCCTCCCCCAACTCCCCCTTCATTATCTCCTCAGACCCTTGCTGAATTCTTTCACGACAAGGTTCAAAAGATAAACCTTGCATTCTCTACCTCACCACCTCTCCCTCCACTAGTCCGATCTCCTCTCTCTCCTTCCCCTCATTCCCTTTCCTCCTTTCCTGAAGTTACTATAGAAGAAACTACACTTCTCCTTTCTTCCTCAAAATGTACCACCTGTTCCTCTGATCCCATTCCCACCCACCTTCTTAATGCCATCTCTCCTGCTCTTATTCCTTTTATCTGTCACATTCTCAACCTCTCACTTTCCACTGCGACTGTCCCTGCTGCCTTTAAACATGCTGTGGTCACACCTCTCCTTAAGAAGCCTTCACTCGACCCTACTTGTCCCTCTAATTACCGACCCATCTCCCTTTGCTCTCCAAATTACTTGAGCGTGCTGTTCACCGCCGCTGCCTTGATTTTCTCTCCTCACATGCTATTCTTGACCCACTACAATCTGGTTTTCGCCCTCTCCACTCAACCGAAACTGCGCTTACTAAAGTCTCCAATGACCTATTACTGGCTAAAGCCAGAGGTCAATATTCCATCCTCATTCTTCTTGATTTTTCCGCTGCTTTTGACACTATCGAGCACAGCTTACTTCTCGATACCCTGTCCTCACTTGGATTCCAGGGCTCTGTCCTTTCCTGGTTCTCTTCCTACCTCTCCCTCCGCACCTTTAGTGTTCACTCTGGTGGCTCCTCTTCTACTTCTATCCCTCTGCCTGTCGGCGTACCTCAGGGTTCTGTTCTTGGTCCCCTCCTCTTTTCTATCTACACTTCTTCCCTTGGTTCATTAATCTCATCCCATGGCTTTTCCTACCATCTCTATGCTGATGACTCCCAAATCTACCTTTCTATCCCTGATATCTCACCTTGCATCCAAACCAAAGTTTCAGCGTGCTTGTCTGACGTTGCTGTCTGGATGTCTGAACGCCACCTGAAATTAAATATGACCAAAACCGAGCTTCTCATTCCCCCCCCCCCCCCCCCCAAACCCACCTCCCCGCTCCCCCCGTTTTCTATTTCTGTTGATGGCTCTCTCATTCTCCCTGTCTCCTCAGCTCGAAACCTTGGGGTCATCTTTGACTCTTCTCTCTCCTTCTCTGCTCATATCCAGCAGATTGCCAAGACCTGTCGTTTCTTTCTTTACAACATCCGTAAAATCCGCCCCTTTCTTTCTGAGCACTCTACCAAAACCCTCATCCACACCCTTGTCACCTCTCGTTTAGACTACTGCAATCTGCTTCTTGCTGGCCTCCCACTTCGTCACCTCTCCCCTCTCCAGTCGGTTCAAAACTCTGCTGCCCGTCTCGTCTTCCGCCAGGGTCACTTTACTCATACTACCCCTCTCCTCAAGTCGCTTCACTGGCTCCCTATCCGTTTTCGCATCCTGTTCAAACTTCTTCTACTAACCTATAAATGTACTCACTCTGCTGCTCCCCAGTATCTCTCCACACTCGTCCTTCCCTACACCCCTTCCCGTGCACTCCGCTCCATGGATAAATCCTTCTTATATGTTCCCTTCTCCACTACTGCCAACGCCAGACTTCGCGCCTTCTGTCTCGCTGCACCCTACGCCTGGAATAAACTTCCTGAGCCCCTACGTCTTGCCCCATCCTTGGCCACCTTTAAATCTAGACTGAAAGCCCACCTCTTTAACATTGCTTTTGACTTGTAACCACTTGTAACCACTCGCCTCCACCTACCCTCCTCTCTTCCTTCCCGTACACATTAATTGATTTGGTTACTTTATTTTTTGTCTATTAGATTGTAAGCTCTTTGAGCAGGGACTGTCTTTCTTCTATGTTTGTACAGCGCTGCATACACCTTGTAGCGCTATAGAAATGCTAAATAGTAGTAGTAGTAGTAGTTAGTACTGAGCCCAGGTGTCTGTGTGTGGGAGGCTCAGTGGGAAGACCTGTGAAAGTGTTTAAGCTGGGGGTGCTGGAATAAAGAGTTGCCTGATGAATATGCTGTTGTTGAGAACTGTCTAATTTGCTTATTAAGAACAAGGTCACCCTGAGTGAACAAGGGACCTAGGTTCCTGAAGGTTGATGTGTTCAGGGTGCTGGGAAGAGACCGGCCAGGGTCCTGCTCAAGAGCCACAGGCCAGTGAGGCCTGCTGGAGAGCAGAAGGAGAGGCCTCGTCTTCACAAGCCCTCGTCTTTCACAATATTCAGGTTTGGTAAGCTTGCCTGGTGCCCTTGGCCTGGATTGGCTGCTGTCGTGGACAAGATGCTGGGCTCAATGGACCCTTGGTCTTTCCCCAGTGTAAAATGCTTTTTACGTCTAGGGGATCCCCTCGCTTCCCTAGGCTCCCAAGTAGGTAAGAGATGTACCTGATTCTGCTAATGCCAAAATGTGTGTGTGTGTGTGTGTATTGGGGGGGGGGGGGGGGGGGTCTGGCAAGGTCCAATACTGTAACATGGATTTCCGGGCTACTAGGCATAATTTGCGACATAGGAGGCTAGCATATCTAGACAGGGGATGAAAAGCTTTATGTTTATCAAGTATGAACTGGTCCAGAGTCCCTGAAATTGTGCAGCCCGACAATCTAATTAGAAATCTCCTAATCTGCGCCCGAAAGTGCCTAATTTGGTGGCAGGACCAGAAGGCACGGAGGAACGAGTGGGGCCCCTGACCAGATTAGGAGCAGACCGAATCCCCAAATCTCTCCACATGGGCCAATTGGGCTTTAATCATGTATGCCCATAATATTCTCTCAGTCTCTTATCCATCGTTAAGGCTGAGATACCTCTTAATGTAGCTACCACATCCCAGTCCCCACGGGGACACCTGCATCCTGTTCCCACCTCTCCTTCAGAGATACATAGTCTTTGGGGGGATCCCGTTTAGCAAGTGACCCGTGAAGGCATGACACTGAAAGCTCTCCACCCAAGACTTCCTGAAAAAAAAGCACAGACACGGGCTCCCAAATGGACTCTCAATAACAACTTATCCAGGGACGTTACATAGTGTTTAATCTGGGCATACACAAATCGGTTCCCCCATGTGGTCCCCACATGAGTTTGTAATTCTTCAAAAGAGATTAGATCTCCCACCCCAGTTAATAAATGCTCTAAATGTGTGATACCTTTCTGTTCCCATGCAATAGAAGTAGAATTATCCAGCCCAGCTTCAAAGACTGCATCCCCCCATATAGTTAGTAAATCCGAAACACCCAGGTTCCCCCCCAACTTCTTTACCAGCACCCTCCACATCTCACGCACAGGATTAAACAGCATGCTGTCTCTGAGGTGTCTAGATATTTGTCTGGACGTAAGGTGTAATAGGGAGAAAAAGTTATATGGAGCAAAGTACATCTGCTCTAACTCTGTTGGCATGTATATCTGAGAGTGGCTAAACCAATCTCCCAAATGTCTTAAGAGAGATGCAAATTCGGGAAGCCTATGCCACCCTGATTCCGACTGCCCATCATTCCAGTCTGACTAAACTTTGGTTTTTTTACAGGCCCAACAAAAACGACTAAATAACCTATTTACCACTTTTAGGTCTAGTTGCAATATTCTTATGGGTAACGTTTGCAAGACGTATAACCACCGAGGAAACAGTACCATTTTATTAGATTTACCCTGCTATCAACGATATAGGAAGGTTCATTCAGCTTGCCAACTGTCTCCTAGTGTCTTCCAACAAGATTAATATATTAAGACTATACAAAGATGAGACATCCATGGTAAGCCGAATACCCAGATATTTAAACAAACTGTCTGCCCACCATCATAAAGGAAAGCCCAAACCCCAAGCAATTCGTAACTTTTGGGACAAAGGCAGTGCTTCCAATTTGGCTAAATTTAAATGGAACCCTGCATAATCCCCATACTCTCGAAAGGTCTTGAGCAGTGTCTGAAGAGATTCTTGTGAGTTGTGAAGTGCACCAACAGATCATCAGCAAACACTGCAACCTTAAAGCAAAGAGAACCAACTGAACTCCCCGAATCAAAGGGTTGGACACAATATCTCAAATAAGGGAATCCAATGTTAACACAAAAAGAAGGGGCGAGAGAGGACAACCCTGCCTCGTCCCTCGTAATATAGGAACGGTTTCGGACTCCAGTCCATTGACCAAGATCTTAGCACTAGGGGAGTATAACGCTCTAACAGCCGAGACAAAGCTTCCCAAGAACACATATGCCTCCAAGGAGGCAAAAAGAAAATCCCAGTGGATCCAGTCAAAGGCCTTCTCAGCATCGAAGCTAATAAGCAACGACTGTAAGTTATGCTGATGACCATATTCCAGCATGGCCAGGATTATTCTTAGACCTTTGGCCACTGCCTCCAACAAAACCCACTTGAGAATCATGAAGCAGGCAGGCAGGAAGCGAGCCAATCTATTAGCCATTACCTTCGTTAACAATTTAGCCTCATAATTCAAATTGCAATACTAAATATCTATTTTCTTATGTACTTCCACTATTCATGATGTAATGTAAGCAACATTGAGCCTGTAAAAATGTGGGATACAAATGCAATAAAATAAAATAAAATAAAATAAAATAAATAAATAAATAAATAAAAGAGATATGGGATGATAAGATGCAGGCTCTAATGGGTCCTTACCTGGTTTAAGTAAAACAATGATTTGTGCTAAGGCAAGCGTAGATGGCAAGCTTTCTGAGTCCACAATTTTATTCAGAAAGTTAGTAATTGAGGGTATAACTGCTGTACTAATTAATTTATAGAATTCCGTCTGGAAGCCATCAGGTCCCGGTGCCTTTAGTAAGGGACTATGGGCTATCGCCAAAGCAACTTCTTCCTCTTGTAACAGGGCATTTAAGCAATCTAACGCTGGTTGCTTAAGAGAGGGCAGGGACAAATTATCTAGGTACATCTGACCAGGAAGCCCCTGAATTGGAGGCGAGGTGTAAAGTCGTCTATAATAGTTGTGAAATGTTTTACAAATGTCCTCATCCGAATGTGAGTCCCTCTGCCATCCTGAATTGCTAGTATTTTACGAGAGGCCCCCCCAGGTCTAATTAACCTAGCCATAAGCTTATCTGCCTTGTTACCTTGTCTGTATAACATATAACGGTAATACATCTGAGATTTTAGGGCCTGCCGATGGAGAAGTTCGTTCAAGGCCACCTGGAGATCAAGCACCCATTGCTTATGGGCCTCTGTATGTGTCCACCCAAACTGCCTTCAAGCTTGACAAAGCTGTGATCCTAACCGCAAAATCTCCCTGTCCTGGGCAACTTTAACAAAATGAGAATAACTTTTTATTTCCCCCCTCATCACCGCCTTTGCAGTTTCCCAATATAGTATAGGGTCTGCCTCATGCTCTGCATTTTGGGATTCATAAAGCTTACAAGAACTTAAAAGCTTTTCCCGGAACCTCAAATCTTTGTACAGCTCAAGGGGGAACATCCAGCATCTACGGCGTCCACCAATAACAGTAGGCGCCCAATCCATCCATACCCAAGCATAATCTGAAATGACATAAGGCCCTATCTCTACCTGGGACACTGCCCCAAATAACTGTCCAGAGACTAACAAATAATCTATTCGGGATTGAGTAGAATGTGCTCTTAAGAGATGTGTATAGTCTCTGGCAGAGGGATTCTTGTAAGTTAAACCTTTGCCTGACCTAGTTGCTTGCAATATTGCTTGCTTATTTATGAGCATAGTTTAACACACGAAGGATAACCACATGAGGTTTGCCCAAGTTAGTTTGGCGAGGTCCCACATGATGAGCACGCTCTACTCGCAGTAAACCAGTGCATTCTGGGAGATGTAGTTCTGTGGGAAGCCACTGGTCCAAAAAGCCCACTAGCTCCTTATCCGGTATAGATTCTGATAATCCCACCAAACGCAGGTTATTCCATCTAGACCTGTTTTCAAGGTCTTCCATCTTGGCCTCCAAAACGCTCAGTTGTTACCATAACGAATCCTGAGTCTCCTCCATAGCAGTGACCCTGTCCTCCACTTCACTCGTGCGCATTTGGAAAGCAGCACAGTCCCGAGACAGCTCCTCCATTTGAGTTTGCAATCATTCCAGCTTCGAATTAATAGAAGCAAGCTGAAGCTCTAGTAAATTTTCCAAACAGAAGACATTTCCATTGTAATCTCGGCAACCCACGCCCATGACACAGTAGGACTGGCTGGACTCCCTGCAGCCGCCATCTTGTCTTCCATGTTTTTGCCACGGGGCTTTTCTTTGTGCTAGCTTCTCGCTGCCATCGCACAGTGATCAAACTTGCAAGCCAAACGCAGGAATGGTTCCCCAAAGTATACTCCAAAAAAAAAGTTTTTGTGAGGTCTGAATCTGTTAAATCGTTCGGGGGGGGGGGGGGGGGGGGGAGGGGGGAGGAGGACGACGACAACAGGGAGCTGGAGAAGCTCACCTCAGCAGCTGTCCTTGGTCATGGCGTCACGTGACTCCCCTCACATCAAGATTTTAATACGATGTAAAAGAGCCTGTTTATCATTTTTAAGATGCGCCCTGATATTTAATAAACACCTCCCTAAGTACAGATTTCAAACCCTCCCATAGTTTGATGTCTCCTACATCCCTCTGTGTCACTGAATTCTATATACTCCCAGATATTACATTCTATGTCTTTTTGAAGATCTTTATTCTTCAATAATGACTCATTCAGTCTCCAAAATGTCCTGGAAAGACTATATGCTCGTAATTGAAAATCTACCCATACAGGGGCATGATCCGACCATGTAATAGATTCAACAGAGCTAGAAGACAATCTGGGAAACCAATAAAGATCCCCAAAGAACATGATCAATTCTTGAGCAAGAGTCATGTACAGCAGATTAAAAAGAATAGTCCCTTGCTCTGGGATTAAGTGCTCACCACAAGTCTGTCAATTTATGATCTTTGAGCAAATTAGCCAAGCCATTCCTCACCCTTTTAGAGTGGGATGGATGGTCTAGATGGCGACACATCTATTGATGGGTTAAAAACTAAATTAAAATCTCCACCTAATAATAAATGATCTGTTGAGTGAGCCTGTATGAACTCCTTAAGCTGCCCCAGAGAGAGAGGTGAATTCTCATTGGGAGTATAAATGTTTACCAGTGTGACTACTATTCCATGAAGTTCCCCAATAATGAAGAGAAATCTGCCTTCAGTATCCTTTAGTAATATTTAAAAACTGCCAGGGTAGATTAGATCTAATAAGAATTACTACTCCTCTTTTCTTCTGACCACCTCTATTTGAGCTAAAATAAAAAGACATATAAGAAGAATGTTTTAAGAGGGAATCAGTCTTAGGCCATAAATGTGACTTTTTAAAAAAATTATGATTATTCTAACATTACATTTATGCAATAAACATAAATCACACATATCACATAATGATATTACAGGAAAATTTGCAATTTAAAGGTAAACAGAAAAAACATTTTAGTCCACAATTGTTGATCCAAGAACAGGAAAATAACATTAACCTCAAATAATATCAAAGTAAATTACTTCTTCCTCAAGTAGACAGAAACCCAGAATATCACTAGCCCGTATAACGCTGTACAATCCAAAATTGGTGCAGTATTATTCTTTTGTTACAATAAATGCTTTTAACTTCTCTGGGTCAAAATAAACATAATTTACTGAATTCAAGGAAATATAACATTTACATGGGAACCTTAACATAAAGGTCCCACCTATGCGCAAAACTCTCTCTTTTAATAACAAAAATTGTTTTCTCTTCCTTTGAGTTTCTCGAGCAAAATCTGGGAATACTTGAATTTTTGAGCCAAAGCATGGTGAATTAATGTGGCGGAAAAAGAGTTTGAAAATATTGTTGCGGTCTAATTGCAGAGCAAAAGTAACCAATAACGTAGTTCTTTCTGTTATAGTCTCTAATGAGGATTCTAAGTTCTGTTATATTCAGATCATCTTGGGGGTTAACAGGCAATAGTTTCCCTTGTGCTCCAGTAATATACATTGCTTTAGTAATCGGAGGGTACATCTCAGGGGGTATACCTAATACTTCACTGAGGTATTTCTTAAGCATGTCAATTGCCGGAACCAACGGGCTTTTAGGAAAATTAAGGAAACGTAAATTGTTAGCCCCCATTTGATTTTCTAAATATTCCATTTTGCGTTGTTGGAAACTACTATCTCTCATTAGAACATTTATTGAGGAGTTGATTGTTTTTACTTCTTTATCAAAATTCTCCATTTTTTAAATTTGTTCTGCATTTTTCGATTGCAAATCAGATTGTAAACTCTTTATATCCACCACTGCACCAGACAAAGTACCTGAAATTTGCTGCAAGCTGATATTCAATCTTTGGATTGCTTCCCACAAAGATTCCATCGTGTAAATGTGACTCTTGCGTAAATGTTATATCCAACTGCAACTGGCCTAACTCTCTATATAACAGGCTTCTCTTATTAGAGGAGTTCAATCCTTTCACATTTATGGAGCCTACCAGTAACTTCTGTTTAATCTTCACCATGCAGAAAAATAACCCGCTAAACATTCTCTCTCCCTTGGATACTCAAAATATAAAACATACATTTCTTCCCCCCCCAATCAAAAGCATTCCCAGCAAGAATTCCCTAGTCCCCCCCCCCCATTTATACCATTCAACAAAATAACAGACCTTTGGGATCAAACATTCACCCAAACCTCACCCCCCCCAACCAAGGCACACCTTTCATACAGTACGCTGGGAAAAGGGCTGACTACCCAACCAAAAGGGCCGCCAACAGGACAGCCCCCAGCCTTTTTTTCTATCATATGCCCTATAGGAGGCTATAATAATACAGGACCAAAGAGTCTCTCACTCACTGTGTCCGCAAAGATAGCTCCACAGACATTCCCAAATAAAGATCATACACATGGGGTAGACTGTTCCAAAGTTCTGGACCTTGGACGAAGAAAATGGAACATCGGGTTATACTGTAGACAGTTTCTTCAAACATAGGGACTATAAGTTTATTCTGTTGGGATGATCTAAGTGGTCTTGAGGGACAGTAAGGGGTCAAAAATTGAGAGAGCAATAAAGGTTCCCCAGAACTGCAAATATTAAACAAAAATAGTAATTTATAAGTTATGTGATATGCCAGTGGTAACCAATGTGTTGCTTGTAATAATAGAGTTACATGATCATACCTTCTGCTTCTGGTAATGAGCGTAATGGCTGCGTTTTGTATTAGTTGTAGGCACTGAAAGTCTTTCACTCTGAGTCCTTTATAAAGGGCATTACAGAAGTCTAATTGACTAAAGATTAAGAAGTGGATGAAGATGTTAATAGCTGGAGGATGTAGCAAGGTTTTGATCAATTTTGTAGTTTTAAAAAAAGGAGTGCTTATCTACTTGTAGTATAAAAAAGGAGTGCATAACTACTGCAGATATCTGTGGTGTGAATAAGAGTGAGGCGTCAATGACTCTTCCTAGCATTTTTGTAGTATGTGTGAGTGGGACCAGAGTAGAACAAAGTAGGATAGGTATTATCAGTGTTTTATTTGTACAATCGGTGAAAAGAAGGGATTTAGACTTGCTAGGATTTAGGTTGAGCTCATTTTCTTTTAGCCAGTCAGTATTTGAGTTAGTTTGGTGTTAATACTGTGGATTTGAAGAGGGATGGAGGGATCAAGCATGTAAAAAAATTGGATATTATCTGCATAGACATATGCTGTGAAGTCCAAAGATTGTAGAAGTGTGAGAGGTGCAAGGAAGATATTAAAAAGTGTAGGGGCTAGAATGAATCCTTGATGAACTCCTGAAGCTGGTGAGAAAGATTTGGATTAGGCTCCATTAAGCTGGACTGAATAGCTTCCCTTGGAGAGATATGATGAAAACCATGTGAGAGTGGTGTCCCTTAGTCTGATCAGATGAAGTCTCTATATTAAGATGCCATGATCAACTAGGTTGAAAGCTGCTGATAAGTTGTTAGAAGGACAGACTTAGCCTGATCTAGGAGATAGTAGATGTAAGTTATAATTCAAAGTTGTAAAGGTGCTATGGTGCTGTCTAAAGCCAGTCTAGTCTGGACAAAAGGTGTGTGTTTTATTGAGGAAGTCAATCAATTGGGCATGAACAATAGATTCTGCAATTTTAGTCATGAACAGTAAGTTTGCAATTGGACATAAATTGTTACAATCATAAAGTAGTTGCCTGCTAGTGTTGCACAGCCTCCACTGCTAAGACTCTTGAAGTGGGATGCAAAAGGCAAGAGCAAAGAAATTAGTTTTCAGCAGTGACAAAGTGTGGAAAAGTGATTTCAGAGAAGGGGGAAGAACATTCCTTTGGAGCTAAAATGAAAGAAAAGCAGCATGTCTTGTAGATTTATAATGAGCCTGTTTCAGGTAGGGGAAAATAAGCCGATGGGAATCACGGAACAGAGGGAGCGTGTAGGAGTGTAAGGAATAATCGTAGAAATAAGATAAGAGGGAGAACCAGAGTGAAGGGTTTCATGATTAATACAAAGATTTTTAAACCAAATGTGGAACTTCACTGGAAACCAGTGCAGTCTAATTAACATAAGTACATAAGTAATGCCATACTGGGAAAAGACCAAAGGTCCATCGAGCCCAGCATCCTGTCCACGACAGCGGCCAATCCAGGCCAAGGGCACCTGGCAAGCTTCCCAAACGTACGTATTTTGGATTTTTCCAAGTCTGTTTAGTAGCGGTTTATGGACTTGTCCTTTAGGAAACCGTCCAACCCCTTTTTAAACTCTGCCAAGCTAACCACCTTCACCACATTCTCCGGCAACGAATTCCAGAGTTTAATTACGCGTTGGGTGACGAAAACATTTCTCCGATTTGTTTTAAATTTACTACACTGTAGTTTCATCGCATGCCCCCTAGTCCTAGTATTTTTGAAGGATAGGAAACAGAGAGTGGGGTTAAATGGACAGTAATGGTAATAAATGTGTCTCTTGTGCAAAATTATATCTGCCTCCAGTCTCCGCGCCTCCTTGAATAATAGTTGCCGCTTTGCTGGGGAATTTAGGCCTTTTGTATTAAGTGTTAATAAAGTGAGTGCCCCCATCTGTGTATGTAATAGTGAAAACTCACACTCCTCCTTTGCTGTATTACCAGGCAACTTACTCGTGTATCCCATCTTAGCTCGTTGTCATGTCCCTCCCCCCTCCCTTGTTCCCTCCCCTTCAACCAAAATGCACCCTCCATATTTCGGATAGGTGTATAATAGGGGTCTGTTTCAGTCCCGTGCCCCAGAGCTTCCATCTTGTTTTAACTTTCTTAATTCAAACTTAAATTAAACCTCATCAAACAGTTAGTATTGCCTACACATGCTTACGCCATTTATATCAGCTAAACCAACATTGTACTCATCTGACTTTCAGTCTGATTTATGATGTCTTTCAGTGTTCTTTCTGATATGAGGGCGAATCCCCATCAAGTATTTCCCATCACTGGGGTGTCTCCCCGCCTCAGGGTAGCATCTGATTGTTGTCTTTGAAGTCTCCCTTTACCAGTTGCTATCGCTGCCATCTGGGTTTAGCCTGGCGTTGTGTTCCCACTCGCCTTGAAGCTGCTGCTAAATTTGCCAGCTCTTTCTCCGGAAATATCGTCACTGCATCTGTTGCTTGTCGGATTTGGTGAAGGGGAAACAATCAGTTTTATGAGATTTGCATAGAAAACGGGAAGTGGCATTCAGAAGAGTTTGCAGTCGCCGAGACTGATAAGCTGGTAACCCCGAGTAGACCACATTACAATAATCAAAATGAGAAATGACAAATGCATGGACCAACATATGCAGTAATGGGAAACTCAGAAATGTCGAGACTGCACGAAGGCAACAGAGAGAAAGAAAGCCACACTGAAGGACAAGAGGGATTTGACCCTGAATGAGAGTTTAGAGTCCAGAATAACACTGAGATAGCAGAATGAGTCTACAGCTGGAACAGAAGTATTAAAAAGAAAAGGGACCAAGGATGGCTTGCAGAATGGGCCAGGAATCCAGCAAGTGACAGACTCAGAAGCATTAAGGATAAGCCTATGGCTGATTAACCATTGAGATACAGCGGCTAAACAGAACTGAAAGTGACAAGTTAGGTTGAAAAGTGGAACTAGGGAAAATCAATAGTATTGTCATCAACATTTAAAAAAAAACAACCCAAAACTTAATATTAAAGCTTTGAATCAAAGTACTAAAGGGCTAAGGAAATATTAAAAAGTAAAGGGGAAAGGATAGAGGCTTAAGGAACCCTATAGTGAAAAGGAATATCCATGGATGATGATGAAGGGGTAGAAACTGAGAATGAGCGTGCTGTGAGAAGAGAACCAGTAAAGTACAGTACCAGAAAACACTGTGGATGCAAGGTGTGAAAGAAGAGAATGATCCACAAGATCAAAAGCAGAAGAAAGATCCAAAGAAACACCCACATCCAGAGATGAATGAAAGTCACTAAGGGTGGCAGTGACCATAGTTTTGGTGCTATGGGATGAGCTGAAACCAGTTTGACAAGGGTGTAATATAGAAAGATGATCAATGCAGATGAAAAGTTAATTAAAAACTACCCCGTTCGGGGTACGTGATGCTGTGAGTGGAGGAAGACGTGTGGTGAAAGAGCTGCACAGGGGACTCTCCCTCAAAACTAATCAATCATAGTAACATAGTAAATGACGGCAGAAAAAGACCTGCACGGTCCATCCAGTTTGCCCAACAAGATAAACTCATATGTGCTACTTTTTGTGTATACCTTACCTTGATTTGTACCTGTCCTTTTCAGGGCACAGACCGTGTAAGTCTGCCCAGCACTGTCCCCGCCTCCCACCACTGGCTCTGGCACAGACCGTATAAGTCTGCCTAGCACTATCCCCACTTCCCGCCACCGGCTCTGCCACCCAATCTCGGCTAAGTTCCTTAGGATCCATTCCTTCTGAACAGGATTCCTTTATGTTTATCCCACGAGTGTTTGAATTCTGTTACCGTTTTCATTTCCACCACCTCCCACGGGAGGGCATTCCAAGCATCCACTACTCTCTCCGTGAAAAAATACTTCCTGACATTTTTCTTGAGTCTGCCCCCCTTCAATCTCATTTCATGTCCTCTCGTTCTACCGCCTTTGCACCTCCGGAAAAGGTTCGTTTGCGGATTTATACTTTTCAAATATTTGAATGTCTGTATCATCACCCAGTTTCTCCTTTCTTCCAGAGTATACATGTTCAGGTCATGAAGTCTCTCCTCATGCATCTTGTAATGCAAATCCCTTACATTCTCGTAGCTTTTCTTTGCACCGCTTCAATTCTTTTTACATCCTTCGCAAGGTACGGCCTCCAAAACTGAACACAATACTCTAGGTGGGGCCTCACCAACGACTTATACAGGGGCATCAACACCCCCTTTCTTCTGCTGGTCACACCTCTCTCTATACAGCCTAACAACCTTCTAGCTACGGCCACCGCCTTGTCACACTGTTTCGTCGCCTTCAGATCCTCAGATACTATCACCCCAAGATCCCTCTCCCTGTCCATACCTATCACATTCTTCCCGCCTAACACATATGTCTCCTGAGGATTTCTATTCCCTAAGTGCATCACTTTGCATTTCTTCGCATTGAATTTTAATTGCCAAACCTTAGACCATTCTTCTAGCTTCCTCAGATCCTTTTTCATGTTTTCCACTCCCTCCCAGGTGTCCACTCTGTTACAGATCTTAGTATCATCCGCAAATAGGCAAACTTTACCTTCTAACCCTTCGGCAATGTCACTCACAAATATATTGAACAGAATCAGTCCCAGCACCGATCCTTGAGGCACACCACTACTCACCTTTCCCTCCTCCGAGTGAATTCCATTCACCACCACCCTCTGGCTTCTGTCCGTCAACCAGTTCCTAATCCAGTTCACCACTTTAGTGCCTTACACCTCCAAACGAATACCTGCTGACTCGGAAGGAGTCTGAAAGTGTATGGACAAATGTGTGTCCAAATCCGACCGACCAATGACCACCAAAACGCCAAGAAGGGGTCCAGATTGATCGCGACCGGCGGATGAGAAAATGGCGGCCTCGCCCATACCATCACAATCCCCGATGGATTTCATTCCGGAGCTCACGGAAGCAGTAGTAAAAGCACTTGATTCTAGATTCATCCAATTATCTGAACAAATAGAGGGTATGATTCAGACGACAGCGGAGCGATCTCGACGGGCTGGCGAACTGAAGTGCAGAGTGGCAGATGTGGAAGACACGGCACAGGAGCAATCAGAAACCCTGGAATCTTTGAAAGCCCTGACCAATGCCCAACAACAAAGAATCGAGGACCTAGAAAATCGAGCCCGGCGAGAGAATCTGAGATTTGTGGGCTTTCCCGAATCGCTTAAAGAGACTATCTTGCCCGCTACCCTGGAGGCCTGGCTGCTAGAGCACTTCCCAGCAGCAGGGGAGCAGTCCAATTTATTTGGACAGAGCACATCGGATTGGCCCAGCGAGTGCTACAGCGGACCGCTCGAGAATAGTTATAGCAAAGTTCCATGACTATTTGCAAAAGGCACAGGTTCTGCGCCTATACAAAAGTGCTCTGGAGGGAGTTACATACGAGGGACGTCCGGTCCGGATTTTTCAGGACTATTCAGCGGCGCTGTCACAGAAACGAAGAGCGTACTCCCCGGTTTGCTCCCAGCTAGTGAAAAACCAGATTCGCTTCATGCTGCAGTATCCAGCCACACTAAAGATACAGCATAATAATAAATGGCGCTCGTTTAATTCACCGGAAGAAGCCACTACTTGGATCGGATCGGCAGAAGGACCTGGGCCTTTAACATGACTGTTTGTATACTACTCTGAGATAAGTGTTAGTACTACCTATAGTTGGAGGTTAATTTAGAGTGGAAGTTATGATCAGTTGCTATGAGCATGTTGTTAAAGTTCAAAGTAAGGGGGGAGTAGTCCCCATCATGGCATCTAGATGACCCACGCTGCGCTGCCCAGTAGGGAGCGTGACGTCATCTGTGTGGAAAGGGGTACAAATGGAGGGGGAGAGGGGGGGAGGTGGGAGAGGGAAGAGAGAGTGGATTTGAGTGAGAGTAAATGTATGTCAGGAAAATGGAGAAAAGGGTAGTGGGGAGACCCGGGGGTGGGGGGGGGGGGGGGAATACCCCTTGCTCTGGCATCCACAGATGTGTCTCTGGGGGAGGCTGGGCCTCCGGAGGCCTTTTTAGGGGGTGCAAATGTCAACCGGAGAGAATCTAAGGAGCCAAAGGGAGATGGGTAACACCGATCTCCGAATTGCCTCTTGGAATGTGTCTCGGATCACCTCCCCAATAAAACGAAGCAAGATCCTGGCCCAATTAAAGCGGCACAAAACCACGATAGCTTGTTTGCAAGAAACTAAATTAACAGATGAGGAACATGCAAAGTTGTGCCAGCAATGGGTTGGGGACTGTTATTACTCATCTTCTGGAAACCGTAGGAGTGGAGTAGCCATCTTAATACGTAAAGGGGTATACAAAGATACTGAGGGTAGGGTGGTATTGATACAGATAAACTACCAGGGGAAAAAGTTTTACCTATGTTCAGTGTATGGCCCCAATGTGAATAGCCCACCCTTTTTCCAGTCGCTTGCAGCACTAGGTCAGAGATATGTAGATGCGCCATGGGTGTGGGCAGGAGATTTTAACGGGGCAATGAACCCCTCTTTAGATAGGTCCTCCCCCCGGGCGCAACTGGTGGTGGACAAAGGGAGAGACCTGCCTGCACTGTGTACAACACTTAATTTGGCAGATCCCTGGAGGCTGCTGAACCCTACGGCACCAGTCATGGTCGCGTATAGACTATATTCTGATATCCCATTCGTGGGTTTTTTTTTTTTTTTTTTAAGAGTTAAAGATATCTCTATCAGCCCAACCGCGGTCTCTGACCACGCTATAGTGGGAATGGAGCTGGAGTTCAACATAGGAGGGGAACCATCCAGATTTTGGCGCTTCCCATTCTATCTATCCCAAGACAAATACCTGGTGGAACACATCAAGACACGATGGGACCTGTATGTAGACACTAATGCCGCGTCTAGCCCCTCGCCTATTATATTCTGGGAGGCCTCTAAGGCAGTTTTGAGGGAGGAGATAATAGCATTCTTAAGTGCAAGGACAAAACGCTTGGCGGCAGGCATAATGCGGTTGGAAAGGGATTATAAGTTAGCTAAAAGAGCACATATTGCTGACCCATCAAAAGACAATAGTGAAAGGGTGGCGGCAGCGTTAGCTGCCTTGAACTCAATCCATGAGCAGACAAAAAGACACCTGTTTGCAAAGCGGCTGAACTTCCAAAGATTCGGGAATAAATCAGGTAGACTACTGGCCCAGGCAGCTAGGGTAAAAACGGCGCCTTCCTATGTCCCGTTGTTGAGGCAGTCCAATGGGACGCAGACCAGCAAGCCGGAAGAAATAGTAGATTCATTTCACAAATTCTTTAAGCAAATTTACTCAGAACAAAGAGAAGACCAAGGGCCGTTATTAGATGACTATTTGGCCGACACGGGCATGCCCAGGCTAGGACAGTCTGCGAGGGAACATTTATCTGCCCCTTTAAGTGCCCAAGAACTACAACGGGTCATTAAATCCCTCCCAACAAAGTCGGCCCCAGGCCCAGATGGGTTCTCTAGTGAATATTATAAAATTCTAGGTCACGAACTAGTGGGGCTACTAATCACATATTAGAAATTGGTCATAGAGCGGGGGTTCTTTTCACCAAGGGAGAATGAAGCACTGATCACCCTTATACCAAAACCCAGCAAACCACCAGAGCAGGTAGAATCTTACAGGCCCATTTCCTTGCTGAATGTGGACATAAAAATTTTGGCCCGGGTACTGGCAGACAGACTGGCGCAACACCTCCCCCAATTAGTAGGTGAGCATCAGGTGGGCTTTGTGCGGGGATGTCATGCTACCCTTAATGTTCGAAAGGTGCTATTATCCATAGCGCGCAGCCAAACTCTTAATGACCCACTATTGTTACTAAGTCTAGACGCCGAGAAGGCATTCGACAAAGTACAATGGGCTATCTATTCCATGTTCTTGCACATGTAGGGTTGGAGGGGTAGTTTATGGAGGCCATCACAACACTATATCATTCCCCCTCAGCACGCATAGTGGTAAATGGGATACAGTCGCCGGCATTTGCAGTGCAGAGAGGGACTAGACAGGGCTGCCCCCTTTCGCACGCGTTATTCCTATTATACCTAGAACTGCTCTTGAGAACAATATTAGTTGACCCAGGTATCGTAGGGATATCTCTGCCCTCGCAATCGGTGAAGGTCTTGGCCTTTGCCGACGACATCCTACTGACACTCACCTAACCAGCTCAGTCGGTGAAACAGCTGCTGGAGGCCTTAGCAGAATTTGGGTTCCATAAGGGGTTCTCCCTAAATTTCCAAAAGTCGGTGGCCTTGCCCATCCAGGCCGAGATCCGCTCGTCTTGGAGGGGTCAGTTCCCCTTTCAGTGGGCAGAATCGAGTGTAAGATATCTGGGAATCGTTATCACATCAAAGCTCAACCAGGGGCACTATTGGGATATCCAAGATGGCCGCACTTCACTAAGATGCGGCGAGTCTCACTCTTACCTTTGAAAGAAATGCCGAAACACCGAGGTAGAGTGGCGGCTAGAGCTTCCCCGTTGCCTTCTTCATTGCCGGGTCCTATGGATAGGTTTGTGAGACCGTCGGGAGCTGCTTCGGAGAGCGGAATGCTGCCAGCTAGGAATCCCAACGATCTGGAGAACTCGGCTTCCGTTGGCCTTCATGTTACTCTAAGCCCCGCCATGCGCTCACCACCTCCCCAGCCGATTGGTGCGAGCTCCTTCCTCCTTGGATCAACAGGGTCTACTCCGGAAGGTACAGAGGGCCCAGAAGAGCGTTGAGAGGAAGCTCTGATAACAGCGGAGCAAGGAATGGAGGGCAATTTGCCCATGGAGATGCCACAGAGTGTGGGGAGAGGAGCCGAGGGACAGAGTTTGACTCCTGAACATGCTACCATAAGGTTAGAACTACCTAAACTGCTAGTAGAAAAACCAAAAGAAGTAACTTTAGAAACGTTATGGGACTTGGTATTTAACTTGGGACAGCTTTTTCTGAAACAAAGCAATGAGATGTTACCTAAAATGAAATCTTTGGAAATCGATGTACAAAAAAAAGGAGAGGAGCTCAAAGTTTTAGATGAAAAAATTGGAAAATTGGAGGAGAAATTCAATCAAAAAGTTTTGAACTTTGAAACAACTCAATCAATGATGATAAAAGATTTGACCAGTCTCAGGATGAAATCTGAAATGTTTGACAATTATATTAAAATCCATAATTTGAGATTCATTAATTTTCCTAGAATACATAATGTAGCCCCTCTTGAGATGTTAAAGCGCTACATGCGTGAAATTTTGAATATACAGTGGGGGAAATAAGTATTTGATCCCTTGCTGATTTTGTAAGTTTGCCCACTGACAAAGACATGAGCAGCCCATAATTGAAGGGTAGGTTATTGGTAACAGTGAGAGATAGCACATCACAAATTAAATCCGGAAAATCACATTGTGGAAAGTATATGAATTTATTTGCATTCTGCAGAGGGAAATAAGTATTTGATCCCCCACCAACCAGTAAGAGATCTGGCCCCTACAGACCAGGTAGATGCTCCAAATCAACTCGTTACCTGCATGACAGACAGCTGTCGGCAATGGTCACCTGTATGAAAGACACCTGTCCACAGACTCAGTGAATCAGTCAGACTCTAACCTCTACAAAATGGCCAAGAGCAAGGAGCTGTCTAAGGATGTCAGGGACAAGATCATACACCTGCACAAGGCTGGAATGGGCTACAAAACCATCAGTAAGACGCTGGGCGAGAAGGAGACAACTGTTGGTGCCATAGTAAGAAAATGGAAGAAGTACAAAATGACTGTCAATCGACAAAGATCTGGGGCTCCACGCAAAATCTCACCTCGTGGGGTATCCTTGATCATGAGGAAGGTTAGAAATCAGCCTACAACTACAAAGGGGGAACTTGTCAATGATCTCAAGGCAGCTGGGACCACTGTCACCACGAAAACCATTGGTAACACATTACGACATAACGGATTGCAATCCTGCAGTGCCCGCAAGGTCCCCCTGCTCCGGAAGGCACATGTGACGGCCCGTCTGAAGTTTGCCAGTGAACACCTGGATGATGCCGAGAGTGATTGGGAGAAGGTGCTGTGGTCAGATGAGACAAAAATTGAGCTCTTTGGCATGAACTCAACTCGCCGTGTTTGGAGGAAGAGAAATGCTGCCTATGACCCAAAGAACACCGTCCCCACTGTCAAGCATGGAGGTGGAAATGTTATGTTTTGGGGGTGTTTCTCTGCTAAGGGCACAGGACTACTTCACCGCATCAATGGGAGAATGGATGGGGCCATGTACCGTACAATTCTGAGTGACAACCTCCTTCCCTCCGCCAGGGCCTTAAAAATGGGTCGTGGCTGGGTCTTCCAGCACGACAATGACCCAAAACATACAGCCAAGGCAACAAAGGAGTGGCTCAGGAAGAAGCACATTAGGGTCATGGAGTGGCCTAGCCAGTCACCAGACCTTAATCCCATTGAAAACTTATGGAGGGAGCTGAAGATGCGAGTTGCCAAGCGACAGCCCAGAACTCTTAATGATTTAGAGATGATCTGCAAAGAGGAGTGGACCAAAATTCCTCCTGACATGTGTGCAAACCTCATCATCAACTACAGAAGACGTCTGACCGCTGTGCTTGCCAACAAGGGTTTTGCCACCAAGTATTAGGTCTTGTTTGCCAGAGGGATTAAATACTTATTTCCCTCTGCAGAATGCAAATAAATTCATATACTTTCCACAATGTGATTTTCCGGATTTAATTTGTGATGTGCTATCTCTCACTGTTACCAATAACCTACCCTTCAATTATGGGCTGCTCATGTCTTTGTCAGTGGGCAAACTTACAAAATCAGCAAAGGATCAAATACTTATTTCCCCCACTGTACCTGAACAAAGTTTTCCTCCTTTTACCTTGGTTTATTATGTTCCTGGGAAAGAATTGAACCAGACAACTGAAAAGCCGATAGACATTTCTCTTTTGCTTGAAACTACTAACTCTGAACTTGCAACGGCAGTTACTTTGGTAGCGACCGTTGCATTATTACCAGACTAGTAAAAAAGGCCCGTTTCTGACACAAATGAAACGGGCGCTAGCAAGGTTTTCCTCGGAGTGTGTATGTTTGGGAGAGTGTATGTGAGAGTGACTGTTTGAGAGTCAGAGTGAAAGTGTGATTGTGTGAGAGAGAGCGTGAGTCTGGGTGTGAGTGTGTTTGTGAGAGAGTGTGTGTGTGAGAATGAGAGTGTGTGCAAGTGTGTATGTGAGACACAGTGTGAGTGAGAGTGTGTGTGTGTGGGCGAGAGAGAGAGTGTGTGTGAGACACAGATTCTCTGTTTGAGTGAGTGTATGAGACCAAGCGAGTGTGTGAGTAACTGTGTGGCACATAGAGAGTGAATGTGATACAGTGTGAGACAGAGTGTGTGAGAGTGAGAGTCAGAAAGACATTGTATATGAGAGAGAGAGTGTGAGCCATGCCCTCCCAATCCATGGCCATCTGTCCCCTGCCCCCTCCATTCATCCTTTTCCAGCAATTCCCCTCTGTCCCTGAGCCCTGCCCTCCCAATCCATGGCCATCCATGTTTGTCTGTCACCTGCCCCCTCCATTCATCCCTATCCAGCATTTCCCCTCTCTGCCTGAGGCCTGCCCTGCAATCCATATCCATCCATGCCCATCTGTCCCCTCCATTCATCCCTATGCAGTAATTCCCCTCTCCGAGTCCTGCCCTTCCAATCCATGCCCATCCATGCTCCTCTGTCACCTGGCCCCTCCATTGTTCCCTATCCAGCATTTCCCCTCTCTGCCTGAGGCCTGCTCTGCAATCCATATCCATCCATGCCCATCTGTCCCCTCCATTCATCCCTATCCAGCAATTCCCCTCTCCCTGAGTCCTGCCCTCCCAATCCATGCCCATCCATGCTCATCTGTCACCTGGCCCCTCCATTTTTCCCTATCCAGCATTTCCCCTCTCTGCCTGAGGCCTGCTCTGCAATTCATATCCATCCATGCCCATCTGTCCCCTCCATTCATCCCTATCCAGCAATTCCCCTCTCCCTGAGTCCTGCCCTTCCAATCCATGCCCATCCATGCTCATCTGTCACCTGGCCCCTCCATTGTTCCCTATCCAGCATTTCCCCTCTCTGCCTGAGGCCTGCTCTGCAATCCATATCCATCCATGCCCATCTGTCCCCTCCATTCATCCCTATCCAGCAATTCCCCTCTCCCTGAGTCCTGCCCTCCCAATCCATGCCCATCCATGCTCATCTGTCACCTGGCCCCTCCATTTTTCCCTATCCAGCATTTCCCCTCTCTGCCTGAGGCCTGCTCTGCAATCCATATCCATCCATGCCCATCTGTCCCCTCCATTCATCCCTATCCAGCAATTCCCCTCTCCCTGTGTCCTGCCCCTTCCAATCCATGCCCATCCATGCTCATCTGTCACCTGGCCCCTCCATTTTTCCCTATCCAGCAATTTCCCTCTCTCTGCCTGAGGCCTGCTCTGCAATCCATATCCATCCATGCCCATCTGTCCCCTCCATTCATCCCTATCCAGCAATTCCCCTCTCCCTGTGTCCTGCCCCTTCCAATCCATGCCCATCCATGCTCATCTGTCACCTGGCCCCTCCATTTTTCCCTATCCAGCAATTTCCCTCTCTCCCTGAGTCCTGCCCTCCCAATCCATGCCCATCCATGCTCCTCTTTCCCCTGCCCCCTCCATTCATCCATTTCTAGTAATTCCCCTCTCTCCCTGTGCCCTGCCTCCTAATCCATACCCATCCATGCTCCTCTGTCCCCTGCCGCCTCCATTCATCCTTTTCCAGCAAGTCCCCTCTTGCCCTTCCATGACCCCCCCCTCGCATCCATGCTACTCTCTCTCCCATGTCCCAGCCTGGCCCGCCCTCTTCTCCCCCCCCCTTCGCATCCATGCCTCGCATCCATGCCCCCCCCTTCGCATCCATGCATCCCCCCCCCCCCGTTCGCATACATGCATCCCTTTTTTTTTTTTTCTTCTTCGTTTTAACTTTACCTCCGTGGCGGTTCGTGCAGCGAAGCGTCAGGGAAGGAGGCGGCGCTCCCGACGTCTAGCTTTCCCTTCACTGTGTTCCGCCCGAACACAGCGAAGGGAAGGCTAGACGTCGGGAGCGCCGCCTCCTTCCCTGACGCTTCGCTTCCCGATTTGTTTGGTTTGAGGCGAGGGCGGGGCAGAGACGGCTGGCTGGCTTGAAGGCTTCACTGGGAGTGACGTCAGATGGCTTCAAGGCTTCAAGGCTTCAGGGCTTGAAGCTTCCGGCTTCAAGTTTCCGACTTCACAGAACGTTGTCTTCAGAACGTTCACGGTGCGTTTTATTATATTAGATAAGAATTGGATCTTCCGCATGTTCTTTTGTAATAAAGAAAAGCCTTTTTTAGGCTTTAAAATCGTCTTGTTTCCTGATGTCTCTAAGGAGACTAGACGGCGGAGGAAACAATTCCTACTCCTCAAGCCGGAAGTTCTACACCTGGGGGGTACCTTCTTTTTAAGATACCCCTGCATGTGCATAATAAGACTTGGGGGGAAGAAATATGTATTTATGGAACCAGCTCATGTGTCTGCACTTATAGCCTCGGCAAATAAGGAAAAGCGATAAGAATAAGGCATCTCCACTTAGTGAATGTGTGATATCTGATGTTTATTTCCTTTTGTTTATTTCTCCAGTTGATTTCCTACATATTGGATTTCTAGATTTATGGACTTGAGTCTCTATTCTCTGAAAGTGAATTATTTTACTTTTATTGCATTATTTTCCTTGTTAAATCTTACTATGTTTGTAGAGACTTTCTATGCAAGAGGTTTCTTGTAATTTTTTTTTTGAATAAATGAATAAATAAAATTAAAAAAAAAAAGAGCTCAACCAGCTCTATGACACAAATATAGGACTGCTGAAGCAGCGAGTGACCAAGCTTTTCCATAGGTGGCAGGCGCTCCTAATCACACTGACAGGTTGTATTGCACTATATAACATGGTATTATTTCCAAAATGGACATATATGTTACAAATGCTGCCTGTGTGGTGGCGCGGGAAAGATGATAGGTGGTTGAGGAAGAAGTTAAATTTTTTCTTGTGGCAGGGCAAGAGGGCCAGAATACTGTTGACCAAAATAGCTCCCCCGGACTAAGGGAGGGCTGGGCCTCTTGGACCTGCGTTTATTTTCCATTGCCAGTAGTCTCAGACACATCTCAGATTAGTTCCGCTCCAAACATTTTTTCTCCTGTACCCAGACTGAAACAGCGCTACTTGGCCCTATACATTTCGCGTATTGGTTGCAGGCACCTCCGGGGAAGCTACCAAATCTAGGCCTTTATAAATATATTTCGATACTCTTAAGAACCACCTGGAAGTGGGTACGCAGGCACTATGGTAGAGATAGGGAGGTTTCCCTGTTGTTACCGATCCATGGAAACCTGGAGTTCCCGGCGGGGATCTCCTTGGCTACTTTTCAGAGGTGGGCCTCCTCTGGGATACATTATTTATATCATGTGGTTTCAGAGCAAGGGGTTATCAAACCATTTAAAGACCTGTGTGAGGAATATGGGCTGGGTATTCAAGATGTTTTTGCATATTACCAGATACGACACTATGTTAACTCTCTACCCCCAGCTGTGTTAACCCAAGAAATGTGGGATGAGTTGGAAGAATTATTGGGGCTAGACGCGCAATTGCGGGTCCCTTTGCGTTATTTTCATAGACTCCTCAGAGACTCGCTACAAGAGCTAGATCTCTCAAAGGTGACTCAGGAGTGGAATCGAGAATTGAACATTAGCCTCCAACAAGAGCAAATAGCGGAGTGCTTCCGGGCAGTCTACAGCCTTACGGAAAAAGTGGCATGGTGTGAAATTCAGTACAAGTTCCTGTTGAGATTACACATTTCTCCTCATAGAGCATACCGGGCCACTCTCCGGGAAACAGACAATTGCCCGAAGTGTGGGAGTAGCGGTACCGACTTGGGACACATGTACTGGTCCTGTCCTAGATCCCGCGCCTTTTGGGGGTCACTGGGTTCACAGGTGTCACAGATGTGGTCCTGTCGGTGGCATCCATCCCCGGAGCAACTATTTGACATATTCAAGACGCAGAGACCAATACCAGCGTTTTTAAAGAAATCTATCCTGATGGCAAAGCGAACCATCCTTCAGTTGTGGTTGGACACTGAAGGTCCAAGTGTGGCACACTGGAGGTCGGCCATGATCCATTGCTGCTCGCTAGAAAAGAAGGGGATCACGGACCTAGCTTCTAAGTGAGGCGACACATTTTGCAAAATTTGGTCCCCATTTTGGGACACTCTCACTCCAATAGCAAGAAGCAAGATTTTGAACTGTTGGGGGGTGGGGGGGGGGGGGAGGGTTAGGATGGGGCTGGAGGAGGTAGGGGGGAAAGGGGAAGGAAATGAAGAATATTTTATGGAAATTACTGATCTGTGTTCTATTTTTACCTGTTCAATAACTGCGTTGTGATATATGTTGTGGAAATAAATAAAAAGATATATAAAAAAAACCAAAACTACCCCGTTCAGCAATCTTGCAGAGCATGAGTAAGTTATATACTGGACGAAAATTCTCAAGACAAGAGGGATCTAAAGAGGGTTTTTTCAAGAGCAGAGAACCAGGCCTAAAGAAAGACTCTGAGAAACAAGCTGCAGGGGTAGAGGTGTAAGACCATGTCTGGAAACTGGAGCAAACTAGACAGAATTGGATCAAGGGAACAGATGGTAAGATGAACAGATGACATAATTTTAGATAACTGAATCAGAGAAGGAAGAGAAAAGGCATCCCAGGTACAACAGTGAGTAGGGCCAGTGGCGTTCCTAGGGCGGCTGACACCCGGGGCGCCCCCCCTGGGTGCAGCGTCCTGTCCCCTCCCCCCCCCCCCGGCAAAACGATACCTTCTCCCCCCCCCGGGGAAGACACCTCCCCTCCGGCGAAGCGACACCCCCCCGGTGCATTTTTACCTGCTGGGGGGGGGGGGGGGGCTGCCGCGTGCCTGTCGGCGTCGCTTGTTCCATGCTCCCTCTGCCCCGGAACAGGAAGTAACCTGTTCTGGGGCAGAGGGAGCACGTAACGAATGGTGCAGAGAGGCGTGTGGCACCCCCCCAGCGGCGTGCACCCGGGGCGGACCGCCACTGAGCAGGGCTCAATTTTGGCTGCATGTCAGGGGAAGTACAGTTACAGTTTACTCAGACTTGATATACAAATTCAAAGAAAAATAAAGAAAAAAGCTGCTAAACAATACCAAGCTGTAAAACATAAGACAATTCCTATTATGTGGGATCTTCTACCCCATGTATGGGAGAAGAGGTCATATCACCTCTATCCATAATTCCTCTACAAGAAACAAAAGAAGAGAGAAGTATCCTGAGATACGTATTCCGCACCCTGGTACAGTCAATGGTAATAAGCCATCTGGATTACTGCAACGCACTGTATGCGGGCTGCAAAGAACAGACTATCAAAAAACTCCAAACAGCCCAGAATACTGCCGCCAGACTCATATTTGGAAAAACTAAATATGAAAGTGCAAAACCACTAAGAGAGAAACTGCACTGGCTCCCACTTAAAGAACGCATTGCGTTCAAGATATGTACGATTGTACACAAAATTATCCACGCAGACGCCCCGATCTACATGCTGAACCTAGTGGACCTACCTCCCAGAAACGCCACAAGAACATCCCGCAAATTTCTCAATTTGAACTTCCCCATCTGTAAAGGACTAAAATACAAGCTGATGCATGCCACTACCTTCTCCTACACGAGCACGCAAATATGGAATGCTCTACACACAGACCTGAAATCAATTGTCGATACAAATAACTTTCGCAAATCTTTGAAGACATACTTCTTCAAAAAGCCTACAACGAGAACCAACAGCCTCACTAATTCACTTTCCTAACCTAACCAGTTATGAAAATCTACATCTACTATCACCCACCTAATCACTTCCTCTTTCTTCCCTACTTAATCCCTACACACTACTAACTGTATCTGATATTCTGGAATGACAATGTCATAACAAAACTATGTAAGCCACATTGAGCCTGCAAATAGGTGGGATAATGTGGGATACAAATGCAATAAATAAATAAATAAGAAACCCATATTTGTATGATCTATACTTAATCTCACATTTACAGGGAAATTTAAGAAAGAATGCCACTCCCAACTGCAGGACTCAACAGAAGAAATTGCTTCCTCTTCCTTTGTGTTTCACGTGAAACGTCTGGAAACGTACAAATTTTAAAATTAAAGACATTTTTATCTCTGTTTTTGAAATAAAGGTGTAGAACCCAG
The DNA here is from genome assembly GCF_901765095.1 of Microcaecilia unicolor. NCBI lineage: Eukaryota > Metazoa > Chordata > Amphibia > Gymnophiona > Siphonopidae > Microcaecilia > Microcaecilia unicolor. The sequence goes on along the minus strand of NC_044041.1, from coordinate 140,959,289 downwards.
TCTTTATCTAAAGCAAAGATAACCAAAAGAGTGGCTGGTTGAGCGACCTCCGAGTCTGGAGTTTCATGTAAAGCTGAAACATCTAAAGATTCCATAAGCTGCATTTGTTCCAACTAAGTTCCATCATCAACTCATTTAAATGGAGGCAAATGAAAAACTTTTACTAACAGTGGTAAAAGTTCAGGTGATACTTGTAGAGTCTCTTTAAAGTATAAATGTGGGAAATTAAATACTCTTAAATTACAACTCCTTACAGCATTTTCCAAGGCTTCCACCTTAACTTCAATTTTTTTTTTACATCCTTAGAAAGATACGGCCTCCAAAACTGAACACAATACTCCAGGTGGGGCCTCACCAACGACTTGTACAGGGGCATCAACGCCTCCTTTCTTCTGCTGGTCACACCTCTGTCTATACAGCCTAGCAACCTTCTGGCTACAGCCATCGCCTTGTCACACTGTTTCGTCGCCGTCAGATCCTCAGATACTATCACCCCAAGATCCCTCTCCCCGTCTGTACATATCAGACTCTCATTGCCTAAAACATACGTCTCCCATGGATTTCTACTGCCTAAGTGCATCACTTTGCATTTCTTCGCATAGAATTTTAATTGCCAAACATTAGACCATTCTTCTAGGTTCTGCAGATCTTTTTTTCATGTTTTCCACTCCCTCCGGGGTGTCCACTCTGTTACAAATCTTGGTGTCATCCGCAAAAAGGCAAACTTTACCTTCTAACCCTTTCGGCAATGTCACTCACAAATATATTGAACAGAATCGGTCCCAGCATCGAACCCTGAGGCACTCCACTACTCTCTTTAGCATCTGGCCTGTCTCCCCAATATAGCACTTTTGTTCACATTTTCTTCACTTTGTGGTATTTTATGTTATCTATGTGATCTGAGTCTTGTCTTTAGCATCTGGCCTGCCTTCCCAATATAGCACTCTTGTTCACATTTTCTTCAATGAATATATTATACATTTGAGGAAGAGCATGAATAGGACCCCTTTCTATAAATGTTTTTCCCATGTTGGTGACTATAAGGTCCTGTGATATGTGCTGGCACAATTTGAAGCTTTGTGCATTCTATTCTTTTTGGGCTTTGTAGGGGTATTTACCTGAGATCTCACCTGAGCTGGTCTTGGTTCATACAAGCCTGACATCCAGTTACAAGATGGATTCTACAACCTCTGACCTGAACACATCTGTGTAAGCAAGATCCAGCTTTTCAGCTTCTGGAAAATTACTGGCAGGCAGACCGCATCCAAGGACATTCTGTGTTACAATCACCCTGAGAAGCTGAAAGGGGAGTGAGACCCATGGCTCCAGTAAGCCTGGTTAGTACATAAGTAATGCCACACTGGGAAAAGACCAAGGGTCCATCGAGCCCAGCATCCTGTCCACGACAGCGGCCAATCCAGGCCAAGGGCACCTGGCAAGCTTCCCAAATGTACAAACATTCTATACGTTATTCCTGGAATTGTGGATTTTTCCCAAGTCCATTTAGTAGCGGTTTATGGACTTGTCCTTTAGGAAACCGTCTAACCCCTTTTTAATCTCTGCCAAGCTAACCGCCTTCACCACGTTCTCCGGCAACGAATTCCAGAGTTTAATTACGCGTTGGGTGAAGAAAAATGTTCTCCGATTTGTTTTAAATTTACTACACTGTAGTTTCATCGCATGCCCCCTAGTCCTAGTATTTTTAGAAAGCGTGGACAGATATGCAGACCCGATAGTAACACTTCAGGGTCACAAACAAAAGACTCTTCATGCTTATGGAGTTAGCTGGGGAGGATTCATGCTTGGTCCCGGAGGATCATCTGATGGAGAGGTACTAAGAAAGTGGGAACTAAAGAAAAGTGAGTTGTTCAGAGACCATCAGACAGTTGGGACTGACAAGAAGGACCTAAGAAGACAAGCAAGGTTAGAAGGTTCGGAGCGAGCAAGAGACTGTGTTGTTCTAACCTTGTGAACTACACATCTGGTGGAAATACATTCAGGTTCAGCTATGTCAGCTCTGGAATACGGCACTGAGTGACGGACACCTGCTTTCTGCAGAGGGAGACCGTGCACTAAATCCGAGACAGACTCGCTGTGGATATAGCTAGAGCTTAAGAAGAAATCAGCACCTACCTCATCGAGAGACTGCCTAACAGAAAGCATGGTGAGATAACAGGATTTACTTCTATAGAGAATATGTTGCTAACCTGGTATTTTGCATAAGAGGTGTAGTATAAGTTTTCACGATTACAAAATCAGTGTTCCAGTAAGAATCATTTTGCATAATCTTTATTTAGGGACCATCTATATTATTATTATTATTATTATTATCATCAGCAAGTTATATATTTGTACTTTGCTACACCTTGCTGCAGAGCTATTCTATATTTGTATATTTTCCTTATCTATGAATAAAACTAATATATACTATCTGTGGCTTTGGTTGCGTTCTCTCTAGCTCAGCTAATTTTGGTTAGGTGCCAGAGTAAGGTCCTGTTTCCCCCTAGCATGAGTCCAGAATATTTGCTTAGGCAGAGTTCTGTAATCTTGGACCTCAGCATAAATAATTCTGTTGGGAGTCATTTTCCTATAAGACTTATTTATATTACCTACAGCTTTCACTTACCAATGGACTTGTTGTTTTAATTTCACTATGGCAAATTTTCTGCCCCCCCCCCCTCCAACCCCCCCCCCCCCCACAAAAAAAACAAAGCCTCTAGCAGTCTAAAAAAAGTGCATCCAGTGCAGCAGATCAAAATCAGTATTGATACCCATAATTGGTTCCACCAGCAAAGGTGCCATATGATGATAGGACTCAAAGATAAAAACTTACAGAAGTCAAAAAATACATGTAAAAGTCCATTTGATAAGCAAAAATCAAACAATATGGGAAATGCTTATCTGTCTGACTGGTTCCATGGAAAAATAAAGACTGAAATAGTCCAGTGTGACAGTGGCAGACAGAAGGAGGCACATATGTGCAGTGAGCCTGCTTAAAAGGTCTAGAAATCTAGGCTGGAGTAATGTTTCCATACAGGACTCTGTTGGTGACCTCACTCAAGTTGTGAGGACTTAATTTCCCACTGGTCTTCAAAGCAGACTAATGGTTAGAAATCTGGGCTGACAACCAGAGATGCCCAGCTCAAATCCTATTTCAGTTTCTTATCTTGGGTAAGTCACTTAGGCCAAGATGCACTAAAACAATCGTTAATGCCCATTGCTTACCGATTCCTTAGCGAATCGGTAAGCAACGGGAATGCATCAAAGAAGGGGAATGCAAATGAGCTGCTCGTTGTAGCTCACTTGCATTCTCTATTCCATTGCTAAACAGTCAGCCAGTCGGCCGGTCGAGCATGCGCAGAGCAGCCAAGCGTTATACTGGCTGCTCTGTGCATGCCAAATACGCCTCCCTGTGCCACTCGAAAAGAAGACGCTGCGCCGCTCACCCCCTCCACGGCCTGCTGCAGGAAGGCTCCAATGCGGCTCGATCGAAGGAGAGTGCAGTTGAAGATGTCCATCCAAAAAGACGTCCTTTTTGGACATCCCCCCCCCCCCCCCCCCACAATAATAACACTTCCTTTTTGGACGTCCTTCACTCAGCTGAGAGACCCGGAAGTCTCTGAGCCAATCACAGTGCGTTTAGCTGTTGTGATTGGCTCAGAGACTTCTGGGTCTCTCAGCTGAGTGAAGGACGTCCAAAAAGGAAGTTTTTATTATTGCGGGGGGGGGGGGGGGGGGGGGGGGGGAGGGGGGGAGGGGACGTCAAAAAAGGACATCTTTTTTTGAAGTGTGCTAATAATAACCTCTAAAGCTTAAGGGTGGGTTTTATTGTGGGGTTTTTTTTATGAGTGAAGGACATCCCTGACGAGCACTTGGGCGTTGTTTTGGGTGAAGGACGTCCCTAAAAGACGTCCCTGATGAGCACTTGGACATTTCCCCACCCCCCGATTTTTTTTGTTTGTTACATTTATTGAAGTTTTTAATCTCGCGCAGCCCCAACGAGAGGTACAGACCTCTCGTTAGATTTTCCAGCGTTAAGGCAATCGGAAAATGGTAGTGCATCTAATTACAATAGGGTTTCTACACAATTTGCTCATCTGCATTCCGTTTTCGTTAGCTGCTACCGTCATCGGAAAATGGCTTGGAGAAGCCTTTAGTGCATGCCAGGGTAATCTACTTACTCGTTAATGGCTCCATTGCCTCAAGTACAAAATTAGATTAGAAGCCCTCTGGGGGCAAGGAAATACCTACTGTACCTGAATGTAACTAGCTTGAGCTACTACTGAAAAAGGTGTGAACTAAAACTAACTAAATAAATCTTTTAGCTAGACATCGAGGTATCCAGTCAAAAATTGTGGTCTCTGGCTCCAAATTTTAAAATGTTAGGATTTATATAGCTAACCAAGTAAACCACATAAATCATTCTGAATATCGACCACTTAGCTTTCTGTTCTTTATGCTGTACACTAAACATTCCCTTTCTGTTGTTCCTACATGCTCCCTTCTATACTTCTTCCTGTTTTTTGAAGGTTTTTGCCTCTATTTCCTGCTGTTCCTTATTATGTAGCTGATTATGTTCTTGCCATCACAGAAAGAATGCAAGAAAGCCGCTGTCATTTCCTGCTTGCTCTCAGTTCCTTGCCCTACACCGGGGGCTATAATATCCTGCCTATGTTGTATTATCATATGTCAACCTGTAATAGGCATAATGGTGGTTGTGTTCTTTGGCATGAGATTTGGAGGAAATCGTAAAAAGCAAAAGAGGGAGCTTGCAGGAAACAAGAGAACAGAGAACAGTACATGAAAATAACAGTAAGAAGGACATGAGACAGCATTCACTGGCATGCAGAGAAGAGTAGAAAGTGCAGCAACATGCTTAAGAATAGGAAAGAATTAAGAAAAAAGCAGGAAGATGATGCAGTGCAATATGAAGTGGACAAAAGAAGGTAAAAGGTGAACAAAAACAGACTGTCCCAGTTAGGATTTCCAGGAGAGCCCCTACTCTTCAGCTGGTACACACTCCTCCTCCTCCTCCTCCCTCCCCCCCCACCCCCGACACTGAACTGATATTAGTGAACACTTCCATCCCATCTGAAGAGCAAAAGAGATTAAGCTACAGAACAGATAAGAATGTTTCTGGAACCTGCTGTGCTACTCACTTTTTCAATTTCTCTCCCAAGGCTGGAAGTGCTACAGGCTTTCCTGCCCGGTCCCTGGATGGAGAGGCTGACCTGCTCTGGCTCGGAGACGCACTCCCACTGCTGCTGCTGCTGCTGCTGCTGCGCTGATGTCCAGTCGTTCTCCCACTGTGGCGATAACGATCCCCAGAGTGACTTCTACAAGACATCAAGCAAAGTTGCTTACTTGTAATGTGTGCTCTTCAAGATGGACAATTTTGTTTGATGGAGCCCTTCCTGAAATCAGTAACAAAAAAAAAAGCTACCAGAGTTTACTATCATGCTGTACTGAGCATATATAAACTGGAGAAGCCAATTCCTTGAGAAAGAAAGGTTTGTGATGATCGATAACCTGCTGTCCTTATAGAACACTAATAAGACTGATATTTAAATGCTGCAGTTGAGGGGTTTTTTTTTTTTAATACCAGCTGCAACACTTAAAATTATGCATGTTAATAATTCTTATATGTTCTATGAGCCAATTCAGTTACAATTTTTCCTAGAAGAAAAAGGGATTTCTAATGCATAGGATTGAGTAGTTATTTGACTAGAATTATCCGGCTGTTTGATTTGTCAAAGCTGTCTTACTTTTCTAATTATTGATTTCCTGAAAATCCACCGTCCTCTGGTTTAGTAAACTTGGGCCTACCTTAAATGTAGACTATAGCATGTATCCCAGGGTTGATTTTTTATACTTCTTTCTTTTCCTTAAAGTAACTGGATTACATATATCCTGTTCAAAGTTTTCTTTGATGTACGATACAGTATTTTGAAAATTAATTACAATTATGCATGCACATTCTTCACTGCTATTAGGATAGCGGGTGGTTTGAATACACTTAAGTACATAAGTAATGCCATACTGGGAAAAGACCAAAGGCCCATCAAGCCCAGCATCCTGTCCCCGACAGCTGCCAATCCAGGTCAAGGGCACCTGGCAGCTTCCCAAACGTACAAACATTCTATACATGTTATTCCCGAAATTGTGGATTTTTCCCAAGTCCATTTAGTAGCGGTTTATGAACTTGTCCTTTAGGAAACCGTCCAAATCCTTTTAAAATTCTGCCAAGCTAACCGCCTTCACCACGTTCTCCGACAATGAATTCCAGAGTTTATTTTCAACAGTTTTTATTGATGACTCAAGATTATATAATTTAACCATGAAATATGACATTTGAAATAAGACAGCATACTTATATACATATCCAGAACTGTATCATCAATATTTTATCATTTTCTCCCTCCCTCCCCTCCCGTCATTGTGCCATAACCAATAGACCTACATTTGTATTATTAAATGAGGAGAAAAAGAAATCCTATTAACAACATGACTCGACTAACATAGCTTCTAAAATTCTACAAGCAATTAGTTTAACAACTTAGCCTTCTCATGTGAGTAATCAGGAGCGTGTTTCATCAATGCCTTGTAGGATTCTCTCCTCCCCCTCTCTCAAATCAGTATCTCCAGAGCCCACATGGATGCATATTTTGTAAAATGATTACCTAAAATATTAATTTCAATTAGAATCTCATATTATACAATGTTGATATTACTACTGATTCTTAGAATATCGAGCCCACCCATATAAGTCTGGGAACCAAGAACTGAATTTCCTAACCAGGTATCCTATCCCACCATCTAAAACTCCCTCTCCCCCCCCCCCCTCCCCTTACTTCTATCCAACCCCCCCCCTCCTTCCCAAAAGGAGAAAAGAAAAGGGAAAAGAAAAGAAGAAAAAAAAGGGAAAAGAAAAGAAGAAAAAAAAAAAAACCAACCTCTTCCTCCTAATCCGCTCCCTCTCCCCGCCCTCACATACCATTTAATACTAAACTACGCGCCCGAACAGACAAAGATTGTATATAAGGTCGCCAGATTCCCAAAAATCTCAAAAGTCTTCGGGGAGGGTCCCACCGCCCGCCTCTCATGCAGCAAAAGATCATGTAGCTGATTTCTCCAGTACCAAAAATCAGGGGCATCCGCACTCAACCACCTATTCATGATCAACTTCTTCCCCAAAGTGCAAGCTTTACGTATGAATTGGCTATTGCCTCTCTTTTGGAAACCAAATAGTTCAAATTTGTCCAATAAGATCCCTGATGAAGAAAGAGGAATCCTAGATTTCAACAACCCTTCTAAATATTTAAAAATCTTCTTCCAGTAGGCTTGTATTAAAGGACAGTCCCAGAGACAATGAAAGAATGTCCCCTCCTTCCACCTGCACTTGGAGCAAACAGGGTCTGACACCCCCCCCCCCCCATCTTAAATACCTGCACTTTAGACATATAAGCTCTGTACAAAATTCTATATTGGCATTCTCTAAGATTAGCATTGACTGATACCGCCGGAATACGGGACACTAATTTCCTGTAATCTAATTCCAAGTTGGATCTCTGCAGATCTTGCGCCCAATGCGCCTCGACTGCCCTCACATCTTTTTCAGGCCCTACCTCCCATAGAATCCTATATATACCCGAAATAGTGAGTCGGTCCCCTGGCACTGCCTTAAAGAACTCTCTAAACTTCCTCCCATGTCCACTATTCAACTGATCTTGATTGAGGGTCCTAATATAATGTGCCAATTGTTGGTAAGCAAATTCGTGTCTAAGATCTATCCCCACTCCCAAAGCACCTAAACTCAGTAATCCTCCCCTCAACCCCAACACGTGTTCCAACCGTGTGATTCCCAATGAGGCCCAGCTACAAAATACTGGATTCTCTGAGCCAGGTGAAAATAATGGGTTCCCCTGCAATGGCAAAAGATCCGTAACCTCCGACGACAAGCCCCAATATCCAGTGAGATCACTCCAGACCGCCCTCAAGGGCCCTAACAATAAACTGTCCTTAAATGTAGCTGGCACCATTCGCTTTGGACCATGTAACAAAAAATACAGATGATACGGATGGAAAAAATCCTTTTCTAATTTCCTGTTCGTGTAGTCCTGCCGATCTAATAACCAATCCCCTAAGTGCCGCAATAGACATGCTTGATTATAGCGCTTAATATCCGGGACCCCCATCCCTCCCACTCTCCAAGATCCTAACAATAAGCCCATGGGGAGCTTAGGCTTTTTTCCCCCCCAGATGAAAATTCGCAGATGTTTATAAAATTGCCATATGTCTGCACTACGTAAACGTAATGGCAACACCTGAAGCGTATACAGCCATCTGGGGAACTCCACCATTCGGAACAGTTGTACCCGCCCATGAAGCGTAAGCGGCAATACTGCCCACTTTCTCAACCGCTCTCGCATGTTTTCCAACAACCTGGTAAGATTTAAATGATAAAAATCTGCAGTCTGCAGAGTCACCTGCACCCCCAAATAGGTAAAATGTTGCTGTGCCCATTTTAAGGGAAAGAATTCCCCCCATTCACGTTTCACTGTATCTGAGGCCGTAAGAGTCAGGGATTTAGAGACATTTATTTTAAAACCAGTGTAGTCCCCATATTCTTGGAATAATTCCATCAGAGCCTCCAGGGATCTCTTGGGATCAGTAAGGTGTACCAATATGTCGTCCGCAAAAGCCGAAACCTTGAACGTAGAGGATCCCCAACCCACTCCCTTCACTTCAGGGTGAGACTCTATCTCTCTAATCAAGGGGTCCAACGTAAGGACGAACAACAACGGGGATAAAGGACACCCCTGGCGCGTGCCCCGCCTTATTGGAAATACTTGGGACCTTTCTCCATTGATCCACATGTAGGCCTGCGGATTCAAATAAAGGGCCCCCACTGCATCTCTGAAAAACCCCTCAACACCTATCTTCTGCAAAACCGCAAACATAAACCGCCATGCAACTCGATCAAACGCCTTCTCTGCGTCAAAACTGACCAGCAGAGAAGGTGTTTTCTGCTCCCCACCCTTTCCAACAAAGCTATGAGAGCCCTCACATTACTTACCACTGAACGCCCCCTCACGAAACCAACCTGTGGCGATGCTATGATATCTGGGAGCACCCTTGCCAGTCTATTTGCCAGAATTTTCGCATACAATTTGGTGTCGCAGTTCAACAGGGAGATTGGTCTATAAGACCCCATCTCCTCTGGGTTTTTCCCTGGCTTTGCTAGTACAATTATTTTCGCTGTATTAAAGGCATCAAGCGCCGGTTCTGACCTGGCCAAGGAGTTAAACAGTTTCAACAAAGGAGGCGTCACCTGCTCCCGTAACATCTTATAAAACGCTGTTCCATATCCATCAGGGCCTGGCGCCTTGTGCATGTCACTCTGCTGCAACGCCAACATTAATTCACCTTCTACAATGGGCGCATTCAGAAACTTTGCCTGAGCCGGGGAGATCCTCGGGATTTCCATATTGTCCAGAAATAACATGCTATCCGACATCAACTCCGTCTGTTCCTGATATAACTCTGCGTAGAACCTCTGGAACCCCGCCACTATTTCCTGCGGAGACCTCAGCATGGTGCCCCCCTGCCCTTTCACCTGCAGAATTCCAGACGGCCCTTTCTTTCCTCGGATTAAACGCCCCAGCAAAGTCCCTGCCTTATTTCCATACATGAAAAGCTGATGTTTATAGTATTGTTGTGATTTCTGTACTCTCTCATGCAGCAATTCATTTAATTCTCTCTGGGATGCCAGATAAGCTAGCTTCTGTTCTCCCGTCGGGTCCCCTCCAAACTTTATCCTCTGAATCCTTACCTCCCGCTCCAAACGGATGATCTCTGTATCCCGTCTTTTCTTAACCCACGCCTTGTAGGCAATGATCTCTCCTCTCATCACTGTCTTTGCAGTCTCCCAGTATAAACTAGCCTGTTCCTCATGTGCCTTATTATGATCCGCAAATTCTCTCCATTTTCCTCCCAAGAATTCCTGAAACTTCATATCTCTATAGAGCTCCAGTGGAAATCGCCAACCTCCTCCCTTTCCTACCCCCCCTACTCTTTCCAACATCACCCATAGGAGAGAGTGATCTGAGATCTCACAAGGTCCAATTTCTGCCTCTACCACCTTTGAGAATAAAGCCTTAGATAGAAAGAGGTAATCAATACGGGACATGGAAGAATGTGCCCTTGATAGATGGGTATAATCCCTACTTGTAGGATGCAAGACTCTTCAAACATCCACCAAGTCCAAGGTGGAACACAAAAAAGGCAGACCTCTCTCATAGTGTCGTTGCCCCTGTCCCAACCCACTGCTCTTATCCACCAATGGATCAAACACTGTATTGAAGTCACCTCCTAAAATAATATTACCCCCTTGGTATGAGGACAACAATGCGAAAAGCTCCCTGTAAAATTTTTTATCATATACATTAGGCGCGTAGACATTGCAGAGAATATAGGTAAGTCCCCCCAACTCCGCCTCTACTAATACGTATCTGCCCTCTGTACTCCTCTTGATCAATTTAATGGACTGCTGCAATCCCTTACGAAAAAGTATTACTACCCCTGCCTTTTTGTTACAAGCTGGGGAACCCACCACTCCTCCCACCCAACCTTGGTGAAATTTATCATGCTCCATGGCAGTCAAGTGCGTCTCCTGCAAGAATGCGATGTCCGCTTTATGCCGGTTCAATGCCTGCAAAAATGTTTTCCGCTTTATGGGCGATGAGACCCCCCCCACATTCCAAGATATTAATTTAAAGAGCCCCACCAATCCCATCTATTACACTGCAAATCCAACTTCTATCTATACATTCTTGAGAGTGCACCCCCCAGCCCTTGGGTGCCCTCCCCGATCCCCACCGTACTTGTTTCTGCCACCAAATGCTTTTCCTGAAGATTAGGAAGAAGAGCAACAACCAAGAGAAAACAAAACAAAACAACAAACCAAACCCAACATCCCCCCTCCTCTCAACCCCTCCCCCCTCCCCCTTCCCAGTTCTTCCATCCTCTCCCCTCCTCCCTCTCTGACCCCTCCCCCTAAACCTCCTCTCTGTGTTCTCTCTAGAGAACTAGTCACGGCTCTGCCCCACCCCCTCCCTCACAGCACAACTATGGGCTGAACTTAGTAGAAACCCCATCTCCTCAGAACTACTACAAAACATCGTTGCTATGCTATCTCTATAAACCAACCATAAACTTACACATGCCTGCCCCAACAGTCAGCAATATGCATGTGCTTACAGTTTCAACATCAGGCCCCCTCCCCTCAGTAACAGATGAATGTTCCCATGCTACATACTCTTATAGCGAGGGGCCAGCTTCTTGCCCTGTCCTTTTAACATTCAAATGAATTCCTCTTGCATTCCTGTGCTTCTCGATCCGCTCCAAACTAGTTGCTCTCATTCTTCAGCTCGGTCTGTGTGCCCTCTCTCCCGCTTCAGCCTCTGAACTGCCAGTCAGCTGTTTAGCATACTGCAGAGCTTCGGTCGGTGAGTTGAAAAATCTGGGCTTACCATCCTGCTGCACCCGTAGCCTTGCTGGATATAGTAAAGCAAATCGAGCTCTCTTCTTGAACAACTCCGAGCATGCTTCCCCATACTGTTTTCGCTGCAGCGCCACTGCTGCAGAGAAGTCCTGGAAACATAAAATATTATGCGTTTCATATATCACTTTGCCAATCTGTCTCCAGGCACTTAGTATTTCCTGCTTATGGGTGTAATTAAGAATTTTACATATTACAACCCTCGGGCGCCCAGCTTCTTGTCGCTGCTGACCTAGGCAATGTGCCCGCTCTATTTTCAAAGTTTGTTCCAGGGATTTCAGCTGCAATATTTTAGGCAGCCAGGATTCTAGGAATTCTCTTAGATCGACCTCTCTCAGGGACTCAGGGAGTCCAACCAGCCGAAGATTATTCCTCCTCACCCTGTTCTCTAAATCCTCTAATTTCTGTTTCATCTGCACAAACTTCTTCCGCCATTCCTCGTTCTGGCCTGCCTGCTGTGTGCAACGATCTTCAACCTCAGACAGTCTTTGCTGAAATCCCACCATATCGGTGCGTAACCCCTCCAGTTTGCCATCCATTGTGTCCAGTTTCTCCGCAATCTTTTGTAACTTTAAATCTACAGAGCTCTCCAGCAACTGCGAGACCGCCGCTGCAATTTCCGCTGCCCAGACAGAGCTCACAGTTTCTGCCGAGGGGCCGGTGTCCACCATCTTGCTGTCCCCTGCTCGCCCTCATGTGCCTTCTTTCCTCTGCGCTTTGGAGGCCATCGTGCTTATAATTGATTGTCTCTGTTTTGACCGCTCCACTGTTCCAAACCTGTTTATGCTGTATTTGGGTTTCAAAAATCGCTTCTCGTGCTGTCAGGGGTAGATTTTACTACGGGGGCCTCGGAGCTCTATCCTGCGGCGTCCTACCCGCTGCCTAGCATCACGTGACTCGAATTCCAGAGTTTAATTACGAGTTGGGTGAAGAAAAATTTTCTATTTGTTTTAAATGTACCACACTATAGTTTCATCGCATACCCCCTAGTCCTACTATTTTTGGAAAGCATGAACTTCACATCCACCTGTTCCACTCCACTCATTATTTTATATACCTCTATATATCATGTCTCCCCCCTCAGCCATCTCTTCTCCAAGCTGAAAAGCCCTAGCCTCCTTAGTCTTTCTTCATAGGGAAATCGTCCCATCCCCTTGCAAAATATCAAGAGCGGTCCCTACACAGAGAGGAGCTATACTCAAGTTTACTGAGGGGGGATATGATTGAGGTCTATAAAATCCTGAGTGGTGCAGAACGGGTAGAAATGAATCGATTTTTCACCCTTTCAAAAAGTACAAAGACCAGGGGACACTCAATGAAATTACATGGAATAGGAGGAAATATTTTTTCACTCAAAGAATAGTTAAGCTCTGAAACTCGCTGTTGGAAGATGTGGTAACAGCGATTAGTGTATCTGGGTTTAAAAATGGTTTGGACAAGTTCCTGGAGGAAACGTCCATAGTCTGTTATTGAGATGGACATGGAGGAAGCCACTGCTTACCCCGGGATTGGTAACATGGAAATGTTGCTACTAATTGGGTTTCTAGCAGGTACTAGTGACCTGGATTGGCCACTGTTGGAAGCAGGATACTGGGCTAGATGGATCATTGGTCTGACCCAGTATGGCTATTCTTACGTTCTTATGCTATACGGATAGCTATCTGTACTGCTTTTTTTGCTGTCCAAACGTTATTTGGATAACAGACTGAATATCATCGCTCTTCAAATCATTAAATCGATTACCTTCACTCTACCTTATATAGTGCTGAGGAGATCCGCAATGATTTTCAGTGGCACTATCCATAGAGTAGGGGCCTCTGTTTTTTTCTGAAGAGGGTACTGTCCGTACAAACTAGAATCCCTAATTGAAAACAACCATATACTTCTTGTATGCATTTCAATATTAACCAGATATTGTTGAGTGTCTGACACAACACAAACCAAATCGCATAACGTACTCCCACTGTGACATGGGCACACTCACCACCATAAAATCCACTACAAAGAAAGTTTTCCACTCAATGTGGAAACTGAAACGCATGAAACAATTCTTCCCGAGGGAAACATTTCGCAACCTGATACAATCAATGGTAATAAGCCACCTAGATTACTAAAATGGAATCTATGCAGGATGCAAAGAACAAACCTTAAAGAAACTTCAGACCACTCAAAACATGGCAGCTAGGCTTATATTTGGAAAAACGCAATTTGAAAGTGCAAAACCCCTCCGTGAAAAATTACACTGGCTCCCAATCAAAGAACGCATTGCCTTCAAAATCTGCACCATGGTTCACAAAATGATCTACGGCGAAGCGCCTGGATACATGACAGACTTAATCAACTTACCAACCAGAAACGCATCCGATTTAACATGAACTTATCTACATCTACACTACCCAAGCTGTAAAGGACTTAAATACAAATCTACCTATGCATCCAGCTTTTCCTACATAAGCGCACAACTGTGGAACGCGCTACCAAAAGCCTTGAAAACGACGTACGACCATCTAAACTTCCGGGAAATACTAAAAAACCACCCTGTTTAAAAAGGCATACCCTCCCAGTCCAATTTAAATGCCTGACCTCGGCTACACAAGAAAACTAAAGCACTTAATGAACATGACACTACTCTTCCGCTCTACAATTCTTTTTTTTTTTATTTTGAAATATCTTTATTGTCCAGTGCAATAAGAAAAACACACAATATGCAAAACCTAATGTAAAACAGGCCGATCAAGTAGAAATACAGCCAAAAGGACAATACATTTTATCGTTTACTCCCACCCCCTTTTCTATTCCTCCCCCCCCCCCCCCAATCTAACCCACCGCTCCATAACAACTGAACAACAGCCCAGGGGTGCAACATATAAAATCCCCCCACAAATCCTGCCCTCACAGGGGCTCCGGAAAAACATTCTACACCCTGCATAACTTTTTAACAACCTCTTCATACCACACTTCTTATATAGACACTAGTAAAAAAAGGCCCATTTCCGCAACAAATGAAACGGGCGCTAGCATGTGGTTTGGGGTTTTTTGTTTTTGTTTTTCCTGTTTGATATTAAGGGATATAAGTGTTTTCAAAAAAGAGCTTTACTATAAAAACATGTTTGTCGGGTTTAGGTAAAAATCCTTACCAGTCACATAGTTTCAAACAACCTTTGGAGAGTGTGTGTTGAGATGGTCTGTGTGAGAGAGAGTGAATGTGCGTTTGTCTGTGTGTCACACAGAGAGACAGAGACTGGTTGCCAGTATGTGTGAGAATGAGAGTATGTGGCAGGGTCCCCCCTCCCTCCCTCCCTCCCAGTTCCCTGGTCTTTATGTCAGTTGCAGGGATTTCCCCCTCCCCCCTCCCCAGACTTGCAAAGTGTCATGGAGCAGAGTGTGGCTTTGAGGGTGTTTATGGCTGCAGAGATGATATAGAGTGATTCAGATAGCAATTGAATATGCATGTATTTTTGTTTACATTCTGTGGTTTCTTTGGGGGAGGGGTGTTTCTGTTAGTTAATGTATGTGTTTGTGGTGCATTGTCTGTGCATGTGTGACACAGCATGTGTGACAGTTAGTTTGTGTGTGTGTGCAGGTTGTTGGTGGGGTTTTTTTTTTAACTTTTGTTTTTGGGGAGGGGGTTGGGGGATGTGCTGTGCTTGCAAGCTGTTTCTTTGTCTGTGGGGTCTGTGTAGGTAGATCTTTGTTTTGGTGAAATGTAAGGGTGTTTGTAGGGGGGTCAGTGTTTGCAGAGTGCTGGATAGATGTTTCTCTTTTTTTTAAGCTTCTTTGGTGTTGTGCTGAGGCAGCAGTGTTTGTTTACGTGGGCGGAAGGGAGGTTATTTTTGCGATCGTTTTTTTTTGGCCTTTTATGGCTCCTGTAGGTTTTCCTTTGAAAAGAAAAGCAGTGTGTGAAGCGGAGCTGGAGGCATTCTCAGTGGGATGGCTTCACCACCACGAACTTACGAACCCTTATCGTTCTGCTTTGACTTCATTACCTTTGTCCTCAGAACGTTCAGGGTGCGTTTTATTATAGTAGACTAGTAAAAGAGGCCTGTTTCTGGAGCAAATGAAACGGGCGCTAGCAAGGTTTTCCTCCCCAACACCCCCCCCTTCTCCCTCCCTCCCTACCTACCGACCCCTTCGTCGTTCTGACGCCATTGCTCCGCACCTCCTGAACGCACCGTACGCCATTGCTCCGCCCTCGGTGTGTGACGCCATTGCTTCGCCCTCGACGTCATCACGTTTGACGCGAGGGCGGGGCCCTAAGACTTGGCAATTTCGGTGGCTTCACCACCACGAACCCTTCAAACCCATCCTGAAGGAAGTGACGTCAGTGTCTTCAGAACGTTGAGGGTGAGTTTTATTATATAAGAAGATATACTCACTTCCACCCACCCTTCCCCTTTAAACCCCTGACATCAACTTACCCTCCCTCCCTCCCTTATCCCACCATCCCTTAATCCTCCCCCTTACCCTTTTGAATCCCCCACCCCATCCTACTCCCTCCCAAACCCCATCCCCTTATAAATCTATTACCCTTATATACGTAACGAGTGGAGGAGTGGCCTAGTGGTTAGGGTGGTGGACTTTGGTCCTGGGGAACTGAGGAACTGAGTTCGATTCCCGGCACATGCAGCTCCTTGTGATTCTGGGCAAGTCACTTAACCCTCCATTGCCCGCCGCATTGAGCCTGCTATGAGTGGGAAAGCGCGGGGTACAAATGTAACAAAAATAAAAAAAACCCCTTTTGAATTCTATCCCTCCCCCTTTTACATCTCAACTCGCCATCTCTAAGATATGCCGTGAGACGCTCCAAATGTATTAGCTGGCTCATCTTAATCTTCCAATCCTCCACTGATAGAGCTTCTGCTCTCTTCCAGAACTGCGCTATAAGGCATTTTGCTGCCGCCAATGTCCACCGCAACCCATTTACTTTGTTCCCAAGACTCTCTCTCATTACGTAACCCCAAAAGACAAACTGCTGGGCTACACACCAGGGAGGAACCCATCAAATGCACCAGTGCTTTCATGACCGCCTGCCAGAACGGGATCACCAATGGACAGGCCCACCAGATATGTAAAAATGAGCCCACCTGCATATTACACCTCCAACATACATCCAGTGCACTTGGATACATTCTCTTCAATCTCTCCGGTGAAAAATACCATCTTGTAAGGACCTTATAAGCATTTCTCTGCACAACTCCCACCCCCTGCAATTCTTCAAACTTGGCATGGGTCAATGGCAATGGAAGCGATGGAAACAGGCTGCATTAAGCTGGCCTTGGAGCCTTCCCTCTGCCGTATCCGACCAACAGAAGTTGCATCAGAGGAGTCAAGATTTGTTTGTGGATTAATTCCTTTCAAATATTTGAACGGGTGACATGATACAGATGTTCAAATATTTGAAAGGTATTAATCCGCAAGCAAACCTTTTCCAGACATGGGAAGGCGGTAGAACTAGAGGACATGAATTGAGGTTGAAGGGGGCAGACTCAGGAGTAATGTCAGGAAGTATTTTTTACATGGAAAGGGTGGTGGATACATGGAATGCCCTCCCGTGGGAGGTGGTGGAGATGAAAACGGTAATGGAATTCAAACATGCATGGGATAAACACAAAGGAATCCTGTTTAGAAGGAATGGATCCACGGAATCTTAGCGGAGATTGGGTAGCAACACCGGTAATTGGGAAGTAAAACCAGTGCTGGGCAGACTTCTACAGTCTATGCCCTGAGCGTGACTGAATAGATATGGATGGGCTGGAGTGTAAATTTTAAGGGGCTTCGACGTTAGCTTCAGAACTTTTAGTACAAGAAGAGTGCTGGGCAGACTTCAACGGTCTGTGCCCTGAGAATGGCAAGGACAAATCAAAACTTGGGTGGGCAGACTGGATGGACCGTACAGGTCTTTATCTACCATCATTTACTATGTTACTATATGTTACTACGTAAGATGTGGCAAAGGGAAAGCCCCGGGCTGGCAGGAGACAGCTGCTGGCAACCCATGACAAATCTAAAGAACCACAGTGTGCCGGGGAGGGAGGAGAGGAAGAGAGGCCAGAAAGATTGGGGGGGGGGGGGGGGGGGGGAAGGATGAGAGAACCAGATAGTAAGGCTGGAGAGCAAGGAGCCTGACAGGAGGGCACTGGTCCAACAGCAGGTGGCCCTGGACTTGCTCAATGGCAGCAGCTCTGCGCCTGATCAGGAGGGTATGATCAACACTTTCTATCAGGATACTATAGAGTTCTTCATAAGAAATGAAACAGGAAGTACATAAGTATTGACATACTGGGACAGACCAAAGGTCCATCAAGCCTAGCATCCTGTTTCTAACAGTGGCCAATCCTGGTCACAAATACCTGGCAAGATCCCATAAAAAGTACAAACAGGAAAATGACAGTTTCTCAAATCTCTACCTATAAAAAAGTTCAGTTTTACTAAAAACCATATAACTATATACCAATTGAACACTGAAAAAATATCAATAGTACTTTTTCTTAACCTCAATATTCATCTGCAGGAATCTCTGTAAACAACCATGTTTTGAGATCTCAAAAAGTGTACATTTATAAACAAAATTATAGAAAGCAACAAAAATCACAATTAAAAAAAACAAAATCACTTGCAAAATAAAACCCTCCTACATCTCCATTTGTCTAAATTATTCCCTACATGTTATCTTCTTTTGTTTTACAATTTATCACCAAAACATGGTAAATGTCAGGTTTAATTTGTGACTGATTAAAGAAGTCAAACAACCCATGGTGTGTTCCTTGGTGGTGATCAGTATTTTATTTTGTTCCATGTGTTCTATGACAAAGACCAACGACTGTTTTAGTAGCTGCTCTCTGGATGAACAACATCCACTTTATATCTTTTTGAAGGTGCAGTCTCCAATAATGTACACAATCCTCTAAACAAGTTCTCACCAAAGACTCCTACAGAACACTATCACCTCCTTTTGACTGCTGGCTATTCGTCTCCCTATGCACCCATACATGCTTTTGGCGTTTACTGTCATTTTTTTTTATACCTGTTTGGTTATATTATGATCACTGTGAATGTTTTCTTTCTTTCTTTATTGGGATTTATTTACCACCTTTTTGAAGGAATTCACTCAAGGCGGTGTACAGTAAGAATAGATCAAACATGAGCAATAGGCAATTACAGCTGTAAAAATATTCAAGTAACAATACAAAATATGGTTTGGTATACTACTTGCAATGACAACACAATACATAATAGAACACTAGTAAAACATGCCCGTTTCTGGAGGAAATGAAACGGGCGCTAGCAGGGTTTTCCTCCCGAACCCCCCCCCCCCATACCCACCCCTTCGGCGTTGTGAAGCCACTGACCGCCATTGCTCCGCACCTCGTCAACGCACGCCACCTTCATCCACTGACGCCATTGCTCTGCCCTCAATCTTTGACGCCATTGCTCTGCCCTCAACGTTATCACGTTTGACGCGAGGGCGGGGCCCAGACACAGTGATTTCGGTGGCTTCAGCACCACGAACCTTTCAAACCCAAAGGAAGTGCCCGCAGGAAGTGACACTGACGTCAGTGTCCTCAGAACGTTGAGGGTGAGTTTTATTATATAGGATTATAATTGGTAGTGAAGGGTAAGGCAAAGTTGTAACATATAGATCAGTAAGAAAGTATGAAGAATTTTAAAGTAAGGTGACTGATTTGAAGAAAGTTACATATGAGGTCAAAGAGATGGTTAAATATTATTTCAGTTAGGCTAGGAGTGGATAAATATGTCCCGCTGCAGTATGTGCAGCCCGAGTCAATCCTTGTGTGTGTGAGTGAGACTAACAAGTTAGTTACTTCTTCCATTAAAGGCTTGGTTGAAGAGCCAAGCTTTCACCTGCTTCCTGAAGTAGAGATAGTCTTGTGTTAAGCGGAGCCTTTCAGGCAATGCATTCCAGAGTGTGGGGGCTACTCCGGAGAAGGCTCGCTTACGGGTATCACATCGTGTAATGTCTTTTGGAGAGGGTGTAATTAGTGAAAGTCCTTGGGAGGACCTTAGTGTCCTTGGCGGTGTGTGGAGGATCATCCAATTCTTCAGATACTTGGGGCCATTTCCTTTCAGGGCCTTGAAGATCAGACATAGAGTTTTAAATTTAGCCCTGTATTGTACAGATAGCCAATGAAGTTTTGCAAAAATGGTGTGATGTGGTCACATCGCTTGCAACCTTCTATGAGTCTTGCTGCTGCATTCTGAATCAACTGGAGCTGGTGCAGGCCCTTTGCAGTCAGACCATTGTACAGTGCATTGCAGTAATCCAGTCTTGATGTTATCAGGGCATGCACAACTGGGATAAGATTTACCTTCTCGATGTAAGGAGAGAGGCAGCGTAGCTGTCGCAAATAGTAGAAGCAGCTCTTGAAGATAGCTTGGATTTGGGGAATCAGAGCGAGTGTTGAATCTAACTGTATACCAAGGTTCCTGACTTGTGATTTGTTACCAGCTTAAAATTTTTAGATGAAGGATACAATCATTCCCAAATCCCACTCTTATTTGTGCACACAATTTGCTTTTGGTTTTGAGGACCTGAGACAGGAATGAGTTCCTTCCTGTTGCTGTCAAAAATGAGGGTTCAGAAGAAAGCACCTCTTTGGAGGACAGAAATGTCTACTCTATTCAAATTCTTTCTACGTGAAATCTTTTTTATTGAAGAATCCAAATAAAACACAGGCAAGGCAATACAGTGGTGGAAATAAGTATTTGATCCCTTGCTGATTTTGTAAGTTTGCCCACTGACAAAGACATGAGCAGCCCATAATTGAAGGGTAGGTTATTGGTAACAGTGAGAGATAGCACATCACAAATTAAATCCGGAAAATCACATTGTGGAAAGTATATGAATTTATTTGCATTCTGCAGAGGGAAATAAGTATTTGATCCCCCACCAACCAGTAAGAGATCTGGCCCCTACAGACCAGGTAGATGCTCCAAATCAACTCGTTACCTGCATGACAGACAGCTGTCGGCAATGGTCACCTGTATGAAAGACACCTGTCCACAGACTCAGTGAATCAGTCAGACTCTAACCTCTACAAAATGGCCAAGAGCAAGGAGCTGTCTAAGGATGTCAGGGACAAGATCATACACCTGCACAAGGCTGGAATGGGCTACAAAACCATCAGTAAGACGCTGGGCGAGAAGGAGACAACTGTTGGTGCCATAGTAAGAAAATGGAAGAAGTACAAAATGACTGTCAATCGACAAAGATCTGGGGCTCCACGCAAAATCTCACCTCGTGGGGTATCCTTGATCATGAGGAAGGTTAGAAATCAGCCTACAACTACAAGGGGGGAACTTGTCAATGATCTCAAGGCAGCTGGGACCACTGTCACCACAAAAACCATTGGTAACACATTACGACATAACGGATTGCAATCCTGCAGTGCCCGCAAGGTCCCCCTGCTCCGGAAGGCACATGTGACGGCCCGTCTGAAGTTTGCCAGTGAACACCTGGATGATGCCGAGAGTGATTGGGAGAAGGTGCTGTGGTCAGATGAGACAAAAATTGAGCTCTTTGGCATGAACTCAACTCGCCGTGTTTGGAGGAAGAGAAATGCTGCCTATGACCCAAAGAACACCGTCCCCACTGTCAAGCATGGAGGTGGAAATGTTATGTTTTGGGGGTGTTTCTCTGCTAAGGGCACAGGACTACTTCACCGCATCAATGGGAGAATGGATGGGGCCATGTACCGTACAATTCTGAGTGACAACCTCCTTCCCTCCGCCAGGGCCTTAAAAATGGGTCATGGCTGGGTCTTCCAGCACGACAATGACCCAAAACATACAGCCAAGGCAACAAAGGAGTGGCTCAGGAAGAAGCACATTAGGGTCATGGAGTGGCCTAGCCAGTCACCAGACCTTAATCCCATTGAAAACTTATGGAGGGAGCTGAAGCTGCGAGTTGCCAAGCGACAGCCCAGAACTCTTAATGATTTAGAGATGATCTGCAAAGAGGAGTGGACCAAAATTCCTCCTGACATGTGTGCAAACCTCATCATCAACTACAGAAGACGTCTGACCGCTGTGCTTGCCAACAAGGGTTTTGCCACCAAGTATTAGGTCTTGTTTGCCAGAGGGATTAAATACTTATTCCCTCTGCAGAATGCAAATAAATTCATATACTTTCCACAATGTGATTTTCCGGATTTAATTTGTGATGTGCTATCTCTCACTGTTACCAATAACCTACCCTTCAATTATGGGCTGCTCATGTCTTTGTCAGTGGGCAAACTTACAAAATCAGCAAGGGATCAAATACTTATTTCCACCACTGTATGTTGCAAAACACATAACATTTGGAAAGTCCAACCCAACTTTTATTCCTCCCCGTCCTACTTTCAACTTCATCTTAAATATTTTATATTTATATGTTCAACATAAATGTTTAAGCAATATCACAACACAATTGATAGAAAATCCTATAAATTTCACAAAATGGAAGAAAAATTATTTTTAACTTTGTCCACATATTTGGATCCAAGTACTAGGAAAAAAAAAAAAAGAAAAAATTAGGAAAATATATTATCAATAGAGCAGTGGAGGGCTGGATATTCGCAGCTGATATATAGCGAAATTAATTATTAGATGCAATCAGGGTGTCTCTACACCCTCTTTAGAATTAATATATTCCAGTAGTTTCTTTGGGTCAAAAAATATAATTATTTGCATTTTATGATATTAAACATCTGCAAGGAAACGTCAGCACAAACTTACCACCCAAATTAAGAATTCATGGTTTTAAAACCAAGAATTCTGTTCTTTTTTGTGTTTCTCTGGCTAAATCTGGAAAAATTCTAATTTTTGCTCCCAAAAATTCTACATTCATGTGGCAAAAATAAGTGCAAAAAATGTTATTTTTGTCTGGTTCTAAGGCAAAAGTTACAAGAAGAGTAGTCCGTTCTGTTATAACTTCTAGGGAACTTTCTAGAAATTCAGTCAAATTCATATCAGATTGAAGTCGTGTAGTAGATCTAGAAGTTCCCGTGATGTATTGGGCTCTGACTATGGATGGGTAACCCTCGGTCAGTATTCCCAATACCAAATATTTCCTTAGGAAATCAGGAGCTGAAATGAGTGGTGACTTAGGAAAATTTAAAAATCTTAAGTTATTTTTTCTTCCTTGGCTCTCTAAGTACTAAAGTTTATGAACTTGCATCTCTCTGTCCTTAATTGCCAATGAGGAAAAACTTTGTAAACGGTTAATCTCCCCTTCTATTGATTCAGTTCTTTGAGAATAATTTTCAACTTTATCCGACAAAACTTGAAACGATTGCTTCAAATCCACAATCTCTCCTTTAAAGGTATTAGATACTTGAAGGAGAGAAGTATTTAAACCCTGAATTGCATCCCATAAAAGTTCCAACGTTACCACAGCAGATCTTCTCAATTCTCCATTGCTTCTGGGAGTTGAGTCCTGGGTAGGAGGGGGAGCAAGCTGAAACACCTGGTTCTCCTCTGAAGATTCTCTTCCCAGGGTTTGCGTAGCCGCGGGTCCAACTCTCACAACGATGGAAACCTGACCCTCATTGGGCGCCCCAAGATGCTGTAACCCTGTCAGCCTGATTCCACTACCCGGCATTGGAGGAGCTTTGTTGGTGGGGGGGGGGGGCTTAATGAAACTCCCTCTACGCTACGGTCTGCTTCCAGTAATGCGGTTTCAGTCAAAGCATTTTCCAACGCTCCTAGCCTCCGAACTCCAGGGTGGTCTGGCGGTCAGCCAGGGTTTCCGCAGGACTTGAGGAAGTTAGTAAACTCGGTTTCCCTTTCCTTTTCCGCATGTCAACCATGGGGAAATTTCCACCCAGAACCCACACACTGGCGTTCAGGAGCTTCGTGATGCCACGTCTGCTCAAGTCGCCATCTTGGATCCCTCACTTTCAACTTAAATACAATAGTACATCCAATACTAGGGCCACCCCCATCCCCCCTCCAATCCCACACACAATCCTAGAAGACATTTCTCTTTCATTCACACCCCGGGGGGGGGGGGGGGGGGTCTGTGTTCTTATAACCTCCCAGGAAAGCAGAGTGGAAACTGCAGCCAAAATTCCTAAATCCCTTATCTCCCTCCCACCTCTACATTGGCAGCTAGTCAGAGAAATTAGGCTATCAAAAGTACAAAGCAAGGCAATATTGCACAGATTGGCCTAACAGAGGTCATTTAACATAAGATTCTGCTCAGTAGGAGGGGGGAGGCCAACGAATCCAAGTACGGGCTACAGAGCTTCAAAAATCTTGTTTTGCGCTTATAGGATCCCTTCACCTCCCGCGCCAGTGCCAAAATATAGGTGGGTCAGCTGAGGTCCAAGACGGCAAGATACACTTTCGTGTCAATAGGCACATTTTCTGAAACAACAAAGTGCCTACTGCAGTAGGGCCCTGAAAGGAACTCAGACAATCCAACACCAATTGCATCGGAGTACCCTCAATCCTGCAATGCAAAAGTGAAGCCAAGTATGTAACCACTTTTCCCCAAAAGCATCTTACCGCAACACAGTCCCAGAAAGCATGACAGAAAGTATTATCTGACACTTTACATTTTGGACAAACGGGTGATGGCAAACCCTCTGCACCAAACAAACGAGCTTCAGAACAATAAGCTCAAAATAGGACTTGAAAAGAACATTCTCTGTAGCTGGGCGTTGCTAGTGAGTCATGGCATGCCCTGCAAAGCAGACAGTACATCCCATGAGGCCAAGGGAACACCAAGGTCTCTCCTCCCATTTATAACGAAGCATTTCCAAATCTTTTGACCCCTCAAACTTCCACAAAGCCTTGTAAATCTCTGAGACAGTACTTGTATTGGATGAGATAGCATCGCAACCCCCCAGAATATTGGCCTCAATATGAAGCCTCAGGGATTCCTTGGACAGGGAATGAACATAATGTTTTAACTGGCAATAAGCAAATGTACCTCCCCACTGAAGACCCTCCTGGCTGCTCAGCAGCACCAGAGACCGGACATCACTCTCCGTATCTAAAACATGTTCTAAGGTTTCCAAACCCTTTCTTTCCCAATGAGCGAAAGCTCAGCTATCCATACCGGGTTGAAAAGCGGGGTTACCATGCAGAGAAAGCAGATTAGTGACTTGCAGGTCTCCCTCCAGGCTTCTCACTAGTATAAGCCACACCTCTCTCAAAGGGTCTAAAAGCACACTATTTCTCAAGTCTTTAGGAACTAAAGACCCATCAACATGCAATAGAGAGAGAATGTTATTAAGGGCAAAATAGGCTTTCTCAAACTCCAAGGGCATAAAACAGATTTGAGAGAATAGCCAACCCCAGACATGCCATAACAAGCAAGCAATATCATACAACCTCAAGTTAGGCAGGCCCATCCCTCCCTGTGCCCAGTTTCCCATCAAATATTGGTAACACAATTTCAGTTTCTTTTTAGCCCAACAGAAGCGCTGTCCCAGTCAATAGAACTTCCATAAATCTTTCTGCAATAAGCATAGTGGCAATGTCTGAAATATATAGCCATCTAGGCAAGACCACCATCTTAAAGAGACTAATCTTCCCTACTAGGGGCAAAGGTAACGATTGCCAGTTTTCCAATTTCTGCTCTGTTTTACCCATCATCCAATTCACATAGACGATATAACTCAGCTACATTAGGTGATAAGAGGATGCCTAAATGTATTTAAAAAATCTATCTGCCCACCGCAACAGAAATCCCTCAGGCCAAAGGAGTTTAACTTCAGGAGGAGAAGTCAGAGCCTCTGCCTTGTCCAGATTCAGTTGGAACCCCGCAAAATCTCCAAATTCAACTAAAGTCTCCAAAAGGACACTCAAGGAATTGCAGGGCTCCATTAAGAGAACCAACAAATCATCAGCAAAGTACGCCACCTTGAAATTATCCTCGCCAATAGCGACTCCGTGAATTTCAGGAGTAGAATGGATGTCACGAAGAAGGGGATCCAACGTTAAAACAAAGAGAAGAGGCAACGTGGGCAATCCCGCCGAGTCCCATGCCCAATCAAAAAGTCCCCAGAGACCTGTCCATTAAAAAACCACCTGAGCCCGAGAAGAAGAGTAAAGCACCCTAACTGCTGATACAAACCGTCCCGCAAATCCGTATGCACCCAAGGTGGCAAATAAAAAAGTCCAGCGAACCCGGTCAAAAGCCTTCTCAGAATCATCGGTTGGAGAGTTTTGGCTTCCAATCTTTTGGACTTTAAGATAAGTAACTTGGACTTATCATTGAATAACATCGTGTTGTTGAATTGATATCTAGAGTCTTGTTCTTTTCTTTTTTGGGGACATTTTTCTTGATTTTGGGATGGTTTAATTGAACTCGAGGATGTATCTAAGCATCAAATGTTAGAGCATGAAACAAATTGCTCAGAGTTCTTGTAGTCTTAGTAAGCTTTAGATGCTGGGTACATCAGACCTTAGATAACTGAAAGTCACCTTTTTTCTCACATTATATTTATTTATTTGTATGGTATCCCTAGTTAGTTTGTGGGATATTTTCTTGTTGTTACATTTAATACTTTCTTACTCATCTATATGTTACAACTTTGCCTTACCCTTTACTACCAATTATAATGTTCTATTACGTATTGTGTAGTCATTGCAAGTAGTATACCATGTCATACTTTGTATTGTTACTTGAATATTTTTACTGCTGTAATTACCTATTGCTCATGTTTGATCTATTCTTACTGTACACCGCCTTGAGTGAATTCCTTCAAAAAGGCGGTAAATAAATCCTAATAAATAAATATTCCCTCATTGTGGTTTTATTTTTTGAATTTACTACTCTCCCAATAAAGAACCGCATTGAAGGCGGAGGCTTGGTTAAATTGCTTACATTCATAACAACACGCCAGTAA
Source organism: Microcaecilia unicolor (assembly GCF_901765095.1). Taxonomy (NCBI): domain Eukaryota; kingdom Metazoa; phylum Chordata; class Amphibia; order Gymnophiona; family Siphonopidae; genus Microcaecilia; species Microcaecilia unicolor. The sequence goes on along the minus strand of NC_044041.1, from coordinate 140,932,868 downwards.
TTTTTCCTGAAATTTCACATCTCGATATAAGTGACATGGAAAAGTCCACGCCCTAGAAGAATGCACCATCCCGGCAGGCTGCCAATCTAGCCACACTGCTGCGTGGTGTGAGATGGATCTATTTGAACATCAACAATACCAGACAGTAGACAGCGCAAGACAAAGCTAATCTATACGAGACTGTGTTGCATGCACGCGAGACAAATGTGTGTAATCTTTTTCAAAAGGATGCAATACCCGCCACACATCTAAGAGATCAAGCAATGTACAGAAATTTAGCAGTCCTTTTGCAGTTTAGGACCTCGCGCTGGCAGAAGGGTGGGACGTGTCTAGCTCTGGATTCCAAACCATATTAAAATCGCCCCCCAGAGGGGCTGATTCAACATGGCGTCGAGGTAGGACGCGGCTTTCTGTCATGGAGAGAATCTTTCCTAAGTTTTCATTTTCTTCTGTCTAACTATGCCCAAGAGGAAAGGAAAAGTTAGAGGAGGTATCTCCCAGACCTTTACTGACCTGAATCGCCGGCAACTCCCAATTACAGATTTTGCAACGCCAGTTACATCGAGGGGCGTTCTGCTGTCCGAGGTGGAGAGGAGCCTTGGACTGGAAAGTGAAGTTTCACTTAGCCCTCGAAGTCCGCTATGTCAGGCTCCAGAGGCAGGAAGCAGCCCGAGTGGAAGTCCTGCCCAACAGTTGGATGATACGGCTGAGGAGCGAGAAAGGGAGAATTCCCCCTGAGAAATGGCCCTGTCTCAAGCGGGAATCTCCCTTGAAATCAGAACCTGACATCCACTCCCAACGATAGTGGAAGCGAAGGAAATGCTCTAGAGCAAAGATCTGCCGGTCAGCGTGTAGCTGAAAATCGGCCCAGCCCAGAAACACTACTACTACCCTTGGAGAAACCATCGAAGGTAACTTTGGATTCTCTGTGGGGAGCTATGGAATCTCTTCATAAGGTATGCCTTACTTTTGTTGCAAATTCAAACTCTAATTCGTCTAAGATTAAATTACTTCAAACTCAAGTTACCTTGCAAGAGAAAAGTTTAAAACAATGTGAACAATCTTTGGCTCAAATTAAAGAACAAGAGGGTAAGTTATTTCAAAATGTGGATTTGGTACACCATAAAATAGAAAAATTGGAAAATGGGGCTAGAGTTTTAAACTTGAGGATTTTGAATTTTCCTTCTATAAAACATACACCATTAAGAAAACTATTTAATAGATTTTTGAAAGAAGTGTTCCAGTATCCAGAAAATAATTTTCCTCCGATACAGAAACATTATTTCTTGCCTGTTCGAGATCTTAAAATAGCAGATAAACTTCCTAAAAATTAAGTTTCAGAAAATTTGGATATCTCTGCGTTGCTTGAACAATCACATGAGGAAATAGAATTCAGAACTACTTTATTGGTCTCATTTGTTTTTCTCATGGATAAAGAGGCTTTATTGAGACTTTATTTGAGAAAGCCTTCCCTGGCTATATTTATGGGTGAGAAAATCCAAATATTTCCTGATGTTTCAAGAACTACTCAGGATAGGAGGAAGAAATTTCTTGCTAAGAGGCAAGAGACTGTGCAATTTGGAGCCAAATTTCAATTAAGATTTCCCTTTAAAAGTGTGATTTATTTTGAGAGTAAGATGTATCATTTTTTTTGAACCTATTCAACTTCGTTCATTTCTTAATGCAAGAGTTCCTATTCCACCATAGGAATCTTTAGTAAGGACTTTTTAATGATGAAGATGTAACCTGCCCGACACCATCTTATTATAATTTTTTTATGTTTAATTTGTTTATTGATTTTCAACTTTTCAAGTTTACAAACTTGTTTAGAAAAATTGGATATAATGAGGTTACAATATAAGAAAATGTATCATACATGAAAATTCCCTCAAACCAATACAAGTCCACTAGTGGGGAGTTCAAAATACAAACATCATTGAAGGTATATTAATAGGAAATAAACAATTTCAAAAAGAGTGGCAGAAGTGTACAGAGGACACTATATTCCAATTTCAAACAACATCATTAGTTGGAATTACTATTCCAACAGTCTTCCTAGATGTAATAAATGTCTCGAGTTGGGATGGATCATAGAACACAAACTTTTCAGAGTGGTATGTGACCAGACACTTGCACGGAAATTTTAAAAAGAAAGTCGCTCCCAGCTGAATCGTTTCCTGCTTTTTTTGAAGAAATCTTTTCCGGCGCACTTGTGTGTCCTTTGATATATCAGGATATACACTAATTTTTAACCCTTTGAAAATTTTTTCACGATTTTTGTAAAACAATTTTAATATCCATAGTTTGTCAGAAGACAAAACAACTGTAGCCAATAACGTGGCTGGTATTACTTGTTCAGAGTCTGAGGTTTCTAAGAAAGCTGTAACATCCAAAGGTTGATTTTGTAATATTTGTTGTTGTCTAGATGGAAGATAAAAAACTTGCGCTAGAGGAGGTATATTTTCTTCACTGATCTGTAAGATATCTTTAAAGTATGTTTTCAGCATCTCTCTAGGAGCCACATTATCCAACAAAGGAAAATTTATAAATCGCAAGTTATTACTTTTTGAAAAATTTTCCATTGTCTCTGCCTTTCTTCTTAAATTAATTAAGTCTTTCACCATATTATTTTGAACTTCTTGCAGTCGTTGTACTTCTTTATCTTGTTTCTCAACTTTAACATTCAATTGCTTTACCTTCTCCTCTATACAGACAACTTCCTGTTTCACTTTTTGAATCTGAGGAATTAGTGCTTTGCCCAAATCTGCAATAAGTGTCCACAAACAGTCTAACGTAACTTCGGGAGGTTTAACTTGAAAAACTGCAAGTGAAAAGTCACCTACCCCCGTTTGTTGTAAGGAAATTCCTTCCATAGTCGAGGCATTTTGCTCCTCAATTGATGTTTCAGCCTGTGAGTTCAATTCAGCTCTTTGGTGATCTTCATGTGTCTCCCGTCGTCCGTCGTCTATCCCCCGTTCTAGGGTAAGACTCGGAGATGCCATATCTAGAGCTTCAATCTCACACGGCATTGGAGGGGGAGGGGGTGTTCGAGCGTCGGGGCTTAGAGAAACTTCCAGCTCTAAGGTCTCCTGCGCTCCTTCAACCAGCACAGGAGACAACAACGAGCCGCTCACCGGCGTTCTGGCGTCCAAAACTCGCTGCAAAAAAGAATCTATCGGACCGCTTCGAGTTGGGGTACTAAGCCGCTGGGAGGCTGTAGCAGCTGCTTTCCCCCTTCTCTTAGGCATTTTTAAGGTATGGCTAACACAAGAAGCCTTGAGAGGAAAAAAAAATCGCAGGAGCGTCTGTAACACGTCTGCTCTACTCGGCGGCCATTTTGAACTCCATCTTATTATAATTTAAAATTGTTTTTTCCTAATATCCTTATCCTCTATATAAGGTTTAATACATCAGCTCCTCCATCTATTGTAGACTATGAAGAGATATTTTAGTTGGTGGAATTTCTAGGTTTATTTCCTTATCTCTGTATATTTCTTAAAGCTTTGCTTTGGGAATGTAATTGTAAAAACTGAATAAATAAAATTAAAAAAAAAAAAAAAACGCCCCCCAGGAGAAGAGGAACAGAGTTTTCACCAGATAAAATTGCCAACATATGTTTATTAAAAAGTGATGTTTAATTGGTTAGGAGCATAAATACTGCCCACCAACACACTGTGTCAAGCTATTGTAGCCTTACAAAAAATAAAGCGATCCCCAGTATCTTTTTTTTTCCACTTTAAATATTTTATTGGGATTTTAACACCTTCAATTCACACAATATTAGCAAGCAACTTAATCACTACAAGTCTCACATCAACTGATATTATCCAACCATGTTTACAGCTTTTTCCCCCTTGTTTGTTTTTGTGTCCACACCCACTAAACCTATGCATATTGGAAATATGTAGTTTTACACTCAAACTATTCATCAATATTTCTTTCTTCAATTGTCACTCTGCAATAAAAACACCATATTATCCCCGACCACTACTACTACTACTACTTATTTCTAAAGCGCTACTAGACGTACGCAGCGCTGTACACTTGAACATGAAGAGAGAGTCCCTGCTTGACAGAGCTCCCCTCTCCAACTCCCCAATCCCAAATAACCACAACAATACTTGGGAATTCCCAAGCCTTTGGAACTCCCTCCCCCCACCCCCTTCCCTTCTTCCCTGAAACCCCCCCATACTCCCAAAGCACAACCGTCTTAAAGACATGCGAGACATTGTTGAAGTTGATTCCACTCCCCTTTACGCCGTAGTGTGCCATCTCTATGATATGCCGTAAGGCGTTCCATAGTTATTAACTGTCCCACTTTGCCTTTCCAATCCCCCAATGATGGGGGGGGTCTATAAGTACATAAGCACCACCATACTGGGAAAAGACCAAGGGTTCATCAAGCCCAGCATCCTGTCTCCGACAGCGGCCAATCCAGGCTTCAAGAACCCGGCAACCCCCCCCCCCCAAACAAAATTTTTTTTTAATAGTGTTCAATGGACTTTTCCCTCAGGAATCTGTCCAAACCCCCTTTAAATTCCGTAAGGCCAGCTGCTGTCACTAAATTCTCCAGCAACGAGTTCCAGAGTCTAACTACACGCTGAGTAAAGAAAACCTTTCTCCTATTTGTTTTAAATCTACCATATTCTAGCTTCATCTTGTGTCCCCTGGTTTTGTTGTTGTTTGAAAGTGTAAACAAACGCTTCACATCTGTCCGCTCTAATCCACTCATTATCTTGTAGACTTCTATCATATCACCCCTCAGCCGCCTTTTCTCCAAGCTGAAGAGCCCTAACCTTCTCAGCCTTTCCTCATAGGGAAGTCGTTCCATTCCCTTTATCATTTTCGTCGCCCTTCTCTGCACCTTCTCTAATTCCTTTATATCTTTTTTGAGATGCGGCGACCAGAATTGGACACAATACTCGAGGTGCAGTCGCACCATGGAGCGATACAACGGCATTATAACATCCTCATGTTTGTTTTCCATTCCTTTCCTAATAATACTCAACATTCTGTGCGCTTTCTTAGCCACCGCAGCACACTAAGCAGAAGTTTTTAACGTCTTATCAACGATGACTCCCAGATCCCTTTCTAGGTCTGTGACTCCTAACGTGGAACCTTGCATGACATAGCTGTAATTCGGGTTCCTCTTTCCCACATGCATCACTTTGCACTTGTCAACATTGAACTTCATCTGCCACTTGCATGCCCAATCCCCCAGTCTCGCGAGGTCCTCCTGTAATCTTTCACACTCCTCTTGTGACTTGATGATCCTGAATAACTTTGCGTCATCTGCGAATTTAATTACCTCACTAGTTACTCCTACTTCTAGGTCATTTATAAATATGTTAAAAAGCAGCGGTCCCAGCACAGACCCCTGCAGGACCCCACTAACTACCCTTCTCCACTGAGAATTATGACCATTCAACCCTACTCTTTGCTTCCTATCTTTCAACCAGTACTTAATCCATAGTAATAACCTTACCTCCGATCCCATGACTCTCTAGTTTCCTCAGGAGTCTTTCATGAGGCACTTTGTCAAACGCCTTTTGAAAATCCAGATACACAATATTCACTGGCTCCCCATTGTCCACATGTTTGTTCACCCCCTCAAAAAAATGCAGTAGATTGGTGAAGCAAGACTTCCCTTCACTACATCCGTGCTGACTTTGTCTCATCAGTCCATATTTTTGTATGTGCTCTGTAATTTTATTCTTAATAATAGCCTCTACCATTTTGCCCGGTACCGACGTCAGACTCACCGGTCTATAATTTCCCGGATCGCCGCTGGAACCTTTTTTAAAAAATCGGCGTAACATTGGCTTCCCTCCAGTCTTCCGGTACCACACTCGATTTTAGGGATAGATTGCATATTACTAACAGTAGCTCTACAAGTTCATTTTTCAGTTCTATTAATACTCTGGGATGAATACCATCAGGTCCTGGTGATTTACTACTCTTCAGTTTGCAGAACTGACCCATTACATCCTCCAAGTTTACAGAGAATTTGTTTAGTTTCTCCGATTCGCCTGCTTCAAATACGCTTTCTGGCACCGGTGTCCCTCCCAAATCCTCCTCGGTGAAGACCGAAGCAAAGAATTCATTTAATTTCTCCACTACGGCTTGGTCTTCCCTGATCGCCCCTTTAACACCATTTTCGTCCAGCGACCCAACTGATTCTTTAGCCGGCTTCCTGCGTTTAATGTATCTAAAAAAATTTAATATGTATTTTCGCTTCTAACGGTAACTTTTTTTCAAACTCCTTTTTTGCCCTCCTTATCTCCACTTTGCATTTGGCTTAGCATTCCTTATATTTCATCTTGTTACTTTCAGTCGGTTCTCTTCTCCACTTTCTGAAGGATTGGTTTTTGGTTGTAATGACTTCCTTTACCTTACTGTTTAGCCACGCTGGCTGATGTTTGGTCTTTTTTCCTCTTTTTCTAATATGCGGAATATATTTGTCCTGTACCTCCAGGATGGTGTTTTTAAACAGCATCCATGCCTGATGCAAATTTTTTACCCTGCGAGCTGCTCCTTTCAGTCTTTTTTTCACCATTTTTCTCATTTTGTCATAATCACCTTTTCTAAAGTTAAACGCTAGTGTATTTGATTTCCTAAGTTCACTTACTTCAATGCCAATATCAAAACTGATCATATTATGATCACTGTTATCAAGCGGCCCTTGCACCGTTACCCCCCCCCCCCCCCCCGCACCAGATCATGAGCTCCAGTAATGACTAAGTCTAGTATTTTTCCTTCTCTTGTGGGCTCCTGAACTAGCTGTTCCATGAAGCTGTCCTTGATTTCATCAAGAAATTTTACCTCCCTAGCGTGTACCGATGTTACATTAACCCAGTCTATATGTGGATAATTGAAATCACCCATTAATATTACATTGCCCAATTTATTCGCTTCCCTAATTTCCTTTGACATTGCTGCATCTGTCCGCTCGTCCTGGCCAGGCGGACGGTAGTACACTCCTATCAGGCGGACGGTAGTACACTCCTATCACCGTCCTTTTCCCCTTTTCACATGGAATTTCAATCCACAAACATTCTAATAGGGGTTTTGTCTCCTGCAATATTTGCAGCCTATCTGAGTCAAGGTTCTCATTTACATACAGTGCTACCCCTCTTCCAATCCTATCCACCCTATTGCTACGATATAATTTGTAGCCCGGTATGACTTTGTCCCATTGGTTATCTTCCTTCCACCAGGTCTCAGAGATGCCAATAATATCCAACTTTTCATTGTGTGCAATGTACTCCAGCTCTCCCATCTTATGTCTCAGGCTCCTGGCATTTGCGTATAGACATTTCAATGCATGCTTGTTGTTCCGTTTTATATTACGTTTAATACATGGCATTATTAATACGTTATCTTCTGTCTGGTTATTATTAATTTTATTTAAGGCCAGCTAATCTACTACGATTTCTTTGACATCCATACTTACAAGTAACCTTTTCTTCCCTGTCTGGGTGATATCCTGAAAAGATACCTTATCCTGAACCATGCGCTTTTGAGCGACTATCAGCCTTCCCCCCACCCCCCCCCCCACCCCCCGTTTCTAGTTTAAAAGCTGCTCTATTTCCTTTTTAAAAGTTGACGCCAGCAGCCTGGTCCCACCCTGGTTAAGGTGAAGCCCATCAGATCGAAATAGGCTTTCTCTTCCCCAGAATGCTGACCAGTTCCTGACAAATCCAAAACCCTCTTCCCCACACCATCGTCTCATCCACACGTTGAGACTCCGGATCTCTTCCTGGCGCTTGGGACCTGCGCGTGGAACAGGTAGTATTTCAGAAAATGCTACCCTAGAGGATCTGGATTTGAGCTTCCTTCCTAAAAGCCGAAATTTAGTGTCCAGAACCTCTCTCCCACATTTTCCTACGTCGTTGGTACCCATGTGTACCAAGATGGCCGGCTCCTCCCCAGCACTATCTAAAATCTTGTCTAGGTGCCGCGTAAGGTCCGCCACCTTCGCACCAGGCAGGCAAGTCACCAGGCGATCCTCACGTCCACCAGCCACCCAGCTATCTACATGCCTAATGATTGAGTCACCAACTACAACAGCGGTCCTATCTTTTCCCCTGTGGGCTGTAATTGGAGACATATCCTCGGTGCGAGAGGATAATACATCCTCTGGTGGGCAGGTCCTGGCTACAGGAGTACTTCCTACTTCACCAGGGGAATGCTCTCCTTCCAGGAGACCTCTCTCCTCCGAAGTAGCACAGGGGCTACCTGACTGGAGGTGGGACCTCTCTACAACATCCCTGTAGGTCTCATCTATGTACTGCTCTATCTCCCTCCTCTCTACCAAGTCTTGTACTCTAGCCTTGAGAGAATGGACCTGCTCTCTGAGAGCTAGGAGCTCTTTGCACCGGGTACATACATATGACTTCACACCAACTGGGAGATAATCATACATGTGGCACTCAATGCAAAAGACTGGGTAGCATCCCTCCCGCTGCTGGACTGCTGACTCTATCTTAGTGTTTTTAAATCTTATACGAGTAACTATAGCATTAAGAATGTTAGTAAGATATAAGTGTTCTTTATTTATTTATTTTTTTTTTTGTTACATTTGTACCCGCGCTTTCCCACTCATGGCAGGCTCAATGCGGCGGACAAAGGAGAGTTAAGTGACTTGCCCAGAGTCACAAGGAGCTGCCTGTGCCGGGAATCGAACTCAGTTCCTTAGTTCCCCAGGACCAAAGTCCACCACCCTAACCACTAGGCCACTCCTCCACTGGTTCTGTAGTTTATATAGGATATTGTATTATCCCTGTTGTGTTACCTGCTTAAATGGTAATTAATGGTAATGTATAGTAATGTAAGAGCACTCCTAGCTTATCAGCCTAATTACAGCACCTGCTATAAATGAAAAGTTGTCCTAGGGGAGGGTGGGCGAAGGGGAGGGGGGGGGGGGGGGGAAACGAAAACCAGATCCTGCAGTGCCCGCTAGACTCTATCTGTTAATGCAAATGAAATGGCTTACTTCACTGGGTAGAGAAAAGCACAGTAATTCAATACAATTTAAAGAAAAACCTTCTAGTCCAAAATTGTAAAACTAGCAATTTTTAGATTAAGGAATACGATAGACCCACAGCAAAAGAAAGAACAGTGTGTTCTTTTTTTCTCTTAAAGTTTGTGTTAGATAAGATATATACTCAAACAGTTATAGAAGAAAAGTTTTAGGGCTCTAACAGCCTCAGTCCCTCAAACAGTTTAGTACGAAAAGTTTTAGAACACAGGCAGACTGCTACCAAAGCAAACCAGCTCTAAGAATCCCACAGATTTCCAGTACTGCGCTATGAGGCATTTAGCTGCTGCCAACCCCCATCTCATCCATTTGCACTGCTCCCAACAGTCCCTCTCATCATGCATACCCAGAAGACACACCGAGGGACTGCACAACAAAGATGCACCCATCACTTTCACCAAGGCTTTCATAACCTCCTGCCAAAAAGGAACTATCTTAGGACAAGTCCACCATATATGTAAAAATGTATCCGACTGCCCCCCACACCTCCAACAGTGGAGGCGTGGCCTAGTGGTTAGAGCACCGGTCTTGCAATCCAGAGGTGGCCGGTTCAAATCCCACTGCTGCTCCTTGTGATCTTGGGCAAGTCACTTAACCCTCCATTGTCTCAGGTACAAACAAACTTAGATTGTGAGCCCTCCTGAGACAGAGAAATATCCAGTGTACCTGAATGTTCACAACTGTGGAACGCTTTACCCAAAACTGTGAGATCTATCCATAACCATCTTAACTTCAGGAAACTACTGAAAACCAACTTGTTTAAGAAGGCCTACCCCCATGACCCAAATTAACTTTCTACTTCCTGCAACACAGCAAAATATGGACCGTACTAGACTTCTATCACCATCGCCTCTTTATTTCTTTATTGCTTTATACGTATGCTTCTTACATGCTTACTACTATACTTTGTATTTGTATTATTGAACCGGAGACTACCTCTATGGCATTGTGTAAGCCACATTGAGCCTGCAACTAAGTGGGAAAATGTGGGATATAAATGTGTTAAATAAATAAATTTAACTCACCTTGAGCTACTACTAAAAAAGGTGTGAGCAAAATCTAAATAAATAAATAAAAATAAATAAATGCTTCTGACGTACCCGGGTACATCCGCCCCAATCTCTCAGGTGTGTAATACCATCGAGTGAGTACCTTATATGCATTTTCCTTCATCAAAACACATACAGAAGCCTTTTGGACATCCCCACAAATTTTTTCCCATTCTGGATCAGTAAAGCTACAATGGAGATCCTGCTCTCATGCCCCCTCGAACCCAAATGGTTGGGGATCCCATCCGTGAAAAGATTTATACATCACCGAGATGGGTCTGGGCACCTTTTTCAACATCATCCACAAATTTTCTAGGCTTTTCATCGCTTGAGGTGCCTCCCCCCTCCATCCCAAAGTCCCCACAAAATGTTGTACTTGTATGTAGGAGAAAACATCTCCTGCAGGAAGGGCATACATAGAGCACAAAGTCTCGAAACTCTTCATCCCACCCCCATTCAGCACATCCCTAAAACTCGATAAGCCTACCTGCTCCCACCTCCTAAATGTTGCATTTGCTCTCCCTGCCCCAAATTTAGGTTCCCATCGCAAGGACGCAAGAGAGGACACCCTATCCCTCTGTCCCCATCTCCTTCGCACTTCCCCCCAAAACCCTAAACCCTATTAAATGTCTTGTGTATGGATTATGTCTTCCCATCAGCACCTGTTTTGTTGTCCATAGAGACGAGCTCAATGCTCGATTCGGGCAATATGACTGCTCCACCTGGCTTGCTGGCTTGAGTTTCCCTCTCTCCCAGTCCAATTTCATCTTCAGCTGAGCTGCCATATAGTACCACTCGATATTAGGTACCGCTCCCCCCCCGTTCCGGCGCCCCCCATAATAACCGTCTGGCCAATCGAGGGTGTCTGGCCAATCGAGGGTATCTGCCACCCAAAATAAACTGTAACATGTGGCCCTGAAGCTGTTTAAGTATCTGCCTCGGGACCGCCACCGGCAAGGACTGGAACAAAAACAACAACCTAGGCAGCACATTCATCTTCACCACTGCCATGCGTCCCCACCAAGATAACCACAAGCCCTTCCACCCTAAGAGAGAAACTGCACTGGCTCCAAATTAAAGAACGCATTGCGTTCAAGATATGTACGATTGTACACAAAATTATCCACGCAGACGCCCCGATCTACATGCTGAACCTAGTGGACCTACCTCCCAGAAACGCCACAAGAACATCCCGCAAATTTCTCAATTTAAACTTCCCCAGCTGTAAAGGACTAAAATACAAGCTGATGCATGCCACTACCTTCTCCTACACGAGCACGCAAATATGGAATGCTCTACCCACAGACCTGAAATCAACTGTCGAAACAAATAACTTTCGCAAATCTCTGAAGACACACTTCTTCAACAAGGCCTACAACGAGAACTAACAGCTTCACTAACTCACTTTCCCAACCCAACCAGTTATGAAAATCCACTTCTACTATCACCTGCCCAATCACTTCCTCTTTCTTCCCTACTTAATCTCTACACACTACTAACTGTATCTGATCTTCTGGAATGACAATGTCATAACAAAACAATGTAAGCCACATTGAGCCTGCAAATGGGTGGGATAATGTGGGATACAAATGCAATAAATAATAATAATAATAGATAACTCCACCCTAATTTGATCCACTATTTTCCCATAATTCAGACCTTACACTCTACCCAAATCCCTGGGTATCTGAATCCCCAAGTATTGGATGCTATTCTTTGCCCATTTCAAAGCAAACTTGGCTCTCAAGCTGTGTTCTTCTCCATGAGTCAAAGGGACCCCCAGCAACTCACTCTTATCCATATTAACCCTCAAGCCTGCATATTTTTCAAATTCCCAAAGAATGTTCAATATCGTAAGCAGCGTCCGCCCCGGATCCACCACATACAGTAATACATCGTCGGCAAACAAAGCAATCTGGTGCTCCCCATCCCCCACCTTTATACCCTGTAAATCTGGATGGAGACGCTAGAGGCTCAATATATATCGCAAATAGCAGCGATGACAAAGGGCACCTCTGCCTAGTTCTTCTACAAATAGGGAAGAAAGAGGTGTAACTTCCATTAATATTAAGGCAGGCCCTCGGGTACCTATATAAGGCTGCCAAGCAGGTGCTAAACTTTTCTCCCACCCCCATCCGGTTCAGCACTTCCCTCAAAAATCCCTAGTTCACTCGGTGAAAGGCATTTTCTGCATCTATGGCCAATGACTGTACCAGGTACTCTTCTTTGCGCTTCCCAGATCAAGTGGAGGGTGCGCCTTATATTGTCCCCTACCTGTCTCCCAGGCACAAACCCCGACTGGACTCTATGAATCAGCTTTGGTAGAACCCTTTCCAGCCTATTAGCAAAAATTTTGGCCATTATCTTTGCATCTATATTCAACAAAGAAATAGGCCTGTAAGAGCCACACACCGCTATGTCCTTCCCCGGTTTAGGCAAGAAAGTTACCCCTGCCTCTAACATAGATTTGGGAAACTCATTACCTTCTAATACACCATTCCCCACCCAAACCAAAAGGTCCCCTAGTTCACCCACAAAACATTTATAAAACCGCACTGAATACCCATCCAGCCTGGGAGCCTTCCCATTTGGAAGCCTCTTAATCACCCCTGCACTTCACCCAACCTAATGGGTTCCCCAAGCTGCGCTCTGATTCACTCATTCGCTGTAATTGCACCTGATCTAAATATCTACCTATGGCCACCTCCATTTCCTCCTCCGGGGCCTTATACAAATCTTGATAATACTTCATAAAGCAGCTTGCTATCTCAGAATCAGCATAATGCCATCCTCTCCTGTCGTACTTCATCTTTTGGATAAGTGATTTAACTCTTCTGGCCCTTAAACACCTTGCTAGCATTGCACTGGATATACTAGGGAACTCAAAGTATTGCTGTTGAAGCTTAGTTCTCAAAGTCCACTTCCATCATCTGCAACTGATCTAAATCCCCCCTAACTTTTTAAAGTTCCTCCCATACCTGAAATGAGGGGTTTCGTTTGTGCAATTTTTCCAAGTACACAAAACGCGTGCGAAGGTCCAGGGAACGCTGTCCTCTTTCCCTCTTCCTGCACGACCCCCACTTTATCAGTGTTCCCCGCACCACCGCCTTCAGTGCATCCCACAGTACTGCTTCTGTTACCTCATCATTATCATTAAAACGGCAAAACTCATGAATAGTCAACTTGATCTCTTCCCGCACTTTCTCATCCCCCAATAGGGAATCATTTAGCTTCCACCTGGCTCCTACGCTCCCCTTGACCCAGACCCTTGAGCCTGATCCACACTGGAGAATGGTCCGAAATTTGAATGACCTCTATCTCAGCCTCCCTCACCATATGCCAGCTATTTCGATGCACCCACAACCCGTTCAAGCGGGTGTATGATTGTGCTGCATGGGAGTAGAAGGTCTAATTCCGCTGCACTCCATGCAACAACCTCCAACTATCCACTACTTCCAGTTCTTTCATAAACTGTAACAATGCCTTCCTCCCGGGCCCAACCTGGTGTCCCCCCCCCCCCCCCCGAATGATCTAACCGTGCATCCGGGGCAACATTAAAGTCCCCTCCTACCACCACTTGCCCTCCAACAAAACCCTTAAGCTCTTCCTTCAATGTCTGGAAAAAAAACCCTTTGACCCACATTTGGGGCATAAATATTAATAGTGTCAGCTCCTTGGCCTGCATCAACCCTCTAATGGCCACACAGCGACCGCTAGAATCCCAAAACTCTTGTGTAATTACCAACCCACAGTCCTGTCTTATCAAAATGGCCACACCCCCCATCCTTTTGGGTCCTCTTCCCTGGTGGACTACAACCTCCCGAAAAGGCCTACGACGCAACATATGCGCGTCTCTTGGTCTCAAATGAGTTTCTTGCAATAATGTCACATCCCACTTCAATCTACTCAGTTCCTTAAAGATTCTACTCCTCTTCCCATTTACATTCCAAGAACCCACCAACAATGTCTCTCCCCTCCCCTCCCCTCGCCCTCTCCCCCCCCCCCATCCCTTGTGCTGATCTCTGTGACATTTGATCAGCCATCCCTCGAGGAACAACCCCACTCCTCCGGAGACACAAATCTTACTTGATCTATCCCCTAACCACCCTCCAGCTCTTCTCTCCCACTTTCCACCGCACTCATTCATCTCTGCCCTCCTACCAGACTTCCTTCCACTCCCCCCCATCCCACAAATTACAGGCCTGACACCCATCGTCCCATCCATCTTATCCTCTCCTCCTCCCCCTTCACAGCCATTCAACATGCATCCACTACCCCCATCCTCTTCAGAGACTCTTGCCCCTCCACCCCTCCAAACTCCCTACCCAGCTCACACCCTAAATTCCTCCTTATCTGTATACTGTTCTTAGTTAATCAAAAAAAAAAATCGTCCAGCAGTCCTCTTAAATCTTCTCTCTTCATGAAGAATGCTTGTTGGACTTCTTTCCACGATCCACCACCAGCTGCCAGGCCGAACCTGCCCTAGGTTCTATAGCGGCAACTGATTGCTTTGCCTGGGCCGGAACTCCACTACACCCCAAAGCGCGCAATGCAGACCAGGCCTATTCTGGAGTCCTGACTTTGTGTGATTTCCCTTCCACCGTCAGCCACATCGCAAATGGGAAAAGCCACCTGTAGCAAATCCCCTTTGATCTCATAAACTCCGTAACTTCCCAAAAAGATCTACGTTTTTGCAAAGTTGACCCTGCCCGATCCTGATACACGCCAAATCTTATAATTTTTCCACATGATCTCCTTTTGCTGCCTTGCTTTGCTCAAGATCTTCTCCTCTGTGGGAAAGTTCGCAAAACAAATCACAATGTCCCTCGCGTTCGACTTTTGTTGCAGACCCGCAACTCGATGCGCTCTCTGTATGCGAAGGTCCACCGACTGATTGTTATCCTCTTGAGTCAAGATATAACCACACAACTCCCGTATCACTGCTTCACAATTGCTAAATATGTCCAGGTCCGGAATTCCTTTAAATCTCAGGTTATTAGGCTGCGACCTGTTTTCTAGGTCCTCTCTCTGTTCCTTAAGTTGCTGCAATTTGGAATTGTCCTTATACACTTTCTGACGAAGGGTTCCCATATCCAATTTGATAGTCACCATCCCCTCCTTCACCTCGCCAAAGCGTGCACCGAGTTCCCGAACTTCCGCCCTAATATCTTTCAGGGCGTTCTGCACATCTTTCCGGACCCCTGCCAAATCCGCCTTCAGGTCCTGGAACCACCCCACAACATCCAATTTAGTTATCTCGCTGTTCTCTGCCACAGCATCCGCGAGGTGTTATTTCTCCTCCTCCAAGGGAATCTGCGCCATCTTGCTCTTCCTAGGTTCAGGCCCCGCCATGCTCACCTTCATCTTCTCGCTCTGCGCCATCCTAAAAAAGGAACTTCTCCAAGCTCTTTTTCGGCGGCATAGCACAAGGAGCCTTCCCTTTTTATCTGGGACTTCAAGGAGTCGGCAAATCAACGGGATATAATCAAACAACAGCTCCGACGGAGCTTCGCTTTTATGCTGCCATCCCGGTCAGTGATGTCACTTCCTCCCCCCAGTATCTTTATTTACACCTTGTACCTGAGTGGCTACTCCTTTTCTAAACAGTATGGTCATCCCACCCTTCTTTCCCACCGAGCTGGCTACACAGTCTCCTACACACCACCTCATCAACTTGGCGTGCTCCAGATCATTAAGGAGTGTCTCTTGCAAAACAGCAACATCCGCTTTAAGGCACTGAATCTGCTGCAAAACCTTAGAGCGTTTAATGGGGGAGTGGATGCCCCCTACATTCCAAGTAATAACTTTTACCAAAGCAATGATTCTTGCAATTTAATTCCCACAATTCTCCAATTAACAAAGAGGGAGAAAGGCAGTCCCAGCCTTTGACCTCCTCCCTGTAAGTCCAAATAACAAACAGAAAGTAGCCTGAAGGATCTTCCCTCCAGTCCATACCCAACCCCCCACCCCCCAAGCTTCCCCTCATTCCCCATTCCCCAAACCTTCCCCTGTTCCCAGGTAAATGTTCCTAAATAGAACCGGTCACATTTCAATGCCTTCCCCAACACAAACCCCACAATATCAAACAGATATTAACCTTTATTAAACAACTTGACTCTGTCTCACAAATATCATTCCCAAAGTTATAGTCTGGTTACAAACCAGCCAAACCCCAATAAAATCTCTCCACTGTAAAAATATTACCCCAAACATACATACATTTCCTCTCCACAACTCGAAAACATCAAAGGCAGTCCACCCACTCGGGCGCCCTCCTAGTATTCTCAAATTGGGGGAAAAAAATTAAGTTCTTTCTTCCTCCTTTTTTTGCTTTCGTTCTCCTTTCCTCTGTGAAATGAGTGAACACAAAGTCAATGTACAGTCAGCTCCTCCAAACTGATCAAATCTCCTCTGCTGCACTCCCAGTTTTCACTCTACTGCTTGCCAGCAAAAAAGAGACCTGACAACCAGTTCCCATGAATCACTATAATAGGAGCCTCGCCAAAGATTTTGTATCCATACAATATCTATGTAAGCAGACTCTGCAGAAGGTCAGTGATCTGGGCTCTCTCCTCGGATGGTTGGTAAGTCAAGTGTGTTTAAGAACTTCTGCCTTCGTCCACTGATGTGTATACCTTGATCTCTGCCTGGTAAGTACTTTTCAGCTTAGCAGGATACTGGAGGGCGAAACAGATTTGGGGGGCAAAAAGATGTGAGCAGACAGGTGAAAACCTCCGACACTGCGCCGCCACTGCTGAAGAAGTTCCTTCCCTCCGCATAGAGCCTGCAAGATGGCAGACCTATGGGCAAAATTGAACAGGCGGCAGATGACTACTCAGTGCCTTGAGGACGCCTATTGGTGCGGACTCACTCGGTGGGCCCTTTCAACACGTAGCCAGCCCAGAAGCTTTAATTGTTGAGGCAGCCAGGATTCCAAAAATCCTGTTCTTCTGCCAGACCCACGAAATGAAGGTTGCTCCTTCTGGATCTGTTTTCCAGATCCTCGATCTTATCCTCATATGTGGCCACTAATTTTTGCAGGCGAGATTGTACGTCCTCTACTTTAGTCACTCTATCCTCAAGGTCCCTGTGACTCTCTCGGAATGCTGTCCAATCGTTACTCCATATTACTGTGCAATTGTTCCAACTTGGAGTCAATAGGGTTAAACGTTTGCCCAACAAAGTTTTCATGACCCCTGTAACTTTGACTGCCATTTCTGCCACCCAGCCCGATCCTATCGTGGAGGTAACAGGACTCGTAGGGGCCACCATTTTCTCTTCATGTGGTCTGGTTTTGTCCTTTTCTTTATAGGGCCCTTTTGCAGCCATGGTCTGTGGTACATAAGTACATAAGTAATGCCACAATGGGAAAAGACCAAGGGTCCATCGAGCCCAGCATCCTGTCCACGACAGCAGCCAATCCAGGCCAAGGGCATCTGGCAAGCTTCCCAAATGTACAAACATTCTATACATGTTATTCCTGGAATTGTGGATTTTTCCCAAGTCCATTTAGTAGTGGTTTATGGACTTGTCCTTTAAGAAACCGTCTAACGAAAAGCAAGCAATTCGTTCCTTAGCGATCAGGAGTCTTGTCCGAGTTGTTGGAGATGGAAAATTAGGGTCAAAAACGCTACTATCAAGGGGATTTGATATGAGTAGGCAGGAGCACAGCTATCAGCGACCACTCCTGATCGTGGTGTCACGTGACCTCCTCAAATTCTTTCTATATGCTGAAGAGAGCGAGTTAGAAGCAGCTGCAGAGACCCATCACTGCCTCAACTATTTTCAAAGAGATTTTCCCTTGCAGTACACATCCAGTCTCAAGTTTTGAGGAATGCAGCAATGCAAGTCTGTGAGGGTCATTCCTCATGGCAGAATCTCTAAATGTCTTCTTAAATTCATCACGGGTTCATCTGTCCATGTGTTTTCTACACTCTTCACCCCTCACCACAAGTACCTTAAGGTCAGCTTACCAAGGAGAAACTGATACATCTTTTACCTTATCTAAGATGTCAAACAAAAATTGGCACATGAATTAAGATGCTATGTGGGGAGTAAGCATAACATTCTGACACACCTTCTTTTCAACATGATGTGGCTAATAATTTCTTATGGACTTTTCCTTCAGGAAGAAGAACAAATCTCTTTTGAACTCCACTATTGTTAGTCACATTATCTATATTTCCCAGCAACAGACAACACTTTAATTATGTGTTGTGTGAAATGTGTGTGTCCAATATTATGCAGCTGCACTGCATGCACTTCTTGAAGCTGCTGACCTTCGTCTGCCTTGGGAAAATCGAGGAAAAATAGCCACAGCAAAATCAAACTCCTCAATAACAAGAACAACAAAAATGTTGCTGCTTAATGCAATGATTCTGGTGCAGAACACAGCCACAAAAGATAAAACTTGAAATCTGTGTGTTTCTAAGAATGGAAAGGACACAAATCAAGTTGGAAACCACAAAAGCAACCTTAAATTGTAGTTTAATTAAACAGAACTCATTAGAAAACACATAACTGGGTGGTTTCATGAAAAAAAATAAATGCACCAAAGTGGGGATATTTAGAAAATTATGTTCTGCATCATATAAACTAAAACAAAAAAAATAAAATAAAAAATGTAATACAATTATTTTGGCATTTTCATGCCACTCAGACAAGAATCATTCATGCTATTGGTAGCTAGATGGAAAAAGTGTGTGCTCTCAATATTTCAAACTATTTCCTGCGTCTACCAAAATTTAAACCTTTCCATCTCATGTTCTGCATCATAACTATTTATGACTCAAATACTCTCTAACGCTGGGGTCAAGACTCACCTGCTACCTTGAGCTCTGTGCAGGCCAGAGTCTATCACTTCTGATAATATAAAAGGGAAGAAGTATAATAAAATGTTGTGAGATTTTAGAACCTTTTTAATCAATGCTCCAGTCATAGCTCTGTCAAATGAGGACAGAATTTGCTGCCTCCTTCAAAGATCTAGCCTTGTGCTGGGGGCTGTGTTCTCTTGCCTATTTCCAGTTCCCATTACCTTGATCTACGATGGGAGTAATGGCGGCTGCGGTCTGTGGAATAAGATCTGGAACGTCGACGTTCATCCCTGGATCCTCCATCAGAATAATGTCGGTTCTGACTGCGAGACCTGGAGTATCTTCTTGTACTGGAATGAGAGCGAGAGTAGCGACTGGTTCTGCGATGCCCAATGCCTCGTCGAGACTGGGAGCTGGACCGGGAGCTGGAGGAGGAAGACGAGGAGGAAGTGGTGCGCCTCCTGGAATACAAAGAAAAGAAAAAAAACAACATTAGCGTATCGAAAGGAAAAGGGATTTGGATCACTCCCAAATGTGGAAACCTAGCACAAAGCTGTCAGTTTTTATTCAATAAGGGTGACTGAACAGGCCACATGGTCTGTTTCTGCTCTCATGTTCTACATTTTTGTGTATTCCCTTAGCCTTCAGCCTCCCATTCCTGAAGTGCCCTGTGAAGCCACTGAGCTCTTAAAAGATGTTCTTTTCCTACAGAGGTCACATTATATGAGGGCTACCTTGGAGCCCAACCTGAAGTGAACAGCAGGTTTCTCAACATTTTGGAAAACAGTAGACCACATGGGTCCCTAGTCCATTTCTTTTCCTCCTGGGTCAGACTAAAGCTCATCCTCAGTAAAGAGAGGCAATGAAGAATCACTGAACTGTGGACTGGTTAAGATGCTTTACAGCACTATGAGGAAAGTAGTACACTGAGTTATTGGGAAAGGATAGAAACTGCCATATTTCTGCTTACCCTAAAAGTGATCTTAGGTAGTCAAAGGTTTAAGTACCATAGACCTCCCTTTCCTCTACGCTCCCTAATAGGCTGCCCAGTAGCCTTCTAAGCCTCAGGATCCCAGGCACAGACCTCCACACTCTATGCCTTCATCAACATCCCTTCCCACAGGGAACATTGAGGGGCAATTTCATAAGAGGACACCTATGTCCAAGTAGCAAAAAGGCACCCACTTTAAGCCTTTTATAAAAGCAACACAGGTACCTGTGCAGCTTTATATAATAGGATCCAAAAACAAGTCCAAGGAAAGGGGAAAATTTGATATACTGACTTTCTGTGGTACAGGCAAAGTGATTTTTATATACAAAACATGCAAATGCTGACAAAACACGTTAACACCTCCTCCAAAGTTGGTGTAAACATGTGCGTGAACTCTGCATATTTTATAAACTACTTGAATACATTGTAACTCTCTCCGTGGGAATGCCTATATAACAGCGTGTGTATATGGTATGTGTGGAACCACATTTTACACAGAACACAGATCAGAATTAAAGTGTCAAGCTCAGGATATGCTCAATTCCAGTGTTACTTCAGAAAAGGAACTTTCACTGCACAGTCTTGTCTAAAATATCTGCAGGAGTGCAATGTATGTATGTTGGCATGTATGCATTTGTATTTATTTTGCAGGAATTTAGTATACCGTATTTTGTGCTGAAGACATAAGCAAAGCGGTTTTCAAAGAGGAGGGAGGAGAAAGACAGAAAAGGAGCTGCAGAGATGAAGAAGGAGAAGGCAAGTACAGATCCACACTGTCAGAGCACAAAAGGAGAATGAAGAAAGGAAGCAGACGGTACAGTTACTAAGCTATACGTCTATGGAATGGGCTAACTGGAACAGCCAAGTCTTCACCTTTTTTAAAAAAACCTAACAAAGAAGGATTGCCGCTGGGTAGTTAGAGGAAAGGAAAAACAAAGAGCGGGTTTCAAGATAGGTGAAGGCCGTATTGTGAGAGATGTCCTGGCAAAGGCAAGAAAGCAGAAGGAAACAAAGCACGGCGGCCACAGATGAGCAAAGATTACAGGCAGGCACACAAAAGGAAAGATGATCAGCAAAATAGGAGGGCATATATGTAAAAAGGGCTCAATAGGCCAAAAGAAGTATTTTAAACTTGAAACAGATGTGTAAATACTTAAAAGGTATTAATATAGAAACAAATCTTTTCCAGAGAAGGACAAATGGTAAAACTAGAGGGCATAAACTGAGGATGCAGGGTAGTACACTTAGGAGTGATGTCAGGAAATTATTTTTCACGGTGTCACGCTTCTCCCGGAAGCACTGGGTTGTGAGCCCTTGGACCACTGCCGTGGAGCGGCAGTGGCAGGCAAAATCACCTCCAAACCAGAGACAAGGCAAAACAGGACTGGAACCCCGGACTGGAACGCACCAGACTGGTACGCACTGAACTGGAACACACTGGACAGGAACACACCAGACTGGACCTAGGCTTCACCTACACATAGCCGCTGTTCCCCAGGGGTTGAGCCCCCAGGTGCAGGCAGTCGGCAGGACTTGGAGGAAAACTGGTACTGCAACTAGCAGGCAGGAACACCAGGAATCAGGATTCAGAAGTGCCCACAGGCACCTAAGACCAAAGTAAGGCAGACAGGGGTGCAGGGCTATGGCTGGAGCTCCAGTAGCTGAGAAATACAGGCAGGAAGCAGAGCAATACTGAAAGCTGCCAAGCAGCCACTAAGAAAGAACCCCAAGACAGGAATACAGACTAGAGACAAGACTAGGAAAAGAAATAGAACCAAAACTAGCTACACGCAGACTAACAAGAATAAGCTATACACAAGCTAACTAGACACAAGCAAGAAACTCAGACTAGAACTGGACTAAGCTGAAGTGCACAGAGCACTCTAACATACCAGGGACCTTAGACGATGCAAAGGCAAACACAGAAGTTTCTAGGTGATTAATAATGCCCATCAACAGCTGAGGCTCAGCTGCAGCAATCTCTAGGCAGATACGGGTGCTGTTCAGGCACAAACAAGAAAGACAAGTCTGGCAGCCTGGAAGATCCGGACCGGACTGGGCTGAAGCCTGGAACGGGTTGGGACAGCAAGACAGTCTATGGCAGCCACCAGTTCTGGCCACCAGAGGGCGAGGGGAGCAGAAACCAAGAAGCAGGCAGCAAGCATACTGAAGCATAGAGAGGCTCAACATACACAGGTGCAGCACAGAGGAGCAATCAGAGCCATGCTGGAAGCAGCCAACACACTGAGACAGAACTAACCCAGAAAGGACAGACAGAAGCCAGCTCAGAAGCTGACCCCCAGAAATAAGGTAAGCCTGAGAGGGGTCACAACCACAGACGTGACACACAGAGAGTGTGGTCAATGCCTAGAATGCCCTCCCGAGGGAAGTGGTAGACACAAAAACGGTGATGAATTCAAAAAGTTGTGGGATGAACACAGATGGTCTCTAATTAGAAAATGGATGGTATAAAAAAATGCGGATATGTAACGCTTAGATGGTGACTCCAGCTGTGATGAAGTAAGGCCGGTGTCAGGCAGTCTTTGTAGGTCTGTGATCTGTATATGACAATCCAGTTTAGGATGGGCTGGAAATAGCTTCAATGGCAACTTCAGTAGCTGGAATGGAGAACAGTGCTAGGCAGACTTTTATGGATGGATTTAGATAGGCTAGAGTGGGATTTGACAGCAACTCTAGTAGCTGGAACATAAGGACATAGCCGGGTAGATTTCTACGGTCTATGTCCCAGAAACACCAAAGAGAGACCATGATCAAGTATATAATATCACATTCATTGTTGATTTAATCATGAACTGATAATGAGTGTGACTGTTGGGCAGACTGGATGGACCGTTCAGGTCTTTATCTGCCATCACTTACTATGTTACAGGCAGAACAGAAAGTCAGTGTTCAGACTTCAGCAACAGAAAATTGCACATGCATTAATTTGCTTCTTGAACTTATTGTAATTTGTGTTATATTCTGTACATTATTATGTTTTTATTCACTTTGTTTGTAAGACACATTGAACTTGAGTCTATTTCGGGCTAATGTGGGGTATAAATGTCATAAATAAATAAATAAATAAAAACACGATCACGGTGAAAAGTGCTGGAAGCAGTTCGATGGACTGTACCAGTTGAAGGTGTTTGATAGAGCACAATTGTAAACCTATTGTAAATTGTAAATGGCATTGCAGTAGTTGATAAGAGAAGATAAAAGTCTGCAAACGGTCAAAAGAAAGGTAGGAACAAATTGACTTAATACAATGAACAGCGAAAAAAGAACAGTTAGTTTGCAGCTAGAATGAGAGCAAAGAGTCTAGAGTTATCCCCAGCACACAAACAGACCTCTTGAAAATGAGCATAGAAACACTGACCAATGGTGTGAGAAAATTGATGACTCACATTTTGTGGTGTTGATGACAAGATGATTATCACTTAGCCATTTAACCACCTATTGGAGCAATAAGGGTTGCAGCTCAAGGATTGATTCAGAACAGGAAGAGAAGCAAGGAAAATATTGAAGAGAGTGGTTGCAAGATGCGAAACTTGAGGAAAACTGAACTGATTTAGTGAGAGACAATGAGGAGCTGGAGGAGACTTGAAATTCAACAAACTATACAAAAAAAAAATCCAAGGGAAGGAGGGAGGGTATGTGAGAATGAATGACTTGGTGTCCTTAGAGAATACCTGCTTTCTCCGAGGTCAAGCAGGCCATGTCATACTCATTTGAAAGAATCGCTAGCCTGCAGGCTCACCGAAACAGCAGGACAATTGGAACTCGCAATGGTGAGTTCAAAATACTAATCAACCTGAAACTATATAAATACTGTGCGAGAGTAAAACCCAGGAACATAACAAAATGGGTCTAGGAGGCTGGAGCTCGATTCTAGACCCCAAACAAATTCTGTAAATTGTCTCTCCAAACCGACCATCACATTGGTTATCCTACTCAAGGCAACAGTGAGATGTGAATTTGTGGACCGAAGACCACATTGCAGCCTTGCAAATGTATTCTATAGAGGCTGATCTCAAGTGGTCTACCAACGCAGCCATAGCTCTGAAGTTATTAGCCTTGACATGACCCTCAAGAGTCAGCCCAGCTTGGGCATAAGTGAAAAAAGTGCAATCTGCCAGCCAACCGGAGACTCTGCGATTCGTGATGGCGACCCCCATCCTGTTGGGATCAAAAGAAACAAAACGCTGGGTGGACTGTCTGTAGGGCCTAGTCCACTCCAAGCAAAACGCCAATGCTCACGTGTGCAGTGTGCTTTTGCCAGGATGGGCATAAAGGTTGGAAAAAAATGTTGTTAGAACGATTGACTGATTCAGATGGAACTCTGAGACAACCTTAGGGTTGGGTAGGGTACATGCGGAGAATTACTCTGTTATGATGAAACTGTGTAAGGTGGATCCGCTACTAGGGCATGAAGCTCACTGACCCTGCGAGCTGAAGTAACAGCCACCAAAAACAAGACTTCTAGATCAAGTACCTCAGATGACAGGAATCAAGCAGCTCAAAAGGAGCTTTCATCAGCTGGGTGAGGACATTGAGATCCCGTGGCACAGGCGGAGGTTTGACAGGGGGGTTTGTCAATAGTAAACCTCTCATGAAGCGAACAACTAGAGGCTGTCCAGAGATGGGCTTACACCTTCCACATAGTGACAGTAAGCACTAATTGCACTGAGGTGAACCCTTACAGAGTTGGTTTTTAGACCAGACTCGGAAAGGTGTAGAAGGGTCTGTGTAGAGAAAGAAATAGGATCTAGTGCCCTGCCCTCACACCAGATGGCAACCCTCCTCCATTTGAAAGAAAAACACCTCTTAGTGAAACCTTTCCTGGAAGCTAGCAAGACCTTGGAGACGCACTCAACATCCAGGCTGTGAGGGCCAATGACTGGAGATTGGGAACCAGAAGAGATCCCTCGTTCTGAGTGAACAGATTCAGAAAACACTCCAATCTCCAAGGTTCTTTGGAGGACAACTCCAGAAGAAGAGGGAACCAGATTTGCCTGGGCCAATAAGGGGAGATCAGAATCGTGGTTCATCAGCCTTGCTTGAGTTTCAGCAAAGTCTTCCTCATGAGAGGGATGAGAGGATTTTATTTATTTTGTTGCATTTGTATCCCACATTATCCCACCTATTTGCAGGTTCAATGTGGCTTACATTGTACCATAATGGCGATCGCCAATTCTGGATCAAGAAATACATAGTGTTATTAAAGTTCGTACATGATAAAGTAAATTAAGAAGTCAAGTGTACAAGTTTTTTTCCGTGGAAGAAATCAAGTGGTATTGTGTTAAAGTTCAGTAGTTGACAGTGCAGGTGAAGTAGGGTTAAATGGTCAGTATTCTCAATGGAGAAAGGCAGATAGTGGGGTTCTCCAGGAGTCTGCACTGGGACTGTTGTTTTTTTAACATATTTATAAATGATCTAGAGATGGGAGTAACTAGTGAGGTAATTAAATTTGCTAACAACACAAAGTTATTCAAAGTTGTTAAATCACAAGAGGATTGTGAAAAATTACAAGGGGACCTTACAAGACAGGGAGGCTGGGCATCCAAATGGCAGATGATGTTTAATGTGAGCAAATGCAAAGCGATGCGTGTGGGAAAAAGGAATCCGAACTATAGCTACGTAATGAAAGGTTCCACAATATGAGTCACCGACCAGGAAAGGGATCTAGGTGTCATCGTGGATGACACATTGAAACCATCTGCTTAGTGTGTGGCGGCGGCAAAGAAAGCAAATAGAATGTTAGATATTATTAGGAAAAGAAAACAAAAATTAGGACATTATAATGCCTTTGTATCGCTCCATGGTATGACCGCACCTCGAATACTGTGTGCAATTCTGGTCGCTGCATCTCAAAAAAGATATAGTGGAATTAGAAAAGATACAGAGAAGGGCGATGAAAATGATAAAGGAGATGGGACGACTTCCCTATTAGGAAAGGCTAAAGCAACTAGGGCTCTTGAAGAGATGGCTGAAGGAAGATATGATAGAGGTCTATAAAATGAGTGGAACAGAACAGGTAGACGTGAATCGCTTGTTTACTCTTTCCAAAAATACTAGGACTAGGGGGCATGTAATGAAGCTACAAAGTAGTAAATTTAAAACGAATCGGATAAAATATTTCTTCACTCAACATGTAATTAAACTTGAATTCATTGTCAGAGAGTGCAGTAAAAGCAGTTAGCTTAGCAGGGTTTAAGAAAGGTTCGGATAGCTTCCTAATAGAAAAGTCCGTAAGCCATTATTAAAATGACTTGGGGGAAAATCCACCGCATATTTCTAGGATAAGCAGCATAAAATGTAAGCCATGCAGAATTTTGAACAGACAAAAGGGAAGAAAGTGTTTAATGAGCTACCTCAGAGGAGCAAGTTGTAGTAATTAAGCAACAGGTGATTAGAATGTGGATTCAGAATGGAAAGGTTAAACTTTGGTGATGTTAT
Source organism: Microcaecilia unicolor (assembly GCF_901765095.1). Classification (NCBI taxonomy): domain Eukaryota; kingdom Metazoa; phylum Chordata; class Amphibia; order Gymnophiona; family Siphonopidae; genus Microcaecilia; species Microcaecilia unicolor. The sequence goes on along the minus strand of NC_044041.1, from coordinate 140,906,516 downwards.
AGAGAAATAAATGGCAGGTTTTAGCGGTTGGATATGTGCAGAAAAAAAAGAGGAATCAAATATGACCCCAGTTATGAGCGGAGGAGACAAGGAAGATGACAGCGCTATCCACAGAAACAGAGAATGGGGGAAGAGGAGAGATGGGTTTAGGGAGAAAGATAAGAAGCGCAGTCTTGGCCATGTTCAATTTCAGATGGCTGCAATGTCATACAAGCAGGCTGAGACTTGGGCCTTGATTCCTTGTGAAATTTCTGGTGTGGAGAGGTAGATCTAGGAATCATCAGTGCAAAGATGGAACAGAAAAACATGGGAGGAGGTCAAAGCACTAAGGCAGGAGTGTCAAGGTTTTCAGGATTTTCACAATGAATATGCATGATATCTATCTGCATACAATGGAGGCAGTGCATGTAAACAGATCTCATGCATACTCACTGCAGAAATCCAGAAAATCCGACTGGATTGTGGCCCTCAAGGACAGAGGTCGGACACCCTTACACTAAAGGTAACAGACAGAGAAGTTGTCCTAAGACAACTTCTGAGGTACACCGATAGTGGAACTAGTAGTGGAGGAGGTTCTACCAGAGCATTCACTAAACGTGCAATGGGAGAGATAAAAATAAAACCAAGACAGAAAAGAGCCCCCAAATCCACGCAACGATAGTGTATCAAGGAGGATGAAGATTGAGTAAAGGATCTTGGATTTTGGCAAGGGCTGTTTCTGTAGAATATAGAGGGTGAAAGCTACATTGTACTGGAACTAGAATAGCTTTAAATGAAAAAATCAAGACGGCAGTGGGAAACAGCATGTTCAACTAGCCTGGATGAGAAAGGGAGGAGGGAGACTGGACCATAGCTAGCAGGGCAGTTAAGGTCCAGTGAAAGCTTTTTGAGAAGAGGTGTAACCACAGCATGTTTGAAGGCATCAGATAGAAGGGGGAGATAGAGCTGAACAGATAAATGGGAATGGGATCAGAGGAATAGAGAGCTTGAAGTTAAAAAAAAATAATACATATACAGAAGACCATTCCCCCAATGGAGGAAGGCATCAGATGCAAGTCTGTCATGTGTCCTGACCCTGGAACAGTACTGAGGGACTTTGTGGTTGAATGCAGTGGCAAAGAGATCTATCGAGAACATGCCCCACTCCCGAAAGATCTCATGGATAACACTCCTGCTAAGTGACCCTGTTCAGGCCATCTGCCAGGGTGACTCTCCGAACTATCCTGTTCTGGACAGCCCAGTGCCACATCCAAATGGCATACAGTGCGCATGATCCGGTACCCCCCTGCTTGTAGGTGTAATAAACTGCAACCTGACTGTCCGTTTGAATGAGTACAATTTGCTTGAATAGACGATCTCCAAAAGCCTTTAGAGTGTTCCGGATTACCCGTAGCTCCAGAAAGTTGATCTGAAGATCTGTTTCCTGAGCCAACCAAGAACCTTGGGGGTAAAGCCCATCCAAACTAGCTCCCCACCCACGCGGGATGCATTTGGGGCTTAGAAATTTGGAATGGAAGTCCTATGATCAAATTGAGTCAAATTGTCAACTAGAGGAGGGACTGAACCAGCTCCAGGGTCACCCGGATAACATCTGCTAGCATTCTGGAGGCTTGACACTACTGTGAAGCTACAGTCCACTGAGTGTTTCCCATGTGCAGATTTGTCAAGGGAGTGACATACACTGTGGAGGCCATGTGGCCTAGTAACCTCAACATCTGCCAAGCTGTGACCTGCTGACTGGCTTGAACCCGAGTGGTGAGAGCAACAAGGAAGAAAAGCTCATGCCTGCTGTGTGTCTAGCAGGGCTCCAATGAATTCCAATTGATGAACCAGGAGCAGATGGGATTTGCGGTAGTTTAAAATGAACCCTAGTAGCTCCAGCACCCGAGGAGTTTTCCACATGGACTCCTGATTGATGAACGATATAAATCTGGCAGAAACACAGACTAGCCGCCAATTAATATAAGGCTCAAAAGCTCAACGTAAAATATCCAACAATTCTCAGGACTGGCATGCATCACTTTGCATTTGACCACATTAAATTTCACCTGCCATATGGATACCTAGTCTTCAGGTCTTCCTGCAATTTTTCACAGTCAGCATGTGTTTTAGCAACCTTGAATAGTTTTGTGACATCTGCAAATTTAATCACCTCACTTGTCGTTCCAATTTCCATATCATTTAGAAATAAGTGAAATAGCACCAGTCCCAGTACTGATCCCTGTGACATGCCCCTATTCACCCTCCTCCATTGAGAAAAATGGCCATTTAACTCTACCCTCCCTTTTCTGTCCAATAACCAACTCCTAATCCACAAGGACACTGTCTCCTCTATCCCATGACTTTTTAATTTTCTCAGGAGTTTCTCATGAGGAACTTTGTCAAAAGCTTTCTGAAAATCAAGATACACTACATCAACTGGCTCACCTTTATCCACGTTTATGCACGCCTTCAAAGAAATTAAGCAAATTGGTGAGGCAAGACTTCCCTTGGCTGAACTCACGCTGACTCTGTTCCATTAAACCGTTCTGTAGTTTTATTCTTTATAATAGGTTCCACTATTTTACCCGGCACTAACGTCACATTTACCAGTCTGTATTTTCCCGGATCACCCCTGGAACCCTTTTTAAAAATCGGCATTACGGAGAGATCACGTGATGAGCTGAGAGAAGCAGACACGCTGCAGCTCTTCTCCAGAACCTGGCCACCCCCTCCAACACAAACCTACGGTAATACGGACTAAAATCAGCAGAAAAAACAGAAGAGAGGGAGCGCGGTTATATGGACCCTTTTGTTGTAAAATTAGAAAAGGCGATGCCAGCGAAAAGTACGAAAAAAGGAGAAAAGCCGCGAGTAAGTGAATCAAAAATGGCGACGAGCCTGGCGGCAGCGCAGACGCCAACTACATTTACAACACAACAACTTCTCCAATTAACAGAGGCGGTGAAAGAGGCTTTGGCACCTCAATTAAACCATCTATCCGAGCAACTTACCGCTGTAGAAACGCTATTAGAGGACACTACGCGACGCACCGGTGAACTGGAACATAGAATTTCGGCGATCGAAGATGGAGAGGCTGGGAAAGCTACGCAGCTGAAAGAACTACAAAAGCTGGTACAAGTACAAGCACAACAAATAGACGATTTGGAGAATCGTCCTAGACGAGATAATCTTCGAACTGTAGGTATCCTGGAATCGGTACCTGAGCACATTGCTACAAACCATATTGGAAAAATGGCTGACTACTGAAATGGCGCTCTCCGACAGCACAGAAACTTGTCTAGAGAGAGCTCATCAAATTGGGCACAAACCAGATTCAAATCAGAGACCCAGAGTGGTCATCCTAAAAGTACATAATTTTGTGCACAAAGTGGAAATATTGAGAGGCGCACGGATGAAACGGGACAAGTTGTTCTATAATGGGAATCCTATAAAAATATTTCAAGATTACTCGTTTAATCTACAAGAGAAAAGGCGAGAGTTTCAACCCAATTGCAAAACGCTGGCAGAAGCTAAAAAGAAATTTGCCTTGGTGTACCCGGCGACATTAAAAATATTTCATCAGGAACAGTGGCACCTATTTAAAACCCCGCAGGCTGCGCAAGGATTTCTAACTGCCATGGAACCAGCCTGAAAAACGGACAGCTGAGAGAACATTCAAAGGTGCACACAGTAAAGTTAGGCATACAGGTTTATGAACAAACTAAGGAGTAATTCTTAGAATGTACCAGAAAATAGTAGAAAATTAAAAATGAAACAGTTATTGATGTTATAGTTATGTTTAAAGTATGTTGTAAAGCAGTACTGCTACAAGAGTCAGCTTGGGGTCGAATCTGTGTGTCGGGGGGGGGGGGGGGAGGGGGGCTCAACATTGCATGATCTCGGCTATCCTTGCTAGAAGGATGGCTCACAGGTATAAGGGATTTAAGTTGGGGGAGGGGAAGGGAGGGTGTGGGGGGGAGGGGCCGGGGGAAAGTGGGATTATAAAGCAACGCAGAGATATCTCAACGTCATCTACACAGACGCATATATAAGAATACAAATAGTAGAGTAAATATGGAAGGGGTCCAGATTCATGAAAGCAAGTCCTTAGTGGAAGCCATAGAGGCAACATGTAGGCTCTCAGGTGAGGCTGGGCACCCGGGAGTAAAACTGATTAACATATCTTTTGAGGTACAACTCAACATACTAATTAGAGGATTAAAGCACTAAGATTTGCTGCGTGGAACGTAGGGGGGATAGCAACCCCGGTGAAAAGAACGAAAATCCTCACAGCGTTGAAGAGACACAGGGTAGACGTAGGACATATTCAAGAAACGAGACTATCCCCTGAGGAACATCTCAAACTAAAAACAAGGTGGGTGGGGGAAGTCTTTTCTGCAGCATCAGGGAGCCGTAAGGGTAGGGTAGCTATACTGATACGCAAGGGGCTGGCAGTTAAAGCAGAGCTAGTTCAATCAGACCCCTAGGGTAACTATGTATTGATCAGGATGTGGGCGCAAAACTGAGACTATTTGGTATTAGGGATATATGGACCGAATTAATATGACCCCAAATTTCTTAATAAATTGATGGAGATTTTTATGCCCTATAAATCCTCTCAACTTTTGGTGATGGGAGACTTTAACTTAGTTTCTGATATACAATGGGATTATTCTGTCCCAACAGCAGGACATCGAAAGGGGCCTAAGTCAAAGGCAATGTCTTTTTCATGCGTTCCCTTAATCTTGTTGATGCATGACGTGCGTTGCACCCAGGGGAGTGAGACTTTACCTCTCGCGTGCGCATGGTACACTTTCTAGGTTAGATTATATATTGGTTAGCCAATCAACATTTACTTAGGTAATTAAAGCAGATATTGGTCCGGAAGAGATCTCGGACCATTCCATAGTGTGGATAGATGTGGAGCCCCCTAACTTTTATCAAACATCGGGGAGCTGGAGATTCCCGACATATCTTTACCAAGATAAGGAATTCCAATCCTTTATTCATCAGAAATGGGAGGAGTATACACATTCTAATAGAAAACACCTGGAGCAACCTACATTATTTTGGTTGGCTGCTAAGGCTGTGATAAGAGTTGAGGTGATAGCTTATGTTCATGCTAGGAACAAAAAACATTCCATAGCAATTCTGAGGTTAGAAGCTAGTCTTAAAAAAATGAAAGAGCAATACATACAGAAACCAAATGCTAAAACTAGAGAGCAATTACATGCAATTCAAGTGATATTGAATCCCCTATTGCATGGACGCATGTGCCGATCCTTAGCTGAAGAGTTATGCTAGCCCTTGCTCTCAGTAAAATACAGACCAATGGCTCATAATAAGAGCTAGGCTTCTTAAAATCAGAATCATCTCTGACACAAGAGAGCTAGCCTGTAAAAATCAGAGATCACCTTTGACACAGTTACATTTCACTGTGGCAAGTGCTGAAATGAGGTAATTGAGAGCTGGCAAGGGTGGGGGCAATCTACTCTATAAACAATCCTGAGATTGGCACCTGCAAGACGTCATAAGCAAGAGTTGCTATGGTTACGTAGAGATAGTGCTGGGTCAGCTGCACCCCGGGTGAGAACATCCAAAGGGGGGGCTACAGGAAGGTTTGGGAACATATGAAGTCATTCTGATCAACTGATAAGAACCAAGAGCCCTGTTGAGACAGCTGGGGTCCATTGAAATGAATGGGGCCAAAATTGTATATAAGCAGCAGTTTGAGGAGTATTAGTGCAGACGAGACGAGAAGAAGGAGACGAGAGGAGAAGAAGACCAGAGAAGGAAGACTCCAGAAGGCTAGAGAGAGAGGACGTGTCATGATATGCTGCTCCATTATGTGAATGCTTAACCTACCTGTATTACCATTGGTAAGATTGTAATAAACTATCTTATTATATCTACTACATACTGGGTTCCTTTCTAATTACAAGGGTCCATACTGCCTGACGGTGTAAGCCTGTCATGAGCAGATTCAAGGTTGGGAAAGCTAGATATTTGGAGGGCATATGTAACTTTGCCCAGAGAGAGATGAGACGGGCCACTGCTTCCGCTGCTTGATTAGCAAAGGCAGATTCTGAGAAAATAAACATAGCTTATCAAAAATTTAAATTGCAAAGATTTGGAAACAGAGCTGGATCGATGCTAATGCGCTTAGTTAAGACATGGGGAAACCGTAAGTCAATAACAACGATCAGCAATGAGAAAGGGAATTTGCGAAACAAAAGTGAATCTATAGCCCATGTTTTTTTGCAATATTTTAAATGTATATATGATAACCCCCAAAAACCAGATCAAGCGGACATTACACAGTTTCTCTCTCAGGTAGGGGTTCCCCAGCTAACAGAGATGGAAAGCAAGGAATTAACAAGCCCCTTACAAGGAAAGGAGATTTAGAAGGTGAACAAGACTTTGCCCTTGGGATCAGCGCCAGGCCCAGATGGATACACGGGAGAATTCTATAAATTATTACTAGTTTCCTTCCTGGGCCCTATCCATGATTATTATGAACAGGTTCTCAGGGAAGGTAAATTCCCGCAATATGCTAATACTGCACTGATTTCTTTAATACCTAAGCCAGGGCGGCCAGCAGATCAGGCGGAATCATACAGGCCCATATCCCTTCTTAATGTAGACATAAAAATCTTGGCCAAGATATTAGCTAATAGATTGGCTAAAATACTTCTGAGGGTGATTGGGGTGGAACAAGTAGGATTTGTCAAGAATCGGCAGACAGTAAGGAATGTCCGGCGACTGCTGCTGGCAATGGCAACTAGTCAGCAGAGGGAGACACCGACATGCCTTTATAGTTTAGATGCGGAAAAGGCCTTTGACAAGGTAGATTGGATGTACTTATTCGAGACACTTAAATATATGGGGTTCCAAGGCTGGTTCTATCAAGCCATAGTAGCTTTGTATAAAAACCCAGAGGCCTCTATACTAGTGAATGGAGTCAAAACCGCTACGTTTAACATCAAGAGAGGTACGAGGCAAGGATACCCCCTCTCGCCCCTACTCTTTATTTTATCTATGGAACCACTGCTGAGGGCCTTGAAAATGGCGCGGGAGATCCCAGGGGTGGAGGTGGGAGGAGAGGTGGTTCAAGCGTTGGCCTTTGCTGACGATCTGGCAGTGATTACAACGAAGCCACAGGATGCACTAGTGGGAATCCTACAAGTTATTGAGAAATATGGGAAAATTTCTGGCTTTTCGCTAAATATACAGAAATCACAAGGTCTGGTAGTGTACCTGGGCGAGGGCGGCCCAGGGCGAGGAGATTCTTCTTTAGCATGGGAAGGGGAGAAGCTTAAATATTTAGGCACTTATTTACCACAGGATTTAACTCAGTTATACAGCAATAATGTGATTCCATTATTAAATAAGACATGTATGCAATTGTGAATGTGGCATGACTATCCATTATCTCTAACAGGCAGGATTGCACTATATAATATGTTGATTGTGCCCAAGTGGCTATATATTTTTCAGACATTACCACTCTTCCTCAGATCAGAAGATGAGATGCACCTGAACAAACAACTGCAACGCTTTCTATGGAGTGGGTGAAAGGCTCGAATGTCAATCGAAGGACTTCAAATACCAGTGGAGTACAGAGGATTAGGACTTTTGAGTATACGGTACCTCACTATAGCATGTGGCATGAGGCATATTACAGACTGGTACCGTAAAACATCAGACTTTTCGGCTACAGAAATAGAAACCACATTAACACTGGATACCCATTTTAGTAGTCTACTACACACGGGAGGAGGTTGGATACCCCCGGTGTTGGCGATGTCACATATTCTACCCACCGCGAAGGCGGTGTGGAGATGGGCATGCCACCTCCATCACTTTTTGTCGCGGACAACCCCTTTTCTAGCACTGTGTGGCAACCCGTACTTCCCTCCTGGGCGGTTGCATGGAGCATATCAACACTGGCAAAAGAAGGGTCTGACTTATTTATCACAGATACTGACAGACGAAGGTCACCTTCAATCATTCCAGCAAATCAAGACCATCTTTGTGCTCCCGCAGTCAGACTTTTACTATTACTTACAAATAAAACATTATGTCGCTACTCTGCCTTGGGAAGACTTAACGGAAGATGTCCAAGAAGAGCTATCCTCAGCGTACTCTTTGAATTCGCAAAATAAAGTTCCGCTAAAGATGCAACATAGACATACCAGAGACACGGTACAGGAGCCAGACTACAGTAAGTTAGCCCGAGCATGGAGTCTAGATCTGGGCATAGAGATATCCAGCCGAGTAATACAGACTTACATACTGTCGCTAAGAGAAACCTGTAAAATGACAGCTCTTTGGGAACTACAATAAAAGTTTGCCATGCGCCTTTTTATTGCACCACAGAGGGCCTTTCATTTGGGAGCCTCTTCGGATGGAGCATGCCAGAAATGCGGAATGCAAGGAGTGCTTCTCGGACACATGTTTTGGCAATACCCGAAGATAGTGAACTTCTGGAAGATATTATTAAAGGCTATCTGCACCATGTGGGCTGCGGAATGGAAATACAACTCTCTTTTGTTATTTGGGAAACCTACATTAGCTACCCCCACACCAGCAGGATATCGGGGATTTACACGCCGAGCAACCACGATAGCAAAAAAAGTAATACTTGCCGAATGGATTACAAATAAAGCACCAACAATTCTGCATTGGAGATGCCAAATGGTCTGTTTAATGCGATTTGAGAGAAGAGTGGTGGACCATACTTCAAGTTTTAAAGAGGCAGACTATTGTAAGACTAGTAAAAAAGGCCAGTTTCTGACACAAATGAAACGGGCGCTAGCAAGGTTTTCCTCGGAGTGTGTATGTTTGGGAGAGTGTATGTGAGAGTGACTGTGTGAGAGACAGAGTGAAAGTGTGAGTGTGTGTGTGAGAGAGAGAGTGAGTCTGGGTGTGAGTGTGTTTGTGAGAGAGTGTGTGTGTGAGAATGAGAGTGTGTGCAAGTGTGTATGTGAGACACAGTGTGAGAGAGAGTGTGTGTGTGTGAGACACAGATTCTCTGTGAGAGTGAGTGTATGAGACCAAGCAAGTGTGTGAGTGACTGTGTGGCACATAGAGAGTGAATGTGATACAGTGTGAGACAGAGTGTGTGAGAGTGTGAGTCAGAAAGACATTGTATATGAGAGAGAGAGTGTGAGCCCTGCCCTCCCAATCCATGCCCATCTGTCCCCTGCCCCCTCCATTCATCCCTATCCAGCAATTCCCCTCTCTCCCTGAGCCCTGTCCTGCAATCCATATCCATCCATGCCCATCTGTCCCCTCCATTCATCCCTATCCAGCAATTCCCCTCTCTCCCTGAGCCCTGCCCTCCCAATCCATGCCATCATGCTCCTCTGTCACCTGCCCCCTCCATTCATCCCTATCCAGCAATTCCCCTCTCTCCCTGAGCCCTGCCCTGCAATCCATATCCATCCATGCCCATCTGTCCCCTCCATTCATCCCTATCCAGCAATTCCCCTCTCTCCCTGAGCTCTGCCCTCCCAATCCATGCCCATCCATGCTCCTCTGTCCCCTCCATTCATCCCTTTCCAGCAATTCCCCTCTCTCCCTGAGCCCTGCCCTCCCAATCCATGCCCATCCATGCTCCTCTGTCCCCTGCCCCCTCCATTCATCCTTTTCCAGCAATTCCCCTCTCTCCCTTCCATGTCCCCCCCCCTCGCATCCATGCTGCTCTCTCTCCCATGTCCCAGCCTGGCCCGGCCTCTTCTCCCCCCCCCCTTCGCATCCATGCCCCCCCTTCGCATCCATGCTGTCGTTTCTCCCCTGACCTCCCGCTCCCATTGTTCAACTTTACTGCCCACCCTCTTCTCTCCCCCCAACATCTGTTTTTGTTTTTTTTTCTTTTTAAATTTACCTCCGTGGCGGTTCCGGCAGCGCAGCGTCAGGGAAGGAGGCGGCGCTCCCGACGTCTAGCCTTCCCTTCGCTGTGTTCCGCCTTCTTCTGACGTCACCCTGCAGTTCTGAATGTGTTTGTTTGCGGTCAGTCTCCTCCCTTATTCCGATGCATTTGGTTTTGGTTGGTTGGTTTTGTGATGCGTTTCGTCACGTGGCAACCGTTCCGCCATCTCCCTTGGAGATGCCATTCATTCAGTTTCAGTGCTCCGCCCTCGACGTCAAGTTTGACGCGTGGGCAGGGCAGACACAAAGCGATCTCATCCCCTTCACTTTTGGAATGTTGGGTAAGTGAGGCTTCATTCGAACGTTGGAGGTGCGTTTTATATAGAGAGATATGGACACCATTCTGGCTGATACTACCTGCGGCAGCAAAAGGGCCTATATTGAATATGTAAACATGTATCTGATAATATGGATGCGTTGAGTAATAAGATATGAAGGGGGGGAGGGAGGGAGGTGGGGGAGGGGGGGAGGGAGTTGGAAGGAAGGCATACTAAAGGATGATGAGGCACCAAGAGAGTTATTTTATAGTATTTGGATGCAGTTTGTAATTGTAGTTATATAATGTCTTATAATGTACATGCTGAATGGTAGTAACCTCATCAATAAAAACTTCTTTAAACAAAAATCGGCATTACATTGGCCACCCTCCAATCTTCAGGTACTATGGATGAATTTAATGACAAGTTACATATTACTAACAGCAGATCATCAATTTTATGCTTGAGTTCTTTGAGTACCCTTGGATGTATGCCATCCGGTCCAGATAATTTACTACTCTTTAATTTGTCAATTTGGCTCAGTACATCCCCCAGGTTCACAGAGATTTCTTTCAGATCCTCCACATCATCACCCATTTCAGGCACAGGTAAATTCTCTTACATCTTCTTTCATAAAGACTGAAGCAAAGAATTCATTCAGTTTCTCCGCAATGGCCTTATGCTCCGTGAGAGCCCCTTTTGTTCCTTCATAGTCAAATGGTCCAACGGATGTACCCGAAAAAGTTGTTTCTGTGAGTTTTAGCCTCTGTGGCAAGTTTCTCTTCATATTCTCTTTTAGCCTTCTTTAGCAATGCTTTGCATCTGACTTGCCAGTGCTTATGTTGCTTCTTATTTTTTCATTTGGGTCATTTTTCAGTTCTTTAAAGGATATTCTTTTGGCTGAAATATCCTCTTACACTTCACCTTTTAACCATGCTGGCTGCCATTTTCTCTTCTTTCCACCTTTGTAAATACGTGGAATGTATCCAGTCTGCACTTCCAAGATGGTATTTTTGAACAATGTCTGTGCCTGATTTAGGGGCCCTGTTACAAAGCCGAAGGAAAAAGTGGCCTGCATTAGTGTTGGCATGTATTTTAGGCGCATGTTGGGCCATTTTTTTTTACCACAGTTGGGAAATAGGCTATTTTTTAATGGGCTGGGAAATGGGTATGCTAATATTAAAACTAGCGCTCGCCTATTTATAGCCCAAGCCCTCACCACCACCCGCTGACCAAGTGGTAAGGGCTCACATACTACCCACGAGATAACCATGCAGCATATGCAAATGTGGGTGAGGTGCCAGTTACCGCTGGGAAAGCCCCCCACGGTAGAAAATTATTTTCTACCGTGGGACTCGGCATGCGCCAAACACAGAATTACCACCGGCATGTACTACCCAGACAGTAGTGCCGATTTGGAGTGCGCTACCCGTGCATTAGCCCTCCCGAGCCTTTGTAAAAGGGCCCCTTAGAGGCTCATTTTCAAAGCACTTAGCCTCCCAAAGTTCCATAGAAACCTATGGAACTTAGCCTCCCAAAGTGCTTTGAAAATATGCCTCTTGGTGTCCTAATCATTGCAGCCAACCCTTTTAGCTTCTTTTTAACCATTTTCTTCATTTTATTATAGTCACCCTTGAAAATTAAATGCAGCTACAAATCTTGAACACAATGGGTTTGATAGAGAAAGAATAAATCAAGAACAGCATGCCCTGCTGGTCGGAAGTCAGTAATATGGTATTTCCACAGTTGGATGATGAAACCATACAGAGTGGAGAAATTGTGAAATGTACGCTTTGCAAAGTTAAAGTTAAACATAGTGGTGGCACCAGTAATCTTTGGCAGTATGTTGAAAGACATCATAAAGCAAACTTTGTTGATCTGCAAGCTGAAGACACTTCTAAGAAATCTGTTACGTCTGACACTTTTGTGGCCACAAAGCCTAAAGTATCAGCAGCCTCTTCTCAAGCCTGGGTTTCACGTTTTCCACAAGCCACTCCCACCAGTAGATAAGAAAATAATTGACACTTGCTCTCAGGTATTTTATTGTTAAAGATATGCAACCATTTAGTGTTGTTACAGATGAAGGCTTTTTTGCCTATTCTCAGTCTCTCAACAGGTGTTATAATGTGCCATCACATCAAACTTTAGGTAAAATGATTGAAGCTAAATATGATGTTATGTCCATAATTCGAAGTCTGAGATATGCAAGCATTACCACAGATCTCTGGACCAGCAGAACCATGGTGGCTTATATTACAATTACTGCACATGGCATAGATGATGACTTTGATGCAATGAATATTGTGCTGGATACGCAGTACATGCCAGAGAGATGTACAGGAGACAATGTAGCAGATGCTGTGGAAAGTGCAGTGAAGAAATGGCAGCTAGAAGGCAAAGTTTTTGCAATTGTTACTGATAATGCTGCATCAATGAAAAAAGCAGTAGGGAAACGTATTCAAAAAGGAATCTGTACCGCCAGTAGGGAAACTTATTAAAAAAGGAATCTGTATCGCTCACCGTTGCTGCTTCGGACACACTCTGCAGTTATGTGTGGAAGATGGACTGCGGTCTCATCCAGCAATCTCCGATGTCATCAATAAATTCCGTGATATCGTCAGCACTTTCCATCACAGTACTATACTTACAGAAATGGTGAAAACTGTTCTTACAGTTCTGTCAGGATCCTGCTTTTCTGGCGTTTGTTATAGTGAATGAGCTGTGCCACCTTAGAACCTTTCTGTACACAGTTTTCTGATACCAGCACATCACATCAAGCAATGAAATGTGTGGCTGTTTCTAGCTCTGTGCTACAAAATCTTCCTATGTGGACAGTCGGAAAGTGGCTTTCAGTCTCTGGATGTGGCAACAAACTGAAGCATGTACCCAGGCTTCTAGCTATGGAAATAAAGCGGTAAGAAGAGAGACTTCACTGACTGCAATTTTGGATTCATGAAACCAGTCCGTACTCTTGGGCTGAGTAACATCTGGATGCTCAGGGCAGCTCAGGATGCAGAAGATTCTCAGGCTGAACTGCAGAAACGTTAACTTCATGGGACGGTTGGGCTGAGAGGCACTCCACTTTACTCTCTCCCTGCTGTCACTCACACATCAGGCATCGTGTGAAGGGAGAGAAGATTCTCAAGTATGGCTTGCAGTTTATTAAAATTTGATACACCGCTTTATTTTTGGTAAAAACAAGGCAGTTTAAAATCATATTAAGAACCTAGAATTCAACAGAAAAGAATGCAAGATTTAATAGGACAGAGACAGCAAGGGGATATGATTGAGGTCTACAAAATCCTGAGTGGTGTAGAACGGATAAAAGTGAATCAATTTTTCACTCTTTCAAAAAGTACAAAGACCAGGGGAAACTAGATGAAATTACATGGAAATACTTTTAAAACAAATAGGAGGAAATATTTTCTCACTCAATGAATAGTTCTCTGGACCTCGTTGCTGGGGGACGTGGTAACAGCAGTTAGTGTATTTATTTATTTATTTTATTGCACTTGTATCCCACATTTTCCCACCTATTTGCAGGCTCAATGTGGCTTACAAAGACCTGTTATGGCGTCGCCATACCAGGGTAAAAGGTACAGTTGGTGTTGTAAAGAGATCAAGGATGTTAGAGAAGAACTAAGCAGACAGTTATAGAAAGGCGTCATTCAAAGTAGGGGTGAAGTGGTGAAGTGTTATAGTTAAGCTAAGTATTCTCGTGGTAGGCTTTGTTGAAGAGATAGGTTTTCAGAGATTTACGAAAGTTAGTGATTTCGTTAATTGTCTTTAGATTTGTTGGTAGTGCATTCCACAGCTGCATGCTCATATAGGAAAAGCTGGTAGCATGTATTAGTTTGTATTTTAATCCTTTGCAGCTAGGAAAGTGTTGATTAAGAAATGTGCAGGCAGATCTTTTAGCATTTCTAGGAGGTAGGTCAACGAGGTCTAGCATGTAAGTCGGGGCATCTCAGTAGATGATTTTATGAACAATCTTGCAGATCTTGAATGCGGTCCGTTCTTTAAGTGGGAGCCAGTGTAGTTTCTCTCTTAAGCGTTTTGCGCTTTCATATTTTGTTTTTCGAAATATGAGTCTGGCTGCGGTATTCTGGGCTGTTTGAAGTTTCTTGACGTTCTGTTCTTTACAGCCGGCGTAGAGTGCATTGCAATAGTCCAAGTGGCTTAGTACCATTGACTGTACTAGGTTTCAAAAGATGGATCTTGGGAAGAAAGGTTTTACTCTTTTAAGTTTCCACATGGAGTGAAACATCTTCTTAGTTGTATTCTTCACGTGGTTATCGAGTGTGAGATTCTGATCAATGGTGACTCCAAGAATTTTCAGTGTATTTGAGACGGGAAGGGAAAAGTTTGGTATGGTTATGGTAGTGAATTTATTTGTATTATGCTGTGAGGTGAGAATAAGACATTGTGCTTTTTCTGCATTGAGTTTTAACTGAAATGCATCCGCCCAGGAGTGCATTATTTGGAAGCTTTGGTTGATCTCATTGGAGATTTCCATTGGATCATGTTTAAACAGGATTTATAACGTGACATCATCTGCATATATATATGGGTTGAGGTTTTGGTTGGCTAGTAGCTTGGCTAAGGGTATCATCATTAGGTTGAAGAGGGTTGGTGAGAGGGGGGATCCTTGGGGAACTCAGCATTCAGGTGTCCATGGGGCTGATATGGCCTCTTTAGTTGTTACTTGGTATGATCTTGAGGTCAGGAATCCTCTAAACCAGTTAAGAATGTTGCCTCCAATTCCAAAGTATTCTAGGATGTGTAGTAATATTTCATGGTTGACCATATCGAAGGCACTGGACATATCGAATTGTAAGAGAAGTATGTTGTTGCCCGTTGCAATTGCTTGTTTAAATTTGTTCATTAAGGTCACTAATACTGTTTCAGTGTTGTGGTTCGACCGAAATCCTGATTGAGATGCGTGTAGAATTGAGTATTTAGTTAGGTAGTTAGTGAGCTGTTCCGTTACTACGCCCTTCATAAGTCTGGTTATCAGCGGGATAGATGCTACTTGACGATAGTTGGTTAAGTCATTTGTACTTTTCTTTGCATCTTTTGGTAGGGGAGTAAGTAGAATGTTTCCTTTGTCCTTAGGGAAGAGACCATTTTGTAGCATGTAATTCAGGTGACTTGTTAGGTCTGTTTTGAGTTGCTGAGGGGCAGATCTTATAAGACTACTAGGGCAGATGTCTAATTTGCATTGTGACTTGGCGTATCTTCTAAGCGATTGGGAGATGTTCTCGATCAAGAGTGCGTCAAAGTTGGTCCATGATCGGTCTTACTGGATGTTCCCCAAGTGTTGGATCTAGACACTCAAGGAGGTTTGCTTAGTCAGTTGTGTTGATGGGTATCATGAGTCGTAACTTTATAATTTTCTCTTTGAAGTAATTCGCAAGATTGTTTGCTGATGGGGTATCGATGTTGTTAGAAGTAACAGGCATGGTATTTAGTAGTTTGTTTACGAGTTGGAAGAGTTTATGTGTGTCCTTGTAGTCTGGTCCGATTTTAGTTTTATAGTATGATCTTTTAGGTTGTCTGATGGTGTATTTGTATTTTCTTTGTAGTTGTTTCCATTAGTTGAGTGCGGTTTCGTCTTTTTTCTTGTTCCATGCTCGTTCTAATCTTCTGACTTGTGTTTTTAGTTCTTTCAATTCTTCATTAAACCATGGTATTGTGTTCTTTCTGTGTGAGTTTCTGGTTTGAAGTGGTGCTATGTTGTCTAGTATGATTCTGCATCTGTTGTCCCATTCGAGAAGAAATTGGAGCGAGTCTGTTGGTGCTGTCCATTCGTTGTTGTAGAATTGTTGCCAAAATGTTAGCGGGTCTATTTTGCCTCTCGTGGTGTAGGCACGTTATTCTTGTTTATTTTGTGAATCCTTTGTTCGCCAGTGGAGGGAGAGGCTTGCTTTGTAGTGATCAGACCATGGTATAGCTGTCCATTTTGTGTCTGTTATTGTGAGGTTTTGTTCTGGTGAGAAGTTGTATGTGATGATGTCTAGTGTGTGTCCTTTAATGTGGGTGGGTTGCATATTTGGACAGTGAAGTTCCCATAGTTAGAGGAAGTCCTTGCATTCATGTACGCTTGTTCGGTTAGTATCCTCGAGGTGAAGGTTGATGTCTCCTGCTGTAAGAAGGTTTTGGGTGGAAACGCATGTATTCGATATGAAGTCCATGAGATGTGTTTGGCCGTCTTGCCAGTTGCTTGGTGGTCTATAAAACAGGATAAGGTTTAGGTGGTCATGCAAGGTTGGGTGGTTAATTCTAACTGAGGCTATCTCAAGTTGGGGAAGTATGGATTCGGCTGTTGTTGTGACGGTGAATTGGGATTTATAGATTATAGCTATGCCTCCTCCTCTTTTTCCATTCCTTGTCCAGTGGGTGATTTTGTACCCTGTAGGGCATAGCTCTAAATTATGGGATCTTTAAGGTCGTGGATCCAGGTTTCGCTAATGAGTAGGAAATCAAGATTGTCTGTAGTGATCCAATCGGTTATTGTCATAGTTTTGTTAACTGCTGATCTGGTATTTAAATAGCCCAGTTGTATTAGTTGGTGGGGTTCATTTGGGGTCAAAGTTGTGATGATTTTTATTAGTTGTCTGTCCTCTTGGTATTTGGGTTTGTTGTGTACTTTCTTTCCTTTCTGTTGGTTGTGTCCGATGGCGGTAGGTCTTCCATTCCATTTTTTAATCTTTTGGGTAGGTGTATTGTTTTTTTTTTTTGGGTTGTGTGGATGGTTTATGTACTGTGGGTAAATTGTTGTCTGTGAGAGGGGTTGTCAGTGTGTGATGGATTAAGGAAAGACAATAGATGATTAGGAGTAATTTGTTAGTGTTCATATTGGCGTTAGTTCGTGTAGTGTATCTGGAGGGGTGTGAGTTGGTGTTCCGCTGGGTAAAACAGTAGTGATTGATGGAACTTTATATTTGGGTTTAAAAGAGGTTTAGACAGTTCCTGGAAGAAAACATCAAAGTTTGCTATTAAGACAGACATGGGGAAGCTACTTCTTGCCCTGGGATTGGTAGCATGGAGTGTTGCTACTAATTGGGTATCTGCCAGGTACTTGAGACCTAGCTTGGACACTGTTGGAAGCAGGATATTGGGATAGATGGACCATTGGTCTGACCCAGTATGGCTATTCTTACGCTCTTATGTACTAAGCGAGTTACAGAACAGAATTAAAGAATTTTTTAAAATACAGGATAGTATGCACCGATGGAAAGTCTCAAGCCTGGACTCCGTATGCCAGAGTAGAGATGAGTCTTTAGAGCAGACAAATACGGGGAATGATGGCTCTAGTTGCAGACCAAAGGCAAAGAATTCCATAGGAGGAAGCTTAAGAAGAATTTTCTACTGAATTCCAAGTGGGCCAAAGATAGAGGCAGAAGAACCAGTCGACGTCCATTGGAAGAATGAAGAAAGTGTGATACAACAAAGAGAAAAAGAAGACTAGATAGATGGGTAATGACAGTAAAGGGCTTTGTGAACCAATGAACAAACCCTGAACTAAATAAGATATTGTAAAAAAAATGTTTTGCTAACATAGGGTTAATCATTCCTACAATTTCTACAATAAATGTAGACTCTCTGAAATGTAATGTACAAGGCCTGAGAATCTACATTTCAGAGAGTCTACATTTATTGTAGAAATTGTAGGAATGATTAACCCTATGTTAGCAAAACATTTTTTTTACAATATCTTATTTAGTTCAGGGTTTGTTCATTGGTTCACAAAGCCCTTTACTCTCATTACCCATTACTACTTGTAATGTACAAGGCCTGAGAATCTACAAGTAGTAGAATGGAATGTACCTAGATATGCTTGGGAGCCAAACAAGCTAACTCCCAGTAGCCTAGATATGTAACATGTTAGAAAATATGAAAGTGTTGACAGACACACAGGCAACAAGTTTCCTTTGTATCCCTGCACGTAGAAAAATGTATAAGAAGCAGAGGGGAGGATTTTAGAGTCAGACAACCTTCTGACTGCAGTTGGATCTGTCTCCTTGCAAGTAAATAAAAATGCTTAAGCCTGACTTGGTCTGATGGTATTCGTGAGTATGTTAATTAAAATTCTTTTAACAGATATGAAATTTTAAGCCAATGGTGATGTATGAACAAAGGAGTGATAGTCAAATTTAGTGGCCTCAAACACAGATAGCTGCATTTTGGACAGTCTGGAGACACTTGGGCAGATAGGATGGGAGACCCACATAGACCACATTTATATTCAAACGGCTGAGTTTGCATCAAAAAATGACATTTGAGCTGAAGAATCCAGGAGACTGTGTATAGATCAGGGTTGTACAACGAAGCTGACTTCTGGATCCAAGGATAAAGCCACAAAATGCAGTCTGAGACCCAGAAAATGTGGTATAAAGATCTAGGTGTCATCATTGGTGATACGTTGAAATCCTCAGCTCAGTGTCCAGCAGCGGCTAAGAAAGAAAAATAGATATTATTAGGAAAGGAATGGAAAACAAAAATGAGAATGTTATAATGCCTTGGTATCGCTCCATGATGCAATTCTGGTCACCGCATCTCAAAAACATATAGTGAAATTAGAAAAGGTACAGAGAAGGGCGACAAAAATGATTAAGGGGATGGGATGGCTTCCCTATGAGGAAAGGCTAAAGCAGCTAGGGCTCTTCAGCTTGAAGAAAAGATCACTGAGGGGAGATATGATAGAGGTGTATAAAATAATGAGTAGAGTGAAACGGGTAGACATGAATCACTTGTTTACTTCTTCCAAAACATACAAGGACTAGGGGTTACAGTGATGTTACAAAGTAGTAAATTTAAAATAAATCTAAGAAAAAATTTCTTCACTAAATGTGTAATTAAACTCTGGAATTTGTTGCCAGAGAATGTGGTAAAAGCAGTTAGCTTAGTGGGGTTTAAAAAAGGTTTGGATAACTTCCTAAAAGTAAAGTCCATAAGCCTTAAGATGGACTTGGGGAAAATCCACTGCTTATTTCTAGAATAAGCAGCATAAAATGTACTGTTTTGGGATCTTGGCAGGTACTTATAACCTGGATCGGTCACTGTTGGAAGCAGGATGCTGGGCTTGATGGACCTTCGGTCTGTTCCAGTATGGCAATACTTATGTTCTTAAATGCTGGGAATGCCAGTGAAGAAACTGATTGGTGATGTGAAAACACGTTGGAACAGTACTTGCATTATGTTGCGAAGTGCAGTTAAACTGAAGCAACCCATTGGATTAGCTTTGAGCAGCAGAAATAAAATCACAAAGAAAAGTGCACCTGCTGAACGTGACTATGATCTTGCTCAAAAACTTGTTATGTTTTGCAGGCTTTTGAGGAAGTCACAACAATTACATCTGGAGAACAGTATGTTACTGTGTCTGTTGTTCATCCGCTGGTTGAACACCTGATTATTTCAATCGATACAACATATGAGGAAGATTCAGGAGAGGAAGTTGATATTGATGATGAAGATACAGAACCAGCAAACCTGAAAGTTATCTCTCGCTTGAAAAAAAAGCTGAAGAAAAGTTTACTCCACAGTTTTCAAGATATATTATTTGATAATTTATATAGATTAAGCAGCTTCCTGGATCCGAGATTCAAGTCAACCTACGGTGAAGTACCAGATGTCATTGCAGTTGCAGCTCAAGAGATCTTAAAAATGCATAGCACTGATGTACTAGTCAGAAGCGGCACAGCCATGGTGATCACTCAGACACTACCAACTGTTCCAGAGTTTGGAACACATGATGTGGATAAGCCTCGACAGAAACGCAGTTTCTGGGAAACAGTGGAATATACAAATGCTTCAGCTAAGAAAGCCAGACTTCCATCACAATCAGACTATGACAGTGATATTCGAATCAGATGCAGTGCAGAACTTGCTTGCTATAAACACGACGATCCTTTGGAAACTGGTGGTGATGTTTTTTGTTTCTGGCAGCAAAGTCAAATGAAATTGAAACTATTGAACCTGCTTGCACAGAAGTTTCGGTGTACGCCAGCCACCTCAGTACCCTCAGAAAGAATTTTTTCTGCTGCTGGACAAAGTGAATGATACATACCTGTAGCAGGTGTTCTCCGAGGACAGCAGGCTGATTGTTCTCACGACTGGGTGACGTCCGCGGCAGCCCCCACCAACCGGAAAAAAGCTTCGCCAGTTGAATGACTAGCAAAAGATGAAACACACAACTCCAAAGGGGAGGAGGGAGGGTAGGTGAGAACAATCAGCCTGCTGTCCTCGGAGAACACCTGCTACAGGTATGTATCATTCACTTTCTCCGAGGACAAGCAGGCTGCTTGTTCTCACGACTGGGGTATCCCTAGCTCTCAGGCTCACTCAAAACAAGAACCCAGGTCAATTGAACGAGGGTATAACAGAAATTGACCTACGAAGAACAACTAACTGAGAGTGCAGCCTGACCAGAATAAATTCGGGTCCTGGAGGGTGGAGTTGGATTTACACCCCAAACAGATTCTGCAGCACCGACTGCCCGAACCGACTGTCGCGTCGGGTATCCTGCTGGAGGCAGTAATGAGATGTGAATGTGTGGACAGATGACCACGTCGCAGCCTTGCAGATCTCTTCAATAGTGGCTGACTTCAAGTGGGCCACCGACGCTGCCATGGCTCTGACACTATGAGCCGTGACATGACCCTCAAGAGTCAGCCCAGCCTGGGCGTAAGTGAAGGAAATGCAATCTGCTAGCCAATTGGAGATGGTGCGTTTCCCGACAGCGACCCCTAGCCTGTTAGGGTCCGAAAGAAATAAACAATTTGGGCGGACTGTCTGTTGGGCTGTGTCCGCTCCAAGTAGAAGGCCAATGCTCTCTTGCAGTCCAATGTGTGCAACTGACGTTCAGCAGGGCGGGTATGCGGCCTGGGGAAGAATGTTGGCAAGACAATTGACTGGTTAAGATGGAACTCCGACACCACCTTCGGCAGGAACTTTGGGTGGGTGCGGAGCACTACTCTGTTGTGATGAAATTTGGTATATGGAGCATGAGCTACTAGGGCTTGAAGCTCACTGACCCTACGAGCGGAAGTAACTGCCACCAAGAAAATGACCTTCCAGGTCAAGTACTTCAGATGGCAGGTATTCAGTGGCTCAAAAGGAGGTTTCATCAGCTGGGTGAGGACGACGTTGAGATCCCATGACACAGTAGGAGGCTTGATAGGGGGGCTTTGACAAAAGCAAGCCTCTCATGAATCGAACGACTAAAGGCTCTCCAGAGATGGCTTTACCTTCCACACGATAATGGTAAGCACTAATCGCACTAAGGTGATTCCTACTGAGTTGGTCTTGAGGCCAGACTCTGATAAAGTGCAGAAGGTATTCAAGCAGGTTCTGTGCAGGGCAAGAACGAGGTTCTAGGGCCTTGCTCTCACACCACACGACAAACCTCCTCCACTTGAAAAAGTAACTCTTTTTAGTGGAATCCTTCCTAGAGGCAAGCAAGACCCGGGAGACACCCTCAGACAGACCCAACGCAGTGAAGTCTACGCCCTCAACATCCAGGCCGTGAGAGCCAGGGGACTGAAGGTTGGGGTGCAGCAACGCTCCGTCGTTCTGCGAGATGAGAGTCGGAAAACACTCCAATCTCCACGGTTCCTCGGAGGACAACTCCAGAAGAAGAGGGAACCAGATCTGACGGGGCCAAAAGGGCGCTATCAGAATCATGGTGCCGCGGTCCTGCTTGAGCTTCAGTAAGGTCTTCCCCACCAAAGGTAGGGGAGGATAAGCATACAGGAGGCCGGTCCCCCAATGGAGGAGAAAGGCGTCCGACGCTAGCCTGCCGTGTGCCTGAAGTCTGGAACAGAACAGAGGCAGCTTGTGGTTGGTCTGAGAGGCGAAAATGTCCACCGAGGGGGTGCCCCACTCTCGGAAGATCTTGCGTACCACTCTGGAATGGAGCGACCACTCGTGCGGTTGCATGACTCTGCTCAGTCTGTCGGCCAGACTGTTGTTTACGCCTGCCAGGTACGTGGCTTGGAGGAGCATGCCGAACCGACACGCCCAACGCCACATCCCGACGGCCTCCTGACACAGGGGGCGAGATCCGGTGCCCCCCTGCTTGTTGACGTAATACATTGCAACCTGATTGTCTGTCCGAATTTGGATAATTTGGCAGGACAGCCGATCTCTGAAAGCCTTCAGTGCGTTCCAGATCGCTCGGAGCTCCAGGAGGGTTGATCTGCAGATCCTTTTCCTGGAGGGACCACAGACCCTGGGTGTGAAGCCCATCGACATGAGCTCCCCACCCCAGGCGAGAGGCATCCGTCGTCAGCACTTTCGAGGGCTGCGGAATTTGAAATGGACGTCCCAGTGTCAAATTGGTCCGGATGGTCCACCAGAGCAGTGAAGTGCGGCAACTGGTGGAGAGGCGGATGACATCTTCTAGATTCCCGGTGGCTTGGAACCACTGGGAAGCTAGGGTCCATTGAGCAGATCTCATGTGAAGACGAGCCATGGGAGTCACATGAACTGTGGAGGCCATATGACCCAGAAGTCTCAACATCTGCCGAGCTGTGATCTGCTGAGACGCTCTGGCCTGCGAAGCCAGGGCCAGGAGATTGGTGGCCCTCGCTTCGGGAAGGTAGGCCTGAGCCGTCTGGGTATTCAGCAGAGCTCCTATGAATTCCAGAGACTGGGCTGGCTGGAGATGGGACTTTGGGTAATTTATCACAAACCCCCAGCAGCTCCAGAAGTTGAATAGTGCACTGCATGGACCGGAGGGCTCCTGCCTCCGAGGTGTTCTTGACCAGCCAATCGTCGAGATATGGGAACACGTGCACTCCCAGCTTGCGTAGGTAGGCCGCTACCACCACGAGGCACTTGGTAAACACTCGTGGGGCAGAGGCGAGCCCAAAGGGCAGCACACAATACTGAAGTGCCGTGCGCCCAGGCGGAATCTGAGATACTGTCTGTGAGCTGGCAGTATCGGTATGTGAGTATATGCGTCCTTTAAATCCAGGGAACATAGCCAATCGTTTTTCTGAATCATTGGCAGAAGGGTGCCCAAGGAAAGCATCCTGAACTTTTCTTTGACCAGGAATTTGTTCAGGCCTCTCAGGTCTAGGATGGGACGCATCCCCCCTGTTTTCTTTTCCACAAGGAAGTACCTGAATAGAATCCCTGCCCTTCCTGCCCGGGTGGTACGGGCTCGACCGCATTGGCGCTGAGAAGGGCGGAGAGTTCCTCTGCAAGTACCTGCTTGTGATGGGAGCTGAAAGACTGAGCTCCCGGAGGACAATTTGGAGGCAGGGAGGCCAAATTCAGGGCGTATCCGCACCGCACTATTTGGAGAACCCACTGGTCGGAGGTTATGAGAGGCCATCTTTGGTGAAAAAATTTTAACCTCCCTCCGACCGGCAGATCGTCCGGTACGGACACTTGTAGGGCGGCTATGTTCCCGTGGATCCAGTCAAAAGCCCGTCCCCGGCTTTTGCTGTGGAGGCGCAGGGGGCTGCTTAGGCGCACGCTGTTGACGAGAACGAGCGCGCTGGGGCTGTCCCTGTGCCTGACGAGGCCTTCGGGCCGGCTGGTTGTACCTACGCTTCGCAAAAGAATAGGGTGCAGCCTGCCGGGCCCGGGAAAAACGTCCACCTGTGGAGGTGGATGCTGAAGGCGCCCGGTGGGAGAGCTTGTCGAGAGCGGTTTCCCGCTGATGCAGTTGGTCCACCATCTGCTCGACCTTCTCACCAAAAATGTTATCCCCCCGGCAAGGGACGTCGGCCAGTCTCTGCTGGGTGCGGTTGTCCAGGTCAGAGGCACGCAGCCATGAGAGCCTGCGCATCACTATACCTTGGGCCGCAGCACGAGATGCCACGTCACAGGTGTCATAGATACCCCTGGACAGGAACTTTCTGCACGCCTTCAGCTGCCTGACCACCTCCTGATAAGGCCTGGACTGCTCCGGCGGGAGCTTCTCGACCAGGTCCGCCAGTTGTTGCACATAGGTCCGCATGTGGATGCTCATATAGAGCAGGTATGACTGGATGCGGGTCACGAGCATGGAGGATTGGTAGGCCTTCCTCCCAAACGAGTCCAGAGTGCGAGACTCCCGCCCCGGGGGCGCCGAGGGCGGTATCCCTCGAACTCCGTGCCCTCTTGAGAGCAGAATCCACGACCGCCGAGTCATGGGGCGATTGTGGCCGCATTAGCTCTGGGTCAGAGTGGATCCTGTACTGGGACTCTGCTTTCTTGGGAATGGTGGGGTTAGTTAAAGGTCGCACCCAGTTCCGAAGCAGCGTCTCCTTAAGGACATTGTGCAGCGGCACCGTGGAGGACTCTCTAGGTGGTGATGGATAGTCGAGGACCTCGAGCATCTCGGCCCTCGGCTCTTCCACAGAGACCACGGGAAAGGGAATGCTAATAGACATATCCCGCACAAAGGAGGCAAAGGAGAGACTCTCGGGGGGCGAGAGTTTCCTCTCTGGAGAAGGCGTGGGGTCCGAGGGAAGGCCCGTAGACTCCTCTGAGGAGAAATATCTAGGGTCCTCCTCTTCCCCCCACGAGTCCTCATCCTCGGTGTCGGACATAAGCTCATGTAGCTGAGTCCTGAACCGGGCCCGGCTCGACGTCGAGGCACCAGGGTCTCGGTGTCGTCGAGCGGCGGACTCCCGCGCCGGCGGGGACGGAGCTCCCTCCATCGACGTCGACGGGGACTCCACCTGCGTGGCGGTCGAGACCGGCACCGCAAGCGGCGGCGGTGTCGACGGCCTCGGCGCCGGGCTAGAGCTCGCCGGCGCCACAGTCATCGGCGCCGAGGGCGCAAGCACCCCCGGCGCCGGCACAGCCTGGCGCATCAGCCCTTCCAGGATCCCCGGAAGGATGGCTCTGAGGCACTCGTCCAGGCCCGCTGCCGGGAAAGGCGATGGGGCCGGTAGGGGTGTCGGTGCCCGAATCTGGTGGGAGCCAGGAGACGGCACCGAGGTGCCGGGACCCTGTTGCGTCGGCACCTCTATCACCGACGGGGACCTCTCCTCTCGATGGAGACGCTTCGGCGTCGACTCCTCTCCGATGTGCATCGAGGGCGATCGGTGACGGCGCTTCTTATCCTTCTTCCGATGCCCGTCACCGGCGCCGGGAGGCATGGAGGAGGAGGATGAGGATCCCCCTCGGTCTCGAGGAACCGGGTCAGACAGAGTTCGGTCCCGTGGGCCATGGGCTGAGGGAGTGACCGGGGCCGACTGCCCACGCGGCCTCTCACCTCTACCCTCACCGGAGGACCGGCGGGCCGACGGGACCTGTTCTCCTGGGGTCGATGCCATCGGTGCCGATGTCTCGGGCATCGATACCGGTACCGAAGGACCGGGCGTCGATACCGATGCCGTCGAGGTCGACGTCGAGGGGCCGGCGCAAGTTCCAAAAATACGGTCCCGTTGAACTTGCCTCGCAACCTGAGTCCGTTTCCGGAGACCGAGACACAGGGGACACGACTTGAAATTGTGCTCCGGCCCGAGGCACTGGAGGCACCAAGCGTGGGTGTCGGTCTGCGAGATGGGCCGGCCGCACCGACCACACTTTTTAAATCCACTCGGGACCTTCGAGGACATCGACGGAAAAATCGCGTCGGCGAAATTAAAGTTGTCGATGGTGGCGGAAATCACACCTCGAAAATGAAAACGACCGTGCGGCCACTAGGCTGCAACGCAACGTCCCCGCTGGAAGCGAGGGAAAATGGGAGCGCGTGCTCCTTTTTTTTTTTTTTTTTTTAGAAAGGGAAAAAGTGGAGCGCGCGGCAATAAAATAAATATAAAAGAAAAAAGAGAAGTTCGCGTAAACGCGACGGTTTTTCTGGGGCTGAAACAGAGAGAGCGGCACAGGCACGACTCTCTCCAGGCGCGGAAAAAAAGGAACTGGCGGGAGCGGTCGCGCACGGGCGGGAAGACGGCCGCGCATGCGCGGTGGGCGTGTCCTGCGTGCCGACCGTCCCGCGAAGCTTTTTTCCGGTTGGTGGGGGCTGCCGCGGACGTCACCCAGTCGTGAGAACAAGCAGCCTGCTTGTCCTCGGAGAAATTATAGCTGCAAGACGCAGTTGTCTGAAGCCAGCCAAAATGGACAAAATGATTTTTCTTAATAAAAACTGGAAGATGTAGGACTTGACCAAACTTTACTTTTCATATGATGTAACACAGCATGGCATGCTCACATTAAAGTTTGCTTTTGTTTAATTGCTGCTGCCTGGTTTTTTTACCCTTTGTGTTATAATATTAGCATGTGGGCCTTACTATTTCAATCTAGTTAAATCGAATCAAACCAAATCGAAAATATTTTGACTGAATCGGACAGAACTAGTATGCACATACGTTTAAGTGTCTACAAGCCAATTTTAGAAAAATCTATTTCTGTGGATTTAGAAGATAATTTATTAACAATCAATAAGCATCCAGAGGCACCTGCCAAATCTATAAAGAAAAATAGGCGGCTACTTTTGTTTATAGAATGCTAACACAACAGTAAAATAGGGAAAGGGACTTGATATACCGCTTTTCTGTGGTTTCTGCAACTACATTCAAAGAGGTTTACGTGGAGGGGCATAATCGAACGCGAACGCCTATCTCCATGGGCGTTTATCTCCGAGAACGGGTCCGTGAAGGGGTGGGCCAAACTGTATTTTCAAAAAAATGGACGTTTTTGAGCTGGGCGTTTGTTTTTTTTAGCGATAATGGAAACTAAAAACGCCCAGCTCAAAAATGTCCTAATCCAAGCCATTTGGTAATGGGAGGGGCCAGGATTGGTAGTACACTGCCCCCCCTGATATGCCAGGACACCAACTGGGCACCCTAGGTCAGTGCGGTGGACTTCAGAAAAAGCTCCCACATGCATAGCTCCCTTACCACGGGTGCTGAGCTCCCAACCCCCTTCCCCAAAACCCACTACCATAGCTCTTAGGGGTGAAGGGGGCACCTACATGTGGGTACAGTGGGTTTTGGAGGCCTCCCATTTACCAGCACAAGTGTTGCAGGTGGGGGGGGGGGGGGGGATGGGCCTGGGTCCACCTGCCTGAAGTGCACTGCGGTACCCACTAAAGTGCTCCAGGGACCTGCATACACGCAGGCCTCTAGGACTTGTTGCTGCTGTATAACATGACACCTGAAGACTAATCTCTCCGAAAAACGTCCTTTATTGGAATAAGCACGTTTACTCACAGTTAACTGCAGAGGTTGTGCCCCACTGGCAACGAGTCTCCCTGGTACTGAGATTAGCAGTAGGTCAGAGCTGGCAGAATGCTGTACAATGCCCTCTTTCAGCCACATTCAAGGTAAGAACTAAGTTATCTAACGTGGCTAACACAGGAAAGGGAACTAAAACTGGCTTACAAAAATGGCCACTACCGCATGGACTACAACAGGAAAAACAACAGGGCACACTCTGACCCAGTAGGCAGGAGGAAAAGCACCATGGGAGAAGAGCCTACCAACTACCAACATCGTGAGACTGTAACACAAGCTAATGAAATCACGGAGCCCAATACCCTACACACCCACCACAATGCAATGCTGATGTGACCCTGTAGTGCATCCGAGAGCCACATCTGACCCAGGGAAAGGCTGTGACAGGATTGAACACATTCTGCTGTCATGGTGGTGGGTACGGCATTTGAGGCTGGCATACAGGCTGGGAACAAAGTTTTTAAAGGGGGGGTTTTTTTTGGTGGGAGGGGTTAGTGACCACTGGGGGAGTCCGGGGAGGTCATCCCCGATTCCCTCCAGTGGTCATCTGGGCAGTTGGGGCACTGTTATGGGACTTGTTTGTGAAAAAAAAGGGTCCAAAACAAGTGACCCAAAATCGCGGTAAAAACGCCTTTTTTTTCCAATTATCAGCTACAGATGCCCATCTCTCCTCGGCTGATAACCACGCCCCAGTCCCGCCTCCAACACGCCCCCGTCAACTTTATTTGTTTCCGCGACGGAGTGCAGTTGGAAACGCCCCAAATCGGCTTTCGATTATACCGATTTGGGCGCCTTTGCGAGAAAAATGCCCATCTCCCGATTTGGGTCGAAATATAGGCGTTTTTCTCTTTTGATTATA
This sequence comes from Microcaecilia unicolor, assembly GCF_901765095.1. Classification (NCBI taxonomy): domain Eukaryota; kingdom Metazoa; phylum Chordata; class Amphibia; order Gymnophiona; family Siphonopidae; genus Microcaecilia; species Microcaecilia unicolor. The sequence goes on along the minus strand of NC_044041.1, from coordinate 140,878,302 downwards.
AGCTGGATAGTAAACATTTATACCTGGGGCAATAGAGGTTAATTGATTTAACCAGAGTCACAAAAAGCTGCAGTGGAAATCAAACCCAGTTCCACAGGATCAAAATTCACTGCACTAATCACTAGGTTAATCCTCCACTCAACTAGGTGTCTATAGTTTAGGCGCCTGCACTTATGTAAGCAGCAGAGCTTCCATTAAGCAGTCAAGCTCTGTCCATGTCTATACCTACTGTGAAATACATATTATGTAAGATATGTGCATATTTACAGAATAGGGAATTTTGACATTTACATGCGGCATTTATGCTAATGATTTATGAACACAATTGGCATATAAATGTTAGCATGCATTTTCTAGAATTATCCCCCAAATGCTGTTTTATTTGCTGAAATGCCTTTTTAAATAACCCTCTCTGGAGTTTCCTCCAAGTCTTTCTGTACTCTCCATCTAGGAAACAACTGCCGGTACTCATGGAGACCCAACTTTAAGGGGTTGGGTAACCAGGACTTTTTTTTTCAGCCAGTACAGTGTATGCAGCCATGTGGCCCAGAACAGCTCTACCTGGAAGGCAGTTGCTTCTGCATCTGAGGGTCACAGGTTTGAGGTTAGTTGGTGAACCAACAGGATGAAAGGAAAAAAGAAAAAAAAAAAAGCAGGGGGACTTTGATTGAGAAATGTAGTGGGGTGGATAAAAATGCAGCAAAAAACAAAAAAACCCCAAGGTGCCAGGACACTCTACCAGCTGAAAAAAAGCCCTGCTCTTTATTATCCTCACTCCAAATACGAGTGAGGATAAAGTGAAAGCTACAAACCTGTAGCAGGTATTCTCCGAGGACAGCAGGCTGATTGTTCTCACTAACAGGTGATGTCCAGCGGCAGCCCAGGACCGGAAAATCTTCCCTAGCAACAAAAGTTTGCTAGTCTCGCGCTCCCGAGCGAACTGCGCATGCGCAGCCGTCTTCCCGCCCGATCGCGAGCGTGCTCGTCAGTCCAGTACATAGCTACGGTAAGGGAAGACACAATTCCGAAGGGGAGGTGGGCGGGATTGTGAGAACAATCAGCCTGCTGTCCTCAGAGAATACCTTCTACAGGTATGTAGCTTTCGCTTTGTCCGAGGACAAGCAGGCTGCTTGTTCTCACTGATGGGGTATCCCTAGCCCCCAGTCTCACTCAAAACAACAAACATGGTCAATTGGACCTCGCAATGGCGAGGACATAGCTGAGATTGACCTAACATATTAACAACTAACAGAGAGTGCAGCCTGGAACAGAATAAAAACGAGCCTAGGGGGGAGGAATTGGATTCTAAACTCCAAACAGGTTCTGTAACACCGACTGCCCAAACTGACTGTCGCATTGGGTATCCTGCTGAAGGCAGTAATGAGATATGAATGTGTGGACAGAAGACCACGTCGCAGCCTTGCAGATCTCTTCAATAGTGGCTGATTTCAAGTGGGCCACTGACGCAGCCATGGCTCTAACATTGTGAGCCGTGACATGTCCCTCAAGAGTCAACCCAGCCTGGGCATAAGTGAAGGAAAAGCAATCTGCTAGCCAATTAGATATGGTGCATTTCCCTACAGCCACACCCCTCTTGTTGGGATCAAAAGAAACAAACAATTGGGCGGACTGTCTGTGGGGGCTTGTCCGCTCCAAATAGAAGGCCAATGCTCTTTTGCAGTCCAATGTGTGCAGTTGACGCTCAGCAGGGCGGGTATGAGGCTTGGGAAAGAATGTTGGCAAGACAATTGACTGGTTCAGATGGAACTCCGACACCACCTTTGGCAAGAACTTAGGGTGAGTGCGGCGGACTACTCGATTATGATGAAATTTGGTATAAGGAGCATGAGCTACTAGGGCAGTGATGGGCAACCTTTTGAGCTTGGTGTGTCAAAATTCACCAAAAAACTGAGCCTAACTCGGGTGGTATGTCACTTCAAGAAAAATCACTGCTACTAGGAACGCCCCCCGGGCCCCCCCTACCCGAGATCGCTGCCCACCCGAGGTCGCCGGGCCCCCCCTCCACCCGCTACCGGGCCCGGAACTAACCTTAAAGCCTCCTTTCACGTTGCAGCAAGCAGCAGCAGGGCAGACCTCTCCTCCTTCCTTCTGTGCTCCGCCCTCGCGGACGTTACGTCAGGCGAGGTCAGGACACGGAAGGAAGGAGTGGCCTGCCCTGCTGCTGCTTGCTGCGACGTGAAAGGAGGCTTTAAGGTTAGTTTCCGGGAGCGAGGAGGGAGGGCGGACCACACTGCGGCGGCGCCGCGTGTCATCCAAAATGGCTACGCGTGTCAGTGCTGACACGCGTGTCATAGGTTCGCCATCAGGGTACTAGGGCTTGAAGCTCACTGACCCTGCGTGCTGAAGTTACTGCCACCAAGAAAATGACCTTCAGATGGCAGGAATCTAGTGGCTCAAAAGGAGGTTTCATCAGCTGGGTGAGAACGACATTGAGATCCCATGACACTGTAGAAGGTTTGATGGGGGGCTTTGCCAAAAGCAAACCTCTCATGAAGGGAACAACGAAAGACTGTCCAGAAATCGGCTTACCCTCTACACGGTAATGATAAGCACTGATAGCACTAAGATGAACCCTTACAGAGTTGGTCTTAAGACCAGACTCGGATAAATGTAGAAGGTATTCAAGCAGGGTCTGTGTAGCACAAGAGCGAGGATCTAAGGCCTTGCTGTCACACCAGACGGTAAACCTCCTCCATAGAAAGAAGTAACTCTTCTTAGTGGAATCTTTCCCGGAAGCAAGACTCTGGAGACACCCTCCGAGAGACCCAAGGAGGCAAAGTCTACGCTCTCAACATCCAAGCCGTGAGAGCCAGGGACTGGAGGTTTGGATGCAGAAGCGCCCCCTCGTTCTGAGTGATAAGGGTTGGAAAACACTCCAATCTCCACGGTTCTTCGGAGGACAACTCCAGAAGAAGAGGGAACCAGATCTGACAGGGCCAGGAAGGAGCAATCAGAATCAAGGTTCCGCGGTCTTGCTTGAAATTCAGCAAAGTCTTCCCCACCAAAGGTATGGGAGGATACTCGTACAGGAGGCCCTCCCCCCAATGTAGGAGAAAGGCATCCAATGCTAGTCTGTCTTGGGCCTGAAGTCTGGAACAGAATTGAGGGACCTTGTCATTGATCTGAGTGGCAAAAAGATTGATCAAGGGGGTGCCCCACGCTTGAAAGATCTTGTGTACGACTCTCGAGTTGAGTGACCACTCATGAGGTTGCATTATCCACCTGTCTCGGACCAGATATTTGTTCAGGCCCCTTAGGTCTAAGATGGGACACATCCCCCCTGTTTTCTTTTCCACAAGGAAGTACCTGGAATAGAATCCCAGCCCTTCTTGCCCTGGTGGCATGGGCTCGACCACATTGGCGCTGAGAAGGGCGGAGAGTTCCTCTGCAAGTACCTGCTTGTACTGGAAGCTGAAAGATTGAGCTCCCGGTGGGCAATTTGGAGGTCTTGATTTCAAATTGAGGGAGTATCCCAGCCGGACTATTTGAAGAACCCACCAATCGGAGGTTACAAGAGGCCACCTTCGGTGAAAAAACTTTAACCTCCCGCCGACTGGCAGATTGTCCGGCATGGATACTTTTATCTCGGCTATGCTCTGCTGGAGCCAGTCAAAAGCCCGTCCCTTGCTTTTGCTGGGGAGCCCCAGGGGCCTGAGGAGGCGCACGCTGTTGACGTGAACGAGCGCGCTAGGGCTTAGCCTGGACAGGCTGTCGGGAAGGTGGATTGTACCTGCGCTTATTATAAGCGTAGGGAGCAGTCCTCCTACCCCCGAAAAAAAGTCTACCAGCTGAGGTAGATGCTGAAGGCGCCCGGTGGGAGAGCTTGTCGTAAGCGGAATCCCACTGGTGGAGCTGATCTACCAATCTTTCGACTTTCTCACCAAAAATATTATCCCCCCCGGCAAGGAGCATCCGTAACATGTCTTTGGACTCTACCGTCTAAGTCAGTGGCACGCAGCCATGAGAGTCTGCGCATCACTATACCATGAGCGGCAGCCCTGGATGCAACATCAAAAGTATCGTAAGCACCCCTGGACAGGAATTTACAACATGCCTTCAGCTGCCTGACTACCTCCTGAAACGGCTTGGCCTGCTCCAACGGGAGCTTGTCAACAAAGTCTGCCAACTGCCTCACATTATTCCGCAAGTGGATGCTCGTGTAGAGCTGGTAAGACTAAATTTTGAACACGAGCATAGCAGAATGGTAGGCCTTCCTCCCAAAAGAATCCATAGTTCTAGATTCACATCCCGGGGGTGCCGAAGCGTAATCCCTAGAACTCTTGGCCTTCTTAAGGGCCAAATCCACCACCAGAGTCATGAGGCAATTGAGTCTTCATCAACTCCGGATCACCGTGGATTCGGTACTGGGACTCAATCTTTTTGGGAATGTGGGGATTAGTTAATGGATGCGTCCAGTTCTCTAACAACATCTGTTTGAGAATGTTATGAAGAGGAACAGTGGACGATTCCTTAGGAGGGGATGGATAGTCCAGGACCGCGAACATCTCAGCCCTGGGCTCATCCACAGTCTACACCGGGAAGGGAATGGCCGTAGACATTTCCCGGACAAAAGATGAAAAGGAAAGGCTCTCCGGGGGAGAAACCTTCCTCTGAGGCGAGGGAGTAGGATCAGAGGGCAAACCACAAGACTCCTCGTCCGAGAAGTACCTGTCATCCGCCTCTGCTTCCCACGAGCCCTCCTCTGCGGAATCGGACATAAGATCATGAACTTCCGTCCGAAGCCACGCCCGTCTCGACTCCGAGGACCGATGTCCACCGTGGTGTCGTCGAGAGGAAGACTCCCGCGCCGGAGGCAATGAAGCTCCCTCCATTGATGACGGCGGGGAATCAGCCTGGGTGACACTCGTCCCCGGCACCGCAAGCGGTACCGGAGTCGGAGACTGCACCACGGGCGATGAGCCAACCACCGCCTCCTTCGACGGCACCGGCGGCGCAAGCACCGGCAGTACCAGAGATGAGCGTAACAGGTCCCCCAGGATCTCTGGAAGAACGGCTCGAAGGCTCTCGTGAAGAGTGGCTGTAAAGAAAGGCAAGGGTGCCGGTACAGGAGAAGATGTAAGAACCTGTCTGGAGCGCGGAGGCAGTACCGGGCTGTCTGGAGATGTGCGCTCCGACACCTCATGAATAGAGGGTGAGCGGTCCCTCCGGCATCGGCGCTTCTCGGGTGCCGAGTCTTTCAGCGCCCTGGAGCTTTCGGTACCATGTCGGGACGGTGACCGATGCCGATGCTTCTTAGCCTTTGCTCGAAGCTCGGTACCGAAGAGGAGGACATCGAATCCAAACGACTCCTCGGGGCTGGGTCCAAAGAAGGTCGGTCCCGGTGGGCCTGTACAGCAGGAGTCCTCGAGGCAGGCAGAGAACCACTCGATGGCTCACTGCTACCAGCATGGGGTCTCTGGACAGCCATTACCTGCGCTCCGGAGCACGATGCACCCTCCGATGCCGACATCGATACCTGCGATGATCTCGGTACCGCTGGCTCCGTCGACATCAAAGAACCGGACCGGGCTCCGAACAAGACGTTCCACTGAGTCAAACGCACCGCCTGAATCCGCTTCTTCAACTGGAGACACTGAAGAGAGGCGTCAGGTCGATGACTCTCACCTAGGCACCGAAGACACGAAGCGTGCCTGTCAGTAAGGGAGATGGTCCGGCGGCACCGAGTGCACCTTTTGAAGCCGCTGGTAGGCTTCGAGGATATGGGCGGAAAAATCGCGTCGGCGAGGTCGAACGCGATGGTGCCTGAAAAAAAGACACCAAAAGGAAAAAGGGAACCGCCCGGGCGGCCCAAAATGGCCGCACGAAACAACCGAAAGGAAACTTAAGGGGAAAACTAAGAAACTAAAGGACTTTTCTTTTTTTTTTTTAAACAGAGAAAAGAAAAGAAGAGTCAAAGACTCAAAGTAAAAATTAAACAGAGAAAAGAAGAGTCAAAGACTCAAAGTAAAAAATTCGCCGAAAACGGGCGAAGAAACAGGAAAAAAGAGCAAGAGGTTGATCCTGGGCAGAGAAGCGGTAAAGCAGCGTTCCCAAACCGCGGAAAAAAGAAGACTGACGAGTACGCTCGCGATCGGGCGGGAAGACGGCCGCGCATGCGCGGTTCGTTCGGGAGCGCGAGACTAGCAAACTTTTGTTGCTAGGGAAGATTTTCCGGTCCTGGGCTGCCGCTGGACGTCACCCATCAGTGAGAACAAGCAGCCTGCTTGTCCTCGGAAAATAAAGGAATACGATAAAGAGATGAGGTTTTCCAGGAGTGGTAAATGTAAGAATCCTGAGAGGGTCAAGAGCAAATGTAACTGAAAAATAAGTGAAATACAGAGACTAAGGGCCAAGGTAAAAGAAATAAACACAAATGGTAGTTATCAGAAGCAGCCCATGGGGCTATGTGCAAAGAACCACTGCAAAGCCTCATCTGCATAAGTCAGTAGGGACCAAAAACCGGGGCCATCTGCACAAATATAGTGTTGCTCAATAGTAGGACTGACCCTACTATTTATTTATATAATTTCTATACTACCACTGAACCTCATGGAACACCCAAAGCATTTAGAATAGAAATCTCTCTATATAAAACGCACCTCCAACGTTCTAATGAAGCCTCACTTACCCAACATTCTAAAAGTGAAGGATGACGTCAAAAGAAGGCGGAACACAGCGAAGGGAAACCTAGACGTCGGGAGCACCGCCTCCTTCCCTGACGCTTCGCTGCCGGAACCGCCACGGAGGTAAATTTAAAAAGAAGAAAAAAAACAAAAAGGGATGTTGGGGGGAGAGAAGAGGGTGGCCAGTAAAGTAGAACAATGGGAGCGGGAGGGCAGGGGAGAAACGACAGCATGGATGCGAAGCGGGGGGGCATGGATGCGAAAGGGGGGGGGGGAGAAGAGGGCGGGCCAGGCTGGGACATGGGAGAGAGAGGAGCATGGATGCGAGGGGGGGGGGGGTCATAGAAGGGAGAGAGGGGACTTGCTGGAAAGGGATGAATGGAGGCGGCAGGGGACAGAGGAGCATGGATGGGCATGGATTGGGAGGGCAGGACTCAGGGAGAGAGGGGAATTGCTGGATAGGGATGAATGGAGGGGACAGATGGGCATGGATGGATATGGATTGCAGGGCAGGCCTCAGGCAGAGAGGGGAATTGCTGGATAGGGATGAATGGAGGGGCCAGGTGACAGAGGAGCATGGATGGGCATGGATTGGAAGGGCAGGACTCAGGGAGAGGGGAATTGCTGGATAGGGATGAATGGAGGGGACAGATAGGCATGGATGGATAAGGATTGCAGGGCAGGGCTCAGGGAGAGAGGGGAATTGCTGGATAGGGATGAATGGAGGGGGCAGGTGACATAGGAACATGGATGGGCATGGATTGGGAGGGCAGGGCTCAGGGAGAGAGGGGAATTGCTGGAAAGGGATGAATGGAGGGGGCAGGGGACAGAGGAGCATGGATGGGCATGGATTGGGAGGGCAGGACTCAGGGAGAGGGGAATTGCTGGATAGGGATGAATGGAGGGGACAGATGGGCATGGATGGATATGGATTGCAGGGCAGGGCTCAGGGAGAGAGGGGAATTGCTGGATAGGGATGAATGGAGGGGGCAGGTGACATAGGAACATGGATGGGCATGGATTGGGAGGGCAGGGCTCAGGGAGAGAGGGGAATTGCTGGATAGGGATGAATGGAGGGGGCAGGGGACAGAGGAGCATGGATGGGCATGGATTGGGAGGGCAGGGCTCAGGGAGAGAGGGGAATTGCTGGATAGGGATGAATGGAGGGGACACATGGGCATGGATGGATATGGATTGCATGGCAGGCCTCAGGGAGAGAGGGGAATTGCTGGATAGGGATGAATGCAGGGGACAGGTGACAGAGGAGCATGGATGGGCATGGATTGGGAGGGCAGGGCTCAGGGAGAGAGGGGAATTGCTGGAAAAGGATGAATGGAGGGGGCAGGGGACAGATGGGCATGGATTGGGAGGGCAGGGCTCACACTCTCTCTCTCTCATATATAATGTCTTTCTGACTCTCACTCTCACACACTCTGTCTCACACTGTATCACATTCACTCTCTATGTGCCACACAGTCACTCACACACTCGCTTGGTCTCATACACTCACTCTCACAGAGAATCTGTGTCTCACAAACACTCTCTCTCTCGCCCACACACACACACTCTCTCTCTCACACTGTGTCTCACATACACACTTGCACACACTCTCATTCTCACACACACACTCTCTCACAAACACACTCACACCCAGACTCACTCTCTCTCTCACACACTTTCACTCTGACTCTCAAACAGTCACTCTCACATACACTCTCCCAAACATACACACTCCGAGGAAAACCTTGCTAGCGCCCGTTTCATTTGTGTCAGAAACGGGCCTTTTTTACTAGTATAATCATAAAACACAACACACAAACAAAAAATAAATCCCCGTATTTAACAGCCCAGTCAACCAAAGACACTTTCCATGTACATGGGAGACTTTGCCCACATCAGTAATGGCTCTCAAGCTAAGTTTAGTCCCCTTCCCTCCCAATTTATTTCTGCATATCCAACTGCTTTATTGGGGCTGGAACTTTAGTGTTTCTGCTTCCTGTATATGTCTGGTATATTTTGCTTAAATAGCTTCTTTGGCGGTTCGATATAAACCTGATTGGAGGAAAACAGAACACACACATTGGTTTGCAAACACTGCTTTTCTAGCTCTCTGGTCACTACACTATAGTCTCTCTGTTTAGATAGGTTTTGGTTCCCAGCTTAGATTTTGACTTTTATACCCATAATCTTTCCCACCCTGTCCCACACCCACCCATCCCTGTGCTTGCTGTACCTATATACGTAGGTAACCCAATATCTACCTTATTCCTTACCATAGGTACACCTGCTCATTACTTGTTTCAACCAATCAACATGGCTTTTATTCAGTTTAATAACTGTGGTTCATTGGTCCTAAGGAGGACCATCTGGAGGCTTACTTGCCCTTCCTGTCTCTAGCTCTCTTCTATGACAGAGGAGATCAACAGAATAAAAGAAGAACCAGCTACAATTAAAGAAGCTTTCAGGACTACATAGCATCCAATCAATTTATGCTTTATTTGATGTACTGCAACAAGGTGGTTACAATAAAAAAAAAAAAAAAAAGAGTGGAAAGGAACTCCATTGTATAATAAGATAGAGAATTACATTCACACAAAGAGGAATAAGAGACATATATTCACAGGGAATGGTATAATCAGCCAGGTTCAATCAGGGAGCTTGCATCAGGGAAGGCTGCTGTCCGATGCCTTATCTACTTTTCTCAAAAGCAAAGTTGAAGAGAAGAGTTTTAAGTGTAGCCTTAAACAGAGTAGGATAACTCAAGACGTAAACAGGGGGTAATACGTTCCAGATTGAAGGGGGGTAGACTCAAAAAAATGTCAGGAAGTATTTTTTCACGGAGAGAGTGGTGGATGCTTGTGTAATGGTATCAGTTTATTACTGAAATATGTAGCATATTTGCTGGATTATATATACACCAATATATTTGTGTATCTTTTAAAAATATATATTTGACAGGGCAGCAGAGAGAATAGTTTCATTTCAAGCCCCTCTCTCTTTATTCCTTTTTCTGTGAACTTCTGAGAGCAGGGATCACAAACACTTAAACACAAAAGAGCTTCCTCTGCCCTCCCAACTAACAAAAGATGGACTAAGGTGGACACCTGAATAAAACAAAGAACTCAGGAGAAGCATAAACAGGACATTTGCTTGTCAAACGTATACCTGCCCCTCCCATCAGCTTCCAGACATGTGCAGAAAGGAAGGACTTGTAATGTGTATCTGCCCCAGAGACTGAGCGGGACATCAAAAGAAAATCCAGACTGTAAGTCTCGTGATGTCATACCAGGACTCAGGGGTCGTGTGCAGACATGAGACCAAGATACCACAATGCTTTGCAAATGCTCAGGGGTCGTGTGGAAACCAGGAAATCAGGACAAAGATCCACATGGCATATCCTCCTGCAGCTTGCAAGATATAAAAGCAAAAGCTGTTTCCCCAAGACTCAGATTCTCTTCACTGCAAGCAAGTCAGATTCTCTTCAACTGCAAGCAAGATTCTCTCTTCACTGCAAGCAACTCAGATCCATATACTGCAGAAGCCCTCCTGTCCTCAACATGTGCTCATCAATCAGCTGGACCACAGCATGCTTGTAACAAGGACTTGTAAGTTAACCTACCTGCTACTTTGTTCTATTTTATGCACAGATTACCTGTAAAGATCTCTTAAAACCTACCTCTCGTGTGCAATTGTATATTAAATCAACCTTTTTGAAGCTAAAAATACGGTCTCTTTGTGTTCTGAGTATATTGAAGCTATATATATTTAATTTATTGCAATTATCACCTTTGGTGATTGGTGGAGAAATCAATATAAATACAGCACCTGCTCTTAAATTATAAGCAGTGGCGAGTTGCTCTAGAGCTATTTCCCACAAAATAAATAATTTCTTGTAACACTTGGAATGCCCTCCCGCGGGAGGTGGTGGAGAGGAAAACGGTAACAGAATTCAAACATGTGTGGGATAAACATAAAGGAATCCTGTTCGAAGAAATGGATCCTCAGGAGCTTAGCCGAGATTGGGTAGCAGAGCTGGTGGTGGGAGGCAGGGCTGGTGGTTGGGAGGCGGGGATAGTGCTGGCCAGACTTGTGTCAGAGCCGGTGGTGGGAGGGGGGGATAGTGCTGGGCAGACTTATACGGTCTGTGCCAGAGCCGGTGGTGGGAGGCAGGGCTGGTGGTTGGGAGGCGGGGATAGTGCTGGGCAGACTTGTATGGTCTGTGCCCTGAAAATGACAGTTACAAATCAAGGTAAGATATACACAAAAACTAGCACATATGAGTTTGTCTTGTTGGGCAGATTGGATGGACCGTGCAGGTCTTTTTCTGCCGTCATCTACTATGTTACTATGTTACATACTGATAGAGCAGTAGCACAGAAAGTAAAATCGTGGAATCTAATCTGGCCATATAAACAGATGTAATGGAAGTGTATTTTAAAGGTTGTTTTTCAACCCTGTCTGGACTGACCAGAGCACTCGGGGTCTGTATTGTTGATTAGAAGTAATTCTGTTTAAAAATGGTTGTTTAGCTTTGATTGTGTGAAAATAAGTTGGCATGCAGAAGATAAGACACAGCTCTAACTAATTTGGTACGTGAAGGGGAGGATGGCACTCGTCAGGCCCACCTTGGCCACCTGGACTTTGGAAAGCATGTGACCACATTCCCACAGTCCTAAATAGAGAAGCATTCTGTAACTTTCCATAGCTCTGAATATGCGCTCAGAGCCTAATAAAAAGGGAGGGCTTGTTGCAGCAGAGTGGGGGTTCATCTGTGGGCAAACGTGTCGTGTAGAGGGTCTGTTCCTGGTCTGAAGCTCCTAGCTCTCGCTGTAAACTGGGCCCCCCCAGCTGATGATAAGAGCCTGGATGATGGAGACCAGTGATGTTGTATGTATAGTGTACTATTGCTTCATTTCCTGGTCTAATAACTCTTTGCATTGCTTAGATGTAGAGACCAGTGATGTAATGATTGTTTATTCAGCTAACCATTGTGTGTATATATCCTAATCATTGTAGAATTTAGCTCCTCTAATAAAGGTCTTATTTACTTATTACGAATCCAAAAGAAACCACAGTAGTCGGTGTCAGTGAGACAGGCTGTAAATCCATAGCATTACAACAGAGGGTATATGTAATCGATAGTTGTTCAAGGACCTTAATAGCCTCAGAAGGTATAGGGAGTAATTAAGGATTATAAATAAGAAGAAATCTCTGTATGAAGTACTTTGTGTGTTAGAATAAGTATGTTATACTGGATTCTGTAGCTCACAGGGAACCAGTGATATTTAATATAGAGAGAAGTAATGTGATCTAACTTATGGGCATATGCTAAGATTCTCAAAGTCATATGTTGTGTTGTGTAAAAAACTGATTAAATTTGAGGCAGTAGGACTTGCGGTAAAGTGAAGATTCTTACCTGTAGCAGGTATTCTCCAAGGACAGCAGGCTTCATATTCTCACGTGGGTGACGCTGATCCGTGTTGCCTGGTCCGGCATTTTGCCATAGTAAAATAGAGACAGCTTTGTGAAGTGCGAGCCACGCTCCACCGCGCATACGCAAGTGTCTTCCCGTCCATCACGCAAACGTGGTCTCCTCAGTTTAATACTAAAGCAAAAAGTAAAAATAACCAAGGAGACAACTCCAAGGAGAGGTGGGAGGGATTGTGAGAATATGAAGCCTGCTGTCCTCGGAGAATACCTGCTACAGGTAAGTATCTTCGCTTTCTCCAAGGACAAGCAGGCTTCTATATTCTCACAAGTGGGGAATCCCTAGCATCCAGGCTCACCAAAAACATCAAACAGTGGTTAACTGGGCCTTGCAAAGGCGAGGACATAGCACAGATTAACCTGAAACTATATACAATCTGAACGAGAGTGCAACTTGGAACCAAATAAAACTGGCCTAGCAGGGTGGAGTTGGATTCTAGACACAAAACAGATTCTGCAACACAGTCTGCCCGAACCAACTGTCGCACTGGGTATCCTGCTCAAGGCCGTAGTGTGATGTGAATGTGTGGACTAATGACCACGTCACAGCCTTGCAAATTTCTTCAATAGAGGAGACCACGTTTGCACAGCGGGCGGGAAGGTGCTCGCGCTCCACAAAGCTCTCTCTTTTTTACTATGGCAAAAGCCGGACCAGGCGACATGGATCGGCGTCACCCACTTCTGAGAATAAAGAAGCCTGCTTGTACTAAGAGAAACAATGCTACAGTAATCCAGTCTTGAGAGGAAACGTGCATAGAGCAATGTCATCTGCAATAAAGGGTTGAGAAAAGAGCATAAAGCCTGAAACTGTCTAAGGGCAATGAAGCAGGATTTAGTCTTTCAATAGTGAAAATGCTCAGATATTTGAACTGTGTAACTAACTTAATAGGTGCACCCTGAATTGATGGCGCCAATGATGGAGGTTGTAAATCCAGCAAGCAACTGTTTTTGACAGATTAAGGACCGAGCAATTTTGCTGGAAACAGATTGAGATGGCATCAAGTCCTAGATGAAAGTGTGAAATATCTCAAGGTAAAAAATCTATACAATAAACCAAGAGAATATCATCAGAATATACAGTTATATTGTAGTCTTGAACTAAGGTTGTTAAAGGACTGAGAAAAATATTAAAAAGAAGCGGTGCCAATACAGAACCCTGCGGAACTCCACAATGAAGTTGATGCACTGGAGAACGTGACTGTGGCAATAATACAGCAAATGATAGATCAGTAAGAAAAGAGGAAAACCATCACAAGACTGTCCCAGAGAGGTACTTAAGTAACAGTCAAAGGCCGCACTTAAATCAAGTGAAACAAGAATAGCAAGCTTGCCATGATCAATGGCTGAGTGGAGCTTTATCTCTGCCACAGTGGATAAAACATCCAGGCATAAATGGATCACAGTAGGCTCAGGTACATTACAACTTCTGATTCAGAAGGCAACTCATTCATGAACAACAAATGGAAAGCAATTAGCACAAACTCTCAAATTTAAGTAGCAAGTTCAGAATCTGCAAGCTCTGATGTTAGAGGGCAAATTCTGAACTTGCTAATTAAATTGTGAGCATCATTGTTTTCCATTTGCTGTTCATGAATGAGTTGCTAAGCAGCTTCATCATATTGGCTTTATCTTTTCAACTGATGTTTGTGGTAGACTTGGATTAGAAAGCAACCAAAAACTGTTTCTTTCAGTTTCAGCCAAAACTGAGGCCCAGATGCATCAACAAAAAACGTAAAACAACCGAAAACGTAAAAGTCATTAACGTTTTAGAAAAAACGAAGGATGCAATAAAAAAAAAAAAAAAAAAAGACGCACATGTTCGGCGCGGTATTCAAACGTCGGATGCATGAAAGTATCGTTAATCTGGTGTAATCTCCACCAGCGGTATAAGAAACGCATGCGCACAATCGCAAAACCGATATCACCTTGCCCCAAAGACACCACGCCGCTCACCCCCGTTTCTCAATCAGCTGATATCGGAGAGTGCTGTTGAAAGCGTGCATCACAAAAATAGCCTTCCATTATGGCCATGCTTCACAGTCAGCTAAGAGATCTGGAAGTCTCTGAGCCAATCACAGCGCGTTTAGCTCAGCTAAACGCGCTGTGATTGGCTCAGAAACTTCCAGGTCTCTCAGCTGATGTCACGGTTGTGTCCAGGTTGGCTTGCAGTCACCTCGGGCCCCGGGAGTTAGACCCGGGGAATGCTGCGAATTGATGGTTTACCGTTTCCCATGTTCCAGAAGATATGCTGGTCTGGTCCGGATCTTCCAGTCCTCCAGATTGTTTTGGAACTAAGCAGTATCCGTACCTGGTGGACACCCTTGTGGGCTGCCTTTATTAACCACCTGGAATGGTTCCTAGTTGCCTTGCAACAGAGGTCCTCAGAGGAGTTTCCTTTGGTGGAAGTCGTTTGCAGTGCTACTGAGTTTTTCCTGTTTTAGGTTTTGACCCTGCTTGTTTGCTGACTTTTCTACTGACTGCTGCCTGCCCAGACCCGGCTTGTCTTCTGACTTACTCTTCTGTCTGCTGCCTGCCCAGACCTGGCTTGTCTCCTGGCTTTCTCTGCTGCCGGCTGCCTGCTCTGCTCCAGCCGGGTTCCTGGTTCCTTTAGCCTGCTGGTTCCTGCAGCTCTGCTGTCCTGCTCTCTCCGGTAAGTCCTGCCGACCGCCCGCACTCTGGGGCTCAACCCTTGAGGAACGGTGGTTAAGTGCAGGTGAAGTTTGGGCTATTTCCGGTCCAGTTGGTGTCTACCTGAGCTGCCTCGGCGGCAGCCTTTCTCTAAGAGTTCCGGCCAAGAATACCGGGAAGTCTGTTCTGCCTGTCCTATGCTTGGGTGATTCTCCTGCCGCTGCCGCTCCTCGGCAGTGGTCCAAGGGCTCACTAACCTAGAAGTACCGCTAGAAGCGTGACAGCCGAGTGAAGCATGGCCAAAAAGGAAATTTTTATTATTTGGGTGTGAATAATGGCCAAAATGGAAGGCTATTTTTCTGATGGACAATTTCAACTGCACTCTCCGATATCAGCTGATTGAAAACCCAGCCAAAATGGAAGGCTATTTTTCTGATGGACGATTTCAACTGCGCTCACCGATATCAGCTGATTGAAAACCCGGCCAAAATGGAAGGCTATTTTTCTGATGGACGATTTCAACTGCACTCTCCGATATCAGCTGATTTGAAAATGGGGAGGTGAGCTGCATGGCGTCTTCAGGAGGCGTATATGACATACGTTTTTGACAATTTTTCGATCTAGCGCAGCCCCAACGAGAGGTACAACCTCTCGTTAAATTTTCCGGTGATTTCCACCATTAAGGCAATCGGAAAAGGTTAGTGCATCTCATTACAATAGGGTCTCTGCACAATTTGCTCATCTGCATTCCGTTTTCGTTAGCTGCTACCGCCGTCGGAAAATGACCTTTAGTGCATGCCACGGTTAAAAACTTGTTCGTTAAAGGCTCGTTTAGTTTAGTGCATCTTGCCCTGAATCTGGTCAAAATTTGTAGTGCACTTTCAGCCAAAGCTGAAACCAAAAACGATAGACATATGCCCCCTACCTAAGAAAAACGGGCTCCACTTCACTCCCCCCACCCAAAACAAAAGCAGGCCCCACTCTGACTTCGCTTCACCTCCCCAAACAAAAATGGAACCCATTTTAGCCCTAAACAAAAGCAGGTCTGCACCCGTAGACCCCAACCACATTACAAACCCTGATGGTCTAATGGCCTTGTTGGGGTAGAAGCGATCCTCAATTGCTCCTGCCCATGCCAGCTGCACAGTAGCCACTCTGAAATTGTAGCCAGCATAGGCAGGAGTGATCTAGTTTTCCTTCAGTGAAATAAAATTAACTGGCGGTACAAGAAACCAGAGTGTGATGTGGAAATCTATGAAAGAATGCTGAATGCAAACAAATGTAAACACATTATCTTAGCTCCGATTCAAGATGCACCAAACTCAGGCAATGAACACTTTGGAAGCGACTGCTGAAAGCAGTTTAGAAACTGTCAAGTGTCTGTGACACCATATAAAGGAGAAAACCTCACGTGCAAGATTGATTCCCACATCACATCAGAATTCTCTGACTTCTAGGGGCCCTTTAGCTAAGCTGTGGTAGCACTAGAGTGTGGCTTCCATGTGCTAAATAGAACCACTGCTCAGCATGTGCTAATCCCACACTGAAAAATATTTTTTTTTATTTTTCAGTATGGGAGGCATGCCCTGTGCTAATCAGGTAGCGTGGGCACATTGTTGCACGCTGCCTGATTACCGTGGGAGCCTTACAGCGAATGCTACATACCTGTAGAAGGTATTCTCCGAGAACAGCAGGCTCATTGTTCTCACTGATGGGTGACGTCCACGGCAGCCCCTCCAATCGGAAACTTCACTAGCAAAGTCCTTTGCTAGTCCTTGCGCGCCCATGCGCGGCCGTCTTCCCGCCCGAACCGGCTCGTGTTCGTCAGTCTCGTATGTAGCAAGACAAAGACAAGGGAAGACACAACTCCAAAGGGGAGGCGGGCGGGTTTGTGAGAACAATCAGCCTGCTGTCCTCGGAGAATACCTTCTACAGGTATGTAGCTTTCGCTTTCTCCGAGGACAAGCAGGCTGCTTCTTCTCACTGATGGGGTATCCCTAGCCCCCAGGCTCACTCAAAACAACAAACATGGTCAATTGTGCCTCGCAACGGCGAGGACATAACTAAGATTGACCTAACAATTTTTCCAACTAACTGAGAGTGTAGCCTGGAACAGAATAAAACATGGGCCTAGGGGGGTGGAGTTGGATCCTAAACCCCGAACAGATTCTGAAGCACTGACTGCCCGAACCGACTGTCGCGTCGGGTATCCTGCTGCAGGCAGTAATGAAATGTGAATGTGTGGACAGATGACCACGTCGCAGCTTTGCAAATCTCTTCAATAGTGGCTGACTTCAAGTGGGCCACCGACGCTGCCATGGCTCTAACATAATGAGCCGTGACATGACCCTCAAGAGCCAGCCCAGCCAGGGCGTAAGTGAAGGAAATGCAATCTGCTAGCCAATTGGATATGGTGTGTTTCCCCACAGCCACTCCCCTCCTGTTGGGATCAAAAGAAACAAACAATTGGGCGGACTGTCTGTTGGGCTGTGTCTGCTCCAGATAGAAGGCCAATGCTCTCTTGCAGTGCAATGTGTGCAGCTGACGTTCAGCAGGGCAGGAATGAGGACGGGGAAAGAATGTTGGCAAGACAATTGACTGGTTCAGATGGAACTCCGACACAACCTTTCGCAAGAACTTAGGGTGAGTGCGGAGGACTACTCTGTTATGATGACATTTGGTGTAAGGGGCCTGGGCTACCAGGGCCTGAAGCTCACTGCCTCTACGAGCTGAAGTAACTGCCACCAAGAAAATGACCTTCCAGGTCAAGTACTTCAGATGGAAGGAGCTCAGTGGCTCAAAAGGAGGTTTCATCAGCTGGGTGAGAACGACATTGAGATCCCATGACACTGTAGGAGGTTTGACAGGGGGCTTTGACAAAAGGAAACCTCTCATGAAGCGAACAACTAAAGGCTGTCCTCAGATCGGCTTACCTTCCACACGGTAATGGTATGCACTGATTGCACTAAGGTGAACCCTTACAGAGTTGGTCTTGAGACCAGACTCAGACAAGTGCAGAAGGTATTCAAGCAGGGTCTGTGTAGGACAAGAGCGAGGATCTAGGGTCTTGCTGTCACACCAGACGGCAAACCTCCTCCATAGAAAGAAGTAACTCCTCTTAGTGGAGTCTTTCCTGGAAGCAAGCAAGATGCGGGAGACACCCTCTGACAGACCCAAAGAGGTAAAGTCTACGCTCTCAACATCCAGGCCGTGAGAGCCAGAGACTGGAGGTTGGGATGCAGAAGCGCACCTTCGTTCTGTGTGATGAGGGTCGGAAAACACTCCAATCTCCACGGTTCTTCGGAGGACAACTCCAGAAGAAGAGGGAACCAGATCTGACGCGGCCAAAAAGGAGCAATCAGAATCATGGTGCCTCGGTCTTGTTTGAGTTTCAACAAAGTCTTCCCCACCAGAGGTATGGGAGGATAAGCATACAGCAGACCCTCCCCCCAGTCCAGGAGGAAGGCATCCGATGCCAGTCTGCTGTGGGCCTGAAGCCTGGAACAGAACTGAGGGACTTTGTGGTTGGCTCGAGATGCAAAGAGATCTACCAAGGGGGTGCCCCACACCTGAAAGATCTGGCGCACTACTCGGGAATTGAGCGACCACTCGTGAGGTTGCATAATCCTGCTCAGTCTGTCGGCCAGACTGTTGTTTACAATACATGGCAACCTGGTTGTCTGTCTGAATTTGGATAATTTGGTGGGACAGCCGATCTCTGAAAGCCTTCAGAGCGTTCCAGACCGCTCGTAACTCCAGAAGATTGATCTGCAGATCGCGTTCCTGGAGGGACCAGCTTCCCTGGGTGTGAAGCCCATCGACATGAGCTCCCCACCCCAGGAGAGACGCATTCGTAGTCAGCACTTTTTGTGGCTGAGGAATTTGGAAAGGACGTCCCAGAGTCAAATTGGACCAAATCGTCCACCAATACAGGGATTTGAGAAAACTCGTGGACAGGTGGATCACATCTTCTAGATCCCCAGCAGCCTGAAACCACTGGGAAGCTAGGGTCCATTGAGCAGATCTCATGTGAAGGCGGGCCATGGGAGTCACATGAACTGTGGAGGCCATGTGGCCCAACAATCTCAACATCTGCCGAGCTGTGATCTGCTGGGACGCTCGCACCCGCGAGACGAGGGACAACAAGTTGTTGGCTCTCGCCTCTGGGAGATAGGCTCAAGCCGTCCGAGAATCCAGCAGAGCTCCTATGAATTTGAGTCTCTGTACTGGGAGAAGATGGGACTTTGGATAATTTATCACAAACCTCAGTAGCTCCAGGAGGCGAATAGTCATCTGCATGGACTGTAGAGCTCCTGCCTCGGATGTGTTCTTCACCAGCCAATCGTCGAGATATGGGAACACGTGTACTATCAGCCTGCAAAGTGCCGCTGCTACTACAGCCAGGCACTTCGTGAACACTCTGGGCGCAGAGGCGAGCCCAAAGGGTAGCACACAGTACTGGAAGTGACGTGTGCCCAGCTGAAATCGCAGATACTGTCTGTGAGCTGGCAGTATCGGGATGTGCGTGTAGGCGTCCTTCAAGTCCAGAGAGCATAGCCAATCGTTTTCCTGAATCATGGGGAGAAGGGAAAGCATCCTGAACTTTTCCTTGACCAGATATTTGTTCAGGGCCCTTAGGTCTAGGATGGGACGCATCCCCCATGTTTTCTTTTCCACAAGGAAGTACCTGGAATAGAATCCCAGCCCTTCTTGCCCGGATGGCATGGGCTCGACCGCATTGGCGCTGAGAAGGGCGGACAATTCCTCTGCAAGTACCTGCTTGTGCTGGAAGCTGTAAGACTGAGCTCCCGGTGGGCAATTTGGAGGTTTTGAGGCCAAATTGAGGGTGTATCCTTGCCGGACTATTTGAAGAACCCACTGATCGGAGGTTATGAGAGGCCACCTTTGGTGAAAAACTTTCAACCTCCCTCCGACTGGTAGATCGCCCGGCACTGACACCTGGATGGCGGCTATGCTCTGCTGGAGCCAGTCAAAAGCTCGTCCCTTGCTTTTGCTGGGGAGCCGAGGGGCCTTGCTGAGGCGCACGCTGCTGACGAGAGCGAGCGCGCTGGGGCTTAGCCTGGGACGCAGGCTGTCGAGAAGGAGGATTGTACCTACGCTTGCCAGAAGAGTAGGGAACAGTCTTCCTTCCCCCATAAAAACGTCTACCTGTGGAGGTAGAAGCTGAAAGCTGCCGGCGGGAGAACTTGTCGAAAGCGGTATCCCGCTGGTGGAGCTGCTCTACCACCTGTTCGACCTTCTCTCCAAAAATATTATCCGCACGGCAAGGCGAGTCCGCAATCCGCTGCTGGATCCTATTCTCCAGGTCGGAGGCACGCAGCCATGAGAGTCTGCGCATCACCACACCTTGAGCAGCGGCCCTGGATGCAACATCAAAGGTGTCATACACCCCTCTGGCCAGGAATTTTCTGCACGCCTTCAGCTGCCTGACCACCTCCTGAAATGGCTTGGCTTGCTCAGGAGGGAGCTTGTCCACCAAGCCCGCCAACTGCCGCACATTGTTCCGCATGTGTATGCTCGTGTAGAGCTGGTAAGACTGAATTTTGGCCACGAGCATAGAGGAATGGTAGGCCTTCCTCCCAAAGGAGTCTAAGGTTCTAGAGTCTTTGCCCGGGGGCGCCGAAGCATGCTCCCTAGAACTCTTAACCTTCTTTAGGGCCAAATCCACAACTCCAGAGTCGTGAGGCAACTGAGTGCGCATCAGCTCTAGGTCCCCATGGATCCGGTACTGGGACTCGATCTTCTTGGGAATGTGGGGATTAGTTAAAGGCTTGGTCCAGTTCGCCAGCAACGTCTTTTTTAGCACATGATGCATGGGTACTGTGGACGCTTCCTTAGGTGGAGAAGGATAGTCCAGGAGCTCAAACATTTCAGCCCTGGGCTCGTCCTCCACAACCACCGGGAAGGGGATGGCCGTAGACATCTCCCGGACAAAGGCCGCAAAAGACAGACTCTCGGGAGGAGAAAGCTGCCTTTCAGGGGAGGGAGTGGGATCCGAAGGAAGGCCATCAGACTCCTCGTCAGAGAAATATCTGATGTCCTCCTCCTCCTCCCTCGAGGCCTCACCATCGGTATCAGACACAAGTTCACGAACCTGTGTCTGAAGCCATGCCCGACTCGACTCCGTGGAACCACGGCCACGGTGGGAGCGTCGAGAGGTAGACTCCCTCGCCCGCACCGGCGAAGCTCCCTCCGCCGACGTCGTCGGGGAGCCTTCCTGGGAGGCGACCGCAGTCGGTACCGCAAGCGGCACCGATGCCGGAGACCTCACCCCGGGCAAGGGGCCAGCCGGCGCCTCGCTCGATGGTACCGGTGGCGCAAGCACCCCCGGTACCGAAGGGGAAGGGTGCAACAGCTCTCCCAGGATCTCTGGGAGAACGGCCCGGAGACTCTCGTGCAGGGCGGCTGTGGAGAAAGACATGGAAGCCGATGCAGGAGTCGATGTCAGAGTCTGTTCCGGGCGTGGAGGCTGTTCCGGGCTGTCCAAGGTGGAGCGCATCGACACCTCCTGAACAGAGGGTGAGCGGTCCTCCCGGTGCCGATGCCTACTGGGTGCCGACTCCCTCGGCGACCCAGAGCTCTCGGTACCAACGCGGGAAAAAGACCGGTGTCGATGCTTCTTTGACTTTTTCAAACGAAGCATGTCACCGGAGCTTCCCAGTACCGACGAGGAGGACGTAGAATCCAATCGTCGCTTCCTCGGGGCCGAGGCCGAAGGTCGGTCTCGGGGGGGCTGTACCGCAGGAGCCCTCAGGGTAGGGGGAGACCCACCCGAAGGCTCACCGCCACCAGCAGGGGAATGGACAGCCCTCACCTGCACTCCAGACAAAGCACCACCGTCCGACGACATCAGCAGAAGCGGAGGTCCCGGTACCACCGACGCCGACGCAGCCTTCCGATGTCTCGGCCCCGACGATGCAGAGGTTCGATGCCTCGATGCAATCGATACCGTCGCGGCCGAGGGCGGAGGTGTTGACGCTGTCGACGTCGACGCACTCGATACTCCCGGTGCCGATGCCGACGAAGAGCCCGAGAACAAAATGGTTCACTGGGCCAATCTCGCTACCTGAGTCCTTTTCTGTAAAAGGGCGCAAAGACTGCAGGCCTGCGGGCGGTGCCCAGCCCCCAGACACTGAAGACACGACGCGTGCCTATCAGTGAGCGAGATTACCCGGGCGCACTGGGTGCACTTCTTGAAGCCGCTGGGAGACTTCGATGACATGGGCGGAAAAATTACGCCGGCGAAATCAAAATTCGTAATTGCGGTAAGGCACCAAAAAGATAGGGAGAAAAAAACTCGACCCGAGGCCTCAAAGGGGCCTACCCCGAAAACGAAAGAAAACTTAATGGGGCCAAAAACTAGAAGTAAGGGAAAGGGAAAAAGACCAAAAGGCCCTTTCTCTGGAATCCCTTTTTTTTTTTTTTTTTTTTAGCAAAGTCAAAAAGACACGCGAGGGTCAACTTAAGGGGCGCGAACGGCGCAAAACATGACCGTACCGAGCGCGGACAAAAGAAGACTGACGAACACGAGCCGGTTCGGGCGGTAAGACGGCCGCGCATGCGCGGTGCGCATGGGCGCGCGAGGACTAGCAAAGGACTTTGCTAGTGAAGTTTCCGATTGGAGGGGCTGCCGTGGACGTCACCCATCAGTGAGAACAAGCAGCCTGCTTGTCCTCGGAGAATTCCAAGTAAATAGGTGGTAATGGCCACACGCTAATTAGGAAATTAGCATGTGACCATTAATGAGGGATAAAACAAACAGGACCTTTTTACTGCCATGCAAAAAGTGGCTGAGGCGTGGTAAACCCATGCACTGACAGCAGCACCAGCTACCTTTTAGCACAGCTTAATAAAAGGACCTCTTAGTATCACAGTGTGTAATACCTGCTGATGACTTGGAACAAACTGTGTTGTGTAAAAAACAGTGCCCTAAATGTATGTGAAAAGGAAATTGGAAAAAAACCCAATAATTAGTATCTGAATGGTAAAGGATGTCTATGTCTTTATCTTAATGTTGTTATTCAACATTGCATTCCTAAAGGCCACACACATTTAAACTGAAATATTGTAATTTATCTGTGGTCAAACCACCATGGAGAGATGGGAAGATTAATTTGCTATTTATTATGGAAAGAATAGACCTTTAGTTTTAAATTCAAGACCAGGAATACTTTGGCTTAAATCAGGAATAAGATTTAAAGTTTTTTTTTGCAAGTTTGTAGATCATGAATTTTTTCACTATTTTCCCTCCTCCCCATATTCCTCTCCTTCCCCCTACCTTACCCTTCTTTGCTACTCCTCTTCCCCTTTCCCTTCCTCCCTGCAACCATCCCTCCCCTCCTTTTCTTCCTCTGGCCCAGTACAGTTTTTTATATTCAACTGCTCTACTGAATATCTCATTCAACATAATTTCTTTTTAACTATAAAAAAAAATGTTATTCGCCATACTCGAGCTGGGCACAGTAATTAATATGCCGGCAACCACCATTCACTTAATTTTTATTTCTAACACTTAGCAGCAGAACTCATTTATTGGATTCATTACTCAGAGATTTTCATACCAATTACTCCCTCTATTCTTGTTTTCACTACATTTGAAAAAAGAAAACCAGGCATTTTTTATACACACTCATTTACACAATTGTATCCTCTTTTCACTCAGTCCTTACATCCTTTGCAAGACAATGGTTCACCTCTCACATAGAGAGCTGCACAGGAATGATAATTACGGGAATCCCTTGGAACTCACGGGATTCTTGCAAGTATGGAAGCATTTCCACAGGATTCCCGTAGGGTTGGAAGGAATTGCCGTTGGATTCCCACAGAAGTGTAGTCAAAATCTGTGGTGACTGCAGAATGAGGCTTGGAATGCAGTGACAGAGGAAATGAGAGCGCCAGACTGAGGCTTGGAACATATGGAGAAAGGCAGTTGGAGCACCAGAATGAAGCTTAGAATGCCCAGAGGCAGCTGGACTACCAGACTGAGGCTTGGAACACTCATTGGCCAAACAGTGAATACCATCCAAAAAAACACGGGCGGTTGTTGGGGTTGGGGAGTAGGAAACAGGGGGTTGCAAGAAAGTAAATAATAGCATCAACTCCTGCGGGTGCAGGTGAGGATGAAGGAGATGCTAAAGTGATGTGCAATTTTGCACAGGAGTTTTTTTTCCATTTAATGGTATTGCAGACACTCCATAATTTTTTTAACTGCCTTCAGCAATCACTTCTGAAGTGTTCAATGCCTGAGACTGGTGTGTCTTGATTCAGAGGTAAGATCGATTTGTTTACATTTATCAGCATTCTTTCATACGATTTGCATGCCACACTCAGTTTTCTTATACCACCAGTTAATTATTATTTCACTAAAGAAAAACTAGATCAGAGAGGTCAGTAATAATCTATTTTGATATGAATATCGAGCTGTTCACTAACTAATTTTAACACACTTAATGGCTTCCTTATGCTTAAAATTAATGCTTTAACTTTTCCATCAATGCTCAATTAGTAGACTCACACTGCATTTTCCAGCTTTTCATCTTTTTCAACATGTCATTTGGCTTTCACGTCATGCACCCATAATCAGCTAGTTTGTTTTCAAATGTACTTTCTCGAGTCAAATACAAAAAAATATCTTTTTCAAACTGAAGTTCAACTACCCAACCCCATTTTGGCACACCATTCTTTGACCTAGGGTATATTTTTTTTACATTTTCTATTTTGATTTCCTTTAGTAACTTAAGGCACCACAGGTTCAGTTTGTAATTTATTTATTTATTGCATTTGTATCCCACATTTTCCCACCTATTTGCAGGTCTGTTATGGCATTACCATTCCAGGGTGTCAGATACAATTGTTGATGTAAAGAGATTGAGGATGGATAGAAGTACTAAGAAGGTAGATTGGGGTGGATTGGTGAGGTGGTATAGTTATGCTATGGGTCCTCTTTGTAGGCTTTATTGAAGAGATACATCTTCAGGGATTTTTCGAAAGTTGGATATTTCGTTGATTGTTTTCAGATCAGCTGGTAGTGCGTTCCACAGCTGCGTACTCATGTAGGAGAAGGAGGTCGCGTGTATAAGCTTGTATTTTAGTCCACTAATGGACATACAGTGGTTTATCTCACAGATTAATTCCCTTATTTTACTGATGGGCAGATGATCAAAAGCCCTATGCTGTTCCAAACAGCGCTCTAAAAATAGCGTTGGAATAGCAAGGGGCTTTACCGACCCTATGATCAGAGATAACTGCATGCAAATTTAAGTATGCAATTCTCTCTGATCAAGGGGTAGAAGAGCAGTGCTCAGGCACAATCCTCCTGCACTTGTTTGACAGATCTGGGCTGTCAAAAGCCCAGACTTGTCAAACAAAGGGGCTGGAGGACCATAGGACCACCAGACCCCAAACTACCCTCACCCTGAGCCAAGCGAAATGGGAGCTGGAGGTCCAGCAGATATCTGGTCCCTCTGACCCTCCCTGACACAAATTAGGGAGGGCTGGAGAACTGGGGGGGGGGGGGTCTCCAGACCCCCTAACCCCTCCCAAGCATCCCTCAGATAACCCTGGTGGCCCCTACCTTCAGTTGGAGGAGGGAGGTGGCCTCCCTCCTCTTCCATCGGCACCACCTCGAAAATTGCGAAGCCCAGGGGCGCTGATGGAAGAGGAAGGAGGCCACCTCCCTCCTCCAACTGAAGGTAGAGGGGTGGAGAAGGGCCGCTAGACCACCAGGTGGGGGGGATTGACCCACCAGATTTCCAGCCCCCCCCCCCCGAACCTGTGTCAGGGACCCCCAGATCTCCAGCCCCCCCCGAACTTGTGTCAGGGGGGGTTGGGTAGGGGCTCCTGTGGGGGGCAGCTGCATTTGGAGGAAAGGGGGCCTGCTAGTATGCAAATGCATGCTGGACAGGGCTCACCATTCCTCCCCTGTGGTCTGCAAGCCCTAACGCCAGCTCCGAGTTGGCGTAGGGTTTGCCGCAGTCAGCGAGCCAATCTCCGGCTCGCTGGTCGCTGATCTTTGAGGATGAATAAGTTTAGCATGCATTTGTATGCTACTTGCACTAAGAGCCCTGTTTTGTATGCTAGTTGCATTCAGAGCCCGTGAGCGCATTGTTTCATGCGCTCAGGGGCTCTGATCATGGGGCAGTAGCAAATGCAGGCGCTAGTATGGCGCTAACAGCCTCTAGCTGAACCGTGAGGGATTCACCAATCTCAGTTTAGCAGGTGCTAAATCCCAATTTAAAAGGTATAATGCTACTTGTTGTGGCAAGTGGCGTTATTCAAGCAACCCAGGAGTATCGAATCACAAAGCCAGATACTCCTGGGCCAAAAGAGCAGGGACCCCATGGCTTCCACCCTAAGCCATGCCCACCCCCAAACCCTCAACAAAATTCAAGCTCCCCCCCTCCCGCACCCTCCCCCCAGTTCCAAGGTAGACCTTGTCCCTTCAGAGGGTTACCTTTTCAACATTAGTTGGGGGGGGGGGGGGGGAATCTTCGGGTAGAAGTAACGCCCAGTTGCTCTTGCTCAGTCCAGTGCCGGTCACAAAATGTTGCAACTACCGCTAGGGGGTCATGTTTTCTTATACAGAAATATGACCCTTAGCATTGGTTGTGGGAGACTACCACTAGGAGTGTCATTTTGTGCCGGCACCAGTCTGGGTATCAAGCTCCTGCCTAAAGAAGAGAGTTCACCTTAAAGGAGACATCACCTTGGCAAGGCAGGAAGTGATCCGGTAGCAGCATCTGTCCTCCAGTCCAGAGTATTCAATACCCTCATACCGAGGAATGTCTCCACAGCCTTCTGCCCAGGAGAAAAGGGTTAGGATGGCTGTTTCAGTTGGAGATTCTATCACTTGGTATGTAGATAATTAGGTGGCTGGTGGGCAGCGAGGATTGCTTGGTCACTTGCCTACCTGGTGCGAAGGTTGGGAACTTAATGCATTACATAGATATGATTTTAGACATTGCTACGTAAGAGTGAACTAAAGAAGTAGGTTCTGGAAGCCAAATTTAGGCTCTCAGACAGAAGTTGAAATCCAGAACTTCCACAACGGCACTCTCAGGAGCCATGTACAGCTTAGGAAAATCAATGTGTAAGTCGAAGGTGCATGGAAGAGGGATTTAGATTTGTTAGGAACTGGCACCATTGTGAGGAAGAGAAGCCTACTGCAAAAAGACTGGTTCCACCTTAACTGGGGTGAAACCAGGATGTTGGCACTAATGTCTAACAAGGAGGTAGAACCAGGGGGAAAGCCTAAATTTGCTCAGGAGTGCATGTTTCGGTGTGAGGCATCTTTGAAGGAAAACAGGGGAAGTAAGGTAGGGATTCTTTAAGCGGTATAGCCCCTGCTAGGATTCATTGTGTGTATCACAGAGCTTAATCTCACCAAGCCAGAATCACAAACCGAAGACATCAACATGAACTTCCTATGTTGGAGACATTCACTGCCGTTCAGAGCAAACTGAGAATCAGTTAACATGTCACCCGGATGACTCAATACAACCTGGGAAAGGGGGATTCTACCCTATTATAGGGATATCTGAGCCTGACATAATCCAGTGTCCCTGGCCAATAAGTACATAAGTATTGCCATACGGGGAAAGTCCAAAGGTCCATCAAGCCCAGCATCCTGTTTCCAACAGTAGCCAATCCAGGTCACAAATACCTGGCAAGATCCCAAAAAAAGTACAAAACATTCTATACTGCTTATCCCAGAAATAGTGGATTTTACCCAAGTCCATTTAATAATGGTCTATGGACTTTTTCTTTAGGAAGCCATCCAAACCTTTTTTAAACTCCGCCAAGCTAACCGCTTATACCACATTCTCTGGCAGGGAGTTGTTAGGCATTGACACAACTGATAAGAACTCAAATATAAGGAGGCAGTGAAAGGTCTTAGCACAGCTCTATCTCCATGATCCATCTCTGAGTTCCATCACCTCCTACTGGACCTGTTCCACACTGGGTAGTTAGTTGGTTTTATCAGGAATTGTGGTGTGTGTTCAATCAAGGGCACTGTACTTTCTTATGTTGATTACAGGTAGTGTTACGAATTGTAAGATATTTAAGAAATCTTTTCTGCTGTATGCTGTTCAGTAGCAAGTATTCTCCGAGGACAGCAGGCTGATTAGTCTCACAGGTAGGGTCGACGTCCAAGTCTGCCAGGGAAATCGGCATTTTGCCATGGCAAAGAAGCAAAAATACATAGTAAAAACTTTTTTAGATACATTAAAAGCAGGAAACCGGCCAAAGAGTCGGTTGGGCCGCTGGACGAAAATGGTGTTAAAGGGGCGATCAAGGAGGACAAAGCCGTAGCGGAGAAATTAAATGAATTCTTTGCTTCGGTCTTCACCGAGGAGGATTTGGGGGGGACACCGGTGCCGGAAAGAATATTTGAAGCGGGGGAGTCGGAGAAACTAAACAAATTCTCTGTAACCTTGGAGGATGTAATGGGTCAGTTCAGCAAGCTGAAGAGTAGTAAATCACCGGGACCTGATGGTATTCATCCCAGAGTATTAATAGAACTAAAAAATGAACTTGCGGAGCTACTGTTAGAAATATGCAATCTGTCCCTAAAATCGAGTGTAATACCGGAAGACTGGAGGGTAGCCAATGTTACTCCGATTTTTAAGAAAGGTTCCAGAGGAGATCCGGGAAATTATAGACCGGTGAGTCTGACGTCGGTGCCGGGCAAGATGGTGGAGGCTATTATTAAGAATAAAATTGCAGAGCATATACAAAAACATGGACTGATGAGACAAAGTCAGCACGGATTTAGTGAAGGGAAGTCTTGCCTCACCAATCTAATGCATTTTTTTGAGGGGGTAAGCAAACATGTGGACAATGGGGAGCCGGTTGATATTGTATATCTGGATTTTCAGAAGGCGTTTGACAAAGTGCCGCACGAAAGACTCCTGAAGAAATTGCAGAGTCATGGAATCGGAGGTAGGGTATTATTATGGATTAAGAACTGGTTGAAAGATAGGAAGCAGAGAGTAGGATTGCGTGGCCAGTATTCTCAGTGGAGGAGGGTAGTTAGTGGGGTCCCGCAGGGGTCTGTGCTGGGTCCGTTGCTTTTTAATGTATTTATAAATGACCTAGAGATGGGAATAACTAGTGAGGTAATTAAATTCGCCGATGACACAAAATTATTCAGGGTCGTCAAGTCGCAGGAGGAATGTGAACGATTACAGGAGGACCTTGCGAGACTGGGAGAATGGGCGTGCAAGTGGCAGATGAAGTTCAATGTTGACAAGTGCAAAGTGATGCATGTGGGTAAGAGGAACCCGAATTATAGCTACGTCTTGCAAGGTTCCGCGTTAGGAGTTACGGATCAAGAAAGGGATCTGGGTGTCGTCGTCGATGATACGCTGAAACCTTCTGCTCAGTGTGCTGCTGCGGCTAGGAAAGCGAATAGAATGTTGGGTGTTATTAAGAAGGGTATGGAGTCCAGGTGTGCGGATGTTATAATGCCGTTGTATCGCTCCATGGTGCGACCGCACCTGGAGTATTGTGTTCAGTACTGGTCTCCGTATCTCAAAAAAGATATAGTAGAATTGGAAAAGGTACAGCGAAGGGCGACGAAAATGATAGTGGGGATGGGACGACTTTCCTATGAAGAGAGGCTGAGAAGGCTAGGGCTTTTCAGCTTGGAGAAGAGACGGCTGAGGGGAGATATGATAGAAGTGTATAAAATAATGAGTGGAATGGATCGGGTGGATGTGAAGCGACTGTTCACGCTATCCAAAAATACTAGGACTAGAGGGCATGAGTTGAAGCTACAGTGTGGTAAATTTAAAACGAATCGGAGAAAATTTTTCTTCACCCAACGTGTAATTAGACTCTGGAATTCATTGCCGGAGAACGTGGTACGGGCGGTTAGCTTGACGGAGTTTAAAAAGGGGTTAGATAGATTCCTAAAGGACAAGTCCATAGACCGCTATTAAATGGACTGGAAAAATTCCTCATTTTTAGGTATAACTTGTCTGGAATGTTTTTACGTTTGGGGAGCGTGCCAGGTGCCCTTGACCTGGATTGGCCACTGTCGGTGACAGGATGCTGGGCTAGATGGACCTTTGGTCTTTCCCAGTATGGCACTACTTATGTACTTATGTACTTATGAGTCTTCTGGCACGCGTGCAGCGCGCACTGCGCAGAATGACTTCCCACCCACCGCGTGAGCGCATACCTCAGTTAAGTCAAAAAAGCATAACAAATAACAACTCCAAGGGGAGGGATAATCAGAGAATAATCAGCCTGCTGTCCTCGGAGAACACCTGCTACATCTTCGCTTTCTCTGCGAACAAGCAGGTGCAATATTCTCACACGTGCGGTATCCCTAGCAACCAGGCTCACTCAAAACAATAAACATTGGTCAATTGGGCCTCGCAAAAAGCGAGGACAACACAGGTTAACCTGAAACTATATACAGCTAGCTGAGAGTGCAGCCTGGAACAGAATAAAACGGGCCTAGGGGGGTGGAGTTGAACTCTAAACCCCAAACAGATTCTGCAGCACTGACTGCCCAAACCGACTGTCGCGTTGGGTATCCTGTTCAAGACAGTAATGTGAAGTGAATGTGTGGACTGAAGACCACGTTGCAGCTTTGCAAATCTCTTTAATGGAGGCTGACTTTAAGTGAGCCACCGACACAGCCATGGCTCTAACATTATGAGCCGTGACATGGCCCTACAGAGTCAGCCCAGCTTGGGCATAAGTGAAGGATATGCAATCTGCTAGCCAATTGGAGCGTGTTTGCGTTTTCCGATGGCGACTCCTCTCCTGTTGGGATGAAAAGCAACAAACAACTAGGCGAACTGTCTGAAGGGCTTTGTCCGCTTTCACGTAAATGGCCATTGCTCTCTTGCAGTCCAAGGTGTGCAAACTGCTTTCGCCAGGGTGGGCATGAAGATGGGGAAAAAATGTTGGCAAGACAATTGACTGGTTAAGATGGAACTCCAACACCACCTTCGGCAGGAACTTAGGGTGTGTGCGGAGGACTACTCTGTTGTGATGAAACTTAGTATAAGGTGTATCCACTACTAGGGCCTGAAGCTCACCAACCCTACGAGCTGAAGTAACAGCCACCAAGAAAACTACCTTCCAGGTCAAGTACTTCAGATGGCAAGAATTCAGTAGCTCAAAAGGACCTTTCATCAGCTGCGTGAGAACGACGTTGAGATCCCATGACACTGGTGGAGGTTTGACAGGGGGCTTTGACAAAAGCAAACCTCTCATGAAGCAAACAACTAAAGGCTGTCCAGAGATAGGCTTACCCTCTACACGGCGGTGATAAGCACTAATCGCACTAAGGTGAACCCTTACGGAGTTAGTCTTGAGACCAGACTCTGACAAGTGTAGAAGGTATTCAAGCAGGGTCTGTGTAGGACAAGAAAGAGGATCTAGGGCCTTGATGTTACACCAGACGGCAAACCTCCTCCATTTGAAAGAGTAACACCTCTTCGTGGAGTCTTTCCTGGAAGCAAGCAAGACTCGTGAGACACCCTCTGAAAGACCCAAGGAGGCGAATTCTAAGCTCTCAACATCCAGGCCGTGAGAGCCAGAGACTGGAGGTTGGGATGTAGAAGCGGCCCCTCGTTCTGAGTGATGAGGGTTGGAAAACACTCCAATCTCCACGGTTCTTCGGAGGACAACTCCAGAAGAAGAGGGAACCAAATATGATGCGGCCAGAAGGGTGCAACCGAGATCATGGTTCCGCGGTCTTGCTTGAGTTTCAGCAAAGTCTTCCCTACTAGAGGTATGGGAGGATATGCATACAGAAGGCCTGTTCACCAATGTAGAAGAAAGGCATCTGACGCTAGTCCGTCGTGGGCCAGAAGCCTGGAACAGAACTGAGGGACCTTGTGATTGATGTGAGTGGCAAAAAGATCCACCAAAGGGGTGCCCCACGCTCGGAAGATCTTGTGGGCTATGTCCGTATTCAATGATCATTCCTGAGGTTGCATTACCCTGCTCAGCCTGTCGGACAGACTGTTGTTTACGCCTGCCAGATAAGTGGCTTGGAGAAAACATGTCATGATGATGTGCCCAAAGCCCAGGCTTCCTGACACAGAGGACAAGATCCGGTGCTCCCCTGTTGGTGTAGCACATCGCAATCTGATATTCTGTTTGAATCAAGATGATTTGGTTGGACAACCGATCTCTGAAAGCCCTCAGAGCGTTCCAGATTGCTCGTAATTCCAGGAGGTTGATCTGAAGACCTGTTTCCTGAAAGGACCAAGCTCCCTGAATGTGAAACCCATCCACATGAGCTCCCCACCCCAGGAGGGATGCATCCGTCGTCAGCACTTTTTGTGGCTGAGGAATTTGGAATGGTTGTCCCATGGTCAAATTGGATCGGATTGTCCACTAATGAAGAGAATTCTGTAAGTCGGTGGACAGCTGAATCACATCCTCCAGATTCCTTGTAGCTTGATACCACTGGGAAGCTAGGGTCCATTGAGCTGATTTCATATGAAGATGTGCCACGGGTGATACATGAACTGTGGAGGCCATGTGCCCCAAGAGCCTCAACTTCTGCTGAGCTGTGACCTGCTGAAATGATCGAACTGAACAGGAGACTGTTTGCCCTTGTCTCGAGGAGATAAGCCTGACATGTCTTCGTGTCCAGTAGTGCACCAATGAACTCCAATTTCTGAACAGGAATGAGATGGGATTTGGGATAATTGATTACGAACCCCAGTAGCTCTAGCACCTGAATAGTCATCCTCATGGACTCCAGAGCACCGTCCTCCGAGGTGCTCTTACCAGCCAATCGTCGAGATAAGGAAAAACATGCACTCCCAGTGTGAATAGCGATACTGCAACTACTGCTAGACACTTTGTAAACACTCTGGGCGCAGACGCCAGAACGAAGGGCAGTACATGGTACTGAAAGTGCTGCGTTCCCTGCCGAAATCGAATAAACTTCCTGAGAGCTGGAAATATCGCGATGTGAGTGTAAGCATCCTTTAAGTCCAGAGAGCATAGCCAATCGTTCTCTTGAATTATGGGGAGAAGGGTGCCCAGGGAAACCATTCTGAACTTTTCTCGGAATAGGAATTTGTTCAGGGCCCTTAGGTCTAGGATGGGAAGCATCCCCGGTTTCTTTTGCACAAGGCAATAACTGGAATAGAATGCCATCCCTTCTTCCCCTGGTGGAACAGGTTTGAACTCATGGGCCCTTTATAAGGGCGGAGAGTTCCTCTGCAAGTACCTGCCTGTGCTGGGTGTTGTAAGAATGAGCTCCCGGTGGGCAATTTGGAGGTTTGGATTTCAGATTGAGTGTGTATCCTAACCGGACTATTTGAACCACCCACCGGTCAAAGGTTACGAGAGGCCACCTTTGGTGAAAAAAAACATTTCACCTCCCTCCAACTGGCAAGTCGTCCAATACGGACACTATTACTGTAGCTATGCTTCACTGGAGCCAGACAAAAGCTCGTCCCTTGCTTTTGCTGGGGAGCAGCAGGGGTCTTAGGCGCACGCTGTTGACGAGAACGAGCGCGCTAGGACTGAGCCTGACTAGGCTGTCGGGACGCCGAAATGCACCTACGCCTAGCATAGGAATAGAGAGCTCTCCGAACACCCCCCCCCTTCCCCAAAAAAAACCTCCTACTTGAGGAGGCTGTAGCAGAAGGCACCCGGCAGGAGAGAAGCCATAGCATCATTGTGCTTCTTGATCTGGTCAACCAGATCTTCCACCTTCTCTCCGAAAAGGTTATCTCTCCAGCAAGGTACATCCAGGACAGAGACACGCAGCCATGAGAGTTTGCACATCGCTATACCATGAGCAGCGATTCTGGATGCCACATCAAAAATATCGTAAGCGCCCCTGGCCAGGAATTTATGACATGCCTTATGCTGCCTGACCACCTGGTGAAAAGGCTCAGCCTGCTCCGGAGGGAGGACATCGACCAAAGAAGACAGCTGTCTCACCGAGTTCCGCAAGTGGACGCTCGTGTAGAGCTGGTAAGATTGGATACGGGCAGTGAGCATAGTAGCCTGATACGTCTTCCTTCCAAAAGAGTCCAAGGTCCTAGCTTCTCTGCCTGGGGGCGCCGAGGAATAGTCCCTAGTACTCTTTTGAGGGCGGAGTCCACCACCATGGAATTGTGTTGTAATCGAGACCTCATCAACCCAGGTTCACCATGGATTCGATATTGGGAAGCAGTCTTCTTCAGGATAACGGGAGCAGACAGAGGGAACGACCAGTTTCGCATAAGGACTTCCTTAAGTACCTTATGCAAAAGAGCCATCACAGCCTCCTTAGGTGGAGAGGGATAATCCAGTACCTTGAGCATCTCAGTCCTGGGTTCCCTCCACTTCCGTAGGGAAAGGAATAGCAGTAGCCATTTCCCGAACAAAAGACGTAAAAGAGAGACTCTCAGGAGGAGACAGTTTCCTTTCAGGTGGAGGGGAAGGTTCAGAGGGAATCCCAAAAGACTCATCGGAGGAGAAGTATCTGGGATCTTCCTCTGACTCCCACGAATGCTCCTCTTCAGTATCGGAAAGCACTTTCCTAAGGGAGGTCCAAGACTCAGCCTGCCTCGACGCTGAGGATCGATGTCCTCAATGGCGATGTCAAGAAGCCGTCACCCGCATAGACTGCAGTAAAGCTTCCTCCACCAACATCGAAGAGGAGTAGACCTGGATGCCAGCCAACACCAGTGCTGCAAGCTGCACCGATGATGAGGATCTTACCGCAGGCGAAGGGCCAGACGCCGCTGCAGCAGGCGGTGGGGAAGGTGCAAGCACCCCAGCCACCGAAGCAGACTGGCGTAGCAGTCCTTCCAGAAGTTCTGGAAGCAGAGCCCAGATGCACTCATCGAGAGCCGCAATCGGAGAAGGCTGTGTGGCCAGTGGAGTAGCTGGTGGCAGAATCGGTTGAGGTTCAGGAGCAGGTACCAGGCTGCCAAGAGACCAACACATCGGCACCTCCTGTATGAACGGGGAGCGATCCATTCGGCGCCAAATCCTTCAACGCCCCGGAGCTCCCAAAACCGTGTGTTGAAGGAGATCAGTGACGGTGCTTCTTCGCCTTCCGTTGATGCCCGTCACTGAAACTCCTCGGTGCCGACGTGGAATCCTCACGTCTCCTCGGGATTGGGTCCGAAGATGGTTGGTCCCAAGGAGCCTGCAAAGCAGGAGGCCTTGAGACATGTGAAGACCTACTCAACACCTCACTACTCCCAGCACGACTTGGTTTCTCAGCAGCCATTACCTCTGCTCCTGACGTCAATGCTTCTCTCGATGTCGATGCTGACGTCGAAGGACCGGACTGAGCCCCAGAAAGTTTCTCCCGTTGGGCTTCTCAAACTACTTGGGTCTGCTTCTTCATACGAAGACATAGAGCACAAGCAGCTGGGCTGTGGTAAGGCCTAAGGCACTGGATACACTAGGAATGGGTATCAGTACCTGAGATTGTCCGGTTGCACCGAGTACAACGTTTGAAGCCACTGGGTGTCATCGATGACATGGAATGAAAACGGCTCCAGAAAAATCAAAAGACTCAACTGTGCCAATAAAAAGGGGCACAAAAATGAGGAAAAAATCCCGGCTGCATCGAAAAAGAAAGGAAACTTAAAAATTGGGAAAAAAGCCCGAGGATTTAAGAAAAAGGATCCTAAGCTCTTTTTTTTTAAAACAAAGTAGAGAATAGAAACATGCAAAAATAAATTGCTCTTCAGAAGAACTCTTTTCCGTGCCAGAACGAGGAGCACAGAAGGAACCTGCCTTACCTCGTCGCGGAAAAAAAGTAACTGAGGTATGCGCTCACGCGGAAGGCGGGAAGTCAGCCCGCGCATACGTACCAGAACACTCTACCTAAGTTTTTTCTTCTTTGCTATGGCAAAATGTTGATTCCCAGACCGACGCGGATGTTGACCCTACGTGTGAAAATAATGCAGCCTGCTTGTCCTCAGAGAAGCCTTCATCTATACTAGCTCTCTCCTAGTCATCATCACCAAGGGTTTGTAACTCTGGGAACTATTTTTGGTGTGTACAATCCCTAGATATGATTTATTCTTATCGTTTCACACCACACTGTGCTATACGCTTCACAGTTCTCAACCCAGTCTTCACAACACACCGAGCCAATCAGGTTTTCAGGATACTCACAATGAATATGTACATCATAGGTTTGCATACAATGGAGGCAGTGTATGCAAATTTATCTCATGCATATTCACTGTGGGTATCCCTGCTTTAAGGAAAGAGCCAACAGAAATTCAAGATCCCAAGTTATCCCTATCAATTGCTATGCAGTTTGTAGATAGAAAGAAAAAACAAAAAATCACTCTTTCATATGTCAGTATTAGGGGGGGAACATTGATTAAAAATATTTTGATTGCTCAATTAATTGCAATTAAAATTTTTAACCACAAGATTAATCATATAAACTGGCTAAAAAAATGGTTTGATTTTCCAGTACACCACTAGTAATCCTGACCGTGTAAGAAGTTAACATTCCTTTTTGCCATGCAGCATCTCCTTTCTGTCACTCTCACTCCCACTCATCAATTATCTCTTTTCTCTGTCTCTATCTTTCCCCCCATCCACCACTGCCCCTTTTTCTCAACCCCCCCATCCAGCATTGCCTCGCCTCTCTCTTTTACTCTCCCCACCCAGCATCACCCCTTTTGCCTTTCTCCACCATTGTCCTGTCCCATCCAGCATTGTCCTGTCCCTTCCACCCTCCCCATCATCTAGCACTGCTCTGTCTCTATTCCTCTCCACTCAATCACCCAGCATCACCTCATCTCTTTCCCCTTCTCCTCCACCACTGCCCTATTTCTCTCCTTTTCCTCTCCCCTTCTACTCTCACTCTCTCGCTGGCTCCTCCGCCAGGCCCACTGCTTCCCTGGGTCTGCACGGCAATAGTGATGGCAGTAGCAGCAGCAAAAACAGGAAATAAAAGGCAAACCTAGAGGCACTGTCCTGTTTACACCGCTGCTGGTTCGCTGTTCTCATCCCTCCAAAACTGGAAGTTACATCATAGGGGGTACATAAGTATTGCCATACTGGGAAAGACCAAAGGTCCATCGAGCCCAGCATCCTGTTTCTAACAGTGGCCAATCCAGGTCACAAATACCCAGCAAAATCCCAAAAATGTACAAAACATTTTATACTGCTTATCCCAGAAATAGTGGATTTTCCCCAAGTCCATTTAATAACAGTCTACGGACTTTTCCTTTAGGAAGCTGTCCAAACCTTTTTAAAACTCCACTAAGCTAACTGCCTTTACCACGTTCTCTGGCAACGAATTCCAGAGTTTAATTACACGTTGAGTGAAGAAATATTTTCTCCGATTAGTTTTAAATTTACTACATTGTAGCTTCATCGCATGCCCCCTAGTCCTAGTATTTTTGGAAAGCGTAAACAGACACTTCACATCTACCCGTTCAACTCCACTCATTATTTTATAGACCTCTATCATATCTCCCCTCAGCTACCTTTTCTCCAAGCTGAAAAGCCCTAGCCGCTTTAGCCTTTCCTCATAGGGAAGTCGTCCCATCCCCTTTATCATTTTCATCGCCCTTCTCTCCACCTTTTCTAATCCCACTATATCTTTTTTGAGATGCAGCGACCAGAATTGAACACAATATTCGAGGTGCGGTTGCACCATGGAGCGATACAAAGGCATTATAACATCCTCATTTTTGTTTTCCATTCCTTTCCTAATGATACCTAACATTCTATTTGCTTTCTTAGCCGCAGCAGCACACTGAGCAGAAGGTTTCAACGTTATCATCAACGACGACACCTAGATCCCTTTCTTGGTCCGTGACTCCTAACGTGGAACCTTGCATGACGTAGCTATAATTCGGGTTCCTCTTTCCCACATGCATCACTTTGCACTTGCTCACATTAAACGTCATTTGCCATTTAGACGCCCAGTCTCCCAGTCTCGTAAGGAAGAACCAGCAGTAGTGTTACCACTGCAATCAGCAGATCCAGGAAGCAGTGAGCCTGGCGGAAGAGCTGGGGAGCGGGGGAGGGGAGGAAAGGGCGAGATCTGGGGCAATGTGTGTTAGTGGTGGTAGGGGATGGGGAGACAAGATAAATACTAGATGATTGGGGGGGGGGGGGATGCAGATGCGGGGAGACGGCAGGCCCAGCAGTTCAGTGAGCAAGTGAGTGGGTGCACAGCAGGGAGGGGAGGGTCACGGCTGGAGCTGTTAATAGAATTTTTTAATGCATATTAAAATATTAATGCATTAATCGCATTATTAATAGGGATGGATTGTCATTTGCAATGGCATGGGAAATGTCAACGATATGTCCCATGTCGTTTGCATGTCACTGAAAATGACAGCATGTTTTTTGATTTCCAGTAATAGTGTTTCCTCTTTTGAAAGAGGGTGTAATATTTGGAAAAAGGGCGCACTCTGATACCTCAGGTGCCAACCCTTAAAAAAAAACAAGGGTTGGCACCTGAGGTTTTTTTTTTTTTGTTTGTTTTTAAGCTTTTTGAAAATGAAATAAATTTAAAAATTACCGACCGGGAGGAGGTGCTACGACCTGCGGCAGCTGTGCCTGGCTGATTTTGTGTCATGTGCTTGCTGGAGGCTGGGGGCTTCCATGCTGTGCCTTCTGCCAGTGGAATTGCAGTCTCCTCATCACTGCCCCCAAAGCTGGTGATGAAGGTGATCTTTTCCTCTCGGCCTGGACTAGGGGTGCGAGATCGGGATCGAGTCTCTGAGCTGGACTCTGACTGCGACCTAAAGGAAGACAACAGAATAGATGAGAGTGAGCTTCACCCAAGTGACTTCCAAAGAATTAAAAGACAAAGACATCACACAGTGAAAGTCTGGAAGAGATTACTATGACTGATTAGAAAAATTACTCTAAGATTCTGTATAGGTCTGCCTGCTGTCTAGTAGTTCTATAAAATGCAAAATAGTAGACATCTTTCTCATTATGTGGCAGGTACCAGGGCCTGAAAAACTGGCCAAGGTGAGGAGGATCTTATTTCCCTGATGTCCCAGAGCTGGGCAAAAGTATAAGGGAAGGGAAATGCTTTTTATGTTTCAAGAGAGCTATGGGATTAAGGAAGCAATTCCTGAGTTAGGGACAGATCTTGTTCTGCAAGGCAACACTAACATGGGTAAGAGGGATATTCTCAAGGTCATAAGGACACCAAGAGTAGTGAGCGCATGAGTGAGGGTGTAATTATCTGTTACTCACCTTTTATATGGATCGTAGGTTGGACTGTCTCTTCGAGCATAGCTAGAAAATAAAGAACACAGCCATGAATATCTTGCTGGCCTACCTCCAGTACACTAAGCCAAATACCTCACTGCTCTGCTTCTGGCACGCCCAACTTCACCCAGGTCCATAGCAAGTCCATCACATCTGTTTATTTCCTCAATGACAGATTTAAAAGATGGTAATTATAACCACCACTGATTTTCCCATTCTTCTGTGACCTCTCATGTTCCTTCGCTGCTCTTTTCTTTCTCTTGCTTCAGCCCCAATTTCTACCTTAGGGAAGTTAACAGGAGAAATACTAGCATGGGAACTCCAATGCTATCAAGTACTTCATAATTAAATTTTATGTGAATCAAACCACCAACATAAATCAACATTTTTGAAACCATTGTGAATTTACATTTGGTTTGGGACATGAATATTATATCACATATGTTCCATACTGGATCAGTCAAAAAGTCCATCTCACACAGCATCCAGTCTCCTCAAGTGGTCAATCCACATCACAAGCAGCCAGCAGGATCCCAAGGAGAAGATTCATTCCTGATTGCTCATACCTGGAGATACGTGGTGTATTTCCTATGCCACACCAAAAAAAAAAACCAAAAGGTAAAAAGAAACAACCAACCCTAGGTACAAATCCAAGAAGGCAAGAGAGAGTAGGGGTGAACAACCAACCTTCTAATAAAATCCAAAGGAAGCTCTCAAAGATAAACATGAAAATATTTATTAAAACACCATCTGTAGAAAACTCAGTGTTTATTGCAATACCCAAGGGCTCATTACCACAACAAGTGCTTGGGTAGTGCAATAAACACTGAGTTTTCTACAGCTGTTGTTTCAATAAATATATTCATATTTATCTTTGAGAGCCTCATTTGGATTGTATTGGAAGGCTGTTCACCCCTACTCTCTCTTGTCTTCTTGGATTGGTACGTAGGGTTGATTGTTTCCTTTTTTTTTTTTTTTGGTGTGACATACGAAATACATCACATATCTCCAGGTATGAGAAATCAGGAATGAATTTTCTAAGTCTATATGGCTAATAATGATTTATGATTTTTCCTCCAGGAACTTTTTGAAACTCTTTTTAACCCACCTATTGCTGACTGCCCCATGTTCTGGAAACTACCTCCATAGCTTTATTGTATGTCAATAAAAAAAAAAAAAAACACCTTCTCCGATTAGTTTTCATCCCACCCATGCTTTTACAGACTTCTATTATATTTCCTCTAAACAGCCTTTTTCCAAGCTGAAGAGCCTTACCCCTTTACTCTTTTCTTCTAAGAGAAGATGTTCCATTCCCTTTATGGAAAAATTAGTCCTTACCTGATAATTTTCCTTCTATTACTCCAAACAGACCAATCCAGAGACTTGTGGGTTATGTCCCTCTATCAGCAGGTGGAGATAGCGAAGATACATACCTGTAGCAGGTATTCTCTGAGGACAGCAGGCTGATTGTTCTCACATGTGGGTCGACATCTGCGTCGGCCCAGGAACCGGCATTTTTCAAGAAAAATATTTTAAAAAGTCTTGCCAGAGTCTTCTGGTGCGCGTGCAGCGCGCATGCGCAGACCGATTTCCCGCCCGTCGCGTGAGCATTCCCACTCAGTTAAATCAAAAAGCAAAGAATAAACAAACAACAATGCCAAAGGGGAGGTGGGCGGGTCTGAGAGAACAATCAGTCTGCTGTCCTCGGAGAATACCTGCTACAGATATGTATTTTCACTTTCTCCGAGGACAAGCAGGCTGCTTGTTCTCACATGTGGGGTATCCCTAGCAACCAGGCTCACTCAAAACAATGAACATTGGTCAATTGGACCTCAGAATGGCGAGGACATAACATAGATTGACCTGAAACCATAAACAACTAACTGAGAGTACAGCCTGGAACAGACGAAAGCTGGGTCTAGGGGAGTAGAGTTGGATTGTAAACCCCAAACAGATTCTGCAGCACCGACTTCCCAAACCGACTGTCACGTCGGGTATCCTGCTGAAGGCAATAGTGAGATGTGAATGTGTGGACTGAAGACCACGTTGCAGCCTTGCAAATCTCCTCAATGGAGGCTGACTTTAAGTGAGCCACTGACGAAGCCATGGCTCTAACATTGAGCCATGACATGGCCCTACAGAGTCAGCCCAGCTTGGGCGTAAGTGAAGGAAATGCAATCTGCTAGCTAATTGGAGTTTGTGCGTTTTCCGATGACGACTCCCCTCCTGTTGGGATCAAAAGAAACAAACAACTGGGCGGACTGTCTAAAGCACTTCGTCCGCTCCACGTAAAAGGCTTTGAGGCCAAATTGAGGGTGTATCCTTGCCGGACTATTTGGAGAACCCACTGATCGGAGGTTATGAGAGGCCACCTTTGGTGAAAAGCTTTCAACCTCCCTCCGACTGGCAGGTCGCCCGGCACTGACACGTTGATGTCGGCTATGCTCTGCTGAAGCCAGTCAAAAGCTCGTCCCTTGCTTTTGCTGGGGAGCCGAGGGGCCTTGCTGAGTCGCACGCTGCTGACGAGAGCGAGCGCACTGGAGCTTAGCCTGGGCCGCAGGCTGTCGAGAAAGAGGATTGTACCTACGCTTGCCAGTAGAGTAGGGAACAGTCTTCCTTCCCCCCAAAAATCTTCTACCTGTAGAGGTAGAGGCTGAAGGCTGCCGGCGGGAGAACTTGTCGAAAGCGGT
Source organism: Microcaecilia unicolor (assembly GCF_901765095.1). NCBI lineage: Eukaryota > Metazoa > Chordata > Amphibia > Gymnophiona > Siphonopidae > Microcaecilia > Microcaecilia unicolor. The sequence goes on along the minus strand of NC_044041.1, from coordinate 140,836,634 downwards.
GTCCCGCTGGTGGAGCTGCTCTACCACCTGCTCGACTTCCTCTCCAAAAATATTATCCGCACGGCAAGGCGAGTCCGCAATCCGCTGCTGGATTCTATTCTCCAGGTCGGAGGCACAAAGCCATGGGAGTCTGCGCATCACCACACCTTGAGCAGCGGCCCTGGACGCAACATCAAAGGTGTCATACACCCCTCTGGCCAGGAATTTTCTGCACGCCTTCAGCTGCCTGACCACCTCCTGAAATGGCTTGGCTTGCTCAGGGGGGAGCTTGTCCACCAAGCCCGCCAACTGCCGCACATTGTTCCGCATGTGTATGCTCGTGTAGAGCTGGTAGGACTGAATCTTGGCCACGAGCATAGAAGAATGGTAGGCCTTCCTCCCAAAGGAGTCCAAGGTTCTAGAGTCCTTGCCCGGGGGCGCCGAAGCATGCTCCCTAGAACTCTTGGCCTTCTTTAGGGCCAAATCCACAACTCCAGAGTCTTGAGGCAACTGAGTGCGCATCAGCTCTGGGTCCCCATGGATTCGGTACTGGGACTCGATCTTCTTGGGAATGTGGGGATTACTTAGAGGTTTGGTCCAGTTCGCCAGCAATGACTTTTTGAGGACATGATGCATGGGTACTGTGGACGCTTCCTTAGGTGGAGAAGGATAGTCCAGGAGCTCAAACATTTCAGCCCTGGGCTCGTCCTCCACAACCACCGGGAAGGGGATGGCCGTAGACCTCTCCCGGACAAAGGAAGCGAAAGACAGGCTCTCAGGAGGAGAAAGCTGCCTTTCAGGAGAGGGAGTGGGATCAGAAGGAAGACCCTCAGACTCCTCGTCAGAGAAATATCTGATGTCCTCTTCCTCTTCCCACGAGGCCTCACCATCGGTGTCAGACACAAGTTCACGGACCTGTGTCTGCAACCGTGCCCGGCTCGACTCCGTGGCCACGGTGGGAGCGTCGAGAGGTAGACTCCCTCGCCCGCACCGGCGAAGCTCCCTCCGCCGACGTAGTCGGGGAGCCTTCCTGGGTGGCTACCGCACTCGGTACCGCAAGCGGCACCGATGTCGGAGACCTCAACCCGGACAATGGGCCAGCCGGCGCCTCGCTCGACGGTACCGGAGGCGCAAGCACCCCCGGTACCGGAGGGGTAGGGCGCAACAGCTCTCCCAGGATCTCTGGGAGAACGGCCCGGAGGCTCTCGTGCAGAGCAGCTGTGGAAAAAGACATGGAAGCCGATGCAGGAGTCGATATCAGAACCTGTTCCGGGCGTGGAGGCTGTTCCGGGCTGTCCAAAGGGGAGCGCACTGACACCTCTTGAACAGAGGGCGAGCGGTCCTCTCGGTGCCGATGCTTACTGGGTGCCGACTCCCTCGGCGACCCAGAGCTCTCGGTGCCAACACGGGAAGGGGACCGGTGACGATGCTTCTTCGATTTTTTGGGACGAAGCATGTCACCGGAGCTTCCCGGTACTGACGAGGAGGACGTAGAATCCAGCCGTCTCTTCCTCGGGGCCGAGGCCGAAGGAGGTCGGTCTCGGGGGGGGGGGGGGGGGGGGCTGTACTGCAGGAGCCCTCAGGGTAGGGGGAGACCCACCCGAAGGCTCACCGCCACCAGCAGGGGAAAGGACAGCCCTCACCTGCACTCCAGACGAAGCACCACCGTCCGACGACATCAGCAGACGAGGAGGTCTCGATGCCACCGACGCAGCCCTCCAATGTCGCCCCGATGCAGAGGGCCGATGCCTCGATGCACTCGAAGCAATCGGGGGCGAGGATGAAGGTCCGGGCGCCGACGACGTCGAAGCAGTCGATACTCCCGGTGCCGACGAAGAGCCCGAGAACAAAACGTTCCACTGGGCTAATCTCGCTACCTGAGTCCGCTTTTGCAAAAGAGAACACAGACTACAGGCCTGCGGGCGGTGCCCAGCCCCCAGACACTGAAGACACGACGCGTGCCTATCAGTGAGCGAGATTACCCGGCCGCACTGGGTGCACTTCTTGAAGCCGCTGGAAGACTTCGATGTCATGGGCGGAAAAATCGCGCCGGCGAGATCAAAACTCGAAATGGCGAAAATGGCACCACAAAAATAGGGGGAAGAAACTTCGAACCGAGGCCTAAATAGGGCCTACCCCGACGACGAAAGAAAACTTACCGGGGCAAAACTAGAAGTACGGGAAGGGAGAAAACCATAAAGGTCTCCTTCCGACACCTTTTTTTTTTTTTAGAACGAAGTCGATAAACGACGCGCGAGGTCAACTTTCGGGGCGCGAATGGCGAAACACGACCGTACCGAGCGCGGACAAAAGAAGACTGGCCGGCACGAGCCGGTTCGGGCAGGAAGATGGCCGCGCATGCGCGGTGCGCATCGGCGCGCGAGGACTAGCAAAGGACTTTGCTAGAAAGTGTTCCGATTGGAGGGGCTGCCGTGGACGTCACCCATCAGTGAGAACAAGCAGCCTGCTTGTCCTCGGAGAATACACAGGATTGATCCAAACCAAATAAACAGGTATAACAAAAATTCAAAATATTACACAAGTCACTGTTATTACCTTGGGCAAGTTACTTAACCTTCTATTGTCTCAGATACTACTAATCATTGCTATAGCACTACTAGATGTACATAGCATTGTACAAATTATATGCAGGTTCTCTCTCTGTCCCTAGTGGGCCCATAATCTAAGTTTTTGTACCTGGGGCAATGGAGGGTTAAGTGACTTGCCTAGGGTCACACAGAGCTGCAGTGAGAATGGAACCCAGTTCCCCAGGATCACAGTCTGCTGCACTAACCATTAGGCTACTCCAGGGACAGAAAAAATATCTAGTGTATCTGAATGTTACTGAAAAGGTGCAAGCTAAATCTAAATAAATAATAATTTCCACCAACTTCATACCAGGCAGGTAAGTGGCTACATTCACACCAGACACACTACTATCTAAACACCTCAATAATTGAATTAACAACCGAATCATCCTAACCCATCCTTATGGGGCAGAAGCCTCAATACAAGAGGATATTGGTAACAGGATTACTTCCTGCCACACCAAAATGATGCTTTCCTTTCAGGTAACCTTTTTCTTTCAGTGCTTCACCAGAGGCTGCCAAGCTGGAGGTGGGACATTTCTATTATGTCCCTGAAGGTCTTCTCTATATACTTCAGCTTCTTCAAGACTGCCATTTTTAGCCTCCAGAAATCAGACTCATTCTCCGGGAGCCAGGAGCTCTTTCTACCAAGTCTAATTGGATTTAGGTAAAACATGATACATTTCCACACAGGAGGCTTTTGAATAAACTGAGTAGGCTGAAGTTAGGAACCAAAGTGGTGAACTGGATTAGAAACTAGTTGACTGACAAGACAAGAGAGGGTGGTAGTAAATGGAATTCACTTGGATGGAAAAAAAAGGTAAGCCTCCATCCATCCATGTCCAGCAAACCTCCTCTCTCCCCTGCCCTCCCCCCCCCATGTCCAGCAGCCCTCCTGTATCCCCTGGTCTCCCCCCGTCCACCAACCATCCTCTCTTCCCTGCCCTCTCCCCATATCCAGCAACCCTCCTCTTTCCCTTGGCCTCCCCCCGTCCAGCAACCCTGCTCTCTCCCATGCCCTCCCCCCATGTCCAGCAGCCCTCCTCTCTCCCCTGCCCTCCCCCCATGTCCAGCAACCTTGCTCTCTCCCATGCCCTCCCCTCCATCGATCCATGTCCAGCAACCCTGCTCTCTCCCCTGCCCTCCCCCCCATGTCCAGCAGCCCTCCTGTCTCCCCTGGCCTCACCCTGTCCACCGACCCTCCTCTCTCCCCTGTCCTCCCCCCATATCCAGCAACCCTCCTCTTTCCCTTGGCCTCCCCCCATGTCCAGCAACCCTCCTCTCTCCCCCCTGCCCTCCCCCCATGTCCAGCTACCCTCCTCGCCGTCGCTCCCTCCGTGCCGGGCCCCCTGCACTGACATGAGAGCACCTCTCAACTCCGTGTGAAAGCGCTGCAGGCAGATCCAAGTGTGACTGTGTCTGTGCGTATTTTTTGATTCTTTTCTGCTCAAGTTTAATTTGATTATTTTTTAGATTTTCAGCATCACGATTTAGCGCTCTGTTCCTGATGAAGCCTTGATGTTGGGGTGAAACGGAGGTGGCCCCCGTCGAACACAAAGATAAGAGTGCTTTATTTACATTATTAAGTCAAGTGATGCCGTAAATTTAACAGTTCAGCAATTAAGAATCACATTTCTAGTTAAAGCAAAATAATTATGCTAATGTTTGAAAAAATCCTAAAAAATTAGCTTGTGGAGTTTTTTATACCCAGTGATAGAATCTGGGCGTGTGTTACTTCTGCTATCAGTAACCTTGCTCTAAACCTGCGACACTGTTCCAGGTTTCTGAGGGTTTTTCTCCACTCTTATGCACTTTCTTTTAAGTTCTGCTTCCTAGAGTCATTGTATATTTTGTATCATACTAGAAAGGGTGGCCAAGGTGGGAAGCTCTCTGGACTTGCTATAGCTCCACATCTCACTGTGTCTGGCCAGTACAATGAGCCCATCAGCAGTGGGGGGGGGGGGGGGGGGGGGGGGGGGGGGGAAGAAGGGGGACAATTTCTCCAACTTCTGCAGTACTGGAGGAGGGAGTACAATGTAGAGAGGAAGGTACAAGAGAGTACTTTGTGGAGAGGAACAGTAGTAGAGGGCAAATGAGTGAGGTCAAGGCACAGTGGTGCACAGGCACCATTACAGTCTAGGTCCCAGAAAACAGCAAGGCAAACGATCTGCGAAATCCAACGTGGAAAATGAGCAAGCAGATCAGTATATTATCCAAAATATTTTATTGAAGATACCGTATTTAAGACAGTTGCCCAACACAGGACATGTTTCGCCCACAAAAGGGCTGCGTCAGGGGCTAGTCTGTATCTCTACAAATAAGAACAATTGCAAATTGCATATCAGGACAAGGAAAAAGGAAATGCAAAAAACCAGCACAAACAGAATGTCCTGTTGTGTTTCCAAATCACCAGCAAGTAAGTCTGCTATCAAAGCCTGTGTAAGGCAACTGTCTTAAATACGGTATCTTCAATAAAATATTTTGGATAATATCCTAACCATTACAGTCTAGGGCAGGAAAACATGGGCTGTTTGAACTACAGCTGAGTAGGGGAGCATGTAAGTTCTCACCATCTGCAGCTGCTTTTCTTCAATCACAGGAGAAGAAGCGGAGAACTTATGTCCTTTCCCTGCTGACCTGTGACATGGTTTCTAAGCATTGGGGTGTGGGGACAGCTGTCTGTGGAGATACAGTACAGTCTCGATTATCCAAAGTAAACGGACTAGCCTGTTGTCAGATAAGTGAAAAGTAGGATAATACGGAAATCAATGGTAACCCAACAATGCACGGAAAACATACTTTATGCATGAAAAATGGGCGTAGGGTATCTCTAATTAAAATATTGTTTATTAACACCAATCAGCAATGAAAAAAAACTGTACAGCAGGCAATCTGAGCACAAGTACAGAGCAGTATACACAGCACAGCAATTACACAGCAGGAAAGTTGAACACATACAGAGCAGTACATACAGTACAGAATACTGTACAAGTACAGAACAGAGCAAGGGAAACTATATTTATCAACTGCTTATATGGAAATATAGAAACAAGCAGAGCCCCATTTCTCAAGATCACTGCATGTTCAGTCTCACTCAAGTTGTCTTCTCCAGTCTATAATACCTACAGCGCTGCGTAACCCTAGTAGCGCTTTAGAAATGTTAAGTAGTAGTAGTAAGTAGTATGAAGCAGAAATCAAGACAGCAGAACCAGAGTTCCAAGACAGCACAACTGCAACTGGAAACCCTACTGAAGAATGAGAATACAAATAAAGTGCTATAAATTAACAAACAGAATACAATAGGTGTATACACGGTACTGCATAGAACTCATTGTGCACAAGAATCTTACTATGGTTCTGTTTCTGCAAAAGTATGGCCTCAGATCAAAAATGGATCCCTAGCTGGAAAAGCAGGCTCTTGGGTCACAAAATGTCCAAAAATTTCTGCAAAAGCACGGTCTCAGATCAAAAACAATTCCCTGGCAGGAAAGCAAAGTCTCAGCTCAAAGAATCTTTACTGTTCACTTTCTTTAGCACTTCCTTTCTGCAAATGCTTCTACTTTATAGACAAACCTCCCCCCCCCCACCCCCCCCCCCACATTGCTGCCATGCTGTAAAAGCAAGGTCTCAGCTCAAAACATTTTCCACGGCTCCCTTGCTGCACAAGTGGGGTCCCAGAACCAAAAATTGCAATGCTGTAATGTAATACAGTAAAAGCAAGGTCTCAGCTCAAAACATTTTCCACGGCTCCCTTGCTGCACAAGTGGGGTCCCAGAACCAAAAATTGCAATGCTGTAATGTAATACAGTAAAAGCAAGGTCTCAGCTTAAAACTTCTTCAATAGTTCCCTGGCTGCACAAGCAGGGTCCCAGGTCCACAAATTACTGCCATACTATGTTATAAAAGCAAGGTCTCAGCTTAAAACTTCAACGGTTCCCTCGCTGCAGAAGCAGGGTCCCAGATCCAAAAATTATGGTTCCCTTGCATAGAACCATGGTCTCAAAAAAAAAAAAAAATTAATGTATGAAAGCATAGTCTTAAATAAAAAAACTGTTCCCTCACTGCAAAAGTGGGGTCCCAGATCCAAAATCACGTGCATAGAAGCAGGGACTCAAATCATAAACATGAAGAGAAGCCACACATTTCTCAATTCGGATGAGGGGTGCATGAAGGAGTATCAGCAGCAAAGCATGGTCTCAGCTTAAACATGGCTTCTTTGCAGTGTGTGAAGCCGGAAAACATAAAGATGGTCAGTTAGTGAAGGTCAGATAATCGAGACTGTACTGTACTTAGGATCTCCAAACACTGGCCTCTCCCTTCTCATACCTCAACAGGTGCCTAGAAAGGAGAGACTAGAGCAGATAGGTAGAGCGCTGTTCTCCGCTACCTTGCAAGGAGGAGAGCGTAAGGATCAGGGAAGAGATGTAGTGCTGAGGTTATTCCTGGAAGGGGGACGGGGAGCAAAGAGTAAAAATATGTTAACATTTGGGTGGCCTATCCCTTCACACCATATCCAAGGTGACTATAACTAATAAGTCCCAGGTATATTCCTGAGGCTACATGTCACAATTTCTGGGTGCAAGTCAGCTGCTGAAAAGAAGTGACTACCACATGAAGGAGATGTTTGTTCTGGAGCTGCCTGCTGATGCTACTGCTGATTGGGCCAATCTGTGCCACTGAAAGAGGGTGCTTGGGTAGTCTGACAATGATTAAAGATCAGTTTGTTTAGGGGAGAGAGGAAAGAGGGAGATAGAAGCAGAATGAGATTCTAGGCAGGAAGATGATGCTGGACAATGTTGGGAAGAGGAGGAGGAGAAATGCTTGGCAGTGGGGATGGAGTCATTATCCCAAAGAGTTTACAATTTTAGACACTCAACAGATGGTGATATTTATTATCATTTCAATAGTGTTGCTGGAGATATGTAGAGCCTTACACTGTTAATTATTCAGGTATGATAATTCCCTCTTAAGAGCTTACAATCTAAGAAGCTCAGCAGAGCATGGGGAAAGGGAAAAGGAGACAAACTGCTAGAAACCAGGGCTTGGGGGGGGGGGGGGGGGGTGGAGAGGGTGAAATAGCATGAGAGACAACTACAGTGTAGGGCTGTGAAAGAGACAGCTAGAAGAAGGTATAACATCTACAAAATTAGCACTGGGAAAAGGATAGATAGCTACAGGCTAGGGTTGGGAGATGGTTGCTATGGGGTGGGAGGGTGTGTTGGGGGGTGTATGTTGGGGGGGGGGGGGGGGGAGCGAGGAAGCAGAGCGCTGGAACAACGGCTGAATTATCCTGTTTGCTTTACCTGTGTGAGTTGTCAACCCTAAATAACATTTATTTTGATCATGTGACTTTGGACAGTTTTAGGCTATTTTATATGTATTAAAAAAAAGTTTTTTAAACATTCTAGGAAGGGCTGTTAGGAAGATTGAGTGGGAAGTGGACCGATGACTCTAGAGACTGGGGCAACTAGGTTGAACACAAATTAACTTTATTGCAGACTCGACACAGATCTGTGTTTCGGCCACAGGCCTGCCTCAAGAGTCTAAAAAACATATATGGATCATACATAAATATACATAAAGAGACCATACATAATACATAATAGATAATAAACTACAATGCTAAAAATGAATCTATAAATAAAACATAAAAAAACAACTACTTAAACACAAAGCTAGGACAAAAAACAAGAGCCTATTAAATATAAACATAAAATGTAAACAGTAAAAAGGCAGTCTTAAAGCATATGTGCAAATTCAAAACATTGTATAATTTAAGAGATCATGTCTAGTGTAATATAAATAGGCTATGACAAAGAGAAACAAAAACATAAAAAGTCAGACTTAAGATATGTGCACAAGTTATAAAAGTATTGTATAAAAAGTGCAGACGATATAACAAAGAAAGTTCCCCTCCGAAGGGACACCACCTTGTAGTGGTGGAGGGGCTTCTGTGTTTCAATGACGCAGACGCCTATGCTGAAGGGTTACCCATATCAAACAGGCCTCTGAGGAGAAACCAGACAAAGAGTGTCCCGAACTGGGAGAGTGATAAGATGGCGACCTGTAGTTTGTATGCTCAACGGCCTAACTGCCCTCTGAATTTTGTCTTCTCTACGTAAATTTTCTCTCTGCAATTGCACTTACCTTAACTGAGAGGAAGGGGACAACCGGCAGTCAGCCGCCGATGGCCAGCGTTTTGTCCCCTGAGCAAGTGCGGGACTGCTGCGTGACAAACTGCCCACAGATGAAAGGGTTGGCGAGTCCTTTGATTAGCGCCGGCGAAGGAGCGTCGACGCTCTTGGACCTGGAAAAAACAACTCCCATCGCTCCCAAATTATTCAACCACCATGTCCAAAGGAGTGGAGGAGTGAATTAGAGGCATATACTGAAACGGAGGACGTTTACAGCAGAACCCGAATCGGCAGAACCACTCCTAAACACCTAAGAGAAATCAGCTTGGAGTTTTTGGCTCCCCTGGAGGTTACATTGAATATCATCTGGAAGGCGCTTCGGGACCTAACAGTGGCAGTAAATAATTTTGTTTCAGATATAATCTTATTAGAGAGTTATATGGACAATTTAACTGAATCCTTTGAGAGTGAAAAATTGATATAACAAATGAAGTTCTACACGAGCAAGAAGTGGTTATGATCTTGAAAATGATAATAGACCAGTGTCAGGTTCAGAGCCCGCGGGGCCGGGCTCTGGAGCAAATGTGAGCCCTTGGGCTGCTGACGAGGAGCGACAGCAGCAGGCAAAACCCATCAACCAACGCTGGGCAAGCACACCGGCACCGGCAGGGACTGCAGGCACCGCCAAGCGAGCCGAAACACACGGATTGGAATCCACCAGACTGGAGGACACAGGACTGGAACACTGGACTGGAATCCCCCGGACTGGAGGACACAGGACTGGAACACTGAACTGGAATCCCCCGGACTGGAGGACACAGGACTGGAACACACCGGACTGGAACACACTGGACTGGAGCACCCTGGACTGGTCCGTACAGTTTCACCTGCACTTAGCCACTGCCCCCCCCAAGGGTTGAGCCCCTGGGTTCGAGTGGCCGGCAGGACTTACTGGATGACACAGGGACCAGGACTAGAACAAGCTGGAAACAGCAGTACTCCTAAATCCTAAACTGACATAAGTGCTCCCAAGCCTTAACCAACAGAAGAACTCCAAACAGAAACCAACAAAAGTGTTCCTAACAATAAACCAACAAAAGGACATCCTAAGCCCTATACTAACAGAAGTGCTACCAATAGCACCACTAGGAAAAGCAGGGGAGACACAGGGAAAGAGCAGGGAACCTAAACACATAAACTAGCACAGGTGTTCCACAACCCTAAACTAACTACAGTGCTCCTAAGCACCAAACAACCAGCAGAGCTCCTAACACTAAAAGGGAAGACAAGGGAGCCACAAGGGAAAAAAACAGGGAAGCTAAACACAGAAGTCAGAAGTGCTTCAAAAGCACCAAACACAGAAGAGCTTCCAAAGCCCCAAACACAGAAGTGCTTCTAAAGCACCAAACACAGAAGCACCAAACCCAGAAATGCTTCTAAAGAACCAGAGAAGAGCTTCCAAAGCCCCAAACACAGAAATGCTTCTAAAGCACCAAAAGAGGAAGCAGGGGAGCTACAAGGGAAAAGCAGGAAAGCTAAACACATAAGTCACAAGTGCACACTGCACTAACACTGACCTGGCCCTATAGCAAGCGCAAATGCAAACGTTGCAAAGGCCCTGAAGGGAGGAACACCACTTCCATATCAAGGCCCTGCCTGATAATGTCACCACTATCAGACCCAGGCAGACAGCATACTGAAACAGAGCTAGAGCTAACCCAAGCTTAACCCCCACAGCTGCAGTATAGCAGAGCAATTAGAGTCACGCTGGAAGCAACCAGCACACAGAGGCAGCTAGCTCTAGCAACACAGAAAGAAGAAACAGAAGCCAGCACAGAAGCTGACTACCAGAATAAGGTAAGTCTGGGAGAGGTCACGGCCACAATCGTAACAACCAGAAACTCTGAATAATAAAATGAATATTATTATAGATGATTAATATCGAGATTATTGTTTTTCCCAGAATTCTGGGTATGACTCCTAAAGTTTTCCTCAGAAATATTTCCTCAATTATTACTTTAAAAGGAGTGAAGCCTGTGAAAACTGGGATTACTTTAATCAGTGGGATCTGAGTTAGAGACTTAAGTATATGTATTGTTAAATAACTTCTGGTTTTTTAACAGAGGAACTAATGTAATCAGAGTATTTTTTTCTAACTAATATTGGATAATAAGTATGTTTTCAATTAAATGAATTGACTATACACCGTATTGGGCTTGAAGAAGCCAACCAGATGATCAATGTGGAGTAATATCTGGGGATAAACAGGTTAATACCACGTTTTTTTTTCTGTTTACTGTTTAATTGATCTCCTTGTCTTGTCTCACTCTCCCTATTTAGTGGTCTAAGGAAGAGAATAAAATTACCTGATGAAATAATTCCTATATATTACCTTCTCTGTATTTCTGGCAAGTGTTTACGCTGTAAAAATTTAATGGTTATAAATAAAATTAAAAACATAACAAAGAAAGTTGTCAAATATCTTACAAAATCAAAAAAGATCGATTATAAATATAATAAAATCAGCTAAAGCGCAGAGAGTATTTAATGCCGTGATGTAATCTAAGGGAGATCAATTCTTGTATAGCCAGACAGATAACCATTATTATGTTATGGAGGTTAACTCAGGTAGTAGCAAGAAAATAAGCAGTCACTTCAAAGAACTATCAAAGACAATCTGTTTATCTAAGTTTAGAAACAACACCTTGATGTCTTATTCAGATGTAGAGTCCTGGTATAGAAAAGGGGGGTTGGAAAAAGAAAAATGTAGGTAATATGGAAGAGGCTAAAAAGCATGTTTTAGTTGGAGGAATATTTGCTCTGATCACAGGAATTCAATTGAAGGATACTATGTGTTATGATATCCCTACGATAAACGAAAGGGCACCTTTTGTTATAATTATTATAAACGGGAGGAAATATACCTACCATATCAACTATGGTATATCCCAAAGCAGGGGATGCCAAATCTTCTGAATGATCTGAACATACTGCCGTTTTAATTTTTGCAAATGGGAAACGATAATTGTGAAAAAAAAATTGAGTAACGTCACAGAAAAAGCTACGATGTGCATACCCGCTACAAACTGACAAAACTCTCTGCAATCTAACATTAGAAGGGTAAAAACTGGTAACTCATAGTCTCAGACAGACATCGGGAACAAGATGTGAAAGATATCGAGATACAGAAACTATGTGAGAATAAAATCAAACCAAATGCCTTGTTCCAGTGTATGTATAAGCATATATAAGCAAAGATTACATACCTTGAGGAAGACCTTTGTGTAATGAGATAAAAAATGCTGAGCGTAGCTTGTATCTGCAAGTTAGAAGCAAATGGTTTAGGTGAACTGAGACTTTGGTAAGTAGTGTAAAAAGGCGCCAAACCGGACCGGAAATGATGTCACAAATATGATAATTAAATGACGTTAAATGGTATTCTCCATAGCCACGAATGCCTCTGATGCAAGATACAGCGAAGATACTTACCTATAGCAGGTATTCTCTGAGGACAGCAGGCTGATTGTTCTCACATGTGGGTCGGCGTCCATGGCAGCCCAGGAATGGAGATTTTCCAGCAAAATTCATGAAGCGAACAACTAAGGCTGTCCAGAGATAGGCTTACCTTCTACACGGTAATGAAAAGCACTAATTGCACTAAGATGCACTCTTACGGAGTTGGTCTTGAGACCAGACTCTGATAACTGTAGAAGGTATTCAAGCAGGATCTGTGTAGGACAAGAGCGAGGATCTAGGGCTTTGCTGTCACACCAGACATCAAACCTCCTCCATTTCAAAGAGTAACACCTCTTCGTGGAATCTTTTCTGGAAGCAAGCAAGACTCGGGAGACACCCTCTGAAAGACCCAAGGAGGTGAAGTCTACGCCCTCCACATCCAGGCCGTGAGAGCCAGAGACTGGAGGTCGGGGTGCAAAAGCGCCCCCTCGATCTGAGTGATGAGGGTTAGAAAACACTCAAATCTCCACGGTTCTTCGGAGGACAACTCCAGAAGAAGAGTGAACCAAATCTGACACGGCCAAAAAGGAGCAATCAGAATCATGGTTCCGCGATCTTGCTTGAGTTTCAGTAAAGTCTTCCCCACCAGAGGTATGGGAGGATACGCATACAGAAGGCCGTTCCCCCAATGAAGGAGAAAAGCATCTGATGCTAGTCTGTCATGGGCCTGAAGTCTGGAACAGAACTGAGAGACCTTGTGATTGATCTCAGTGGCGAAAAGATCCACCAAGGGGGTGCCCCACTTGGAAGATCTTGCACACTATGCGCGAGTTGAGCGACCATTCCAACCTCACGAGTGATCCTGCTCAACCTGTCGGTCAGACTGTTGTTTACACCTGCCAGATACGTGGCCTGGAGATACATTCCGAAAACGGCGAGCCCCCTGCTTGTTGATGTAGTACATGGCAACCTGATGTCTGAATTTGAATAATTTGATTGGACAGCCGATCTCTGAAAGCCATTAGAGTGTTCCAGACCGCTCGCAACTCCAGGAGATTGATCTGAAGACCGGATTCCCGGAGGGACCAAGATTCTTGAGTGTGGAGCCCATCTACATGCACTCCCCACCCCAGGAGAGCTGCATCCGTTGTCAGCACTTTTAGAGGCTGAGGAATTTGAAAGAGTCGTCCCAAGGTAAAATTGGATCAAATTCTCCACCACCGAAGGGAATTATGAAATTCGGTGGACAGCTGGATCTCATCCTCTAGATTCCCTGCAGCTTGATACCACTGGGAAGCTAGGGTCCATTGAGCAGATCTCATGTGCAAACGGGCCATGGGTGTCACATGGACTGTGGAGGCCATGTGGCCGAGAAGTCTAAACATCTGCTGAGCTATGATCTGCTGACACGCTCGGGCCAAGGAAACTAGGGGCAGAAGATTGTCTGCCCTCGCCTTGGGAAGATAGGTATGAGCCGTCTGTGAATCCAGCAGAGCTCCTATGAATTCTAGTTTTTGAACTGGAAGAAGATGGGACTTTGGGTAATTTATAACAAACCCGAGTAGCTGCAGCAGCTGAATAGTCATCTGCATGGACTGTAGAGCTCCTGCCTCCGAGGTGTTCTTTACCAGCCAATTGTCGAGATAAGGGAACACATGCACTCCCAGTCTGCGTAGCGACGCTGCAACTACTGCCAGGCATTTTGTAAAGACCCTGGGCGCAGACGCCAGACCAAAGAGTAGCACACAATACTGGAAGTGCTGTGTTCCCAGACGAAATCGAAGTATCGGGATGTGTGTATAAGCATCCTTTATGTAAAGAAAGCATAGCCAATCGTTTTGCTGAATCATAAGAAGAAGGGTGCCCAGGGAAACCATCCTGAACTTTTCTCGGACCAGGTATTTGTTCAGGGCCCTTAGGTCTAGGATGGGACGCATCCCCCCCTGTTGTCTTTTGCACAAGGAAGTACCTGGAATAGAATCCCAGCCCTTCTTGTCGACCACATTGGCACTGAGAAGGGCGGAGAGTTCCTCTGCAAGTACCTGCCTGTGCTGGAAGCTGAAGGACTGAGCTCCCGGTGGGCAATTTGGAGGTGTGGAAATCAAATTGAGGGAGTATCCTAGCCGGACTATTTGAAGAACCCACCGATCGGAGGTTATGAGAGGCCACCTTTGGTGAAAAAAGCTTAGCCTCCCTCCAACCGGCAGATCGTCCGGCACAGACACTTTTATAGCGGCTATGCTCAACTGGAGCCAATCAAAAGCCCGTCCCTTGCTTTTGCTGGGAGCTGCAGGGGCCTGTCTAGGCGCACGCTGTTGACGAGAACGAGCGCGCTGGGGCTGAGCCTGAGAAGGCTGTCAAGAAGGTGGATTGTACCTACTCTTATTGTAAGTATAGGGAGCATTCCTCCTTCCCCTGAAAAAACGTCTACCTGATGAGGTAGATGCTGAAGGAGCCCAGTGGGAGAGTTTGCTGAGGGTATTTTCACGCTGGTGGAGCTGCTCAACCACCTGCTCGACTTTCTCACCAAAAATATTATCCCCCTGGCAAGAAACATCCGCAAGCCGCTACTGGACTCTATTGTCCAGGTCAGAGGCACGCAGCCATGAGAGTCTGCGCATCACTATACCTTGAGCAGCAGATCTGGATGCAACATCAAAAGAGTCATAAGCACCCCTGGAGAGGAATTTACGACACGCCTTCAGCTGCCTGACCACCTACTGAAAAGGGAGCTTGTCCACCAAGTCCGCCAGTTGCTTGACATTGTTCCACATATGGATGCTCGTGTAGAGCTGGTACGACTGAATCTTGGACACGAGCATGGAGGACTGATAGGTCTTCCTCCCAAAGAATCCAGGGTTCTAGATTCTCGTCCCAGGGGCGCCGAGGCAAAATCTCTAGAACTCGTGGCTTTCTTGAGAGCGGAATCCACAACCATAGAGTCGTGAGGTAACTGTGATTTCATCAATTCAGGTTCTCCATGAATCCGAAATTGGGACTCAGCTTTTTTGGGAATGGTGGGATTACTAAGTGGTTTCATCCAGTTCCTAAGCAATGTCTCCTTAAGGACATTATGCAAAGGGACAGTGGATGACTCCTTAGTTGGCGAACGATAGTCAAGGACCTCGAGCATCTCAGTCCTGGGCTCATCTTCAGATACCACAGGGAAGGGAACAGCTGTCACGTCTGTGGCCGTGACCACCCTCAGCCTTACCTTCTTTCTGGGGGTCAGCAGCTCTGCTGGCTTCTGTCTGTGTTAGTCTTGTCTCTGTCCTGGTGTGCTGGCTGCTTCCAGCATGAACCTGATTGCTTCACTAGACCTCACCTGTGTGGGCTATGTCTCTCTAGGGAGCCAGCATCTAAGATGGTTGCCACCGGCTCTGTGCCAGCTTCCAAGATGGCTCCTGCTTGTCTTTCCTGTGGGCTCACTTCCTATGTGTGTCAAGCCTCTCTTTGGGGTCAGTGTACTTCCTGTTTCTGTCCTACTGCTGGTGACTCATCAGTGAGAGCCTTCATAAGGAAGAGCTGTGCTTGCAGTCAGGGCCTTTTGCATAAGTGTTATGCTCTTAGGCCAGGTCAGGTTAGTGTCTGCTGCACTACTGCTTAGCCTCTCTCTGGGTTCCAGCCCAGTTTCTTTCTGTGTCTGTGTCTCTGTTGTCCTTCCATGGAGGGGTCTTCCCTGCCACTGTCTGTCTGTGGACTGCGGGTCCTTCCTGGCTTACCCTGTGTTTGGGGTGAAGCCTCTGTTCCTGGCTTACCCTGTGTTTGGGGTGAAGCCTCTACTCCAGGCTTACCCTGTGTTGGGGTGAAGCCTCTGTTCCTGGCTTACCAGGGTTGGGGGTGAAGCCTTTGTCCGGGTTTGTCTCTGTTTGCGAAGCCTCAGCCTTTGTGGGTTCCCCAGTCAGTGTGTGGAACGGCTGTGGCTTCAGACCCTTGGCCTGTTCTTCCTGGTTACTCTGTTTGCTGTGCTGCCTGCCCAAGACCCTTGGCCTGTTATTCCTGGTTTGCTCTCTTTACCCTAAGTCCTGCCTTGCCTAGCCTGTGTGCCTACCCTGCTTGTATATCCTGAGTGTATATCCTGAATCCTGTATCTGTCTAGCTAGTGTGTATTTCCTGGGTGGTTTTCTGTATCCTGTCTCCACCTAGCTAGAGGGTTTACCCTGTGGGTATTCCCGGATCCCCGTTCTGCCTAGTGTGTATGCTGCCCTAGTCCTTGCTCCTGCTAGGCTTCTGTACGCCTTGTGTTCCTTGGTCTGTCTTCTGGGTCTTGCTAGTGGCTGTGCAGCAACACACTGTGTTTAGTTCCTAGTCTGGTCTCCCTCGTGTATCCCCGACCCAGGGTGGGTCCTCTGGATCTTCAGTTCCTGCCTTATCCTGCAAGTCCTGCCGGCCACCTGCACTTCGGAGCTCAACTCCGGAGGAACGGTGGCTAAGTGCAGGTGAAGCTGTTCCTGTTTCGTCTGTTCTAGTTGCCTGCCTTGTACTACTCCAGTCCAGAGTTCCAGTACTGCTCTTCGGGGTATCCAGTTCCAAGGTGGTCTTGCCTGCCGTTGCCGCTCCTCGGCAGTGGCCCAAGGGCTCACGAACTCCAGTCCTGCCTCGAGGACCTGACAGAATGCCAAGGCCCTCGAGAACGCAACAACAGACACAGACATTTCCCGGACAAATGAAGAGAAAGAAAGGCTCTCTGGGGGAGAAAACTTTCTTTCTGGTGAAGGAGTAGGATCAGAAGGAAGACCACAAGACTCCTCGGAAGAGAAATACTTGGGATCTTCCTCTTCATCCCACGAAGCATCTTCCTCGGTATCGGACAAGAGTTCTCTAACTGCAGTCCAAAACTGGGCCCGACTCAACGCCGAGGAACCCCGTCCTCGATGGTGATGCCGAGAAGTCGACTCCCGTGCCAGTGGCGATGAAGCTCCCTCCAGCGACGTCGACGGGGAGTCGACCTGGGTGGCAGCATAGGCCGATGCCGCAAGCGGTACCAGCGTCGGAGACCGCACCACAGGCCTCGAGCCAGCTGCCGCTTCCATCAATGATACTGAGGGCGAAAGCACCCCCCGGTAGGCAGAGTGGCGCAGCAGCCTCTCCAGAAGGCCTGGAAGAATGGCTCGGTTGCACTCGTCTAGAGTCGCTTTCGAGGAAGGCGGTGGAGAAGTCGAACATCGAATCTGTAGAGACAGGTGGAGACCCACTAGACGGCCGCTACTACCAGCTAGTGGTGATGTCTGCACGCCATTACCTGCGCTCCCTGATGTCGATGCCATCCCCAGTGCCGATGTCGACGCCAAGGAATCAGTCGGAGCTCCGAAGAGCTCTTCTCGACGCCTGTGTCCGCCTTTTCAAGCTGAGACACAACTTACAAGTGTCTGGGCGATGGTCAGGCCCAAGGCACTAGATGCACAACGCGTGCGGATCAGTACCCGAGATCGACCGCTGGCACTGAGCACACTTTTTGAAGCCACTGGGAGTCTTCGATGACATGGGTGGAAAAATTGCGGCGGCGAAATCAAAGGCTGATGTGCCAACAGAGGGGCACAAAATGAGAACCGCGACAAAATTGAAAGGAAACTTAAAAGGGGGGGGGGGGGGTTGTTTTTTAAACTGGAAAAAAAGAAAAAGACAAAAAAGGCGACTTAAAACAAAAAGAAAGTGCGAATAAAGAGCGCGAAGACGCCAAAGTCTTTCTCTGGGCCTGAGGGAGAGAGACCGACACGCAGCCACTCTCCTCCGCGGAAAAAGAAAAACTGAGGCGGGAATGGACGCGCGCAAGTCTGGAAGATGGCCGCAAAGCTCTATGGATTTTTACTGGAAAAATCTCCGTTCCTGGGCCGCCGTGGACGTCGACCCACATGTGAGAACAAGCAGCCTGCTTTATCCTCTGAGAATTATAGTTAATAAATAGGAGCTAAATAAAATGTACATCATAGCCTATAAGTGGTATCCACTATGAAATAGTTGTCTACCAGACGTTAACACCTCAACAACATGCCCTATCTCTAGTAACGCACTCCTCCATCTGAAGAAGGCCACCGCCATCCAGAAACCACAGTAGATAGAAAATCAAACAACTGTCACAATACCAAATAGACCGATCATGCTGGGAAGCCCCACATCTTGGGTAGAACAACCCCATACATAAGGCACCGTAGAAATCACCAAAAGGAAAGGCTCCCCAGTGTGAGATAAAACGCAGCCCCGATAAAACAAATATATGTCAAATAAATATGAATGAAAAAAATAGGAACTAAAAATAAAATATAATATATTAAAAAATGATAAAACAAAAGATGTAGTTAAGACAAAAAAATATTAACGAGAAAGATCATATATATATATATACTTATACAGATAAAACAAACATACCTATTTATCATAGAGCATGAACAGAATTTGTAATGGTAAGGGGTACCTTGTGTACATACACAAGTCAAAGGAAAAGATACCTACTTAACATTAAAACATGATAAACAAAAAAATATTTAAAAAAATATACTCAGATTATAATAATTGTCGAAAAACCTAAATGAAAAAGTAAACATATGAAAGAATCCTTCCTTGTCATTATAATATGATGATACACTATAATGTATAAGTGTCCCATGTGTATATCTTCTCTTATTAGCTTTAAAAATCTTGAGAACCAGGAACCAGTGCCCTTATGCTATATACTGGCAAGACCACCAGAGCAATCAAAACTTGAATTATAGAACACAGAAGTTGCATCAACAGAAAAATTAAAAGCGCACCTCTGATGGGTCATTGGATAACAGCAAATCACAGTATCTCTGATCTAGCATTCCTGGTTCTCAAGGTTTTTAAAGCTAATAAGAGAAGAGGCAACATTGATACTCTCCTGTTAAGAGAGGCACAGAGACTGATTTATGAGTTACATACATTAGCACCAACAGGCCTTAATAATGATATGGATTTTACTGTCTTTTTATAAAGGTTTTTTTTACTAAGGACTCCTGCATATAAAAATCATATTTCTTAAGTATTACATGTTATTGTCCATTTTTTATGTTTTATATTTTATTTTTCATTATGTATTTGTTGTTTTATTTTTTTATATTTATTTTTATTATTTTATTTTGTAGGATATTTTCCTTTTATATTTTGATTGTTTAGTTTATTTTGATTATGATTGTTAGTATGATATATATATTATAATGACAAGGAAGGATTCTTTCATATGTTTACTTTTTCATTTATCAGTTATTAATTTATTAATTCTTTAGGTTTTTCCACAATTATTATAATTTGAGTATATTTTTTTTAAATATTTTTTGTTTATCATGTTTTAATGTTAAGTAGGTATCTTTTCCTTTGACTTGTGTATGTACACAAGGTACCCCTTACCATTACAAATTCTGTTCATGCTCTATGATAAATACATATATTTGTTTTATCTGTATAAGTATATATATATGATCTTTCTCATTCATATTTTTTGTCTTAACTACACCTTTAGTTTTATCATTTTTATATATTATATATTTTATCTTTAGTTCCTATTTTTTCATTCATATTTAATCGACATATCTTTGTTTTATTGGGGCTACGTTTTATCATCTCACACTGGGGAACCTTTCCTTTTGGTGATTTCTACGGTGCCTTATGTATTTTTTTAGTAAGTGAGAATATTTTCCTAGCCTGTCTATGCTGCATGGGGTTATTCTACCCAAGATGTGGGGCTTCCCAGCATGATCGGTCTATTTGGTATTGTGACAGTTGTTTGATTTTCTTTCTACTGTGTTTTCTGGATGGCGGTGTCCTTCTTCAGATGGAGGAGCACGTTACTAGAGATAGGGCATGTTGTTGGGGTGTTAACGTCTGGTAGACAACTATTTCATAGTGGATACCACTTATAGGTTATGATGTACGTTTTATTTAGCTTCTATTTTTTAACTATAAGTATCTTGCATCAGAGGCATTCGGGGCTATGGAGATACCATTTAACGTCATTTAATTATCATATTTGTGACATTTCTGGTCCGGTTTGGTGCCTTTTTACACTACTTAACCAAAGTCCCGGTTCACCTACGCCATTTGCTTCTAACTTGCAAATACAAGCTACGCTCAGCATTTTTTATCTCATTACACAAAGGTCTTCTTCAAGGTACATAATCTTTGCTTATATATACATTCGGTTTGATTTTATTCTCACACAGTTTCTGTATCTCAATACCTTTCACATCTTGTTCCCGATGTCTGAGACTACGAGTTACCAGTTTTTACCCTTCTAATGTTAGATTGCAGAGAGTTTACCTGTTTGTTACATTTGTATCTCACATTATCCCACCTATTTGCAGGCTCAATGTGGCTTACATAGTACCAGAGATACGTTCGCAGACTCCGGTGTGAACAAATACAATGTGATGTTTTGGCAAAATAAAGTTCACGTGGAACAGTCAGCAGAGGAGTTGTGTTGTGTCCATTACGTACTTTAGTTTGTTGTGTTGCAGAGATCAGGCATTTAAGTTGGATCGGTAGGGTATGCCTTTTTAAACAGGTTAGTTTTTAGTGATTTCAGGAAGTTTAAGTGGTCGTATGTTGTTTTCAAGGCTTTTGGTGATGCGTTCCACAATTGTGTGCTTATGTAGGAAAAAACTGGATGAGTAGGTTGATTTGTATTTAAGTCCTTTGCAGCTTGGGTAGTGCAGATTTAGATATGTTCGTGTTGATTCGGATATGTTTATGGTTGGTAGGTCAATGAGGTCTGTCATGTATCCTGGGGCTTCACCGTATATAATTTTGTGAACCAGGGTACAGATTTTGAAGGCAATATGTTCTTTGATTGGGAGCCAGTGTAGTTTTTCACAGAGGGGTTTTGCGTTTTCAAATCACGTTTTTCCAAATATAAGCCTGGCTGCTGTGTTTTGAGCGGTCTGAAGTTTCTTTAGGGTTTGTTCTTTCCATCCTGCATAAATTCCATTGTAGTAGTCTCCGTGGCTTAATACCATTGATTGTATCAGGTTGCGAAATGTTTCCCTCGGGAAGAATGGTTCCACGTGTTTGAGTTTCCACATTGAGTTGAACATTTTCTTTGTTGTGGATTTCACTTGGCTCTCTAGTGTTAGGTTACGGTCTATTGTAACGCCAAGGATTTTCAGGCTGTCTGATATAGGGAGTTTGAGATAGAGCCGAATGAGCCATTTAGTCTGTCAGTTTGTAGCGGGTATGCACGATCTTAGCTTGTCTGTGACGTTGCTCAATTATTTTTCACAATTATCGTTTCCCCTTTAGCAAAAATTAAAACGGCGGTACGTTCAGATCATTCAGATGATTTGGCATCCCTGCTTGGGGATATACAAAAATGTAGTTGATATGGTAGTATATTTCCTCGTTTATAATGATTATAACAAAAGGTGCCCCTTTCGTTTATCGAAAGGGATGTCATAACAGATATTATCCTTCAATTGATTCCTGTGTTCAGAACAAATATTCCTCACAACTAAACACACTTTTTTAGTCTCTTCCACATTACCTACATTTTTCCTTTTTTCCAGACCCCTTTTTCTATACCAGGACTCTACATCCAAATACAGACCATCAAAGGTTTGTTTCTAAACCTTAGATAAACAGTTGTCTTTGATAGTTCTTTGAAGTGACTGCTTATTTTCATGCTACTACCTGAGTTAACCTCCATAACATAATAATGGTTATCTGTCTGGCTATACAAGAATTGATCTCCCTTAGATTACATCACGTGCATTACATACTCTCTCCGCTTTAGCTTATTTTATTATATTTTATCGATCTTTATTTGATTCTGTAAGATATTTGACAACTTTGTTATATCGTCCGCACTTTTTATACAATACTTTTATAACTTGTGCACATATCTTAAGTCTGAATTTTTATATTTTTGTTTCTCTTTGTCATAGCCTATTTATATTACACTAGACACGATCTCTTAAATTATACAATGTTTTGAATTTGCACATATGCTTTAAGACTGTCTTTTTACTATTTACATTTTATATTTATATTTAATAGGCTCTTGTTTTTTCTCCTAGCTTTGTGTTTAAGTAGTTGTTTTTTTAAGTTTTATTTATAGATTCATTTTTAGCATTGTAGTTTATTATCTATTATGTATTATGTATGGTCCCTTTATGTATATTTATGTATGATCCATATATGTTTTTTAGACTCCTGAGGCAGGCCTGTGGCTGAAACACAGATCTGTGTCGAGTCTGCAATAAAGTTCACTTGTGTTCAGCTTAGTTGCCCCAGTCTCTGGAGTCATTGGTCCACTTCCCACTCTTTTTTTGTGTATTCTCTTCGTGGGATTTTGTTGTTTATCCACCTAGGTGGATTGCCTATCCCTATGGCAAGATTGAGTGACCAGGGCATCCGTGCTCTACATTATCACTGCTGCAATAACAGCAGTAGGAACACCTTTAATTCCTAATACATTTACTATTATGTGGCTGCACTCACCCCCCTCCCCAAGACAGCTGCAGAATCAGAGGAGGACACCATCCCCTGGGACTATTAGGATGCTGATTAACCAAAACATCAGCCTGATCCTAAGTGTAATAACTGACCCCCAAATAAGTGGCAGTGCTTTTCTTTATGTTAACACAGGCCTGAAGTATTTAGCAATGTTTTTTAAAGATTTTTACAGTTTCGAGAATAATTCTATAGGGAGCTGCCTAACGCAGCAAGAAAGTGCATAAATGCTGGTATTCATCATATATGTTCACACAAACACAAATGACAAGAATACCAGCTAAGTACCATTCTGCAAACACAAGTGCATGTGCTATAGTGTGTAGTTTACTGGGGGGGGTTCACATAGGCAGTTTGGGCAGGGAATGGGAGGGACACACCGTTTCATATGCAGATTATGCTATAATGTGTGAATACTTTACCAATATAGGCGTGAGCATTTACACCAGCTCTATGGCTGAAGTAAGTGATCATAACTAGAATATTGGCACTTTCTTGGCATGTTACATTGGTATTCAATAAAGAAAAGTAGGTGCCTACTTCTTTATAGAATAGGCTCACAGTAAGTACATCACAGGCACCCCTTTATAGAATTACTCTCTTTCTGCCTGGAGGAGGAGAGTGTGTATATACACTAATTTTTACTTCTTTTCCCAGCTTTGTCTTTCCCATCTCCCCAAAGTTCACAATCCAAGCCTGAGCTATCTGTAACAAGGATTCTTCGTCTATATCTTCAAAAATAGGTGGCAGGAGGAAAGCTGCTATCTTGCCTATCACTATCAAATTAGTGTCTGCTCAGCACTGCTTCATACTTTGGCCTGTATGTGGACAGAAAATGATATTGCACAAATCTGCCATGATTTTGACAATGATGGGAAAAGACAGCAGAAGGTAAGGAACCTCTCTTTCTACCTATGGAGGGATACTGGTGGATCAGAGAGCCTTGAAAAAGACTGAGCGTAGTCTTCTAGAGCTGTGGATTGACAGCACTGTTTTGCTGGCAGAGCAGCACAGTTATTCGAATCTGTGTGGATTTGTTGTTGTGTCATGAAGACAAGTTAACACAATGGATCCTAGGATAGGGGGTTGACATGCTAGCCCTTTCTCTGCTTGCAAAATCTGAAAAGAAAATGACTGCAATATTTCTGAATGCCTTACACACTTGTCAGATTCAGTGGACTCGGTGAAGGGGGGGGGGGGGGGCGGTGATGCTGGCCATGGGATTGTGGCATCCTTGGTTTTTCATCTGGAAAATTGGAAATAGATATGTTGAAATGTATAAACTTTATTCCGCATATGGATTGACAGGTGCTGTACCTCTATTGTCACTATAGATGCTATAGGAGTACCAAGAGGGGTACTTGATCAATTTAAAGCCAGAAATCATTGTTGTACTTACATTATTCCCTATGTTCGGGGGTTTGTCTTAAGCCTCCTTGTTATTACTCTCAGAGAGAGAGTGGCCTAGTGGTTAGGGTGGTGGACTTTGGTCCTGAGGAAATGAGTTCGATTCCCAGCACAGGCAGCTCCTTGTGACTCTGGGCAAGTCACTTAACCCTCCATTGCCCCATGTAAGCCGCATTGAGCCTGCCATGAGTGGGAAAGCGCAGGGTACAAATGTAACAAAAATAAATAAAATAAAATAAACTACATTTCCACCATAAATTTTGTGTAGGACTACTGCTGTTTATTTTACATATTTTACTTTTATTGCCTGTAACGCAAGTACACCTCTTTTATTAAGGAAGATATTTATTCTGTTTATGCTGTTTAATTGAACTATTATACGTTTCTTTTCAGTTTGTTACATTTTGCCAATTTGTATAGACAGGTTTAGATTGGGTTTTTTTCATTTTTAAACTGTTGTACCTTTTATTATTGGACCTTGAGTGGTAACTAAGCAGACTGTCTTCTACTGTTGATGATTTCTTAATCATCAAGAGAGAAATGAATTGATTTGCTTCATTTTCTGTACAAAGGAAGAAGAAGATTGTGTTCCTATGTATATTCCAAAAACACTATAACTCAACAGTGCCTTCATATACGATCTAGATCTATTACACTCAAAGTTTTGCCATTATCTTCCTCATAATTATAAGACTGCTGTTTAACCTGCAGTAGTTATTCATTATTTGGCCAATATTAACCCTTTTTAAATGCTACAATTAAATATTTCTTCCCTAATAATACTAGTTTTTAGCTATATTTATACAAAGTTTGACTAATGATCAGCTTTGTGTTTCAATAATTTTTATTGGAGAAATTCCAGAACAACATTTCCAGCAAGCATTTTATCATTACATTCAACTAGCTTGGTTCGTTGCCTCTGCTGGGAAAAATAAACACGATTTACATCAGATATGAACTGCTCCAGTAACTTTTTACATTCTCCCCCTACCCCCTCTCTCTTTCACAGGTTCATTCCACAGTCCGTGTGCTCTTACTATCTTGCGTTAGCATCCATGTTACATGTTCATTATTTGCCCCCTAGCATGGGGTGTCAGTGTCAGCCAAAAGGGGGTCCAGCAGTTCCAAAAGGCGTTTGTGGACAGTGGTTTTTGATCTCTCAAACTCGTTCTGTCAGTTCGTAACAGGTGGATCATCTGCCCTCTCCATTGAGACACCATGGGGCCTTCCGATGACAGCCAGGCCAACAAAATTGTTTTCTTCGCCACCATTATAGTTCTGGCGATGAATGAGCGGCACCCCCTTGGCAGGCGGCCCGCTAACCGCGGTTGTCCAAACAGGAGCTTGACTTCTGCTTTCCATTGTATGTCCCAGATCACAGCAATCTGTTGGGTCAGTTCTTTCCAAAACTTGCCAACACGCAGGCATCTCCAAAACATGTGGCCTAATGATGCCCCTTCCGCTTTGCACTTGGGGCATGCTCCATCCGGCGATAGTCCCATATGAAATGCTCGTCTAGGAGGGATATGAACTTAAATTGTAGTTCCCAATAATATGTTTGGTCCGTGCTCTTACGGTACCCAAGAAGGTCTTCCTTCACCATTGCCGCCAAGATTTCTGTCCCTAGCTCCGCACTCCACAGGCTCAATAGTGTCTCAAAGTCTGGTTCTTTTGCCATGTCCTTTAAATGCCTGTGATAGTATGTCAATGGGACTTTCTGTTGTGCCCCCAACGAGAGCGCAGAACCCAGCTCTTCCTGCACATCTTCTGCCATTGCCTCCTGCGGGGAAACTGGTGATATAGTGCTGTAGTTGGTAGTAATGGAGCCAATCTGCTGAGCTTAAGCAGAACTGTGCATGGAGCTCTGCCCAGGGTTTGATCTTGCCCTCTGTATATATCACCTGTAATAGGTACTCTAGTCCTTTAGCCCTCCAACGAGCGAAAGCTATATGATTTTGACCCGGCGGGAATTCTGGGCTGCCGCAAATTGGAAGATAAGGAGTCACACGAGACGAGAATCTGTGGTGTCGGAACAACCAACGCCATGCCGCTGGCAAAAGCCGCGCTGCAACCAACAGACTGAGTTCTTCCCTGCTTCCCCCGTGCAGCAGGTGGCTAATATGGTTCTGCCCAATCTCTTGTAGTTCCAGGCGGGTGGGGGTGAAATATTGTGTTTGCCTTAGCCAGTCATTCAAATGTCTCAGTCCGCTTGCTATCGTCATATAACGTAAGTTTAAGAGTCCCATGCCTCCATATTCCACCGGTAAATGAAGAGTGGTCAGCGCTATTCTTGGTTTTTTCTTGGCCCACAAAATGCCTGTAGGATCTTATTAAGCCTCTTTTCGTCTGCCCAGGTCAAGTATAGGGGCAGTGTCTGAAACACATACATCCACCGGGGCACTATCACCATGTTGTATAAAGCTATCCTGCCCAAAAGTGACAAGGGGAGTCCCTGCCACATCTGCAGGTTAAGTCTCGTGTCATTCATCAGCTTTCTCACGTTCCAATCATACACTTGTGGGAGCTCTCGAGGTATTCTAACTCCCAGGTACTTTACTACCTCTGCCTCCCACTCTATAGGCAAGGTCAACCACTGTCTTATGGCATCGCCCTGTAAGACTTCCAGGGCCTTAGATTTTTGTATGTTCAATGTATAGCCTGACAGTGTCCCAAAATCCTGAATCACCTTTAAGATCCTGGGGATTGCCCGCTCGGGGTCCTGGGTGATCACCAGTAGGTCATCAGCAAATGCCAGAGCTTTAACCATACCTCCTGCTAGTGGCAGCCCCTAATCCCCCCATCCTCCTGTAGCACGCAGAGCAAGGGTTCCATTGCCAGAACAAAGAGGAGGGGGGAGAGCGGGCATCTCTGTCGAGTCCCTTGTCGGATCTCAAATGGGGCTCCCTTCACTCCATTTACCAACACTGCTGCCCGGGGACCAGAGCACAATGCCCTCAATGTGTCTTCAAACCACCCCTGGACTCCCATATATGTCAACAGCCCGAACAGGTATCCCCAGTCCACTTTGTCAAACGCCTTTTCGGCATCTAGGCTAAGTATCAATGCAGGTTCCTGTTCTTGCTGGCATTTTGCCATCGCCAAAAGTAAGTGCCTGACATTGTTGCCCGCCTGTGTGTTCCTCACGAAACCCACTTGCTCCTCTCCTATGAGATCAGGGAGTAGGTGTCCCAGGCGTGTTGCAAGAATTCGGGCCAAAAGTTTTACATCAACATTAATCAGGGAGATGGGCCTATAAGATCCCGGCTGTGTTTCGTTTTTTCACGACTTAGGTATCAGTGTTATCAGGGCCTCATTCGCGTAGGGGGGAATTCCCTGTCCTCAATTGTCTGTTCCAAATGTCTTCCCAACGCCTCCAGCCCCGGCAGGGTCTTGTAGTATTCTCCCATGAAGCCATCCGGCCCTGGAGCAGAGCTCAAGGCCAGGGCTTTTATGGTGTCTTGTAGTTCCTGCCCTGTTAATGGGCTGTTTAATAGGTCTATGTGTCGTGGTTGAAATTTGGGCAGGCCTACCTGCTCTAAGTAGCTCGGCAATCTTCCCGTGTCCCGAGTTGGTGTGCCCCCATAGAGTGTGCTAAAGTAACTGTGAAAGATCTTCCCTATGTCCTCGCTTTTGTGCTTTATCGCCCCGCCAGGGTCTTGGATTGCTGTTATTATTTTCGCGGAGCGTCACACTGCCACCAGCCTCGCCAATAGGGCACCTGCCTTATTACCAAACCTCTGGAGTCTGCATTTATAGTAGGTTAGCGATCTGATGGTTTGCTTATGAATTAAGGTGTTAAGTGTTACCTGGGCCACTAAATACTGTTCTTTAGTAACTTCATTCGGGGAGCTTTTGTATTTTCGTTTGGCCTTCTGAAGTTGTGCTTCCAAGTGTAAAATCGCCCTCGCCTGCTTTTTCTTACGCGCCTGTACAAAAGCTATAATGTCTCCCCGTAAGACCGCTTTGGAGGCCATCCAATAAAGTTTTGGGTTGGTCATGTGTTGTCTGTTAAACCTCTCATATTCCCCCCATCTTGCATGTAAGTATTGTGTAAATTCCCTGTCTCCATGCAGGTACTCCGGGTATCTCCACCCCCCCCCCCCTTGATATTGGTAGTGTTCTGGATCTTCCAACTCCATCCATATGAGCGCGTGATCCGAGATCTCTATAGGCACTATTCCAGTGTCACTCACCCATGGGAAGGCTAGTCTGTCTACTAGAATGTAATCTATTCTCGTGCTGGTGCCATGGGCCCTCGACAGATGCGTATAGTCTTTTGTTTCTGGGTGCAGGACCCGCCACGCATCTACCATGTTCAAGGTGCGCATAAATGTTGGAAGCGCCCGTTTTTTACTCACTCCATGTGGCACCTCTCTGGGGTTCGTTGTGTCCATCCCCGGGTCTGCTATTAAGTTAAAATCTCCACACACTAGCAGCTTCAACGCTGGGGAGGGGGCGCATTGCTTTACTATGGCTTGGAAAAAAAGATGGTGTGTAAGTATTTGGTCCATAGAAAGAAACCACCAGGAATTCCCTATTCTGGAGCCACAGGCATACTATGACATATCTCCCTTGGATGTCTGCTTTAATGAGCTTTGCCTTTGCCGCTACTCCTTTTCTTACTAGAATCGCTACACCCCGTTTCCTACCCTCTGCCGAGAACACCTCCCCCACCCATGCTCTTTTCAACTTGCTGTGTTCCTCCTCCGTGAGATGCATCTCCTGAAGGCAGGCGATGTCCGCCTTATGCCTCTGTAAGGCCTGTAAGTTTTTCGATCTTTTCACTGGTGTAGCTATGCCTCCTACATTCCAAGAAATAATGTGAGTCACCCTAACCATCCCGGTTGATTGATTGTGACAATTTGTGTATTACTCTCAACTTCGGCATCTGGGGTTTGGGCGCCCAGCCTTGCCCGAACGCCCGTTGAACTGCGGTTGGCAGCAGGTTCTAACCATTGCCCTGCTCTCTGGTGTCTGCGGGTCTTCCCTTTGTATGTGGATTTAGTTGGTCTGCAATCCCCTGTTAGGCTAAGTTGTATCGTCCTCCACTCTTTCTGTCCTCTTCCCTTTCCTGCCCTTCTTGACTGGGGACTCCTCCTGTGAAGCTACCCCCCTACCACTTCCTCCCCCCTCCTCCCCACCCCTTCCCTCACAGTTCCTACCCCCCTCCTCCCCCACCCCTCATCCTCGACCCCATAGTAACCCCATCCACCCTATGGTGCAAGATCGTGGGTCTCCCCCCCCCCCCCCCCCCCAGCATGAAACATCAAACCTTTACCCTGCGTCTCATTATCCCACTGTTTATTAATAGCCCCAGTGTGCTTCCCTTCTGGGCCAGTTACTCATTGCAGTCCAATATGACCCTTTTATTCACATGTATATCTCCATCCCGTATCTACAAAATCGGTACCTCATTCATTCGGTGGTATAGGCTCAGGGTACATTGTCTTCAGCTACTAGGTAGTCTTTGAGGCTATTTTGCGCTTCTTGCGGTGAGTGGAAGAGTTTTCAAACTCCATTTTGGAGAACCTCGAGTTGCGCTGGGTAATTAAGCATAAATCTTCTTTTTTACGCCGCAAGAGTTTTACAAATCGGTCCAAAGGTGCGCCGGCACTCCTGTAGCGCTACTGAGTAATCCTGAAAGATTTTTATGTTGGTTCCATCAAATGCAAGTGAGTCCCACTTTTGCCGCGATCCACGTAGTATCTCCATCTTGTGGATAAAATTGTGAACTTTTACAATGACAACACGGGGTCGCCCTCCACCATTGACTTTGCGGCTGAGTCTGTGTGCCCGCTCCAGACACAGAGGCCCTGCGCTGTCGGACAGCGCAAACTCTTCCTTGAACCACCTTTCCAATTGCGTCTGCAGCTGGCAATCGGGGACTGACTCAGGGATCCCCACGAGTCTTGTTTGACCTTCTCAAACGATTTTCGAGGTCATCCAGTTGTTGGGTCTGTGTGGCGACCAGCTTCTGTAAGCTTTGCACTTGTTCTTGCAGGGTGCGCTCCGCATCCTCCACTGCCACTATCTGCCCCTGCAGGTCCCCCGTCCTCCGGGTCGTGTCCTCCAGCAGATTTTCCACAGCGGCAAGCTGCTCGGAAAGCTGGGTGAACTGGGGGGCCATAGCAGATTTTACTGCCTCCGTTAACTGGGTAAGTTGTGAGGGAGTGAACAGTGACGGTGGCGTCGGTGTCAGGCTGCCCGCCATATTGGATTCGCTGGCCCCGTGCTGATTCTCCGCGTCTTTCTTCACCGCCTTCCCTGGCATGTCTTTCTCCACTCGGACCAGGTATTCCATATACCTATGCTATTTTGGGTTGAAAATCGCCACTTCCTGGCTTGCTTTCTGCAGTTTTAAGGCTGCTGGGGGAGGGTTCCTCGAGAGCTAGAGAAACACGTCCTCTCCTCTCACTCCATCACGTGATCTGATCAGCTTTCGAAACCTGGTACAATCCCTGGTACTAAGTCACCTGGACTATTGCAACTCACTCTACGCTGGCTGTAAAGAAGGTAAAATTATGTATCATACCTGATAATTTTCTTTCCATTAATCATAGCTGATCAATCCATAGACTGGTGGGTTGTGTCCATCTACCAGCAGGTGGAGATAGAGAGCAATCCTTTTGCCTCCCTATATGTGGTCATGTGCTGCCGGAAACTCCTCAGTATGTCGATATCCAAGCTCCATCCGCAGGACTCAGCACTTTGAGAATTACACCCACAAAGGGACACTCTGCCCAGCTCACCACCGCCGAAACGGGGGAGGGGAATTAGCCCAGCTCATCCCCACACAAGTGGGGGAGGGGAATCCATCCAGCTCATCCACGCGGAGCGGGGGAGGGACACCACACCCGCCGATGCGGGGGGATCTGGCTTATCCTGCAACCGCAACCGCGGGAGGAGCTGACTGACCCTAACACCACCGAAGCGGGAGGGGTACAAAGCTGCCCTACTGCCGCACGAAGCGGGAGGGAGCGCCGGCAGAATTTAAGTCTCAATCCAGCCCCGTAAAACGGAGGGGAGAGGAATGCAGCAGCTCACTGTAACACAAATTCGTCTCAACTCTTGAAGAATCCATTGAAAAACTTGAACACGAAGTCCTCCTGAACAGGAACTGAAGACTAAACTTGAACCTGAAATGCAACCAGAATATAAACAATACAGATATCTGGGAGGGGCTATGGATTGATCAGCTATGATTAATGGAAAGAAAATTATCAGGTATGATACATAATTTTACCTTCCATATCATCATGCTGATCAATCCATAGACTGGTGGGATGTACCGAAGCAGTACTCACCCAGGGCGGGACATAGAAATCCCTGACCGCAACACTGAAGCTCCAAACCGGGCCTCCGCCCGAGCACCCACAGTCAAGCGGTAATGCCTGGAGAAGGTATGGGCCGATGCCCAAGTTGCTGCCTTGCAAATCTCTTCCAAGGAGACGGACCCGGCCTCTGCCATCGAGGCCGCCTGAGCTCTAGTGGAGTGAGCCTTCAGCTGGATAGGCGGCACCTTCCCCGCGGCCACATAAGCCGCTGCGATGGCTTCCTTGACCCATCTTGCCACTGTAGGCTTAGCAGCCTGCAGACCCTTACGAGGACCTGCAAACAAGACAAACAGATGATCCGACTTCCGGAAATCATTGGTCACTTCCAAGTATCTGATGATGACTCGTCTTACATCCAGATATTTGAGAGCAGAGTATTCCTCTGGGTAGTCCTCCCTACGAAAGGAAGGGAGACAGAGCTGCTGATTCACATGGAAGCGAGAAACAATCTTGGGCAGGAAGGAAGGCACTGTGCGAATAGGCACTCCTGCCTCAGTGAACTGCAGAAAGGGCTCTCGACATGAGAGTGCCTGGAGCTCGGAAACTCTTCTGGCTGAAGTGATAGCCACCAAAAAGACTGCTTTCAACGTCAGGTCTTTCAGAGATGCCCTTGACAAGGGTTCAAAAGGAGGCTTCTGCAAGGCTCTTAGCACCAGGTTGAGATTCCACGCAGGCACCACTGAGTGCAGAGGAGGGCGCAGGTGATTAACTCCCTTGAGAAAGCGCACCACATCTGGCTGCGAAGCCAGGGAAGCACCCTTCAGGCGGCCCCTGAAGCAAGCCAGAGCCGCTACCTGGACTTTAAGGGAACTGAGCGACAGGCCTTTCTCCAGACCTTCTTGCAGGAACGCCAACACTGAAGAAACTGGAGCAGTGAAGGGAGAAAGTGAGCCTGCTTCACACCACGCTGGAAAGGTACGCCAAACCCTGGTGTAAGCAGTAGAAGTAGAGCGCTTCCTCGCTCTCAGCATAGTGGCGATGACCTTGTCTGAGAAGCCCTTCTTTCTCAGACGCTGCCGCTCAATAGCCAGGCCGTAAGACCAAAGGGGGAGGGATCCTCCATCACCACGGGACCCTGATGCAACAGGCCCTGCTCCACTGGCAGCCGCAGAGGATCGTCCACTGAGAGCCTGATCAAGTCCGCATACCAGGGACGTCTGGGCCAGTCCGGACCCACCAGGATTATCTGGTCCGGATGCTTTGCCACCCGGTCTAGCACCCTGCCCAACATGGGCCAGGGCGGGAACACATAGAAAAGCTCCTGTGTCGACCACTGTTGGAGAAGAGCATCTACTCCCAGGGATCGAGGGTCCCGTCCTCTGCTGAAAAAGCGCGGCACTTGGCAATTGGCCGATGACGCCATCAGATCTAGGCTCGGCTGGCCCCAGCGCTTCGTGATGTCCAAGAACGCCTGAGCAGATAGCTGCCACTCTCCAGGAGCTTCCGCCCACTGGCATAGATTCATGGCCTCCTTGGCTAGAGGGGCGCTCTTGGTACCTCCCTGGCGGTTGACATAGGCCACAGCCGTGGCATTGTCCGACAGGACCCGTACTGGCTTCAACGCCAGTACCGGAACTCCAAAAGCGCCAACCGAATGGCTCTGAGTTCCAGGAGGTTGATAGACCACTTTGCCTCTGCAGGAGACCAGAGCCCCTGCGCTGTCCTTCCCAAGCAGTGGGCTCCCCAGCCCGACAAAGAGGCGTCCGTCGTGACGACAATCCACTCCGGGGTCACCAGAGGCATTCCTGCAGACAACTTGACTGTCTGCAGCCACCAGCTCAGCGCCTTGCGCACTGCTGGGTCCAAGGGAAGGCGCACAGCATAATCCTCCGACACCGGAGTCCAGCGCTGCAGCAGAGAGTGTTGTAGTGGTCTCATATGAGCCCTGGCCCAGGGCACTACTTCCATCGTGGCCGTCATAGAGCCCAACAGCTGCACATAGTCCCAAGCCCGAAGAGGAGAGGCTACTAGGAACTGGTCCACCTGAGCCTGAAGTTTGACAATCCGATTGTCCGGCAGGAACACTCTGCCCACTTGGGTGTCGAATCGAACTCCCAGATACTCCAGGGACTGAGTCGGGCGCAGCTGGCTCTTCTCCCAGTTGATGATCCACCCCAGGGAGCTCAAAAGAGCAATCACCCGGTACACAGCTTTGCCGCACTCTGCATAAGAGGGGGCTCGGATCAACCAGTCGTCCAGATAAGGATGGACTTGTACTCCTTCCTTTCGCAGGAAGGCCGCGATGACCACCATTACTTTGGAAAAGGTCCGCGGAGCAGTAGCCAACCCGAAAGGGAGGGCTCTGAACTGGAAGTGTCGTCCCAGGACTGCAAAACGCAGAAAGCGTTGATGAGGAGGCCAGATGGGAATATGCAGGTACGCTTCCTTGAAGTCCAAGGAAGCCAAGAACTCCCCTGCCTTCACTGCCGCTATAACAGAGCGGAGAGTCTCCATGCGAAAGAGCCGCACTTTCAAGGCCCGATTGACCCCTTGAGGTCGAGGATAGGCCGGACAGAATCTCCTTTCTTTGGTACCACAAAGTAAATGGAGTAACGTCCCTTGCCAATCTGATTTTCTGGCACCGGAACGACCGCACCCAGGCAGATCAGGTTGTCCAAGGTCTGCTGCACTGCCACAGCTCTGACCGGAGACTTGCAGGGAGAGAGTACAAACCCGTCTCTTAAGGGTCGGCAGAACTCTAACTTGTAGCTGTCTCTGATGACTTCCAGAACCCAAGCATCTGAAGATACCCTGGTCCACTCGCCCAGAAACGAGGACAGGCGTCCTCCAATCTGCACTGGGCCATGGACCAGGGCCCCGTCATTGGGTACGAGACCCTGGGGGAGGACCGGAGGGCGCACCTCCGGGACGGCGGTCTCTGCGAAAGGAATGCTGCTTGGGGGAGAAGTTCCTTTTGAAGGAAGAGGGAGCAGAGGAGCCCGACTTGCCCGGGCGGTACCGACGGGCTTCCTGAAACCGTCCTCTGGAGATACCGGGGCGAGCACTGGCCCGAGCCCTGACCTCTGGTAACCTCTTGCCCTTAGACGTGCTGAGATCGGTCACGATTTTTTCCAGCTCGACCCCAAAGAGCAGCTTGCCTTTAAAAGGCAACTTAGCCAGGCGGGACTTAGAGGCGTGGTCCGCAGACCAATGTTTCAGCCAAAGCCAGCGATGCGCAGAGACTGTCTGAGCCATACCTTTAGCCGAGGCTCTCAAGACATCATACAGTAAGTCTGCCAAATAAGCCAAGCCCGATTCCAGGGCCGGCCAATCAGCCCTCAAGGAAGGATCCGAGGGGGAAGCCCGCTGCACCATCGTCAGGCACGCCCTGGCCATATAGGAGCTGCAAACTGAGGCCTGCAAACTTAAGGCAGCCGCCTCGAAGGACGAACTTAAAGCCGCTTCCAATCTTCTGTCTTGGGCGTCCTTTAGGGTCGTGCCACCTTCCTCCAGCAACGCCGTTTTCTTAGTCACCGCAGTGATTAAAGAATCCACGGTAGGCCAAATAAAGGCCTCACGTTCACTTTCAGGCAAAGGATAGAGGCGGGACATAGCCCTAGCCACTTTGAGGCCGAAATTAAGGTGTGCATGGCATCATGCTCGTGGAAGGTTCTAGGCGGGCGCTTCGTCCCCAGCATAATGGCAGAGCCAACAGGGGCTGAGGGAGAGACGTCCTCTGGCGAGGAAATCTTCAAATTGCTCATGGCCTGCATTAACAGGTTGGGCAAATCCTCTGAGCGAAAGATCCGTGCTGCAGAGGGGTCATCCGCTCCATCCGAGCGGGAATCCGTCTCCTCCAAGGAATCCCCAAAGGACCGTTGGGAGAACTCAGATACGCTGCCCTCATCTACATCAGAGGAAACAGAGTCCTCTAAGGCCTGGGAATCCACCCGAGGGTGTTTACTTCCGGGGGCCTCAACCCCTTTATCGGACAAGGGAGAAGGGGCAGCGTTTTGCATAAGAAAGGCCTGATGCAGCAGCAAAATAAACTCGGGGGAGAAACCCCCCAGACTGTGCACTTCAGCAGCCTGGGCCACAGCCCTAGACGCACCCTCAACCGGCGCTCGCAAGAGCGGGGGAGAAACATGCTGCGCATCCAAGATGGCGTCCGGCGCGACACTCCGTGAAGGAGCCGCGCGGGAAGAACGGCGCTTAACTTTAGCCGCTTTTCTGCCATCGCCCAAATGAAGGGCGGCCATGGCATTAACGTCTCCCACCTCAAGGGCGGCCCAAAAAGAAGCCGTCCAAGCAGCGTGGCCGGCCAAGATGGCGGAGGTGAGCAGCGAGGGATGGGCGTTTATGGCGGGAA
This sequence comes from Microcaecilia unicolor, assembly GCF_901765095.1. Lineage (NCBI taxonomy): Eukaryota > Metazoa > Chordata > Amphibia > Gymnophiona > Siphonopidae > Microcaecilia > Microcaecilia unicolor. The sequence goes on along the minus strand of NC_044041.1, from coordinate 140,800,969 downwards.
AAACCGCCGCACCCGAGGAAGAACCGGGACACTGACCGGCCTCCAAACTGACACCCAACAAGGGCGAATCAGACTTTAAAACCCCCGCATCCCCGCTAGACGCGCACACGCGGTCCGGGGAGCAATTCTTTGCGCCCTCGCCCTCCGACGCCATCAGCCACGTGGAGATCAATCGGGGAACCCCCTGCCCGCTACAAAAAGGTAAAAATTACCTGCTTTCCGCTCCGAGCTGTAACGACCTGGTGTTCCAGTGAGTAGCTGCAATAAACGTTTAAATAAACGTCGAAATAAACGCCCTTAAGGACGTCCAAATTTTTTTTTTTTTTTTCTTAAACGGAGCCAGCGGGAGGGGGGAGAAAAGGAGGGACCTGGCGCCACCAGGTTTGCACTTGCTCAAGAAGAGCCCTCAACCCCAGACACTCAACAAAACCTAAAAATTAGGCTTGGAGGCCTAGCCAGAGCTGCTGCTGTGTGTGACCACCACCTGCTGAGATAGAGAACATACTGAGGAGTTTCCGGCAGCACATGACCACATATAGGGAGGCAAAAGGATTGCTCTCTATCTCCACCTGCTGGTAGATGGACACAACCCACCAGTCTATGGATTGATCAGCATGATGATATGGAACAGACCATCAAGAAACTCCAGACGGCCCAGAATACCGCAGCCAGACTCATATTTGGAAAAACAAAATATGAAAGTGCAAAACCCCTAAGAAAGAACCTACACTGGCTCCCACTGAAAGAACGTACCATGTTCAAGATATGCACGATTGTTCATAAAATCATTCATGGCGATGCCCCGACCTACATGCTAGACTTAGTGGACCTTCCACCCAGAAATGCTAAACGAACTTCCCACACCTTTCTCAACCTACACTTCCCTAGCTGTAAAGGGGTCAAATACAAACTAACACATGCGTCCAACTTTTCCTACAAGAGTACGAAGATGTGGAATGCTCTACCAACTCACTTGAAAACGATTAGCGAATTAAATAACTTCCGCAAAGCTTTGAAAACCTCTCTCTTTAACAAAGCCTACCACGAGAACCCATAACTACTTGAACACAACCCTTACACTTCTTTATTCAGAATGTCTCACTGTATAACCAGATACTCTTGTTTTCTTTTATCTCTTTGCAACACCAATTGTATTTCTTCTCTGTTATGGCGCTGCCATAACAGATCTTTGTAAACCACATTGAGCCTGCAAATAGGTGGGAAAATGTGGGATACAAGTACAATAAATAAATAAAATAAAAAATAATGATATATTAGTAGTCCGCAATCATACATACTCAAATTTGTTGATTCCATTGTATGACACATAGACTTAATTGACTTCTCATGTTTCCAAGTCTCACTCCGCCCTAGAGGGGTAGGTGTAGGATAGTTAGGCCCTTGGGTTGGTTATGGTAAAAGGGAAATCCCAATGCTGCATTTCATCCAGCATATAATTATGTATCCACATGCTGACTCTCGCTATGGCCTTGTCCCTCACTATGTCAGAGCACCCATGTCCCCTCATCCCTACACATCTCCCCCCCACAGGACTCTAAGAGCCCTCTGAAAAGGATGGCCACACACACTAGTAGTCATGTGTGCCGGGCCCCCTAAGAGGGGAATGTAGAAATATACTGCCACTTGCTCTCAGTGAAATAAAGGCCAATGGCTCAGGTTAAGAGCTAGGCCTCTTAAAATCAAAAATCATCTCTGATACAAAATATATTTCACTGCAGCTCATGCTGAAGTGAGTTCCCAGAGAGCTGGCAAGGGAGGGGGCATTTGCTCTTGTCAACAATCCTGGGAATGGCACCTGTGAGAAGTCATGAGCAAGATGTTTTGGCTAATGCAAGTGAGTGGGTCAGGTGCAAGTAAAGAGAGGGGGGAGCTGAGGAGGGCAAAATGACCTGTGACGTTATTTCTTTGCAGATGTTGTCCTAAACATAATTTGTTTATACTTAGAGCTTGAGAACATGTGAAGTCATTTCTTATCAACTGATAAGGGCCAAGAGCTCTGGTGAGAAAGCTAGGGTCCACTGGAATCAATAGGGTCAAAATGGTATAAAAAGGGCAGCCCAGAGGGTATTAGATCAGAGAAGACTTCAGAAGGCTGGAGACAGACGTGTCGTGAAGTGCTGTTCTACCATAAGTATACTTGGTTGCCTGTACTGCCTTTGGGTGAGATGCTGATCCTAAAACTATCTTACTATATCTACTGAATACTGGGTTTCTTTCTAATTGGAGTGTTTGCTACTGCCTAGACTGTTTAAAACTGTCATGAGCAGATACAGTGTTGGGGTAATTGGGTATTTAGAGGGGATATGCAATTCTTTCCAGGATAGTAGAAAGGCCATAGCTTCCGCTGCCCAACAGAGGTGGCAGACCTAATTATTAATCAGGAGGAACAGGAGAGAGATACTCTCCTGCCATGTCACTGATCACCAAATGCAACCTGTACGCAAGTCATCAAAGTTCTTCAGTACTTAAGGGTGAAAGTCAGGATACGACTTATATGCAAGGCCTAACTATATGAGAGTACAGTAAACCAGGGGCATAGCTAGACTTTGGCGGGAGGGGGTTCCAGAGCCCGAGGTGAGGGGGCACATTTTAGCCCCCCCCCCCCCACAACGCTACCACCACCAACTTTGACCCCCCTCTGGTGACGACCCTCCCAACCCCCCCTCCTGCCGCCAACCCTCCCCCGCCGCCTACCAGTGGCTGATCTGCAAGGCTTCGTTCTGTTTCTGTGAGTGTCGTCCTAAATTCCTAACAATATATTTGGGAAGACCCAAGATGGCCGACATGTAAGGAGCCTAGCAGCGAGCTCCTGAGACACAAGGAGAGTGACCCACTAAAACCGTCTGGGCAGCCCTCTAGCCGGACCGGAAAGGTCCGGAATTGATTCAGAACTTGCCAGCGGAATACTGGCCGTGACAGCCTCGCAGAGCCTGCACGCGGTGGACGACCCCGAGGCCGATCGAGTCTGTCTGCCCGACCAGCTCACGCCGAGTCTGCTGAGTCCGAGAGCTTAGTCCGGGAGCACTGCAAGGAGCTCCGCTGTGAACCGGTCGGAGGATCGATTCTCCAGCGCTCCAACTGCAGTGCGATCACCCCCCCCCAGGAAAGCCGGAGACACGGGTCGGCATCACAGCTACCCAGGCGCCGAGTCCAGGAGCTCGCGCACAGCCATCGTACGCCCCGGCAGGAACTGCCCGGGGCCGAATGGGATCAGAGAGGAGGGAATCCGGGCGAGGACTGCTGAGCCCGGACCCTCCGGTGTCCTCTGAGGGGCTCAGGACCAACAACAGCGGCGCCACTGGGTGACTCGGGTGGAGAGGGAGAGAGCTCACCCGCGGCCCAGCAGCCCGACGCCCACACTGCCCGACCTACCACGTGGACGCAGCCTACCCGCATGGCTGTGAAAAGATCTTATAGTGATGGCAGGCAGTGAGCAGGTTCCCAGATTCTACAGTTGAAGATGAGAAGTGGTGTCAGAGGGTATAGCTGCAGTCTTGCAACCCCAGCTTGTTCCAGCCCGCCTGATCGTTCCAGTCCATCTGCTCCAGCTTCTCCCTGCCTGTTCCAGTCCATCTACTCCAGCCTGTTCCAGTCCGCCTAATCCAGCTTCTCCCTGCCTGTTCCAGTCCATCTGCTCCAGCTTGTTCCAGTCCGCCTGATCCAGTTTCTCCCTGCTTGTTCCAGTCCATCTGCTCCAGCCTGTTCCAATCTGCCTGATCCAACTTCTCCCTGCGTGTTCCAGTCCGCCTAATCCAGCTCGTTCCAGTCCATCTGCTCCAGCTTGTTCCAGTCCGCCTGATCCAGCTTCTAACTGCTTGTTCCAGTCCATCCGCTCTAGCTTGTCCCAGCCTGCCTGATCCAGCTTCTCCCTGCTTGTTCCAGTCCATCCGCTCTAGCTTGTCCCAGCCTGCCTGATCCAGCTTCTCCCTGCTTGTTCCAGCTTGTTCCAGTCTGCTTCTCCCTGCTTGTTCCAGTCCATCCGCTCTAGCTTGTCCCAGCCTGCCTGATCCAGCTTCTCCCTGCTTGATCCAGCTTGTTCCAGTCCGCCTAATCCAGCTCATTCCAGTCCATCTGCTCCAGCTTGTTCCAGTCCGTCTGCTCCAGCTCGTTCCAGTCCTTCTGTTCCAGCTCGTTCCTGCGTGCTCCAATCCTGCTGCCCTGCTCTCTTCTGCTCCAAACTATTCCAGCTTATTCCAGTCCTGCTGCTGTGTTCTCCACCGCACTCACCTGTTCCTGCCTGCCTGCTAGCCAATCAACCAACCTGCCAGCTTGTTCCAGTCCTGCTGCTGCACTCTCCACCGCACTCACCTGTTCCTGCCTGCCTGCTAGCCAATCAACCAACCTCCAAATTATTCCAGCTTGTTCCAGTCCTGCTACTGAACTCTCCACCGCACTCACCTGTTCCTGCCTGATAGCCAATCAACCAACCTGCCTGCTATCAGCCCTTCAACTTGCCTGCTTATCTGCACTTCAACAACCTGCTGCTAAGCTCTCCACCGCACTCACCTGTTCCTGCCTGCCTGCCTGCCTCCCTCCCTGCTAGATTATCAGCCCATTGACTTACCTGCTCGCCAGCCCGTCAACTTCTTCTCAGCCCATCTACCAACCTACCTGCCTCAGTCACTACTTATGGCCCCTGTACACGTTCTCTTCCTTGCCCTATCCCTTCCTAATCTTTTCCCCTCCCCCTACCACTGTCTACCGCTGAAACGCACTGCCCACCCATGTCCTCTCCAGTCCTACTCACTACTGCAACACCCTATTCACCCCCGTCCATCACCACCTCACCATCTCTCGTCCCCCTCCTCCTTCCTAGCTCTCAACCTTCAACACTTCCTTCCTGCCATTAACCCATCCCCATTCCTCCTAAGTGCATTCCGTCTTCATTGCCTTCGTCGCCCTACCTCCCCCACCCTCCTACGCACTTTCTTGCTCCTCCTCCTGCTATCCGCAGGAGACATCAATCCCAATCCAGGTCCCCCCCACCTGTCCTCATCCTATCCATGCAGACGATTCCGGGATGTCTCCAATCTCATCTGTATTCCCCTCCTCCCCCACCCCTTCTCATGTGCCCTGTGGAATGCCCGATCGGTCTGCAACAAACTTCCCTTCACCCATGATCTCTTCATCTCTCGCTCCCTTCAACTGCTCGCCCTAACTGAAACCTGGCTCTCCCCTGATGACTCTGCCTCAGTCGTGGCCCCAAGCCATGGAGGTTATCTCGTCTCCCACACTCCCCGCCCAGCTGGCCGCGGTGGAGGCGTTGGGTTACGACTCTCACCCTCCTGTAGTTTCCAACCCCTCCTCCTACCGCAATCCCACTGCTGCTCATCCTTTGAAGCCCACGCCATCCGTCTATTCTACCCGTTGCCACTCAGAGTGGCAGTCATTTACCGCCCCCCTGATAAATCTCTCTCTTCCTTCCTCACTGACTTCGAAGCCTGGCTTTCTGTTTTTCTTGATCCTTCATCTCCGTCCCTCATTCTCGGCGACTTTAACATACACGCTGATGACCCATCCGACCCTCACGCTTCTCAGTTCCTCACTCTAACATCCTTCTTCAACCTCCAGCTGTGCTCCACCACCCCTACTCACCAAAATGGCCATTGTCTCGACCTCATCCTCTCCCGGCTCACCCTCCAAGTTCCACGCCTCAGCTCTTCCTCTCTCTGATCATCACCTGATCACCTTCACACTTCTTCACCCCCCCTCAGCCCTGCCCAACATTAACCACTACTTCCAGGAATCTCCAGACTATTGACCCTTCTACCTTATCCTCTAGTATTTCTAATCTCCTCCCCTCCATCATGTCCCCCGAATCTGTCGACAAGGCTGTCTCCGCTTACAATGCCACTCTCTCCTCTGCTCTGGACACCCTCGCACCATCCATCTCCCGTCCAACAAGGCGTACTAATCCCCAGCCCTGGTTGACCCCTTGCATCCGTTACCTTCGCTCCTGCGCCCGATCTACTGAACGCCTCTGGAGGAAATCTCGCACCTATTCAGATTTCCTTCATTACAAATTCATGCTATTCTCCCTCCAGTTCTTCCTATTCCTTGCCAAACAGGACTACTACACCCAATTGGCCAATTCTCTCAGCTCCAACCCTCGTCGTCTCTTCGCCACCCTTAACTCCCCTCCTCAAAGTGCCCTCCGCTCCCACCCCCCTCACTCTCTCCTCAATCACTGGCTGACTACTTCCGCGACAAGGTGCAAAAGATCAACCTTGAGTTCACTACCAAGCCACCTCCTCCCCTTCACCCTTCTCTCTCAACCAACCAACCATGGCCTCTTTCTCCTCCTTTCCTGTAATCACCGAGGAGGAAACCGCCTGCCTTCTTTCCTCCTCGAAATGCACCACTTGTTCTTCTAATCCCATCCCCACCAACTTACTTAACACCATCCCTCATACTGTCACCCCCTCCATTTGTCATATCCTCAACCTCTCTCTCTCCACTGCAACTGTCCCTGACACCTTCAAGCACGCCTCAGGCACACCTCTCCTAAAAAAAACCATCACTTGACCCTACCTGTCCCTCCAACTACCGCCCCATCTCCCTCCTACCCTTCCTCTCCAAAATACTTGAGTGCGCCATTCACAGCCGCTGCCTTGATTTTCTCTCCTCTCAGGCCATCCTCGATCCGCTTCAATCCGGTTTTCGCCCTCTACACTCAACAGAAACAGCACTCTCTAAAGTCTGCAATGACCTGTTCCTTGCCAAATCCAGAGGCCACTACTCCTTCCTTATCCTCCTCGATCTATCTGCCGCTTTTGACACTGTCAATCATGATTTACTTCTTGCCACACTGTCCTCATTTGGGTTCCAGGGCTCTGTCCTCTCCTGGTTCTCCTTCTATCTCTCCCACCGAACCTTCAGTGTACACTCTCATGGATCTTCCTCCACCCCCACCTCGCTCTCTGTTGGAGTTCCCCAGGGATCTGTCCTTGGACCCCTTCTTTTTTCAATCTACACCTCTTCCCTGGGCTCACTGATCTCATCTCATGGTTTCCAGTATCATCTCTACACTGATGACACCCAGCTGTATCTCTCCACATCAGACATCACCGCGGAGACCCAGGCCAAGGTTTCGGCCTGCTTATCCGACATTGCTGCATGGATGTCCAACCGCCACCTGAAACTGAACATGGCCAAGACCGAGCTTATTGTCTTTCCACCAAAACCCACTTCTCCTCTTCCTCCGCTCTCGATCTCAGTAGATAACACCCTCATCCTCCCAGTCTCATCTACCCGCAACCTCAGAGTCATCTTCGACTCCTCCCTCTCCTTCTCTGCGCATATCCAGCAGACAGCCAAGACCTGTCGCTTCTTCTTCTTTAACATCAGCAAAATTCGCCCTTTCCTCTCTGAGCACACCACCCGAACTCTCATCCATGCTCTCATTACCTCTCGCCTTGATTACTGCAACCTACTCCTCACTGGCCTCCCACTTAACCATCTATCCCCCCTTCAATCTGTTCAGAACCCTGCTGCACGTCTTATATTTCGCCTGAACCGATATACTCATATCACCCCTCTCCTCAGGTCACTTCACTGGCTTCCGATCAGATACCGCATACAGTTCAAGCTTCTCCTTCTTACCTACAAATGCACTCAGTCTGCAGCCCCTCACTACCTCTCTATCCTCATCTCCCCTTACGTTCCCGCCCGAAACCTCCGCTCACAGGACAAATCCCTCCTCTCAGTACCCTTCTCCACCACCGCCAAGTCCAGGCTCCGCCCATTCTGCCTCGCCTCACCCTATGCTTGGAATAAACTTCCTGAGCCCATACACCAAGCCCCCTCCCTACCCATCTTCAAATCCTTACTCAAAGCCCACCTCTTCAATGTTGCTTTCGGCACCTAACCTTTTACCTTTCAGGAAATCTAGACTGCCTCAGTTTGATGACCCCTACTTGTCTGACTGTACATTTGTACTTTAGATTGTAAACTCTTTGAGCAGGGACTGTCTTTCTATGTTAAATTGTACAGCGCTGCGTAACCCAAGTAGCTCTTTTGAAATGTTAAAAAGTAGTAGTAATAGTAGTAGCATTTTGGGGCCACTGCTACACACTGAGCAAAATACTTCAGTGTGTTGTCCATGATGATGCCTAATTAATTTCCTCCTAATGTTTATAGATATAGTTTGCACTGTTCTTCCTTACATTGCACCTGCCGCATTCAATTTCATCTGCTACCTGGATGCTCCATCTCACACTTCACATCTGGTCTGGTATCCCAGGGGCCCTCTTCAGGACATCAGACTCACAGAAACAGAACGAAGCCTTGCAGATCAGCCACTGGTAGGCAGTGGCGGGGGAGGGTTGGCGGTGGGGGGGGGGGTCGAGAGGGTCGTCGGCAGGGGGGCCCAGGCCCCGTGGCCCCACGTAGCTACGCCACTGCAGTAAACAACCCATTAGCTTCAATATAACAGGGCAAATTTACCACCATTTTATACCCAGACTGGCTCAATCTGTCCTCCTTTTTCTGGAGCCATATGGTAAAACCTACCTTGGTATAGCAAAGCAAGTTTAAAAGCGCTTTCTTTGTACACCAGCAAAATTGCAACAAGGAAAAAGACAATACAGGACAGGAATAGAAATCGTGAACACTGAATAAGGCAAGAATTTTTAAACCCAGAAAAAGACACAGGAAGCAGGAAGAATGACTCAGCACAGAGCAAACCCAGAGGAGAACAGAAATACCCTCTGGCCTGACCTCTACAGGGCAAATCAAAACAAAGAAATACAAAGTGCAAGCTACAGTCAGTGACTCACTGCAAACCCAAACATTAAATGGTTCCCCCTGGAGAAGCAGAGTCCATTTCATGGTACAGAAGTCTTGGAGAGGCTGAAGAGGGCCCCTGGGATATCAGACCAGATATAAAGTGGGAGATGGAGCATCCAGGTGGAAGATGAAATTGAATGCGGACAGGTGCAATGTAAGGAAGAACAGTGCAAACTATATCTATAAATATTAGGAGGAAATGAATTAGGCATCATCATGGACAACACACTGAGGTATTCTGCTCAGTGTGTAGCAGTGGCCCCAAAATGCAAATATATTGTTAGGAATTTAGGAAAGGAATGGAGAATAAAACAGGAACTATCATAATGCTTCTGCATTGGTCTATGGTGCGACCACACCTTGCAAATTTCGTGCAATTCTGATCCGAGTATCTCAAAAAATATACAACATAATTAGAAAAGGGAAACCAAAGTAATAAAGGGATGAAATGGCTCCCCTATAAGGAAAGGCTAAAGAGATTAGGACTGTTCAAGCTTGAAGAAGTGATGGCTGAAGGGCTGAAGGGAGATATGTTAGAAGTCCATAAATTAAGCTCAGAAATTCTTAGCCAAAGTGTTGTTGGGTTTAAAATAATTTTGGACATGTTCCTGGAGGAAAAACCCACAAACTGTCATTAATATGTAATATAGTAAAGGATGGCAAAGATAGAGCCGAATGAGTCATTTAGTCTGCTCAATAAGGTGGCCTGCATGAAAATTGGGATTGCAGGAATCCCGCAGAATCCGCGGGGTTCCTGCGAGGATGGAAACAGTTCTGCGGGGATTTTCGCGGGGACAGAAGCGGTTCTGCGGGGTTCTCGTGGGGAAGTAAGTGGTTCTGCAGGGTTCTCGTGGGGACAGAAGTGGTTCTGCAGAGTACTCGCGGGGACGGAAGCAGTTCTACGGAGTGCTCACGGGGATGGAAGCAGTTCTGCGGAGTGCTCGTGGGGATGGAAGCAGTTCCTGCGGGATTCCCGTGGAAATGTAAGCTACACCTGCACCAAACTCTCATCTACCGAGTACCAAGTTCTTTGAGTGCTGTCTCCTTCTCCTCCTCCTCGCTTTAACAGCACAAAAGCGGAAGTCTTCCATTAAGGAGGTGGTAGAGACACAAATGATGACGGAATTCAAAAAGGTGTGGGATGAACACAGAGGATCTCTAATTAGAAAATGGAAGTTATAAAAAACCTAACCTTAAATGGCTGCATGTGTGTGGATGTGTCGAGTGACGCTTAGAAGGCGACACTGGCTGTGATGAACTAGGGCCGATACCAGGCAGACTTGTATGGTCTGTGTCTCATATATGGCAATCTGGTTTAGGATGGGCTGGAAAGGGCTTAGACAGCAACTGCAGTGGTTGGAACATGAGCACAGTGCTGGACAGACTTTTACGGTCTGTGTCCCACAAATGAGAAGATGAATAGACTGGAGTGGGCTTCAATTGCAACTCCAGAAGTTGGAACATAAGGATAGGGCTGGACAGACTTCTATGGTCTATGTCCTAGAAACACCAAAGAAAGACCATAATTAAGTTTATATCACACTTGTTGATTTAATCATGACTTGATAATGAGTGTGACTATTTGGCAGATTGGATGGACCGTTCAAGTCTTTATTTGTTGTCATTTGCTGTGTTACTATTAATCTTCTTTGCTCCTGGGCTGATGTGCAGACCTCAGCTCTGACACAAGCACAAGAATCAGATGTCACCTGACCTACTGGCACATGCATGTGGTGACTTCTCAGCATACAGTGCCAGTAAATCAGAGACAAATCTTACACGTGCACACCAGAGTGCTCCAAGTTCCAACTTCCGCTCCTTCTTTGCCTGCAGTGCTGTGGCTGAAATCCAGAGAGAGAATGAGAGAGCTGACCAGAATTTTCTTTTATATACCATTAAATTCTTGTAGGGATGGGAAGGGACGGGTTAAATTCTTGCGGGGATGGGTAATATTCTAATGGGGACGGGTAAGATTCCAATGGGGACAGGCGGGGATGGATAAGAATTCTGTCCCCGTGCAACTCTCTAGGCTAGAGTTGTGCCTGCAGGTTACGTATCTATGCCTTTTGTTTAGGGCTGTACCTGCTACTCCATGCAGTTTAATTCTCCCCCCCTTCATGGATTTGTTTAGGGTTGTACCTGCAGCTCTATGCAAGTTACCCCCACTCCCACCCCTTCATGTCTTTGTTTAGGGCTGTAAATGCCGCTGCATGCAGGGCATCATCCTCTGTGCCTTGATTAAGTGTGAAACTCAATTTATGGTTTGCTCTGATTCCATCCTACTACTACAATTTAACATTTCTAAAGCGCTACTAGGGTTACGCAGCGCTGTACAGTCTAACATAGAAGGACAGTCCCTGCTCGAGGAGCTTACAATCTAAAGGACAAGTGTACAGTCAGTCAAATAGGGGCAGTCAAATTGGGGCAGTCTAGATTACCTGAATAGGTATAAAGGTTAGGTGCTGAAAGCAACATTGAAGAGGTGGGCTTTGAGCAAGGATTTGAAGATGAGTAGGGAGGGGGCTTGGCGTAAGGGCTCAGGAAGTTTATTCCAAGCATAGGGTGAGGCGAGGCAGAAAGGGCGGAGCCTGGAGTTGGCGGTGGTGGAGAAGGGTACTGAGAGGAGGAATATGTCCTGTGAGCGGAGGTTTCGAGTGGGAACGTAAGGGGAGATGAGGGTAGAGAGGTAGTGAGGGGCTGCAGACTGAGTGCATCTTGCAATACAGGGGATCCTCTGTGTTTATCTCACACCTCCTTAAATTCAGTCACTGAATTTGTTCCCACCTCCTCCATAAGAATGGCATTCAAGCATTTACCACTCTTTCTGTGAAACAACTATTTCCTGACAATGTTTTTAAGATTACCTCTTAGCAGCTTCGTGTCAAGTCTTCTAGTTCTATAGCTTCCTCATCTTTGAAAAAGATTTGTTTGTTGATTAATATCATATCTTCCCTGTCCCTCCTCTTCTCTCAAGTACACAGTGATATGAAATAGATTTTGCCACCTCCTGATTTCACCTATTATTGCACGTAAGTCAAAGTAAATGGTTTCTGATCTTAAAACAAAATGTAGCATTAGACTAAGACAGCCTGAGCAAACACAACATGGTTTTCACATTACTATATTATTTATATAAGGAACAAAGTTATCCAATACCCATATCACCCATTTGGAAAAGTAACTGCCCCTTTGGTTAATCAACTAATTTGATAATTAAATTCAGCTGTGTGAGGTAGCACATAGAAGATTACGGGTCCCCTTAACACTTCCTCACAGAGCTAATATAAAGGATGTGGGCCAGGCAAGGAAGAGCCTCGCTGCTCAGCTACCTGGACTAGCGGTGGTGAGAAGAGAATTTTCCCCCTAAGAACCCTACAGCAGCCGCGCGCCTCATTAACCCTGCCTCCTTGACACCCCCCGACCCGACGCAACAAAGTCGGAGAACCACAGCGCGATCCACCCAAAACCACGCGCTGCAACCGCGAACAGACTCTACCCATACCGGAGGCTGAAATGCCGGGAGCATGCCATCCACTCGCTGGAGACCAAGTGGTGTCTACTAAGATTGGGTCCTCCGAGGCACTCCGGGACTCAACACGAACCTCCGAATCACAATTTCCCCCACCCAGTCCAACCGGACAGAAGAAGGAGCAGGAGACCGCAATACTAAAGAGCCTGCCTGCAGACGGCCCGCACGGTTCACCTCTGCATAACGCCCAAACCACCAACCCGACCGCGCGGACGAGACATACCCATGTGGCGGAGTCAAGAGTTCGCGACCAGACCAAAGCAAGTGGCTGAAAAATCGCGGAGGGAAGACAAAGAGCTATAGAGCGGGAACTCGCTTGAAAGTGCCACGACCGGAATTAAAAACTCTGCACCACTCGTGCTTCTCTGTAACAGTAAGCTATCTGCCTATCTAGGCTATGCTCATACTTAACATTAAGTTATTACCTAATCCTGATATGCTCATGCTGTAAGCCGTTTACTTCCTTCTGTTATGCTTCAAAACACAACAATGTAAATGCTTATACTCATGCATATCTTTAATAGCAAACTATTTGCTATGCTCATGCTTAATAGGACAATATGCTACCTGCGTCCGTTGGAATTGCTCTCTTTATACAACGGCACACATCTGCTAATCCTAAACACAATTTAAAAACCTTGCTGATGTTTTGCTTCTTAATGCTCTCTATTGCCTGCCTTTAAATGATTTGCTAAACATAGAGGTCCCAAATGCAATCTAACAACCTTCTAGATACTCTGCTTTTAATTGCTTCTGAACGCTATGCCTTAGAAATGATTGTTACACTCTGACTGTACGACTACTATGTTTGCTACAATCACTGTAGTAAGTAACCCTAGAATCTGAACAACCTATATGTCTCAACCGCATTGCATTTAACACCTGCTTATAATTGTTTCTAAATGTACTGCTTTTAGTGCCTGATTATAACTGTTTCTAAGTGAATTACATTATAAACATGAACACTAACAAGCTACTGATAATAATCTACCTCATTCCCATAATCCACCACGCATTGACCACCCCCAACATCAACAGCAACCCAACCATAATCCACCAGCTCTATGTACAACCTATTAACAACTCACCAGACCAAAAATACAACAACCAACCAAAAGGAAAAATCCCCACATACGACCACCACCAACAGAAAGAGAAAAAAAACAACAACGACAAACTCAACCGCCGAGGAAACAGACAACTAATAAAAATAAACACATCTAACCTCCTAACAGAACCATACCGCTCAATCCAAATAGGATACATCAACGCAAGATCAGCAGTAAGCAACTGAGTAGACATACTAGACTGGATCACCACAGAGAAACTAGACCTTCTATTCATCACGGAAACATAGTTCCACGGCCCTACAGACCCCGCCATCATAGAGACATGCCCACCAGAATACAAAATCTCCCACTGGACAAGATATGGAAAAAGAGGTGGCGGAATAGCCATAATTTACAAATCCGAGTTCACCATCACAACCACTGGCGAATCCACCTCACCACAACTCGAAATCGCCTCGACAAGAATCACTCATCCGAACCTACAAGGACACCTCAGCGCAATCCTATTCTACAGACCACCAAGAAAATGGAAAGACTCCCAAACGCAACTCATGGACTTCATCTTGAACACATGTGTCTCTGCCTCAAACATCCTCATAATGGGAGATATCAACCTACACCTGGAAGATGATACCTCAACAGGCACACAAGAATGCAAAGAATTCTTAAAACTCTGGGATTTACACGCACCTAATACTCAACCAACACACGTAAAGGGACACACACTAGACATCATTACACACAAATTCGACTCAGACTCAACTCTCCTACTTACAGACACAAGATGGACATCCACACCATGGACAGACCACCATAAAGCATATGTCTCCCTCCACTGGCAAAAAATACACAGAAACACAGTCAACAAACATGAACGAACAACATATACCACGAGAGGAAAAATAGACCCCACAACATTCTGGCAACAGGTCTACCAAAATAAATGGCCAACAAATACAGACACCATACAATTCCTCCAAGAATGGGATGACATATGTAAGACAACATTAGACACAATTGCCCCAATCCAAACCAGAACATCACATAGGAAAAAATCAAATCCATGGTTCACCGAAGAGCTGAAAGAACTCAAAACACAAGTCAGAAAGCTAGAACACGCATGGAACAAAAAGAAAGATGAACACACACTGAATGCCTGGAAATCACTTCGGAGGAAATACAAATACACCATAAAACAGACTAAAAGACTACACTACAAAACAATGATTGGACCAAACTACAAAGACACACACAAACTCTTCTACCTTGTAAATAAATTACTAGACACCACACCAGTTACAAACAACAGTAAAGATACACCAGGGGTCGACGACCTCACGAAATACTTCAAGGAGAAAATTATACAATTACGACTTAAAATACCCACCAGCCCTATTGAATACGCCACACTCCTAAACTGTCTAGACCCAGAAGACGGAATATACCCAGCAGACAGGATCTGGACCGAATTCGAATTACTGTCAGAAGACCTCATCTCTAAAACGCTCAAAAGATTCGCCAAATCCCAATGCAAACTAGACATCTGCCCAAACAGCCTCATGAAATCAGCTCCACAACAATTCATAGTAGACCTAACGAACCACGTGAATTTCATGCTACAAAACGGACTTTTCCCAAAGGAAAAAGGAAAAATTTTACTCACCCCAATACCCAAAGACACAAAGAAAAACGCAAGCGAAATAACTAACTACAGACCAGTAGCATCTATACCACTAATAACCAAAATAACAGAAGGGATGGTAACCAAACAACTCACAAACTATCTCGACAAGTTCTCAATACTGCATGACGCCCAATCAGGATTCCGATCTAATCACAGCACAGAAACAGTATTAATTACCCTAATGACCAAATTTAAGCAAATGATTGCAACCGGCACCAATATACTCCTCTTACAATTTGACATGTCAAGTGCCTTTGATATGGTTGACCACGGAATCCTATTACACATACTTGAATATTTTGACATCGGAGGCAATGTCCTAAACTGGTTCAAGGGGTTCTTAACCTTAACCTCATATCAAGTCACATCAAATTCAACTATGTCTGCTGCATGGACACCTGAGTGTGGAGTACCGCAGGGATCCCCCCTCTCGCCAACAATTTTCAACCTACTGATGATTCCCTTGGCAAAACTTCTATCAAATCATAACCTTAACCCTTACATATATGCCGATGATGTAACGATATATATTCCTTTCAAACAAGACATTAATGAAATCTCCAACGAAATCAACCAAAGTCTACACATCATGAACACCTGGGCAGATGCATTCTGATTGAAACTGAACGCAGAAAAAACTCAATGCCTCATACTTACCTCCCAATACAACACGAATAAATTTACCGCTATCAACACACCTAAACTAAATCTGCCAATCTCAGAAAATTTAAAAATCCTTGGAGTCATCAATGACCGCCACCTAACACTTGAGACTCACACGAACAGCACAACAAAAAAGATGTTCTAGTCCATGTGGAAACTGAAAAGAATAAAACCATTCTTTCCAAGACCTGTCTTCCGCAACCTAGTGCAAGCACTCGTACTCAGTCATCTGGACTACTGCAACTCACTATATGCAGGCTGCAAAGAACAAATATTGAGAAAACGTCAAACAGCCCAGAATACAGCAGCCAGACTCATCTTCGGAAAACCAAAATACGAAAGTGCAAAACCCTTACGTGAGAAACTACACTGGCTCCCACTCAAGGAACGTATCACCTTTAAAGTATGCACCTTAGTTCACAAAATCATTCACGGTGAAGCCCCTGCATACATGTCTGATTTAATAGACCTGCCACCCAGAAACGCCAAAAGATCATCCCGAACTTTCCTCAATCTCCACTTCCCTAAGTGCAAAGGCATAAAATACAAAGTACTGCATGCATCAACCTTCTCCTATATGAGCACGCAATTCTGGAATACACTACCACGTAACCTGAAAACGATCTACAAATTAACCGACTTCCACAAACGATTGAAGACTCATCTCTTTGAGAAAATTTACTGCAACGATCAAAACACATGAACTCCATGCACACTAATAGAAATGCATCAATACACTCTCTTCTGAATTCTCTTCCCCCACATTTTCTCCACACTTAAAAATCTACCCACAGATAAAATTGTTATACCCTAACGATCTCTTGCTATTGTTCGATCGCCCTATCATTTCCCCAATGTTACATTCCATAGTTTCTATGCTCCTAATGATGTTTTGACCTGACTTTGTCTTCCCATAACTCTTCACAATGTAACCCATAATCGTACTGTAACAAATTGTATTTCCATCAATCACAATGTATTGTAAGCCACACTGAGCCCGCAAATAGGTGGGAAAATGTGGGATACAAATGCAATAAATAAATAAATAATAAATAAATAGTGCAGGCAGTGAGAAAAACTCTTGAACTCAGTCATGCCCCAATGCTCAGAACCAAACGCAGGCGCTAAAGGCCATTAGTGCTGAACGAGCGCCCGCATTAGTGAGAACAGAATGATCAGAGGCTCTAGAACGGGAGACAACGGACGTGTCAAAAATTAGCGCAAATAACATAGTAAATGACAGCAGATAAAGATCTGTACAGTCCATCCAGTCTACCCAACAAGATAAACTCATTTTACATGGTATGTGATACTTTATATGTATACCAGAGTTTGATTTGTCCTTGCCATTCTCAGGGCACAGACTGTAGAAATCTGCCCAGCACTCTTCTTGTACTAGTTTTGAAGCTAATGTCGAAGCAACTTAAAATTTACACTCAGGCCCATCCATATCTATTCAGTCACGATCAGAGCATAGTCTGCCTTAGAAGTCTGCCCAGCACTGGTTTTGCTTCCCAATTACCATGGTTGCCATCCAATCTCCGCTAAGAATCCGTGGATCCATTCCTTCTAAATAGGATTCCTTTGTGTTTATCTCACGCATGTTTAAATTTCATTACCGTTTTCATCTCCACCACCTCCCGCGGGAGGACATTCCATGTATCCACCACCCTCTCTGTAAAAAAAATACTTCCTGACATTACTCCTGAGTCTGCCCCCCCTTCAACCCCTTCTATCACCTTCCTGTCTCTGGAAAAGGTTTGTTTGCGGATTAATACCTTTCCAATATTTGAACATCTGTATCATGTCACCCCTGTTTCTCCTATCCTCCAAGGTATACATGTTCAGTTCAGCAAGTCTCTCCTCATACGGTTTGAATCGCAAATCCCATACCATTTTTGTAGCTTTTCTTTGCACCGCTTCCAGTCTTTTTACATCTTAACAAGATACGGGCCTCCAAAACTGAACACAATACTCCAAGTGGGGCCTCACCAACACCTCCTGTCTTCTGCTGGTTATACCCCTCTCTATGCAGCCTAGCATCCTTCTGGCCACGGCCGTCGCCTTGTCACATTGTTTCTTCATCTTTAGATCTTCAGACACCAACACCCCAAGGTCTCTCTCCTGAGTTGAGCTTACTAATCTCTCCCCTTCTATCTGGTATCTCTCTTTTGGGTTTCTGCACCCCAAGTGTATAACTCTACACTTCTTGGCATTAAATTGTTAAGGAGTATTTCTAATAATGTGTTATGTCAGTTCACTGCTAAATGTGGATTCTTATGTTTATGTATAACATGCTGAATCTTCAATAAAAACTGTTGAAACTCTAAATTTTAACTTCAGTCACAAAGGTGATTGAAGCAATAATAAGCAATTTTCTCCTGAGTGAAATAGATTTTTATCTGCAGTGTAGAGGATATGGCTGCTGCCTACTGGGAGTCTGTAGGGGTATTTACCTGAGATCTCACCTGAGCTGGTCTTGGTTCATACAAGCCTGACATCCTGTAAGATGGATTCTACAACCTCTGACCTGAGCACATCTGTGTCAGCAAGATCCAGCTTTTCAGCTTGTGGAAAATCACTGGCTTGCATGCCACAGCCAAGGACATTCTGTGTAACCACCACCCGGTGGTCACCCTGAGAAGCAGAGAGGGGAGTGAGACCTGTGGCTCCAGTAAGCCTGGTGGGAGACAGATATGCAGACCTGAATGTAACACTTCAGGGACACGAACAAAGAACTCTTCATGATTGGTTCCCTGCTGTCACCTGACGGAGAGGTACTAAGAAAGTGGGAACTACTACTACTATTTAGCATTTATATAGCGCTACAAAGCGTACGCAGCACTGCACAAACATACAAAAAAGACAGTCCCTACTCAAAGAGCTTACAATCTAATAGACAAAAATAAAAAAGTAAGCAAATCCTCCCATAGTGTGTGAAAGAATCCCCGCTGTCCTGTGTTGGGGGCATTGATGTTAATCAGTGTTACCTCCTTCCCCTGCAACGATCCCCGTAGTCCCACACATCTCCCTGTTGTGTCCTTGAATTCTTTTTTAATAATCAGCCCACATGCCCGTCTTATCAGTATGGCTACTCCCCCCATTCTCTTCCCCCCTATGCCCTGATGTGTCACCACCTCTTTGTAAATTTTGCCTCATATCAAATGCGCTTCTCTGGGTCTCAAGTGTGTCTCTTGTAGAAATATCACCTCCCACTGCAACCTAGTTAACTCCTTCATTACCCTTGAAGAAAGTAAGTTAGTCGGGGACCATCAGACAGTTGGAACTGACAAGAACAACCTAAGAAGACAAGCAAGGTTAGAAGCCTCGAAGGGCTGTGTTGTTCTAACCTTGTGAACTACATGTCTGGTAAAAATACAGATTGGTTCAGCAACATCAGCTCTGAAATACGGCACTGAATGACCGACATCTGCTTTCAGAAGATAGACCTTATCAAAATCCGAGATTGAGACTCGCTGTGGATATAGCTAGAGTCTAAGAAGAAATCAGCACCTATCTCATCGAGAGACTACTACTACTACTTATTTCTATAGCGCTACTAGACGTATGCAGCGCTGTACACTTGAACATGAAGAGACAGTCCCTGCTCGACAGAGCTTACAATCTAATTAGGACAGACAAGAGATAAAGGAATATTAAGGTGAGGATGATAAAATAAGGGTTCTAAACAAGTGAATAAGGGTTAGGAGTTAAAAGCAGCATCAAAAAGGTGGGCTTTTAGCTTAGATTTGAAGACAGCCAGAGATGGAGCTTGACATACCAGCTCAGGAAGTCTATTCCAGGCATATGGTGCAGCAAGATAAAAGGAACGGAGTCTGGAGTTAGTGGTGGAGGAGAAGGGTGCAGATAAGAGAGATTTACCCAGTGAACGGAGTTCCCGGGGAGAAATGTAGGGAGAGATGCCTAACGGACAGTATTGTGAGATTCAGGATTTACTTTCTATAGTCTGGGATTAGTAATTGTGTTTGTCTAAGACAAGAAGGGTTAGGTCATAATTCGTGGTCAGGGAATAAGCTGCTAACCTTTGTATTTTGCATAAGAGGTGTAGGATAAGTTTTCAGGATAATTACAAATCAGGATTTTGTAATTGCTTAGTATTCCAGTAAGAATCAGTTGCATAGTCTTTATTTTGGTAGCAATCTAAGTGTTTTTATTATTATCAGCAAGTTATATATATATATATATATATATATATATATATATATATATAGAACTGTGCTAAGCCTTGCGGCAGAGCTATTCTATATCTTTATATTCTCCTTATCTATATAATAAATATAATATATTCCAGCTGGCTTTATTTTTGTTTCTCTAACAGCAAGTCTGGCTAGGTGCCAGAAGCAAGGTCCTTGTATTTTCCCCTAGACAGAGTCCAAAATATTTCCTTGGGCAGAGTTCTGTATCATAGGGCCTTGGCTAAATAATCTGTTGGGAGTTGTTTTCCTATAATAATTATTTAGATTACTATACCTACAAGTCCAAGGCGGGACTCTCCGAGGATCGCATCTCCGAACTCTTAGGGGGTGCCCAATTGTTTTTTGATGCACAGCAACAACAGGCATGTGATTGGGATGAGGAATATAGATTATATAAAACATTGATTAGGGCAGAGCTGCACTCAGCCGCGTTGATTGAATACTGCCATGTCCACCGTGTGCCGAGGGGGTTATGCATGAACAAGGAGCCTAGATTTCTAGGAAATGACCAATACGTGGCTAAATGGAACTCTGTGATAACTCAATGTTCATTAGATCTTATGCTATTAACGATAGAAGTTTTACAAGACGAAATTAAAGCACATCGGGATGAATTACAAATTAAACAAGACAGTATTAAACAGGTACAGGACAAAGCATTATTTGAAAAACTGTATGAGCATAATTCTAAAATTGAACAATATCGCATGGAACAAAGAGCATTAAAAATAGCCAAGTATAGACGGGATGAGTATGATTATACAAAGGGGTATGTGTATAGTTGGATGGATAAACGTAATGAAGGTCGTAAAGCACGTCCTGGGGGTAGGAGAGTTAACTTTAAATTGTCCTCCAGTGATTCCTCCAGGGAGGAAGATAGTAGGAAGAATAAACCGCAGAGAAAAACAGTGCTGCCACATAGCAAACCTTAGGAAGCTGAGACCATACTGTCCAATCCTTTTTTACAACTTCCAGAACAAATACAAGAAGCACCAATAGAGTCCAAAATGGAGGCGGTCAAACTAACGTGGAAAATGAGTAAATGACCAAGAAAGCAGTAACATAATTAATATTTCTAAAGTACATTTGTCTCCAGATGAGGAGGAGATTTTAAGAAAAGGCCTCTCCGGCACTTGGGATCCAAGATGGCTGCAAGCTGTTAGGTTGCTGCGACTCACGCTCCTAAAAAAAAAAGAAATGCCGAAACGAAGAGGGAGACTAGCGGGTAGGGCTTCCCCGCTAACTCCCTCATTACCTGGTCCGATGGATCGATATTTGAGATCGCAGGGAGTTCACCGCGACGGCGGTTCGCTTCCAGAGGTGCGCGCCGGCGAAATGGAGACTTCGGCGCTCTCTGGCTTTGAAGTGACCCTCAGCCCCGCCGAACGCACTCCTCCTCCCCAGCCGATTGGCGCCAGTTCTTTCCTCCTGGATTCGACGGGGTCCACTCCCGTAGAGGTTAGGGGCCCAGAAGATCGCCGAATCGAAGCCTCCCTTACTACAGAGGTGGGACTGGAGAGCAGTTTGCCCATGGAAACGTTGCAAACTGAGGGGAGAGAAGCAGAGGGGCAGAGTGAGGACCGAGACCAGCCTGTAAGGTTTGAACTTTCTAAAGAATTTATGACTAGACCAAAAGATGTGACATTAGAAGCTTTGTGGGACCTGGTTTCCAACCTAGGACAAGTTTTCCTTAAGCAGATAAATGATCTTCAGCCTAAAGTTAAATCTCTGGAAAGTAATCTGGGGGTACAAGAGGAACAGATTAAAGATTTGAATGGGAAATTTGTTAACTTGGATCAGAGAATTATGAAGCTTGAAACGGTACAACCTACTATGATGAAAGATTTGACGAGTCTTAGAGATAAAATGGAAACCTTTGATAATTACACTAAAAATCATAACCTAAGATTTGTCAACTTTCCTAGACTTCAAAATGTTGCTCCTATGGATATGCTGAAACGCTACATGCGTGAAAATTTACTAATTCCTGAACAGAATTTACCACCAATGACTATGGTTTACTATATTCCTGGGAAAGGAACCTCTCAACCCGAAGCTCCAATAAATGTCTCTCTCTTGCTTGAAACTTCTGATACCAAATTAGCAACTGCAGCTACATTGGTGGCTACAGTTGCACTATTACCAACAAGAATTGGATCTTTCGTCTGTTTTTCCGAAACAAAGATAAACCCTTTTTGGGTTTAAAAGTCTTACTTTTTCCTAATGTCTCTAAGGAGACACGACGACGAAGGAAACAATTCCTGCTCCTTGGGCCTGAAGTTTTACACTTGGGGGGTACCTTCTTTTTAAGATACCCCTGCAAGTGTATAATAAGGTTTAAGGAGAAAAAATATGTATTTACAGAGCCGTCTCATGTATCTTCACTCATAACCTCAGTGAAAATGGATAAGCGTTAATTATAAGTGTTTGCTCTACTTAACAGTATTTGTATAATTTCTTTTTTTTTATAAACCTTTAGATAATTTGTTTCCAGTATTTTCCTGAAATCTTGGATCACATGTATGGACTTGAGTATAGTTTTCCTGTTAATGTGAAGCTTAAACTTCACTTTTTTTTTCCTGTTTGTATTATTATTTTTTTTATATATTTTGTAGATTATTAGATACTTTTCCTGAACAAGAGGATTGTCTTGTAAAATATTGGATAATGTTAATAAATACATAAATAAAAAAAAAAAAGAAAAGGCCTCTCCTTTGTACCCTCGAGTAGTTATGATGCTTTTGCAACCAGTCAGGGACTATTTAGATTCTTTCAAGAGCTATGCCCGTGTTTGTTTTTTGGTAAGTCACAATTATATACAGCTACAGAAGAATTTTTGCCCCGTACAGGATATAAATCAAAATGGGTCCCTCCGGGTCCCGTTGACCCTTCAATTATGCCTGTTCAAAAGGTAAAATTATGTATAATCATACCTGATAATTTTCTTTCCATTAATCATAGCTGATCAATCCATAGACTGGTGGGTTGTGTCCATCTACCAGCAGGTGGAGATAGAGAGCAAACTTTTGCCTCCCTATATGTGGTCATGTGCTGCCGGAAACTCCTCAGTATGTCGATATCAAAGCTCCATCCGCAGGACTCAGCACTTAGAGAATTACACCCACGAAGGGACACTCTGCCCAGCTCACCACCGCCGAAACGGGGGAGGGGAATTAACCCAGCTCATCCCCACACAAGTGGGGGAGGGGAATCCGTCCAGCTCATCCCCGCGGAGCGGGGGAGGGACACCACACCCGCCGATGCGGGGGGATCTGGCTTATCCTGCAACCGCAACCGCGGGAGGAGCTGACTGACCCGAACACCGCCGAAGCGGGAGGGGTACAAAACTGCCCTACAGCCGCACGAAGCGGGAGGGAGTGCCGGCAGAATTATAAGTCTCAATCCAGCCCCGTAAAACGGAGGGGAGAGGAATGCAGCAGCTCACTGTAACACAAACTCGTCTTAACTCTTGAAGAATCCAAGTGAAAAAACTTGAACACGAAGTCTTTCTGAAGTAACTGAAGAGTAAACTTGAACCTGAAATGCAACCAGAATAAAACAATACAGATATCTGGGAGGGGCTATGGATTGATCAGCTATGATTAATGGAAAGAAAATTATCAGGTATGATTATACATAATTTTACCTTCCATATCATCAAGCTGATCAATCCATAGACTGGTGGGATGTACCGAAGCAGTACTCACCCAGGGCGGGACCTAGAAATCCCTGACCGCAACACTGAAGCTCCAAACCGGGCCTCCGCCCGAGCAGCCACAGTCAAGCGGTAATGCTTGGAGAATGTATGGGCCGAAGCCCAAGTTGCCGCCTTGCATATCTCTTCCAAGGAGACGGAACCGGCCTCTGCCATCGAGGCCGCCTGAGCTCTTGTGGAGTGAGCCTTCAGCTGGATAGGCGGCACCTTCCCTGCGGCCACATAAGCCGCTGCAATGGCTTCCTTGACCCATCTTGCCACTGTAGGCTTAGCAGCCTGCAGACCCCTACGAGGACCTGCAAACAGGACAAACAGATGATCCGATTTCCGGAAATCATTGGTCACTTCCAAGTATCTGATGATGACTCGTCTCACATCCAGATATTTAAGAGCAGAGTACTCCTCTGGGTAGTCCTCCCTACGAAAGGAAGGGAGACAGAGCTGCTGATTCACATGGAAGCGAGAAACAATCTTGGGCAGAAAGGAAGGCACTGTGCGAATAGTCACTCCTGCCTCAGTGAACTGCAGAAAAGGCTCTCGACATGAGAGCGCCTGGAGCTCGGAAACTCTTTTGGCTGAAGTGATAGCCACCAAAAAGACTGCTTTCAACGTCAGGTCTTTCAGAGATGCCCTCGACAAGGGTTCGAACGGCGGCTTCTGCAATGCTCTTAGCACCAGGTTGAGATTCCACGCAGGCACCACTGAGTGCAGAGGAGGGCGCAGGTGATTAACTCCCTTGAGAAAGCGCACCACATCTGGCTGGGAAGCCAGGGAAGCACCCTTCAGGCGGCCCCTGAAGCAAGCCAGAGCCGCTACCTGGACCTTAAGGGAACTGAGCGACAGGCCTTTGTCCAGACCTTCTTGCAGGAACGCCAACACTGAAGAAATTGGAGCAGTGAAGGGAGAAAGTGAGCCTGCTTCACACCACGCTGCAAAGATACGCCAAACCCTGGCGTAAGCAGTAGAAGTAGAGCGTTTCCTCGCTCTCAGCATAGTGGCGATGACCTTGTCTGAGAAGCCCTTCTTCCTCAGACGCTGCCGCTCAATAGCCAGGCCGTAAGACCAAAGGGGGAGGGATCCTCCATCACCACGGGACCCTGATGTAACAGGCCCTGCTCCACTGGCAGCCGCAGAGGATCGTCGATTGAGAGCCTGATCAAGTCCGCATACCAGGGACGTCTGGGCCAATCCGGACCCACCAGGATTATCCTGCCGGGATGTCTTGCCACCCGGTCTAGGACCCTGCCCAACATGGGCCAGGGTGGGAACACATAGAGAAGCTCTTGTGTCGGCCATTGTTGGAGAAGAGCATCTACTCCCAGGGATCGAGGGTCCCGTCCTCTGCTGAAGAAGCGCGGCACCTGGCAATTGGCCGATGACGCCATCAGATCTAGGCTCGGCTGGCCCCAGCGCTTCGTGATGTCCAAGAACGCCTGAGCAGATAGCTGCCACTCTCCGGGCTCCAAGGTATGGCGACTGAGAAAGTCCGCCTTGACATTCATGACTCCGGCAATGTGGGCCGCTGACAGCTGTTCCAGGTTCGCTTCCGCCCACTGGCATAGACTCATAGCCTCCTTGGCTAGAGGGGCGCTCTTGGTACCTCCCTGGCGGTTGACATAGGCCACAGCCGTGGCATTGTCCGACAGTACCCGTACAGGCTTCAGCACCAGTACCGGGATGAACTCCAAAAGCGCCAACCGAATGGCTCTGAGTTCCAGGAGGTTGATAGACCACTTCGCCTCTGCAGGAGACCAGAGCCCCTGCGCTGTCCTTCCCAAGCAGTGGGCTCCCCAGCCCGACAATGAGGCGTCCGTCGTGACGACAATCCACTCTGGGGTCACCAGAGGCATTCCTGCAGACAACTTGTCTGCCTGCATCCACCAGCTCAGCGCCTTGCGCACTGCTGGATCCAAGGGAAGACGCACCGCATAATCCTCCGACATCGGAGTCCAGCGCTGCAGCAGAGAGTGTTGTAGTGGTCTCATATGAGCCCTGGCCCAGGGCACTACTTCCATCGTGGCCGTCATAGAGCCCAACAGCTGCACATAGTCCCAAGCCCGAAGAGGAGAGGCTACCAGGAACTGGTCCACCTGAGCCTGAAGCTTGACAATCCGATTGTCTGGCAGGAACACTCTGCCCACTTGGGTGTCGAATCGAACTCCCAGATACTCCAGGGACTGAGTCGGGCGCAGCTGGCTCTTCTCCCAGTTGATGATCCATCCCAGGGAGCTCAAAAGAGCAACTACCCGGTCCACAGCTTTGCCGCACTCTGCATAAGAGGGGGCTCGGATCAACCAGTCGTCCAGATAAGGATGGACTTGTACTCCTTCCTTTCGCAGGAAGGCCGCTATGACCACCATTACTTTGGAAAAGGTCCGCGGAGCAGTAGCCAACCCGAACGGGAGGGCTCTGAACTGGAAGTGTCGGCCCAGGACTGCAAAACGCAGAAAGCGTTGATGAGGAGGCCAGATGGGAATATGCAGGTACGCTTCCTTGATGTCCAAGGAAGCCAGGTACTCCCCTGCCTTCACTGCCGCTATAACAGAGCGGAGAGTCTCCATGCGAAAGTGCCGCACTTTCAAGGCCCGATTGACCCCTTTGAGGTCGAGGATAGGCCGGACAGAACCTCCTTTCTTTGGTACCACAAAGTAAATGGAGTAACGCCCCTTGCCAAGCTGACTTTCTGGCACCGGAACGACCGCACCCAGGCGGATGAGATTGTCCAAAGTCTGCTGCACTGCCACAGCTTTGACCGGAGACTTGCAGGGAGAGAGTACAAACCCGTCTCTTAAGGGTCGGCAGAACTCTAGCTTGTAGCCGTCTCTGATGACTTCCAGCACCCAAGCGTCTGAAGTTATTGTGGTCCACTCGCCCAGAAACGAGGACAGCCGTCCTCCAATCTGCACTGGGGCGTGGACCAAGACCCCGTCATTGGGTACGAGACCCTGGGGGAGGACCGGAGGGAGCACCTCCGGGACGGCGGTCTCTGCGAAAGGAACGCTGCTTGGGGGAGAAATGCCTCTTAAAGGAAGAGGGGGCAGAAGAACCCGACCTGCCCGGGCGGTACCGACGGGCTTCCTGAAACCGTCCTCTGGAGGTACCGGGACGAGCACTAGCCCGAGCCCTGACCTCTGGTAACTTCTTGCCCTTAGACGTGCCGAGATCGGTCACGATTTTGTCCAGCTCGACCCCAAAGAGCAGCTTGCCTTTAAAAGGCAACCTAGCCAGGCGGGATTTAGAGGCGTGGTCAGCAGACCAATGTTTCAGCCAAAGCCACCGCCGCGCAGAGACTGTCTGAGCCATGCCTTTAGCTGAGGCTCTCAAGACATCATACAGCAAGTCTGCCAAATAGGCTAAGCCCGATTCCAGGGCTGGCCAATCATCCCTCAAGGAATGATCCGAGGGGAAAGCCCGCTGCACCATAGTCAGGCACGCCCTGGCCACATAGGAGCCGCAAACTGAGGCCTGCAAACTTAAAGCAGCCGCCTCAAAGGACGACCTTAAGGCCGCCTCCAATCTCCTGTCTTGGGCGTCCTTTAGGGCCGTGCCACCTTCCACCGGCAATGCCGTTTTCTTAGTCACCGCAGTGATTAAAGAATCCACGGTAGGCCACAGATAGGCCTCACGTTCACTCACAGCCAAAGGATAGAGGCGGGACATAGCCCTAGCCACTTTAAGGCTCGCTTCTGGGACATCCCATTGAGCCGAAATTAAGGTGTGCATGGCATCATGCACGTGGAAGGTTCTAGGCGGGCGCTTCGCCCCCAGCATAATGGCAGAGCCAACAGGGGCTGAGGGAGAGACGTCCTCCGGAGAGGAAATCTTCAAAGTGTCCATGGCCTGTAACAACAGGTTGGGCAAATCCTCTGGGCGAAAAATCCGCGCTGCAGAGGGGTCATCCGCTCCATCCGAGCGGGGATCCGTCTCCTCCAAGGAATCCGCAAAGGACCGTTGGGAGACCTCAGACACGCTGCCCTCATCTACATCGGAGGAGACAAATTCCTCCAAGGCCTGGGAATCAACCCGAGGGCGTTTACCTCTGGGAACCTCAACCTCTTTACCAGACGAGGGAGCGGGGGCAGCGTTGTGCATGAGGAAGGCCTGATGCAGCAGCAAAACAAACTCGGGGGAGAAACCCCCCAGACTGTGCACTTCCGCAGCCTGGGCAACAGCCCTAGGCGCACTCTCAACCGGCGCTCGCAACAGCGGGGGAGAGGCCTGCTGCGCATCCAAAATGGCGTCCGGCGCGAAACTCCGCGAAGGAGCCGCGCGGGAAGAACGGCTCTTAACTTTAGCCGCTTCTGTGCCGTCGCCCAAATTAAGGGCGTTCATGGCATTAATGTCTCCAACCTCAAGGGCGGCCCAAGAAGAAGCCGTCCGAGCCGCGTGGCCGGCCAAAATGGTGGAGGCGAGGAGCGGGGGATGGGCGTTTATGGCGGGAAAAACCGCCACGCCGGAGGAAGGACCGGGACATTCATCGGTCACGAAACTGCCACCCAACAAGGGCGAATCAGGCTTTAAGACCCCCGCATCCCCTCTAGAAGCGCTCAAGCGACCCGGGGAGCGACCCTTTGCGCCCTCGCCCTCCGACGCCATGTGCCACGAGGAGAAGAATCGGGGAACCCCCGCCCGCTATAAAAAGGTAAAAATTACCTGCTGTCCGCTCCGAGTTGTAACGACCTGGTGTCCCAGTGAGTAGCTGCAATAGACGCTTAAATAAACGTCGAAATAAACGCCTTTAAAGACGTTTAAAATTTTTTTTTTTTTTTTTTTTCAACGGAGCCAGCGGGAGGGGGGAGAAAAGGAGGGACCTGGCACCACCAGGTTTGCACTTGCTCAAAAGAGCCCTCAACCCCAGGCACTCAACAAAACCTAAGAATTAGGCTTGGAGGCCTAGCCAGAGCTGCTGCTGTGTGTGACCACCACCTGCTGAGATAGAGAACATACTGAGGAGTTTCCGGCAGCACATGACCACATATAGGGAGGCAAAAGTTTGCTCTCTATCTCCACCTGCTGGTAGATGGACACAACCCACCAGTCTATGGATTGATCAGCTTGATGATATGGAAACTGGTATTAACAGAACTAACATAGAACATCTTAAGGGTAGAGCTGGCAGTAATTTGTCCAATCATCAATGCCGATGTATTCGTGAATTAGCAAATAATAAACATGTGACCATTCTGAAGGCAGATAATAGTCTGAAAATAACAAGAAGCAGCATAAGGAGTGTCAAAGCAAATGCAAGGCGCAGATAAAGAAGGCCAAGAAGGATTATGAAAAAAGATAGCATTAGAGGCAAAAAAACATAGTAAAAAATTTTTTTGGTATATTAAAAGTAGGAAGCCGGCAAAATAATCGGTTGGGCCGCTGGATGACCGAGGGGTAAAAGGGGCGATCAAGGAAGACAAAGACGTAGCGAAGAGATTGAATGAATTCTTTGCTTCGGTCTTCACCGAGGATGATTTGGGTGGGATACCGGTGTCGGAAATGATATTTCAAGCGGACGAGTCAGAGAAACTTACTGACTTCACAGTAAACCTGGAGGACGTAATGGGGCAGTTCAGCGAACTGAAGAGTAGCAAATCTCCTGGACGGGATGCTATTCAACCTAGAGTACTGATAGAACTGAAAAATGAGCTTGCGGAGCTACTGCTAGTCATATGCAATTTATCCTTAAAATCGAGCGTGGTACTGGAAGACTGGAGGGTGGCCAATGTTACGCCCATTTTTAAAAAAGGTTCCAGGGGAGATCCGGGAAATTACAGACCGGTGAGTCTGACGTCAGTGCCGAGGAAAATGGTAGAGGCTATTATTAAAAACAAAATTACAGAGCACATCCAAGGACATGGATTACTGAGACCGAGTCAGCACGGCTTTTGTGTGGGGAAATCTTGCCTGACCAGTTTATTTCAATTCTTTGAAGGCGTAAACAAACATGTGGACAAAGGGGAGCCAGTTGATACTGTGTATCTGGATTTTCAAAAGGCGTTTGACAAGGTACCTCATGAAAGGCTACAGAGGAAATTGGAGGGTCATGGGATAGGAGGAAAAGTCCTATTGTGGATTAAAAACCGGTTGAAGGATAGGAAACAGAGAGTGGTGTTAAATGGGCAGTATTCACAATGGTGAAGGGTAGTTAGTGGGGTTCCTCAGGGGTCTGTGCTAGGACCGCTGCTTTTTAATATATTTATAAATGATTTAGAGATGGGAGTAACTAGCGAGGTAATTAAATTTGCTGATGACACAAAGTTATTCAAAGTCGTTAACTCACGACAGGATTGTGAGAAATTACATAAGGACCTTACGAGACTAGGAGACTGGGCAGCTAAATGGCAGATGACGTTTAATGTGAGCAAGTGCAAGGTGATGCATATGGGAAAAAAGAACCCGAATTATAGCTATGTCATGCAAGGTTCCACGTTAGGAGTTACGGACCAAGAAAGGGATCTGGGTGTCGTCGTCGATAATACACTGAAACCTTCTGCTCAGTGTGCTGCTGCGGCTTGGAAAGCGAATAGAATGTTGGGTATTATTAGGAAAGGTATGGAAAACAGGTGTGAGGATGTTATAATGCCATTGTATCGCTACTTGGTGCGACCGCATCTTGAGTATTGTGTTCAATTCTGGTCGCCGCATCTCAAGAAAGATATAGTGGAACTGGAAAAGGTGCAGCGAAGGGTTACTAAAATGATAGTGGGGATGGGACGACTTCCCTATGAAGAAAGACTAAGGAGACTAGGGCTTTTCAGCTTGGAGAAGAGACGGCTGAGGGGAGACATGATAGAGGTATATAAAATAATGAGTGGAGTCGAACAGGTGGATGTGACGCGTCTGTTCATGCTTTCCAAAAATACTAGGACTAGGGGGCATGTGATGAAACTACAGTGTAGAAAATTTAAAACAAATCGGAGAAAATTTTTCTTCACCCAACGCGTAATTAAACTCTGGAATTCGTTGCCGGAGAACGTGGTGAAGGCAGTTAGCTTGGCAGAGTTTAAAAAGGGGTTGGACGGTTTCCTGAAGGACAAGTCCATAAACCACTACTAAATGGATTTGGGAAAAATCCACAATTCCAGGAATAACATGTACAGAATGTTTGTACGTTTGGGAAGTTTGCCAGGTGCCCTTGGCCTGGATTGGCCATTGTCGTGGATAGGATGCTGGGCTCGATGGACCCTTGGTCTTTTCCCAGTGTGGCATTACTTATGTACTTAAGGGTGGGTCCACAGTAATTATGGATACTCAAAAGTACATATCTGAGGGATCATGTCAGCTTCAACAAAGTCAATATTATGATCTTCTGGAGCATGACCCAACAAATGACTTAAAGCATTAATGAACTTGTAAATGAGGCGGTTATGGATGGCATTTTGATTGCTAAAGAACAAAGGTTCTTATGTCATCCTAATCCTAAAACCCCTTATATTTACTTCGTTCCGAAAGTACACAAATCCCTGTGTGACCCCCCCGGGGTGTCCCATAGTATCCATGCGGGATCTACTATTTACCACTCACAAGTGGAGGTTTCAAGTTCGTGCAAAATAACGGAAGTTCGGCATTTTTTAAGAACAATTTTGAGCAAGCCGCCTATCGGCGATATACTGGACTGTTGGGTACTAATCTGATATAAGCAAAGGACATTTTATAAATCATTGATCTGTCATACTTACTGAACTTGAACTGTTCATACGAACACTGCAATGTTTTGTACATTTTTTTGGATCTTGTCGGGTATCTGTGACCTGGATTGGACACTGTTGGAAACAGGATGCTGGGCTTGATGGACCTTTGGTCTTTCCCAGTATGGCAATACTTATGTACTTATGAATTGCTGATGTATATGCATAGCATGCAGTTGGTATAGTCACCGGAGTGGACGGTGTGAAAGGCCTGTATGAATGAGTTCCTAAGTTATCGAATTAGTTTGTGGATGACATATGTGCATACATTACCCATTAAAAGTTAGTGCTAAGTAACATTGGAGTACCTTTGTGATTGAAGTTTGTAAGAATAGTACTCTAATACAAGCAATTTTCCCCTGAGTGAATTAAATTTTAACTGTCAGACCACTGACCATTCTGCTAACATTTGGAGATCCCTTCTCACTGTTTCTACTCCCTCAAGGGTATCCACTCTATTGGCTATTTTCGTGTCATCCGCTAAAAGGCAAACCTTTCCTTCCAACCCTTCAGCAGTATCTTCCACAAAATAGCATGCTAATGTAGTCAAACAGTGTACCTGAATGTAACTCACCTTTCAGGAGCCAACGGATGTGTCAAAGATTAGCGCAAATAGCATGCTAATGCAGTCAGTGTACCTGAATGTAAATCACCTTGAGCTACAACTGAAAAAGGTGTGAGCAAAAAATATAAAGATGTTGATGAGGTCATTTCCTATTCCCTTACAATGCTCAGAACACAGCACAGAAAAGAAAGCCACCTAACTGCTGAAAAAAAATAACTCCAGCTTGGAGCAGGTGTTAGGGTGTTTGAAGAGACAATTTCTCATGATTCTTTCTTTAAAATCTGTTTTTTCATATAATTTGGAAGCAGAAGGAAGCCCGAGGAAGCTAAGAACTGGTAGTGAGAAACGAATGTATGTGAGTCACAGCAAACCCAAAAGTGAAAACATACCTTGGCACCTGTTCCCTGCATTTAAATATAAATGTTCCAAATTAAAAAAAAAAAATGCTTATATTTAAATGCGCACTGCTAACTCTTCTGTGCATGTGCCAAGCACAACTCCCCTTTGCTTTAGCCTTTACAGTGCGCATATAATTTGAATATAATTTCCTTTGAGCACTGGCAAGCTAGGTTTCAGCGCTGTTCGGGCGGTATGGTTTTTGCGCTGTTGGCTTACCACAGCAGTTCTAAGCATCGACCTGTCAGAACAGAGAGGCCCAGAGAAGTCAAAAGAAGCCTTCCAGCATATGCCTTCACCACAAACGTCTAAGCAGCAGATGCTTCTTTCAGATAGGCTGAGTTTTACCTTGAAAATCACTAATCCTTTAGGCCTGGTTAGAACCAGACCTGACTTTGGTTACTTGTGGAGATTACTGCATACTGAAACTGTGAACTTCTAAGAGACTGTGAAAGGAACAGATTTTTACTTTTCTGTTTGCATAAAATAAGTGTGTACCTGTGTAGCTGTGTTTGTTAAGGCTCTAGGACTGGATGACACCCATGTTACCTCAAGCTGATTGAACCAGGGCCGTATCTGCGTGGGGCCACAGGGGCCTGGGCCCCCGCAGATTTCGCCCTGGACCCCCCTACTGCCGTTAACCCTCCCCCGCCTGCCGCCAACCCTTTCCCCGCCTACCCCGAGGTCCGCTCCTGCCGGTTTTTTTTAACTATTACTTCAGCTGGCGGGGGACCCCAACCCCCGCCAGCCCAGCCGAGGTCTTCTTTAACTTCATCTTCATCCTCGTGCTGTTAAAGCTGCATGATGCATCCTTCCAGTTGGACGGAGTTTGACGTCGCAGCACGTTGTACGGACGTCAACGTGCTGCGACGTCAAACTCCGTCCAACTGGAAGGATGCATCATGCAGCTTTAACAGCACGAGGATGAAGATGAAGTTAAAGAAGACCTTGGCTGGGCTTCAGCTGAAGTAATCGTTAAAAAACCGGCAGGAGCGGACCTCGGGGTAGGTGATGGCGGTAGGCGGGGAAAGGGTTGGCGGTAGGCGGGGGAGGGTTAACGGCGGTAGGGGGGGAGGGTTGACGACGGCGGCGGGGGGGGGGGGCGGGGCGGCGGCGGTAGGGGGGGGTTATATTGTGCCCCCTCACTCTAGCCCCTGCCCCCCCTACCGCCGAATCTCAGATACGCCCCTGGATTGAACACACCTATATTTGATTGCAGCCAGCCCTGCTGAATCTAAAGCACACTATATACTCAGACTGAAGTAGTCACCACAAAGTTTCTATAAGAACACTATGCCAAGATCAAAGGAAATTCCAGAAGAGATAAGAAAAACTAATGTTCAAATATATCAGTCTGGAATGGGTTACAAAGACATTTCCAAAGCACAGGGACATCACCAAACCACAGTTAGAGTCATTATCTTCTAACAGAAAAGACTTGGAACAGTGATGAATCTTCTCAGGAGTGGCCAGTCTGCCAAAATTCGAAAGGTGTATAAAACATCCAAAGAACTGCAGACCTCTCTAGCCTCAGCTAAGGCCAGTGCTCGTGACTGTAGAATAAAGAAACAGACTGGGCAAATTTTCTGAGAAGTTCTGAGAGAAGAGGACATTTCTCTGGTAAGTGAACACTATTTTGCTTTGTGCTTTGGGAACTTAAAGATTGGGGTTTAAAGGAGGAATTGCAGGTAAGTGATAGGCAAAATAAAAATATAAAAAGTAAATTTTATCAACTAATCTCCATAGTCTTTTCC
Source organism: Microcaecilia unicolor (assembly GCF_901765095.1). NCBI lineage: Eukaryota > Metazoa > Chordata > Amphibia > Gymnophiona > Siphonopidae > Microcaecilia > Microcaecilia unicolor. Next base: position 140,766,886 of record NC_044041.1, on the reverse strand, counting down.
CCTTAATTTTAAAAACTTTGTACCACAGCATTAACAGATAGACTCTAGCAGGCGCTGCAGGATCTAGTTTAGTCTTCCAGCCCACCCCTAGGACAACTCTTCATGGAACTAAAAAATGAGCTTGCGGAGCTAGTTGTTGTTGATATGTAATTTATCCTTAAAATCGAATGTGGTGCCGGAAAACTGGAGGGTCGCTAATGTAACGCAGATTTTTAAGAAAGGTTCCAGGGGAGATTCGGGGAATTATAGACCGGTGAGTCTGACGTCGGTACCGGGCAAAATGGTAGAGACTATCATTAAGAACAAAATAACAGAGCACATTCTAAAGCATGGACTGATGAGACAAAGTCAGCATGGATTTAATGAAGGGAAGTCTTGTCTCACCAATCTACTGCATTTCTTTGAAGGGGTAAACAAACATGTCGACAAAGGTGAGCCAGTGGATATTGTGTATCTGGATTTTCAGAAAGCGTTTGGCAAAGTCCCTCATGAAAGGCTCCAGAGGAAATTAGAGAGTCATGGGAATGGAGGTAGTGTATTGTTATGGATTAAAAACTGGTTGAAAGATAGGAAACAGAGAGTAGGGTTAAATGGTCACTATTCACAATGGAGAAGGGTAGTTAGTGGGGTCCCTCAGGGATCTGTGCTGGGACCGTTGCTTTTTAACATTTTCATAAATGACCTGGAGGTGGGAGTAACTAGCGAGGTTATCAAATTTGCTGATGACACAAAGTTGTTTAAGGTCGTCAAATCGCGGGAAGATTGTGAAAAGTTGCAAGAAGATCTTGCGAGACTAGGAGACTGGACATCTAAATGGCAGATGACGTTCAACGTGAGCAAGTGCAAAGTGATGCATGTGGGAAAGAGGAACCCAAACTATAACTACGTCATGCAAGGTTCAGCGTTAGAAGTCACGGAACGAGAAAGGGACCTGGGAGTCATCAGTGATGATACATTGAAATCTTCTGCTCAGTGTGCTGCTACGGCTAAGAAAGCAAATAGAATGTTAGGTATTAGTAGGAAAGGGATGGAAAACAAAAATGAGGATATTATAATGCCACTGTATCGGTCCATGGTGTGACCGCACCTAGAGTATTGTGTTCAATTCTGGTCGCCACATCTCAAAAAAGATATAGTGGAATTAGAAAAGGTGCAGAGAAGGGCGACAAAGATGATTAAGGGGATGGGACGACTTTCCTATGAGGAAAGGCTAAAGTGACTGGGGCTCTTCAGCTTGGAGAAAAGGCGGCTGAGGGGTGATATGATAGAGCTATATAAAATAATGAGTGGAGTGAAAAAGTTAGATATGGAGCATCTGTTTACGCTTTCCAAAAATACTAGGACAAGGGGGCATGCGATGAAGCTGGAGTGTAGTAAGTTTAAAACAAATAAGAGAAATGTTTTCTTTACTCAGTGCATAATTCGACTCTGAAATTCGTTGCCGGAGAATATGGTTAAGGCGGTTAGCTTAGCAGAGTTTAAGAAAGGTTTGGACGGCTTCCTGAAGGAAAAGGCCATAGAATGTTATTAAATGGATGTAGGGAAAAATCCACTATTCCTGGGACAAGCAGTACAAAATGCTTTGCTCCATGGATCTTGTCGGGTGATTGTGACCTGGAATGGCCACTGTCGGAGACAGGGTGCTGGGCTAGATGGACCTTTGGTCTGTCCCAGTGTGGCGATGCTTATGTCTTATAGTCAGTTATTGAAATTAGGGTAACAAGCAAGGAGTGCTCTTGAGTTTTAATTACATTTCATTATCATCTAAGAAGGAAACACTAAATAAATCATACAATATACTATATAAACGAAAATACATTTTTACATTAGGCTAATATCCTTAATACTGTAGCAAGTTTAAAATTATTGAAAAACTCAAAAACACTAAGATGGAGTCAGCAATCCAGCAGCGAGAGGGGTGCTATCCAGTCTTTGCATTGAGTGTCACATGTATGATTATCTCCTAGTTGGTGAGATGTCATATGTGTGTGCCCGATGCAAACAGCTCTTAGCTCTCAGAGAACGTGTCCGTTCTCTTGAGACTAGAGTAGCAGACTTGGTGGAGCTGAGGGAGACAGAGAGGTACATAGAGGAGACCTACAGGGATGTTGTAGAGAAGTCCCACCTCCAGTCTGGTAGCCACTGTGCTACCTTGGAAGAGGGAGGTCTCGAAGGAGAGCATCACCCTGGTGAAGTAGGAAGTACTCCTATAGCCAGGACCTGCCCACCAGGGGATGTACTATCCTCTGGTACCGAAGATATGTCTCCAAGTGCTGCCCGGGAGGGAAGGGTTAGGGCAGCTGTTGTAGTTGGTGATTCGATCATTAGGCATATAGATAACTGGGTGGCTGGTGGACGTGAGGATCGCCTGGTGACTTCTCTGCCCGGTGTGAAGGCGGTGGACATCACACGTTACCTAGTGCTGGGGAGGAGCCGGCTCTCTTGGTACATGTGGGTTCAATGACATAGGAAAATGTGGGAGAGAAATTCCGGAAGCCAAATTTAGGCTCTTAGGTAGAAAGCCCAAATCCAGAACCTCTAGGGTAGCATTTTCCGCCTGTTCCATGCGCAGGGCCCAAGAGACAGGAAGAGCTCCCGAGTCTCAATGCGTGGATGAGACGATGGTGCATGGAGGAGGGTTTTAGATTTGTTAGGAACTGGGCAACATTTGGGGGAAGGGAGAGCCTATTCCGAAAGGATGGGCTCCACCCTAACCAGGGTGGGACCAGGCTGCTGGCATTGGCATTTAAAAAGGAGATAGAGCAGCTTTTAAACTAGAAACAGGGGGGGGGGGGGGGGGGTAGGCCGAAAGTTGCTCAGAAGCACATGGTTCAGGATAAGTTATCTTTCAAAGATATCACCAAAACAGGGAAGATAGGGTATCCTGATATTGAGGTTGCAAAAGAGACCATAGTTGATCAGGTGCCTTTAAATAAAAATCAGACAAAAGATTGCAAATTAATACTGTCAATTACTGAGCATAATATAAATAAGAACAACAAACACAGTTTGAAATGTCTATATGCGAATGCCAGAAGCCTAAGAAATAAGATGGGAGAGTTAGAATATATTGCACTACATGAAAAATTAGATAAATAGGCATCTCTGAGACCTGGTAGATGGAGGATAACCAGTGGGACACTGTCATACCGGGGTACAAATTATATCATAGTGATAGGGTGGATCAAATTGGTGGAGGGGTAGCATTGTATATTAAGGAGAACCTTGAATCAAATAGATTGAAAATTCTGCAGGAAACAAAACATTTCTTGGAATCACTGTGGACTGAAATTCCATGTTTAAAGGGGAAAAGGATAGTGATAGGAGTGTACTACCGTTCAGGATGCAGAAATGTTAAAGGAAATTAGGGACACAAACAAACTGGGCAACGCAATAATAATGAGTGATTTCAATTACCCCAATATTGACTGGGTAAATGTAACATTGGGGCACACTAGGGAGGTAAAATTCCTTGATGAAATCAAGGACTGCTTTATGGAGCAGCTGGTACAGGTGCCGACGAGAGAAGGAAAAATTCTAGACCTAGTCCTTAGTGGAGCGCATGATCTGGTGCGGGAGGTAATGATGCTGGGACCGCTTGATAACAGTGATCATAATATGATCGGATTTGATATTAGCTTTGAAGTAAGTATAATGAAGAGTTATGCTAGCCCTTGCTTTCAGTAAAATACAGGCCAATGGCTCACAGGAGGAGTGGCCTAGTGGTTAGGGTGGTGGACTTTGGTCCTGGGGAACTGAGGAACTGAGTTCGATTCCCGGCACAGGCAGCTCCTTGTGACTCTGGGCAAGTCACTTAACCCTCCATTGCCTGCCGCATTGAGCCTGCCATGAGTGGGAAAGCGCGGGGTACAAATGTAACAAAAATAAAAATAAATAAGAGCTAGGCTTCTTAAAATCAAAATCATCTCTGATACAAAAAGAGAGTTAGCTTGTAAAAATCAGAGATCACCTTTGACACAGTTACATTTCACTGTAGCAAGTGCTGAGCTGGCAAGGGAGGGGGGCATTTGCTCTGGGACTGGCACCTGCAAGACGTCATGGGCAAGAGTTGCTATGGTTATGTAGAGATAGTACTGGGTCAGCTGCACCCCGGGTGAGAACATCCAAAGGGGTGGCTAGGGGAAGGTTTGGGAACATGTGAAGTCATTCTGATCAACTGATAAGAACCAAGAGCCCTGGTGAGAGAGACTAGGGTCCACTGGAACCAATGGAGTCAGAATTGTATATAAACAGCAGGCTGAGGGGTATTAGAGCAGAAGACTCCAGAAGGCTAGAGAGAGAGGACGTGCCATGATGTGCTGCTCCACTATGTGAATGCTTGACTTGCCTGTACTACCATTGGTAAGATTGTAATAAACTATTTTATTATATCTATTGAATACTGGGTTCCTTTCTAATTGCAGACATAACTACAGCTTAGTCTGGGCAGAACTGTCATGAGCAGATACAGAGTTGGGGTAATTAAGTATCTAGAGGGGATTTGCAATTCTGTCCAGGATAGCAAAAAGACCCTGGCTTCCGCTGCCCAAACGGGTGAGGCAGATCTAATTAATTTACAATACATAGGAAATCAAATACATTAGCATTTAACTTTAAAAAGGAGGAGTATGATAAAATGAGAAGAACAGTGAAAAAAAAAAACCCTTAGAGGAGCGGCTTGCGAGGGTCAAAACTTTACATCAGCCTTGGACGCTGTTCAAAAACACCATTCTGGAGACCCAGGCCAAATATATTCCACGTATTAAAAAGGAGGACGGAAGGCCCAACGACAGCCAGCATGGTTAAAAAGTGAGGTGAAGGAAGCTATTAAAGCTAAAAGAAAATCCTTCAGAAAATGGAAGGAACTGACTGTAAATAATAAGAAACAGCATAAAGAATGTCAAGTCAAATGCAAAGCACTGATAAGGACGGCTAAGAGGGACTTCAACAAAAGATTGCATTGGAGGCAAAAACACATAGTAATTTCCCGGATCATCTCCGAAACCCTTTTAAAAATCGGTGTCACATTGGCCACCCTCTAATCTTCAAGTACTATGGACGACTTTAACGACAAGTTACAAATTACTAACAGCAAATCAGCAATTTCATGTTCGAATTCTTTCAGTACCCTTGAATGCAAACCATCTGGTCCAGGTGATTTATACTCTTTCAATTTGGCTCAGTACATCTTCCAGGTTCACCGAGATTTCTCCTAACCTTCTCCAATAAGCTGCCCTATATTATCCTCCTCCTGATGTTTAACAAAACATTCTGTGCAGCATATCTATCCAGGAGGCAGCCATTTATATTAAACACCACCTTTAAACTGGAACCCAAACGTCTCAGATTTAGTAGGAGATTACAAGAGATCATCTTGGATAGATTTTTTTTTTTTTTTTGCTGGATATAGTGCCAAAGCTACTAACTATCCCATATTGCTCTTGAATTTCTGAAAATAATTGTATCCCCATATCCTTTGCCTCCCATTACCCCATGCAAATTCCAAGTTATATTTTATTGGCATCCATCCATTATATTTATTTCCTACGTAAGTACATAAGTAATGCCATACTGGGAAAAGACAAAGGGTCCATCGAGCCCAGCATCCTGTCCACGACAGCGGCCAATCCAGGCCAAGGGCACCTGGCAGCTTCCCAAACGTACAAACATTCTATACATGTTATTCCTGGAATTTTGGATTTTTCCAAGTCCGTTAGTAGCGGTTTATGGACTTGTCCTTTAGGAAACCGTCCAAACCCCTTTTAAAACTCTGCTAAGCTAACCGCCTTCACCACCTTTCTCCGGCAACGAATTCCAAAGTTAATTACCACATTGGGTGAAGAAAACTTTTCTCCGATTTGTTTTAAATTTACTACACTGTAGTTTCATCGCATGCCCCCTAGTCCTAGTATTTTTGGAAAGCGTGAACAGACGCTTCACACCCACCTGTTCCACTCCACTCATTATTTTATATACCTCTATCATGTCTCCCCTCAGCCGTCCTCTTCTCTAAGCTGTATAGCCCTAGCCTCCTTAGTCTTTCTTCATAGGGAAGTCGTCCCATCCCCGCTATCATTTTAGTCGCCCTTCGCTGTACCTTTTCCAATTCTACTATATCTTTCTTCAGATGCGGCCGACCAGAATTGAACACAATACTCAAGGTGCGGTCGCACCATGGAGCGATACAACGGCATTATAACATCCTCACACCTGTTTTCCATACCTTTCCTAATAATACCCAACATTCTATTGCTTTCTTAGCCGCAGCAGCACACTGAGCAGAAGGTTTCAGTTGTGTTGAAACCTGTGAACAGCTGAGCCCTCATTTGTTCCCATATCCTCTAGGTTAAATGAGTATATGGATTCTCCACTTTTCCTATCATCCTCAGATGCTTTAGGTAACCAACAATAAAGCCCACAGAGGTATTTCTCCCAATTTAGCTTGTTCTACTTTGATCCACATTTTATTATCTGATTAATTCTTCCATTCTAACATTCATTTTTAGTTTGGCCACTCACATACCTATGACTGCTGCTGCTAAATTGCTCTATATTTGCTGTTTTCATTGTCTTTTCAAGCACTTTAATCTGCCTGTACCAAAATGGCTTTCAAGGGTGATGATGCAGAGGAACTGAAAGATCGATGTACTTGGGAGATGTACTGAACCACATTGACAAATTAAAAAGGAGAGTAAAATTGCCTGGACCAGATGGCATACATCCAAAGGTACTCAAAGAACTCAAGCATGAAATTGCTGATTTGCTGTTAGTAATATGTAACCTGTCATTAAAATCGTCTGCAGCATCTGAAGATTGGAGGATGGCCAATATGACGCCACTTTTCAAAAAGTGTTCCAGGGGTGATCCAGGAAATTACAGACCAGTAAGCCTGAAGTCAGTATTGGGCAAATAGTGGAAGCCATAATAAAGAATAAAATTTCGGAACACATAGATGAACATGGTTTAATGAGACAGAGTCAGCTGGGTTCAGCCAAGGGAAGTCTTGCCTCACCAATTTGCTTAATTTCTTTAAAGGTGTTAACAAACATGTGGATAAAGGTGAGCCTGTTGATGTAGTGTATCTAGATTTTCAGAAAGCTTTTGACAAAGTTCCTTTAGAGAGACTCCTGAGAAAATTAAAGAGACATGGGATAAGAGGCAAGCTTCTGGTGTGGAATAAGAATTGGTTATTGGCAGACAACAGAGGGTAGGGTTAAACGGTACTGGGACTGGTGCCATTTAACCACACATAAATGATATGGAAACCGGAACGATGAGTGAGGTGATCAAATTTGCAGATGACACAAAACTATTCAAAGTTGTTAAATCCCGTACATATTGAAATATTGAAGGAAGACCTTAGGAAATTGGAAGACTGGGCATCCAAATGCAGATGAAATTTAATGTGGACAAATGCAAGTGATGCACATTGGAAAGAATAATCTGATCATAGTTACTTGATTCTGGGGTCCACCTTGGAGGTCAGCCCTAAAAAAAAAAAAAAAAAAAGATCAAGGTGTCATTGTAGATAATACGCTGAAATCTTCTACTCAGTTTGCAATGGTGCCCAAAAAGCAAACAGGATGCTAGGATTTATTAGGAAAGGGATGGTGAATAAGATTGAAAGTATTATAATGCTTTGTATCGCTCCATGGTGCAACTGGCACCTTCAGCATTGCATTCAGTTCTGGTCGCTGTATCTCAAAAAAGACATAAGGAATTAGAAAAGGTTCAAAGAAGAGAGACAAAATGATGGAGATTGAACTCCTCTCGTATGAGGAAAGGCTAAAGAGGTTAGGACTCTTCAGCTTGGAAAACAGACTGATAAGGGAAGATATGATTGAAGACTACAAAATCCTGAGTGGTATAGAACGAGTAGAAGTAAACAGGTTTTTTACTTGTTCCAAAAGTACAAAGACCAGGGACACTGAAGGAAGTTACAAGGAAATACTTTAGTTAAGCTCTGACCTCTTTGCTGGAGGATGTGGTAACAGCAGTTAGCGTGTCTGGGTTTAAAAAATGTTTGGACAAGTTCCTGGAGGAAAAGTCCATAGTTTGCAATTGAGACAGACATAGGGAAGCAATGATTGCCCAGGACTGGTAGCATGGAATGTTGCTACTAACTGGGTTTCTGCCAGGTACTTGTGACCTGGCTTGGCCACTGTCTGGAAACAGGATACTGAGCTAGATGGACTATGGGTCTGACCTAGTATGGCTACTCTTATGTTCTTGTGTATATTGCTGCTACCCTCTGGCCTCCACAATCCTCCGCTGCTACAGCACAAGGTGACATCAGTTCCTCCATGCTACTTAATTCAGACTCCATCAAGGCGCTTGCATGAATTATATACCTATGACTGTTGCTGCTGTATTGCTCTATATTTTGCTGTTTCTTGACTTTTTCAGGCACTTTAAGTAAAATTATGTATCATACCTAATAATTTTCTTTCCCTTAATCATAGCCGATCAATCCAAAGACTGGTGGGTTGTGCCCATCTACCAGCAGGTGGAGATAGAAAGCAATCTTTTGCCTCCCTATATGTGGTCATGTGCTGCCGGAAACTCCTCAGTATGTCGATATCAAAGCTCATCCGCAGGACTCAGCAGAGAATTACACCCAGAAAGGGACACTCTGCCCAGCTCACCACCGCCGAAGCGGGGGAGGGGAAATATTCCAGCGCACCCACCGCCGGGGCGGTGGGCGGGAAACCACACCCGCCGACGCGGGGGAACTGGCTTATCCTGCCACCGCAACCGCGGGAGGAGCTGGCTTACCCTAACACCGCCGAAGCGGGAGGGAGTACCAGCACAATTTGGTTATCAATCCAGCCACCGCCGAAACGGGGGGAGAGGAAGCAGCAGCTCACTGTAACACAAATCGTCTCAACTTGAAGAGACTTCAATTAGAAGCACTTGAACACGAAGTCCTCGTGAACAGGAAATGAAGACTGAACTTGACACCTGAACTATAACCAGAACACAAACAATACAGATATCTGGGAGGGGCTATGGATTGATCGGCTATGATTAAGGGAAAGAAAATTATCAGGTATGATACATAATTTTACCTTCCCTATCATCAAGCCGATCATCCATAGACTGGTGGGATGTACCGAAGCAGTACTCACCCAGGGCGGGACATGGAAATCCCTGAACGCAAAACTGAAGCCCCAAACTGGGCCTCGGGCCCGAGCAGCCACATCCAAGCGGGTAATGTCGTGAGAAGGTATGAGCTGAAGACCAAGTAGCCGCTCTGCAAATCTCTTCAAGGAGACAGATCTGGACTCCGCCATCGAGGCTGCTTGTGCTCTAGTAGAGTGTGCCTTCAGCAGAATAGGCAGAATCTTCCCTGCCGCCACATAAGCTGACGCGATCGTCTCCTTGACCAACGTGCCACCGTAGGCTTAGATGCCTGCAGACCCTTACAAGGGCCTGCGAACAGCACGAACAGATGATCCGACTTCCGGAAATCATTGGTCACTTCCAAGTATCTGATGATGACCCGTCTAACATCCAGGTATTTGAGCGCAGGGTACTCCTCTGGGTAGTCCTCCCTATGAAAGGAGGGTAGGTAAAGCTGCTGATTCACATGGAATCGAGAAACAATCTTGGGCAGGAAGGAAGGCACTGGGCGAATCGATACTCCTACCTCAGTGAATCGCAGGAACGGTTCTCTACACGAGAGCGCCTGGAGCTCGGAAACTCTTCTGGCTGACGTGATAGCCACCAGGAAGACTGCTTTCAACATCAGGTCCTTCAGCGATACCCTTGGCAAGGGCTCGAAGGGCGGCTTCTGCAAGGTCCGTAGCACCAGATTGAGATTCCATGTAGGCACTATCGAGAGCAGAGGGGGGCGCAGGTGATTAACTCCTTTGAGAAAGCGTACCACATCCGTCTGTGAAGCCAGGGAAGCCCCCCTTCAGACGACCCCTGAAGCAAGCTAGAGCCGCCACCTGGACTTTCAGCGAACTGAGCGACAGGCCTTTCTCCAGCCCCTCTTGCAGGAACGCCAACACTGAAGATATTGGAGCAGTGAAGGGCGATACAGAGCCTGCCTCGCACCACGACGCAAAGGTACGCCAAACCCTGGCGTAAGTGGTGGAAGTAGAGCGCTTCCTCGCTCTCAGCATAGTGGCGATGACCTTGTCTGAGAAGCCCTTCTTCCTCAGCCGCTTCCGCTCAAGAGCCAGGCCGTAAGACCAAAGGGGGAGGGATCCTTCATCACTACAGGACCCTGATGTAAGAGGCCCCGCTCTGCTGGCAGCCGCAGAGGGCCGTCCACCGAGAGTCTGACTTAAGTCCGCATACCAGGGCCGTCTGGGCCAATCCGGACCCACCAGGATCACCCGGCCCGGATGGTTTGCCACGCGGCCTAGCACCCTGCCCATCATGGGCCAGGGCGGAAACACGTAGAGAAGCTCCTGTGCCGGCCACTGCTGGAGAAGAGCATCGACTCCCAGAGATCGAGGGTCCAGTCCTCTGCTGAAAAAACACGGCATTTGGCAATTGGCCGAGGACGCATCAGATCCAGGCTCGGCCGGCCCCCAGCGTTTCGTGATGTCCAAGAACGCCCGAGCAGACAGTTGCCACTCTCCAGGATCCAAGGTATGGCGACTGAGAAAGTCCGCCTTGACATTCATGGCTCCCGCAATGTGGGTCGCCGACAGCTGTTCCAGATTCGCTTCTGCCCACAGGCATAGCTTCATGGCCTCCTTGGCTAGAGGGGTGCTCCTGGTGCCTCCCTGGCGATGACATAGGCCAAGGAGCTCGGATCAGCCAGTCGTCCAGATAGGGATGGACTTGCACTCCCTCCTTGCAAAGCGCAGAAAGCGCTGATGAGGCGGGCCCAGATGGGAATATGTAGGTAAGCTTCCTTGATGTCCAGGGAGGCCAGGAATTCTCCCTTTTTCACCGCAGCTATTATGGAGCGGAGGGTCTCCATCCGGAAGTGCCGAACTTTCAAGGCCTGATTGACTCCCTTGAGGTCGAGAATAGGCCGAGCAGAGCCTTCTTTCTTTGGCACCATAAAGTAAATGGAGTAGCGCCCCTTGCCAAGCTGATCTACTGGCACCGGGACCACCGCGCCCAGGCGGATCAGGTTGTTCCAAGTCTGCTGCACGGCAGCTGCTTTGACCTGAGACTTGCAAGGAGAGTTTACAAACCCCTCTCTTAGGGGTCGGCAGAACTCTAGCTTGTAGCCGTCTCTGATGACTTCCGAACCCACAAGCGTCTGAAGTTACCCTGGTCCACTCGCCCAGAAACGAGGACAACCTTCCTCCTATCTGCACTGGGCCATGGACCAGGTCCCGTCATTGGGTACACGACCCTGGGGGCGGGCCGGAGGACGAACCTTCGGGACGGCGGTACCTACGAAAGGAATGCTGCTTGGGGGAGAAGTTCCGTTTGAAGGAAGCGGAGGCAGAGGAGCCCGACTTGCTCGGGCGATACCGACGGGCTTCCTGGAATCGGCCCTTAGAGGAACCAGGATGGGCACTGCCAGCCCTTGGACGTGCCGAGCTCTGTCACGATCTTATCCAGCTCGTCCCCAAAGAGCAGCTTGCCTTTAAAAGGCAATTTGGCTAGGCGAGATTTAGAGGATGGTCAGCAGACCAGTGCTTCAGCCAGAGCCACCGCCGCGCAGAGATTGTCTGAGCCATGCCCTTGGCCGAGGCTCTCAAAACATCATACAGCAAGTCTGCCAAAGTAGGCCATACCCCGACTCCAGGGTCGCCATTCCGCACCTCTAGGAAGGGTCCGAGGGGGAAGCCCGCTGCAAAACAGTCAGGCACGCCCTAGCCACGTAGGAGCCGCAAACCGAGGCTTGAAAACTCAGAGCGGCCGCCTCAAAGGACGACTTTAAGGCCGCCTCCATTCTCCTGTCTTGGGCATCCTTCAGGGCAGTGCCACCTTCCACCGGCAGCGCCATTTTCTTAGTCATGGCAGTGATTAAGGAATCTACCGTGGGCCAGACAAAGGCTTCCCGTTCCCCCTCAGGAAAGGGGTACAGGCGGGACATAGCCCTAGCTACTTTCAGGCTCGCCTCAGGGCATCCCATTGCGCTGAAATTAGGGTCTGCATGGCTTCATGAACGTGGAAGGTTCTAGGCGGGCGCTTCGTTCCCAGCATAATGGCAGAGCCAGTAGAGGCTGAGAGAGAGCCTTCCTCCGGAAAGGCAATCTTCAAAATGCTCATGGCCTGCACAAGCAGGTTGGGCAAATCCTCTGAGCGAAAAAGCCGCGCTGCAGAGGGGTCGTCCGCTCCATCCGAGCGGGGATCAGTCTCTTCCATCGATTCCGCTAAGTATCTCTGGGAGAATTCAGACACGCTGCCATCATCCACATCAGAGGAGACCGAGTCCCCGAGGGTGGAAGATCCACCCGAGGGCGCTTAAGCATAGAGGTCTCATCACCCTGATCAGAGAGGTGGGCAGGGCAGTGTTCTGCATAAGAAAGGCCTGATGCAGCAGCAAAATGAACTCAGGGGAGAAACCCCCCAGTCTGTGCATTCTGCAGCCTGTGCCGCAGCCCCTAGAGGCGCCCTCCATCTGCGCTCCAGTAGCGGGGGAGAGGCGTGTTGCGCGTCCAAAATGGCGTCCGGCATTGAAACTCCAAGGAGCCGCGTGGGAAGGAAGGGCGTTTTAATTTCGCCGACTTCTTACTGTCGCCCGATTCAAAGGCGACCAAGCTGTTAATGTCTCCCATCTCGAGGGCGGCCCAAGAAGAAGTCGACCGAGCCGCGTGGCCGGTCACGACCGGGAGGGTGGCCAGCGGGGGATGGGTGCCTAAGGCGGGAAAGGCCACCGCGCCGGAGGAAAAACCGGTGAACTCTCCCAGTTCCGAAAAGGGCGTCCAAAAAGGGCAACTCTACCTTCGATCCCCCGCTTCCCGCTAGGCGAACGCGTTCCGGGAGCGTCTTTTCGCGCCCTTGCCATCCGAGGCCATAGCCACGTGGAGACCGTTCGGGGAACCCCTGCCCACTAGTAAAAGGTAAAAATTACCTGCTTCTTGCTCCGAGCAGCAACAACTTGTTCCAGTGAGCAGCTGCGAATGGACGTCCTTTTTGAACGTTAAAAAAAAATTTTTTTTTTGTTTGTTTAATGGAGCCAGCGGGAGGGGGGAGAAAAGGAGGGACCTGGCACCACCAGGTTTGCACTTGCTCACGAAGAGCCCTCAACCCCAGGTACTCAACAAAACCTAAACAATTAGGCTTGGAGACCTAGCCAGAGCTGCTGCTGTGTGACCACACACCTGCTGAGATAGAGAACATACTGAGGAGTTTCCGGCAGCACATGACCACATATAGGGAGGCAAAAGATTGCTCTCTATCTCCACCTGCTGGTAGATGGACACAACCCACCAGTCTATGGATTGATCGGCTTGATGATAGGGAATCAACATTGCTGCTACCCTCTGACCTCCACAATCTTCCCGCTGCTACCGCACAAGGTGACGTCAGTCCCTTCATGCTATTTAACTCACACTCTCTCAAGGCACTTGCACCACGGGCATGCTCAAGGAGCTCCTTGGGGCATCTCCTTGGGCCCCACAGGGCCCAACCTATACTCCCCCTCATTCTTGGGCACCATTCTTAGGTCTTTGTTGTTTATTGATTTCTTTGATTTTCTTTACTTGGATCTACTATTTCTGCACAGCGTCCTGGATTCCTGTTATTTGTGACCGGCTTCCATTATATCCACTTCGTCCCCCACTCCTTCACCTCACCCTTCGTCCTTTTCCATCCTCTACCACTTCAGCATCTTTATCCTTCTCTCCTCCCTCAGCCTTAACTTTTGGTCTCCTAAACACCTGTTCAAGTAACTACAAGGGTTCTTATTCACTTTCACTCCCTGGATATTTTATGTCTTACTGAAACTTGGATTCATCCCGATGACACATTAAGTGTTCTAGAAGACTCCCCTTCAGGCTTTTCCTTTTTTCAATTTCCCTGCAAGTGTGATGAGGTAGTGGTGTGGTGTTTATTTATTCAAATTCTCTTCATGTTTCTCCTTGTACTTTAACCCCCCTGGCTCTCTCTGAAGTTGGAGTTCTACGCTTTTGCACCCCTGAATTTTCCTTTTATTTGGCCACTTTTTATCACTCTCTCCCCTGTTCTCATCGTTCTTACAGGAACTTTCCACTTTTCTCTCTGAAACCAATATCCTCTTTGACCCACTACTCGTTCTAGACAACTTCAATATTCCCATGTCTGGTTCCCACTCTTCCTTCTTTTTCCCTCTTAGAACAATTGGATCTCATTCAACATGTCTCTATACCCACTCATACAGTTGGTAATAATTGATAACTGCACGCTTCTTCTTCTTCTTCTTCTTTCAAGCCCCTGCAATTAGACATTACTTGGTTTCCACTTCCACTTCCCTGTACCTTTTCTTGCCCCCTCTCTTCCACTATTTTCTGACAGATACCATATTTTTCTATAAGACTTTCGTTCCATCTCCAAACTCCCCTCAACCAAACACTAAACAATGAATCAAAGTAGAACGTTTTTAATAATATTTTGAACTTTTAAAAAATTTCTTCCATTCTAATATGTTTTGATAGCTCATTCCAAAGGAATGGGGCTAACCAAAAAAAGAGACCCTCTCAGGTGTAACTTCCCATGTGCTTTTGCAACATAGGGAACTACCATTCTAAAATCCTGCATCGATCTCAAAATTCTTCTAGGGTGTATAATGAAACAGCCAGGGAACCCAAATAAGGCAGTTGTTGAGTATGGAAAGCCTTATATGCCATTGTTAAGATCTTAACATTAATTCTATACTTAACTGGAAGCCAGTGGAAATGCATAAAAAAAAAGTCTTTTGCACAGGAGGTAGATGATCCCGTGCTTCCTCTAGCAGATTGCGACTTAACTATTTCAGGGTATTCAATACTTCTATTGGAGAGCAGCTTTTTTTGGTTATTACATTCACAGTTATCGAGAGCACCATCTATAGTGCAGGCCCTCTTGCCTCAAACACATGGTTCACCCCAACAGCTCCCACCCACTGTCAAAACAGTGGCTGAGAAATGATCCTGGCACATTTCAAACTCACAATCCTTCCAGTTTATGGGGCCCTCCTTCCCGCTCTCTCTTTGGTGTTGTAATCATGTAGACAGGCAATTATATCCCAGGGTCTGTTCTCAAGCCAAGGCACATGACATCTATGAGCCTTATCGATGTTCACTATAGTCTTAGCTTCCTGCCATTCAGCTGCCTTCTGCAGCAGCATTTCACAAATATCCCTTACCACCGGTCTGCATGTCCCATATTTAGCCTCTATTACTATTTAACATTTCTAAAGTGCTACCAGGGTTACGCAGAGCTGTACAATCTAACAAAGAAGGACAGTCCCTGCTCAAAGGAGCTTACAATCTAAAGGACAAACAAGTGCAGTCAATCAAATTGGGGGCAGTCTAGATTTCCTGGATAGAGGTACAATGGTTAGGTGTCGAAAGCGACATTGAAGAGGTGGGCTTTGAGCAAGGATTTGAAGATGGGCAGGGAGCGGGCTTGGCGTATGGGCTCAGGGAGTTTATTCCAAGCATAGGGTGAGGCGAGGCAGAAAGGGCGGAGCCTGGAGTTGGCGGTGGTGGAGAAGGGTACTGAGAGGAGGGATTTGTCTTGAGAGCGGAGGTTACGGGTAGGAGCGTAGGGGGAGATGAGGGTAGAGAGGTAATGAGGGGCTGCAGATTGAGTGCATTTGTAGGTTAGTAGGAGAAGCTTGAACTGTATGCGTACCTGATCGGAAGCCAATGATGTGACTTGAGGAGAGGGGTGATATGAGCATATCGGTCTAGGCGGAAGATAAGACGGGCAACAGAGTTCTGAACGGATTGAAGGGGGGATAGATGGTTAAATGGGAGGCCAGTGAGGAGTAGGTTGCAGTAGTCAAGGCAAGAGGTGATGAGAGAGTGGGTGAGAGTGCGGGTGGTGTGCTAGGAGAGGAAGGGGCAAATGTTGCTGATATTATAGAGAAAGAAGCAACAGGTCTTGGCTGTCTGCTGGATATGGCAGAGAAGGAGAGGGAGGAGTCGAAGATCACTCCGAGGTTGCGGGCAGATGAGACGGGGAGGATGAGGGTGTTGTCGATTGAAATAGAGAGTGGAGGGACAGGAGAAGTGGGTTTGGGTGAAAGACAATGAGCTCGGTCTTGGCCATGTTCAGTTTCAGGTGGTGGCTGGACATCCAGGCAGCAATGTCGGATAAGCAGGCTGATACTTTGGCCTGGGTTTCCGCAGTGATTCTGGTGGGGGGAGGTAAGCTGGGTGTCGTCAGCTTAAAGACAGTATTGGAAACCATGAGATGAGATCAGCGAGCCCAGGGAAGAGGTGTAGATTGAAAAAAGAAGGGGTCCAAGGACAGATCCCAGAGGAACTCCAACAGAGAGCGGAATGGGGGTGGAGGAAGATCCATGAGAATGTACTCTGAAGGTACGGTGGGAGAGATAAGAGGAGAAGCCACAACAAAAAAAGAAGGTGCAAACCCTCACGGAACCGTGAGATATGGAAACAAAAAAAGTGAGAACGAATTAGGATACCAAAAAATGTGTTTATTCATATAAAAAATGACCCGACACGGCCGTGTTTCGTCCCAAAGGCCTGCCTCAGGGGTCTTTATAATCTAAACAAAACAATGGAACAAATAAAACAGAACATTGTAAATAATTATATTGTATATGATAAAATGACACATAACCATCAAGAACTTAATGTTACATCATTTTTTATATGAATAAACACATTTTTTGGTATCCTAATTCGTTCTCCTCAGAGATAAGAGGAGAACCAGGAGAGGACAGAGCCCTGGAACCCAAGTGAGGATAGTGCAGCAAGAAGTAAATTATGATTGACAGTGTCATTGGTGAAGCCTCACCTGGAGTAATATTTTCGATTTAGAGACCATTTAGCCTCCTTTTTTATTCCTCGAATGTAGATATTGCACCTCCTGGACCTGTTTTCAAATTTGTCCTTAATGTCTTTCTGTATCTTGTCCACCCTTTCAGCTTGTTGTTGCAACTCCTGAATTATTTCTTCACACATCTACACATGCCTCTAACTCCTCCAGCCTGGATCCTAGCTCTAATATTACTTTTAAATTTTTGAAACTGCTCCTCAGATTTCATCATGCACAAACTTCAGGTCCTTCTTGAATTCCTGCATCCAGGCATTTAAATCTGACTTACATACAAGCTGCTTCTACTCCCTGAGTGAAACTCATTTTCACACTTAGCATCACTGTCCACCACTGTCATTGTGGAAGGACTTCCAGCACACAGCTCTCTGCTGTTGTCATCTGTCCAACAAACTGTCCCACGTTTTACCAGTTCTGACTTCTTCCACTGTGGCAAGCAGAAACAGGTAAGAGGAAATCAGAAATGCAGTGAACAAAGCACGGCAAAAATAGTGCAACGGGCCCCAAGAATTAATGTGAAGTGACACAACAAGGGCCATGTTTCAGCAATATGCCTGTGTCAGGGGTCAGATAGGTAAAATATTCTAACCTAGACAATGGTTATACCCAATCAATTAATTCTTGGGGCCAGTTGTGCTATTTTGGGTATGCTACCCTCATCGTCCCCGTCTCATCTGCCCGCAATCTCGGTGTCATCTTTGACTCCTCCCTCTCCTTCTCTGCGCATATCCAGCAGATAGCCAAGACCTGTCGCTTCTTCCTCTATAACATTAGCAAAATTCGCCCTTTCCTCTCTGAGCACACCACCCGAACTCTCATCCATTCTCTCATTACCTCTCGCCTTGACTACTGCAACCTACTCCTCACTGGCCTCCCACTTCGCCTTCTATCCCCCCTTCAGTCCGTTCAGAACTCTGCTGCACATCTTATCTTCTGCCTCGACCGATATACTCATATCACCCCTCTCCTCAAGTCACTTCACTGGCTTCTGATCAGGTACCGTATACAGTTCAAGCTTCTCCTACTAACCTACAAATGCACTCGATCTGCAGCCCCTCCTTACCTCTCTACCCTCATCTCCCCTTACATTCCTACCCGTATCCTCCGCTCTCAAGACAAATCCCTCCTTTCAGTACCCTTCTCCACCACCGCCAACTCAAGGCTCCGCCCTTTCTGCCTCGCCTCACCTCACCCCATGTTTGGAACAAACTCCCTGAGCCAGGCCCCCTCCCTGCCCATCTTCAAATCATTGCTCAAAGCCCACTTCTTCAATGTTGCCTTCGGCTTCTAACCACTACACCTCTACTCAGGAAATCTTGACATTTCGTCCATTAGATTGTAAGCTCCTTTGAGCAGAGACCGTCCTTCTCTCTTAATTTGTACAGCGCTGCGTAACCCTAGTAGCGCTCTAGAAATGTTAAGTAGTAGTAGTAATAGTAGCTTCTTCCATCGTGGCAGCACGCCTTCATGCCCATTGAGTGTTGCAGTCACTTTAGGAAGGTTTATTGGTATTTCTCCACGTTAATTTGGCTAGCCCCATCTGAGCTCAACAATTGGGCTGCCATCTAGTCTGTAGCGTCACTTCCCTCTCAAGTCTTTTTATATTCTAAGGGAAAATGGTCTCTAAATCGAAAATATTACTCCAGGTGAGGCTTCACCAATGACTTGTACATAGGCATTACACCTCCTCCCTTCTACTGGTTATGCCCTTTATGCAGTCTAGCATCCTTCTGGCTTTGGCCACCACTCTGTCACATTAATTGCCACCTGGAGATCCGTGGGCCCTACCACCCCAAAAGCCCTTTCCTGATCTGTGCACATCAGCCTCTCTCTTTCTATCGTATACAACTCCCTAGGATGTCTGATTCCAAAATGCACTGCTTTGCATGTTTTCACATTAAAGCTTAACTACCAGGAAACAGCCCATGCTGCTAATTTTTGTAGATTACTCACATTGTCTACTCTCCTTCAAGAAGTCCTTTCAGTTGCAGATCTTCATGCTATCCACAAAAAGGCAAACTTTTTCAAACCCTTTGGCAATATCGCTCACAAAAATATTGAACAGAACAGTTCCCAGGACTGATCCCTGAGTCACTCCATTAATCAACTTACTCTCTTCCAAATTAATTCCATTTACCAGCACCCCATCTTCTCGCAGTCAACCAATTTCTGATCCAAACCACCATTTTGACACCTATCCCCAGGAAATTTGGTTTATTCATAAACATCCTATGAGGAATAGTATCAAAGGCTTTGCTGAAATTTAAGTACCTCACATCTGGAATGCAGCTTCAAACTTCTCTGTTCACCCAGTCAGAGAAATCAATCAGATTACTTTTTCAAATCTTCCTTTGGTAAAACCATGTGGCCTCAGATCTTGCAACCCACTGGATTCTAGAAAGTACACTATCCTCTCTTTAAAGCAGCATCTCCATTACTTTTCTTACCAGCCTGAAGTTTTTCCACCTCCTTCTCTGTTACTAGTTTTCTGAAGAGGGACCACATCAGCCCTTTTCCAATCCTGTGGAACCTCCCTCTTCTTTTTTTTTTTTTTTATATATTTATTTATTGTTTTTATACATAGTAAACAAGTATAAACTTGTAAAGAAAAAGCCACTATTACAATAAAATCTAAGATATTATCATAACACAAATTAAATATTATAGCTTCATTTAAAGTCCACAACAGGAGTCCAAGATTCCTAATTAGGAGAAAACAGGTAATAAACTTTATAAATCAAATTTTGAGATACAGACGAGTTTCTATTCAACTTACTTAACTAGGAGCTCTCTTAGATGTTAAAAAAGATGACAATTGGTCAGGATCAAAATAAACATATTTCACGGCTTGATAGGAGATTAAACATTTGAAAGGATATTAAGGTAAAAAGTTGCGCCAAGTTGAAGTGTCTCCTGTCTCATCTGTATATAACTTTTGTCGTCGCCTTTGCGTTTCCCTCGCTAGATCTGGAAAAACACAAGTTTGCAAACCACGAAAGGTTTTTTCTTTATTCTGAAAAAACTTCTTTAAAATCCAGATCTTGTCCAAAGGTAACGCTACTGTGGCCAACATAGTAGTTGGTGTTATCTGTTCTGAATCCGACATTTCAAGAAGGGCAGAAACATCCAATGGTTGCGCATTCTGAATATTATTCCTTGTAAAGGATCCAAAACCTTCACAGGTATATAAAACCTGTGAAAAGGGTGGCATATCTTTATCGTCTATCTCTAGAATTTCTCTGAGGTAATTTTTTAGCATCTCCCGAGGAGAGATAAGTGGTTGTTGCGGAAAATTTATAAAACGCAGATTATTAGATTTTTAAGTATTTTCCATCATTTCTGATTTTCTCCTTAAATTAACCAAGTCTTTAAGCATTGTTGTTTGCTGTGATTTCAACTCTAAAACATCCTTTTCCAAATCTGCTTTAACTATTTTCACCTCATTCTCAATTCTGCTACCTTCCCAGCTAATATCACAACTTCATTTCTTATTTTCCTCATCTGGGGGCACAAAAACTTTCCCATTTCTGCAATCAACTGCCATTGTCTTGTCTAGGTAGTGGTGAGCCCTTAGGTTCTCTGAGGCCCGTAGGACCTCAGAGGACTGCCGCGCACCCCGGATCTTCACCCGCGGCGACCGCCGTTCACCGGAGGTTGAGCCCCCAGCTGCAGGCGGCCAGCGGGACTGCTGGAACCGCGGGTGGGACGGCCGGCCTGGCGGAACACCAGCAACACAGTCCCGACTGAGTGGCTAGCAGGGACGGCTAGCGCTGCAAAGCCAGTCTCTGAGGGTGGCTAGCAAGGACGGCTAGCGAAAGGAACACCGTCTCTGAAGGTAGCTAGCAAGGACGGCTAGCAGGACGAAGAACACAGTCTCTGAGGGTGGCTAGCAAGGACGGCTAGCGGGAGGAACACAGTCTCTGAAGGTAGCTAGCAAGGACGGCTAGCAGACGAAGAACACAGTCTCTGAGGGTGGCTAGCAAGGACGGCTAGCGGAGAAACACAGTCTCTGAAGGTGGCTAGCAAGGACGGCTAGCGGGAGGAACACAGTCTCTGAAGGTAGCTAGCAAGGACGGCTAGCAGGACGAAGAACACAGTCTCTGCAGGTAGCTAGCAAGGACGGCTAGCAGGACGAAGAACACAGTCCTGAGGGTGGCTAGCAAGGACGGCTAGCGGGAGAAACACAGTCTCTGAAGGTGGCTAGCAAGGACGGCTAGCGGGAGGAACACAGTCTCTGAAGGTAGCTAGCAAGACGGCTAGCAGGACGAAGAACACAGTCTCTGAAGTGGCTAGCAAGGACGGCTAGCAGGACGAAGAACACAATCTCTGAAGTGGCTAGCAAGGACGGCTAGCAGGACGAAGAACACAATCTCTGAAGTGGCTAGCAAGGACGGCTAGCAGGACGAAGAACACAATCTCTGAAGTGGCTAGCAAGGACGGCTAGCAGGACGAAGAACACAATCTCTGAGGTGGCTTCTGACATTTGAAACGGAAAGCCCCGAGCCCTCCTTGTTCCGGGTGTTTAAATCCCCCGCCCGTCCATCCTCTCCCTGGAGAAGAGCCAATCCCTGTAGCCATGACAGGCAAGGATGACCGGGATTGGAGGACCCCGCCTCGCAGGCGGAGTTCCTCCTGCCATGCACCAATCCGGCGCAAGGGGGCGGGGCTTGCACTCCTCTCAGCTCCGGTTCGGGGAGACAACGACGCCGCCGCCATCTTGGCCGGCGTCCTCTCTTCCCTGGGGCCGGCGTTCGGTCCTGCGGGTTGCCAGCCTTGGGCCGCCCCGCGGAAGTGCCGGCCCCGTCGGCGGCCTGTCTCTGCCGCACCGGGGCCCGCGGCCCCCGCCGACCATCGCTCCCCGCCGCGGGAGCACTGGGAAGATCCCGAAACGGGACAGTATCCTTCCCGGATGCCTCCTTTCCCCGGACCCGGGTTTGGAAGGATACCGGGCGTGGAAGGCTTTGACCAACTCTGGAGCATGTACATTTGCCGCGGGCTCCAGGAGTTGGTCTTCGGGGCCAAAGTTCTTCCATGACAATAGGTAATAACTTCCCCCGCCGCTTCTTTGAATCCAGAACATCCTCCACCTCATACTCTGGATCGGGATCTGCTTCAAGATCTTCGGTCTCCTGCCGTTGGGGTGCCATCGAGATCCTTGAAAGCCTTTCAATAGGGAAATATGGAAGGCGTTATGCACCCGCAGGGTCCTAGGCAATCGCAAAACGATAAGTCACAGCTCCAATTCGAGATTGGATTGCAAACGGTCCAATATACCGAGGTCCTAATCTCCGCGAGGGTACCCAAAGTCGGAGATATTTGGTGCTTAACCAGACCTTCTGCCCTGGTTGCAAGTCGGGAGCGGGTTTCCGATGCCGATCCTGCGAAGACCTTGTACTTGGTGGCTGCCTTCTGTAGTTGTTCTCGGGCCATTTCCCAAACTCTTTGCAGATTCGGCCAGAGTCACATTAACCATGGGGGTCGGAGATCCAGATGGGAAAGGTGCTGGCAGTCGAGGATGTCGTCCATATACCAAGAAGAATGGAGAGTCTCCCGAGGCCGAGTGGACACTGTGGTTATATGCAAACTCGGCCCAGGGAAGGAGGGAGACCCAGTTATCTTGGCGTTTTGTGACAAACGCTCGTAGGAACCCTGTTTAACGTTTGGTTCACCCTCTCCGACCATGCCCATTGGTTTGGGGATTGTATGCTGATGAGAAATGGGTCTTCACCCCCAATGCTGTACACAAGGCCCTCCAGAAGCGCGAGGTGAATTGGGGGCCCCCGGTCACTAATAATCCGAAGAGGCAGCCCGTGAGTCGAAAAATATGTTGAATGAAGAGTTGAGCCAATGCGATCGCCGAAGGAAGTCCTGGCAAGGGCACAAAATGGGCCATTCGGGAAAAAACGGTCAATTACCACCAAATCACCGTATGTCCCCCGGGAACCGGGAAGGTCGGTGATAAAATCCATGGAAAGTTCCGTCCAGGGCCCTGTCGGTACGGGACAGTGGTTGTAGCTTCCCTATGGGGGTCCCGATCACCGGTTTGATCCGGGCGCACACAGGACAGGTGGTGACAAATTGAAGAATGTCCCGTCTCATCTGAGGCCATTGATACTGTCTGGCAATGAGCCGCAGAGTCTTTTGATACCCGAAATGTCCCCCCCATCGGGACGAATGCCCCCATGCATTACCTTCGCTCGTTCAGCGGCCGGCACTAGTTTCCTTAGTAGGAGCCACCTCCCCCACGGCCGCGCTGAGGCAGGCCGGATCCAACATGGGATGGGTTTCCTTAGTCTCCTCAGGAACCTCAAACGCTCTGGAGAGGGAATCCGCAGGGGTATTGAGCAGCCGCCCGAAAAACTAATTGAAATGAAATCTGGCGAAAAACAATGACCACGGGCTTGTCGGGGATTGAGCCGTTGAGCCTCTTGTAGATACAGTAAATTTTTGTGGTCAGTGATCACTGTGACTCGATGTTCCGCCCCCTCCAGCAGATGTCTCCATTCCTGTAGGCTAATTCAATGCTAAGAGCTCTCTGTCCCCTACTGTATAATTGCATTCCGCCGGGGAGAATCTACGAGAGAAGAAAGAGCAAGGCTGACGCCGGCCCTTGGAATTCACTTGCGAGAGGACCGCCCCGGCTCCCAACGCAGACGCGTCCACCTCCACAATAAAGGGTTTCTCAGGATCCGGGGCTAGCAAAATGGACGCTGATTTAAAGGCCTCTTTCACCTGGCGAAAGGCCACTTGCGCCTCGGGCGGCCAGTCCCGGACGTTGGCGTCTTTTCTAGTAAGGGCCGTCAGCGGCGCAGTCAGTTGAGAATACTGAGGAATAAACTGGCGATAGTAGTTCGCGAATCCCAAAAAACGTTGTAGGGCCTTCAATCCCAGCGGCTGGGGCCACTCTCGAATTGCCCGGAGTTTGTCTGGCTCCATCTGCAGGCCCCCGGGTAACAGAATGTGTCCCAAGAAAGGTAGGCGACCTCTGATGAAAAGCGCACTTACTGAGCTTAGCGAAACAGGCGGTATTGCCGTAACCGTTGCAGCACGGCGCGAACATGGCTCACATGGTCGGTGGGGTCTTGGGAAAACACCAAGATATCGTCCAGGTACACAATCACTGTGGAGTTCAGAAAATCCTCAAGCACAAAATTGATAAGTCTCTGGAACACCGCAGGGGCATTACACAGGCCAAAGGGCATCACCCGATACTCGAAATGTCCCTCGTGGGTGTTAAAAGCCGTCTTCCACTCGTCCCCTCGCCGAATTCGAACCAAATTGTAGGCCCCCCGCAAGTCCAACTTGGTAAACATCTGGGCCCCTTGCAACTTGCTGAAGAGTTCGGGGATGAGCGGTAGAGGAAAACGATCCTTTATCGTGATGGCATTCAATCCCCGATAGTCAATACAGGGCCATAAGGAGCCGTCCTTCTTAGTGACAAAAAAGAATCCGGCCCCGGCCGGGGACGTAGAGGGCCGGATAAACCCTTTCCGCAGATTCTCCCGGATGTATTCCTGCATCGCCTTGGACTCTCCTCGGGACAGGGTATATAGGCGACCCCGGGGCGGCACGGTGTCTGCCCTCAAGTTGATGGCACAATCAAACGACCGATGAGGCGGTAGAACCTCCGCCTCCCTGGGATTAAACACATCTGCAAAGTCTCTATAGTCCATAGGCAGTGAGCCCAGCTCTACCTGTGCCCCTCCGGGTACCACCGCCAGGGCAGAGCAGCTGCCGGTCCGGCCCTTACAGCCATTCTCCGACAGGCACTACCCCAGGCTTGGATGCTTCCACTGGTCCAGTCAATAACCGGGCAATGTTTCCGTAACCAGGGCAGTCCCAGGACCACTGGATGAATGGTCCGGGATTAGAATCAGGAATCGGGCCTCCTCCTGGTGATCCTCCCCCACCTGGAGCTGCAAATAGGGGGTGATCTCAGTGACTGGCTGCGGTAACGTCGTCCCCTGGATGGAGGTTATTTTGCAGTGCCGGCCGCCGCGGGAGCGTAGGCCAGCCCATCTGTTGCAGCAGCTCGTGCCCGATGAAGTTGCCCCCCGACCCCGAGTCCACCAGGGCCCGGGTCTGAATCTGGTCTCATGCCACGGAGGGTTACTGGTAGCGTGATCAAGGCCTCCGGCAGGGGAGCGGAATGCCCCAAGACCCCTCCCCTCAAGGTGCCTTGGGGGAGACGTTTCCCGCCCGGGAGGGACAGGCTCGAATAAAGTGTCCAGCCTCACCACAATAGAAGCACAGTCCGTCCCACAGGCGTTTCTTCCTAGTGGAGGAGGCCAGCCGTTGCCGGCCCATCACCATCGGCTCTTCCCACTCTCCTTGCCATCCCGGTTCCCACGGCGAGGAGATAGCCCCTTGGCAGTCCGGGACGTTCCCCGCGTCCACTTCTGCCGTTCTGCCCGGGCTCTGGCTCGTTCCTGGAACGGGTATCTACTCGGATACAAAGCGAAATCAGGGCATCCAACTGGCCTGGGACCTCTCGTCCTGCCAATTCGTCCTTGATTCGTTCTTGTAACCCTTCCATAAAATTGCCATCAAGGACTCAGGGTTCCAACGGAGCTCCGTGGCTAAAGTTCGGAAACGGATGGCATAATCGGCCACCGTCCCCTCCCCCTGATGAATTCGCAGCAGTTCCGAGGCCACAGACGATGGTCTTCCCGGAAGGTCAAACACCATACGGAAACGGCGCTGAAATTCACTATAGTCATCCAGGATGGGGTCCTGTTGTTCATTCAATGGGGCCACCCAGGCCAGGGCCTTCCCTTCACATAGGCCCATGATATATCCCACTTTACTTTGGTCTGAAGCAAATGTCTCCGGTTGCATCCGGAAGGCCAAGTTGCACTGATTGAGGAATCCCCGGCAACCTCCGGGGGCCCCATCATATCGTGTCGGCTCAGGGGAACCGAGGTCCCGTGCGGAACCCTCCCGAACGGGGAGCCGCTGCGGCCCCCTGGACCGCAGTGGCCTGGTTCTGTACCTGAAGCGTTGACAGTTGCGAGCATACATTCTGAAGCGCCCCTGATAAGGCGTTTCAACTGCTCCTGCTGCTGCTGAAGTACCTTGGCCAGGTCCCGTTAGATCAGGCTGCGTCGGCGAGCTCATGGCTTCCGTTTCCTGTCTTGTCTAGGTAGTGGTGAGCCCTTAGGTTCTCTGAGGCCCGTAGGACCTCAGAGGACTGCCGCGCACCCCGGATCTTCACCCGCGGCGACCGCCGTTCACCGGAGGTGAGCCCCCAGCTGCAGGCGGCCAGCGGGACTGCTGGAACCGCGGGGTGACTGCCGGCCTGGCGGAACACCAGCAACACAGTCCCGACTGAGTGGCTAGCAGGGACGGCTAGCGCTGCAAAGCACAGTCTCTGAGGGTGGCTAGCAAGGACGGCTAGCGAAAGGAACACCGTCTCTGAAGGTAGCTAGCAAGGACGGCTAGCAGGACGAAGAACACAGTCTCTGAGGGTGGCTAGCAAGGACGGCTAGCGGGAGGAACACAGTCTCTGAAGGTAGCTAGCAAGGACGGCTAGCAGGACGAAGAACACAGTCTCTGAGGGTGGCTAGCAAGGACGGCTAGCGGGAGAAACACAGTCTCTGAAGGTGGCTAGCAAGGACGGCTAGCGGGAGGAACACAGTCTCTGAAGGTAGCTAGCAAGGACGGCTAGCAGGACGAAGAACACAGTCTCTGCAGGTAGCTAGCAAGGACGGCTAGCAGGACGAAGAACACAGTCTCTGAGGGTGGCTAGCAAGGACGGCTAGCGGGAGAAGAAACACAGTCTCTGAAGGTGGCTAGCAAGGACGGCTAGCGGGAGGAACACAGTCTCTGAAGGTAGCTAGCAAGGACGGCTAGCAGGACGAAGAACACAGTCTCTGAAGTGGCTAGCAAGGACGGCTAGCAGGACGAAGAACACAATCTCTGAAGTGGCTAGCAAGGACGGCTAGGAGGACGAAGAACACAATCTCTGAAGTGGCTAGCAAGGACGGCTAGCAGGACGAAGAACACAATCTCTGAAGTGGCTAGCAAGGACGGCTAGCAGGACGAAGAACACAATCTCTGAGGTGGCTTCTGACATTTGAAACGGAAGCCCCGAGCCCTCCTTGTTCCGGGGTTTAAATCCCCCGCCCGTCCATCCTCTCCCTGGAGAAGAGCCAATCCCTGTAGCCCTGACAGGCAAGGATGGCCGGGATTGGAGGACCCGCCTCGCAGGCGGAGTTCCTCCTGCCATGCACAATCCGGCGCAAGGGGGCGGGGCTTGCACTCCTCTCAGCTCCGGTCGGGGAGACAACGACGCCACCGCCATCTTGGCCGGCGTCCTCTCTCCCTGGGGCCGGCGTTCGTCCTGCGGGTTGCCAGCCTTGGGCCGCCCCGCGGAAGTGCCGGCCCCGTCGGCGGCCTGTCTCTGCCGCACCGGGGCCCGCGGCCCCGCCGACCATCGCTCCCCGCCGCGGGAGCACTGGAAGGTCCCGAAACGGGACAGCCATAGATTGTCCAGTGTCACTTCATCTGGTTTCTGAAAAGTTTATCAAATGCAATGCTCTCACTCTCTTCCGTGTGAAACATGTTTCTCACCTTCCAATGTCCCTCGCAACTCCTCCTGTGTTTTTCCGGCGGTGTGAGATAACAAATCTCTCACATTCTCAGTTAAGGCTAACACTGCCTCCCGTCCAGTTCCACCCTGTAACACTTCGGTATTCAGAGCTAAGGACGCCGCCACCGGAGAACTACTTCTCACAGGCTGGGGAGGAGGGGCCCTTGCGTCGGGGATCAAAGAAACTTCAAGGTTCAGCTCCTGGTCTCCTATCCTGGGCTGTTCCAGCGAACTGCTCACCGACGCTGCTGTTGAAACCTGAGCTTGTTGCAGATAAGATTCAATCAAGCCAGAAGATATCAAAGGTCTTTGCTGCTGGGCTGCAGTAGCAGCAGCTCTGCCCCTTCTCTTCGGCATTACAAGGTAATTAGAGAGTAACAGTAAAATCTGGAGCTCTAAAACATGTCTGTCTCAGTCAGTGGCCATCTTGGAACCCCGGAACCTCCCTCTTCTTTAAGGTTCTTTTAAACACATCCTTAAAGCAGTGGTTCACAACCCAGTCCTCTGGGCACACCTAGCCAGTCAGGATTTTGAGGATATCCACAATGAATATGCATGAAATAGATTTGCAGCACTGCTTCCTCTGAATACACATCTCTCATATGCATATTCATTGTGGATATCCTGAAAACCTGAGGGGCTAGGTGTGCACTGAAAACTGGGTTGAATGGACCAGCCAGAACCTCTCAGAGATCTCTCAGTCCAGTTTCTAGGTTTTTGGCTCCATGGCTTTGTCCACTTTCAGTTTCTCAAGTTGTTCATAAATATGAACACGAATGGTGTGCTATCTATTCTATTTTTATATGTACCTGTGGTCCTTCAGCATTTTCTTCCATAGATTTGGGGAAAGATACTGCTTATTATTGAGGGTAAGCAACATGGAATCTCTCTACTTTTTGGAATCCTACCAGGTATATGTGACCTGGACTGGCTACTGCTGAAAACAGAATATCCGATTGATGGACCTTTACAGGCCTTTTGACATCAGCACATCATGTGTCACAACAAGATGGGTAACCATTTCTTCTGTTAAAAAACCTGTACTTGTTTTACCTTTTTTACAACCATGCTGGCTTTGAACTATCTGGTCTATAGTCCACTATTGTATGTAGCAGTTATTGATCTTTCAGGTTTAGACTTAAGTTCATCTCTCTTTAACCACTCATATGGTAGGCTTGTGGATACTGAAATAACCGGAAGTATTTTTATTTACATAAGTAATGCCACACTGGGAAAAGACCAAGGGTCCATTGAGCCCAGCATCCTGTCCACAACAGCGGCCAATCCAGGCCAAGGGCACCTGGCGAGCTTCCCAAACGTACAAACATTCTATACATGTTATTCCTGGAATTGTGGATTTTTCCCAAGTCCATCTACTACTATGTTTATGGACTTGTTCTTCAGGAAACCGTCTAACCCCTTTTTAAACTCTGCTAACCGCCTTCACCACGTTCTCCGGCAACGAATTCCAAAGTTTAATTATGCGTTGGGTGAAGACAAATTTTCTCCGATTTGTTTTAAATTTACTACACTGTAGTTTCATCGCATGCCCCCTAGGCCTAGTATTTTTGGAAAGCGGGAACAGATGCTTCACACCCACCTGTTCCATTCCACTCATTATTTTATATAACTCTATCATGTCTCCCCTCAGCCGTCTCTTCTCCAAGCTGAAAAGCCCTAGCCTCCTTAGTCTTTCTTCACAGGGAAGTCTTCCCATCCCCGCTATCATTTTAGTCGCCCTTCGCTGCACCTTTTCCAATTCTACTATATCTTTCTTGAGATGCGGCGACCAGAATTGAACACAATATTCAAGGTGCGGTCGCACCATGGAGCGATACAACGGCATTATAACATCCTCACACCTGTTTTCCATACCTCTCCTAATAATACCCAACATTCTATTCGCTTTCCTAGCTGCAGCAGCACACTGAGCAGAAGGTTTCAGTGTATTATCGACGACGACACCCAGATCCCTTTCTTGGTCCATAACTCCTAACGTGGAACCTTGCATGACGTAGCTATAATTCGGGTTCTTTTTTCCCCACATGCATCACCTTGCACTTGCTCACATTAAACGTCATCTGCCATTCAGCCGCCCAGTCTCCCAGTCTCGTAAGGTCCTTCTGTAATTTTTCACAACCCTGTCGCGAGTTAATGACTATGAATAACTTTGTGTCATCAGCAAATTTAATTACCTCGCTAGTTACTCCTATCTCTAAATCATTAATAAATATATTAAAAAGCAGCAGTCCTAGCACAGACCCCTGAGGAACCCCACTAACTACCCTTCTCCATTGTGAATACTGCCCATTTAACACCACTCTCTGTTTCCTATCCTTCAACCAGTTTTTAATCCACAATAGGACATTTCCTCCTATCCCATGACCCTCCAATTTCCTCTGTAGCCTTTTATCCAACTGTTTTTCCTTTTTGTTGATCCAAATTTTTTAGAGTTTTTTCCTTTCTGGTTTTGTAAATTTTGTAGCCCCTTTTCCAACCCATTCTAGTGGATTCCTTCTACTCATTTGAAAGCTTGTCCAAGAATGTGACAGGTACATGTTGGACCTTGACACAAAGCTGCCACAAGAGGGAGATCTGGCTTCCTGTTTAAGATAAACGGGGAGGGACAGTCACATGATGGTGGGAGCCTGGGCAGACGCTTCGAGGCTTAGTCCTGTTGCTCACTCCCAACAAACCCCAATTTTCATATTTTTTGCATTATGGAATAGCTATGAGACGGTTCAAGATTACGGAGTTTTATATCAGGCACTGGGCTGTGGCCTTTCAAGATCATGAGCTGCACGGTTGGCTGCAGCTTGCTGGTTAAAGAGACGAGACTAAGTAAGGAAAAGCAGCAAACTGGTGAATCTACAGCTTCTTGTGCATCATGGCGGCCTGCAGGCAGCTCTGAAAATCGAGCTCCTGCAACACCGAGCAACCTAATCATCCTAGATCACCTGCAAGTCACTGACAAAACACTAACAGTCCAACTATGCATCATTCTACTGCCCCCCCCCCCCCCCCCCCCCCCCCCCCCCCCCCCCCACCCCACCGGGAAGCTAGTCAAAAGCTCAAGATGACTTCATGGACTTTGTGTCATTTTGTTTTTGTAGGTAAAAGTTCAGGTCTCCTATTAGTAAGACATTTGAGTGGTTGATGCAGATGTTTGATACGAACACTAAAGCCCTGATGAACTTCCTAAACCAATGGAATATCATAAAAGCACAAGGGTAATCACACACAAAAGGGCACCTACTGGACATACTAGCCCACAGATTCACTAAACAAAACAATCAAATGATAACAAACCACCACTGGGAAGAGGTACCAATGTCAGGCCATAGCAAACTCACTTTCACGCTACATTGGAAAGAAAACGGCAAAAAAAGAGAACCCAGATCTACATAGTCACAAGCAAAGGGAAAGTGGAGACAAACACCTTCTGGACAATAATGTCAAACAAACACAGTAACCTATCACCTGAAGGCACATACTTCTTGAGAAACTGGGACGAAGCTAGCAAAAACACACTAAACAAAATAGCACCACTAAAAACAAAAACAATAACCAAAAAACAACCATGTCCATTGTTTAATGACCACCTATTAAACATGAAAAAACTATACAGAAAACTTGAAAGGTCAAGGGCCAAAAACAAAGCAGACACAAACAAAGCCATATGGAGAAAGCAGAACATTACAGCTTACATACGAACCCCAAACAGACCAACACGAGAAAAACATTTGAACTTATGAACAAACTAAGGAAAACCCAAAACGAACTGGCGACAACTGAACCACCAACCACAGATAAGCTCGCACAACATTTCAAAACCAAAATAGCAACTACAAGATCAAACCTCACGAAGCCGCAAACAACCATCATAGACTATGCAAACAGCCATCATAGACTATCTACAAAAATGTGAAACAAATGACGACTACCCTACAGCAGACAGAATACGGACGCTCACACCACTCCAGTTAAAACACTACAAACTCACTATTGTCAAAATATGTGTCGGCACACTGCATACTTGACAATTGCCCCAACTATATGATGAAAAACCTGCCGAACTGGTTCACTGAGAACCTCACCAAGCACATCACTTACGTGCTGGAGATAGGCCAATTCCCAACAGACAAAGGCGACATACTGCTTACACCCATCCCCAAAAACACAACTAGCAAAATCAGCAACATCACAAATTATAGACCAGTGGCCTCAATACCATTAGTGACCAAAAGAATGGAGGGTCTTATAACACAACATCTAAGGAAATACCTGACAATATTCTCAATTCTCCATAGCTCCCAATCAGGCTTCACAACACAGCACTGAGACAGTCATGACCACCCTGCTAATGAAATTTAGAAACATAATAAGCCAAGGACAAAAACTATTACTACTATAATTCAATATGTCATGCATTCGACCTAGTAGACCATACCACACTGCTAGAAAACATGGGAATCAGCAGGGCAGTGGCAACATGGTTAAATGGATTCCTAAGGACCAGACCCTACATTGTAAAAATGATCAACTATCTATCTAACCCATGGAACTCTGAATGCCACAGGATCGCCAATATCCCAAATACTGTTCAACATAATGATGGCACCACTCGGCAAAAAACTGGAACTAATGGGGTTCAACCCATTCATATATGCAGATGACATCACCATCTCCATACCATTTCACAGCAATATCGCAAACATAATGGACAAAATCAAAAAAGGCCGTGACCTTATGGAAGAATGGGCAACAACTTTCCAACTCAAACTGAACAGAGACAAAAACAAAATCCTGGTCCTATTCAGCCCACACAACCTCACACTATATCAAAACTTCAAAATCAACCAACAAACATACCAAATCGAAACAAACAAAAATACCAGGAATCATTCCTAACAAATACCTAACACTGGACTATCAGGAATCTGCAATCACCTCAAAATGATTCAGAACACTAAGGAACTAAGAAAGATAAGAAACTAATTCCCAAACAATCATTAAGGATATTAGTTCAATCAACAATACTATCACAGCTAGACTACTGCAATGCAGCATAAATAGGATGTAAGGAAAACACACTAAAATCTCTCCAAAAAGTCGAAATCACGCAAGCTAGACTGATCTTCAATAAGTCAAAATATGAGAGAGCAACCCCACTACTTGAAAAACTATACTAGCTACCAATGAAGGCTAGACTATTTTTCAAAGCGTACACCCTAATCTACAAAATATTATTGGGTATGACACCTGAATACATGCTGGACCTGACTCAGCTATCCCCCAGGAATGTAAGCATGGATACAAGAAAATACCTACTTCTATACCTACCAACTGCAGAAAAACTACCTACAAAACCAACTACACAGCAGGGTTTAGTTACCTGGGCTCCAGATGGTGAAACTCTATACCAAAAACAATAAGAAGTATCCCAAACCTCCTTCATTTCAGCAAAGAAAAGAAGACTCATCTCTTCAAAAAATTCTACAACTAACCACAGAGACACCATCACCTTTCCTCCTCAAACCGACCTTGCAAAACAAATGAAAATAACTCCAAAACTTAACGAAAAGCGAATGCTACATACCTGTAGAAGGTATTCTCCGAGGACAGCAGGCTGATTGTTCTCACTGATGGGTGACGTCCACGGCAGCCCCTCCAATCGGAACACTTTACTAGCAAAGGCCTTTGCTAGTCCTCGCGCGCCGATGCGCTCCGCGCATGCGAGGCCGTCTTCCCGCCCGAACCGGCTCGTGTTCGTCAGTCCCATATGTAGCAAGACAAAGACAAGGGAAGACACAACTCCAAAGGGGAGGGGGGCGGGTTTGTGAGAACAATCAGCCTGCTGTCCTCGGAGAATACCTTCTACAGGTATGTAGCATTCGCTTTCTCCGAGGACAAGCAGGCTGCTTGTTCTCACTGATGGGGTATCCCAAGCACCCAGGCTCACTCAAAACAACAAACATGGTCAATTGGACCTCGCAACGGCGAGGACATAACTGAGATTGACCTAACAATTTATCCAACTAACTGAGAGTGTAGCCTGGAACAGAATAAACATGGGCCTAGGGGGGTGGAGTTGGATTCTAAACCCCGAACAGATTCTGAAGCACTGACTGCCCGAACCGACTATCGCGTCGGGTATCCTGCTGCAGGCAGTAATGAGATGTGAATGTGTGGACAGATGACCACGTCGCAGCTTTGCAAATCTCTTCAATAGTGGCTGACTTCAAGTGGGCCACCGACGCTGCCATGGCTCTAACATTATGAGACGTGACATGACCCTCAAGAGCCAGCCCAGCCTGGGCGTAAGTGAAGGAAATGCAATCTGCTAGTCAATTGGATATGGTGCGTTTCCCCACAGCCACTCCCCTCCTGTTGGGATCAAAAGAAACAAACAATTGGGTGGACTGTCTGTTGGGCTGTGTCCACTCCAGATAGAAGGCCAATGCTCTTTTGCAGTCCAATGTGTGCAGCTGACGTTCAGCAGGGCAGGAATGAGGACGGGGAAAGAATGTTGGCAAGACAACTGACTGGTTCAGATGGAACTCCGACACAACCTTTGGCAAGAACTTAGGGTGAGTGCGGAGGACTACTCTGTTATGATGAAATTTGGTGTAAGGGGCCTGGGCTACCAGGGCCTGAAGCTCACTGACTCTACGAGCTAAAGTAACTGCCACCAAGAAAATGACCTTCCAGGTCAAGTACTTCAGATGGCAGGAGTTCAGTGGCTCAAAAGGAGGTTTCATCAGCTGGGTGAGAACGACATTGAGATCCCATGACACTGTAGGAGGTTTGACAGGGGGCTTTGACAAAAGCAAACCTCTCATGAAGCGAACAACTAAAGGCTGTCCTCAGATCGGCTTACCTTCCACACGGTAATGGTATGCACTGATTGCACTAAGGTGAACCCTTACAGAGTTGGTCTTGAGACCAGACTCAGACAAGTGCAGAAGGTATTCAAGCAGGGTCTGTGTAGGACAAGAGCGAGGATCTAGGGCCTTGCTGTCACACCAGACGGCAAACCTCCTCCACAGAAAGAAGTAACTCCTCTTAGTGGAATCTTTCCTGGAAGCAAGCAAGATGCGGGAGACACCCTCTGACAGACCCAAAGAGGCAAAGTCTACGCTCTCAACATCCAGGCCGTGAGAGCCAGAGACCGGAGGTTGGGATGCAGAAGCGCCCCTTCGTCCTGAGTGATAAGGGTCGGAAAACACTCCAATCTCCACGGTTCTTCGGAGGACAACTCCAGAAGAAGAGGGAACCAGATCTCACGCAGCCAAAACGGAGCAATCAGAATCATGGTTTCCGCGGTCTTGCTTGAGTTTCAACAAAGTCTTCCCCACCAGAGGTATGGGAGGATAAGCATACAGCAGACCTTCCCCCCAGTCCAGGAGGAAGGCATCCGATGCCAGCCTGCCGTGGGCCTGAAGTCTAGAACAGAACTGAGGGACCTTGTGGTTGGCTCGAGATGCAAAGAGATCTACCAAGGGGGTGCCCCACACCTGGAAGATCTGGCGCACTACTCTGGAGTTGAGCGACCACTCGTGAGGTTGCATAATCCTGCTCAACCTGTCGGCCAGACTGTTGTTTACACCTGCCAGATATGTGGCTTGGAGCACCATGCCGTGGCGGCGAGCCCAGAGCCACATGCTGACGGCTTCCTGACACAAGGGGCGAGATCCGGTGCCCCCCTGCTTGTTGATGTAATACATGGCAACCTGGTTGTCTGTCTGAATTTGGATAATTTGGTGGGACAGCCGATCTCTGAAAGCCTTCAGAGCGTTCCAGACCGCTCGTAACTCCAGGAGTTTGATCTGCAGATCGCTTTCCTGGAGGGACCAGCTTCCCTGGGTGTGAAGCCCATCGACATGAGCCCTCCACCCCAGGAGAGACGCATCCGTAGTCAGCACTTTTTGTGGCTGAGGAATTTGGAAAGGGCGTCCCAGAGTCAAACTGTACCAAATCGTCCACCAATACAGGGATTTGAGAAAACTCGTGGACAGGTGGATCACGTCTTCTAGATCCCCAGCAGCCTGAAACCACTGGGAAGCTAGGGTCCATTGAGCAGATCGCATGTGAAGGCGGGCCATGGGAGTCACATGAACTGTGGAGGCCATGTGGCCCAACAATCTCAACATCTGCCGAGCTGTGATCTGCTGGGACGCTCGCACCCGCGAGACGAGGGACAACAAGTTGTTGGCTCTCGCCTCTGGGAGATAGGCTCGAGCCGTCCGAGAATCCAGCAGAGCTCCTATGAATTCGAGTCTCTGCACTGGGAGAAGATGGGACTTTGGATAATTTATCACAAACCCCAGTAGCTCCAGGAGGCGAATAGTCATCTGCATGGACTGCAGAGCTCCTGCCTCGGATGTGTTCTTTACCAGCCAATCGTCGAGATAGGGGAACACGTGCACTCCCAGCCTGCAAAGCGCCGCTGCTACTACAGCCAAGCACTTCGTGAACACTCTGGGCGCAGAGGCGAGCCCAAAGGGTAGCACACAGTACTGGAAGTGACGTGTGCCCAGCTGAAATCGCAGATACTGTCTGTGAGCTGGCAGTATCGGGATGTGCGTGTAGGCGTCCTTCAAGTCCAGAGAGCATAGCCAGTCGTTTTCCTGAATCATGGGAAGAAGGGTGCCCAGGGAAAGCATCCTGAACTTTTCCTTGACCAGATATTTGTTCAGGGCCCTTAGGTCTAGGATGGGACGTATCCCCCCTGTTTTCTTTTCCACAAGGAAGTACCTGGAATAGAATCCCAGCCCTTCTTGCCCGGATGGCACGGGCTCGACCGCATTGGCGCTGAGAAGGGCGGAGAGTTCCTCTGCAAGTACCTGCTTGTGCTGGAAGCTGTAGGATTGAGCTCCCGGTGGGCAATTTGGAGGTTTGGAAACCAAATTTAGGGTGTATCCTTGCCGGACTATTTGGAGAACCCACTGATCAGAGGTTATGAGAGGCCACCTTTGGTGAAAAAGTTTCAACCTCCCCCCGACCGGCAGATCGTCCGGCACTGACACGTTGATGTCGGCTATGCTCTGCTGGAGCCAGTCAAAAGCTCGCCCCTTGCTTTTGCTGGGGAGCTGAGGCGCACTCTGCTGACGAGAGCGAGCGCGCTGGGGCTTAGCCTGGGCCGCAGGCTGTCGAAAAGGAGGACTGTACCTACGCTTACCAGAAGAGTAGGGAACAGTCTTCCTTCCCCCATAAAAACGTCTACCTAAGGAGGTAGATGCTGAAGGCTGCCGGCGGGAGAACTTGTCGAAAGCGGTATCCCGCTGGTGGAGCTGCACTACCACCTGCTCGACTTTTTCTCCAAAAATATTGTCCGCTCGGCAAGGGGAGTCCGCAATCCGCTGCTGGATCCTATTCTCCAGGTCGGAGGCACGCAGCCATGAGAGTCTGCGCATCACCACACCTTGAGCAGCGGCCCTGGACGCGACATCAAAGGTATCATATACTCCTCTGGCCAGGAATTTTCTGCACGCCTTCAGCTGCCTGACCACCTCCTGAAATGGCTTGGCTTGCTCAGGAGGGAGCTTGTCCACCAAGCCCGCCAACTGCCGCACATTGTTCCGCATGTGTATGCTCGTGTAGAGCTGGTAAGACTGGATTTTGGCCATGAGCATAGAAGAATGGTAGGCCTTCCTCCCAAAGGAGTCTAAGGTTCTAGAGTCCTTGCCCGGGGGCGCCGAAGCATGCTCCCTAGAACTCTTGGCCTTCTTTAGGGCCAGATCCACCACACCAGAGTCGTGAGGCAACTGAGTGCGCATCAGCTCTGGGTCCCCATGGATCCGGTACTGGGACTCGATCTTCTTAGGAATGTGGGGATTAGTTAGAGGCTTGGTCCAGTTCGCCAGCAATGTCTTTTTTAGGACATGATGCATGGGTACTGTGGACGCTTCCTTAGGTGGAGAAGGACAGTCCAGGAGCTCAAACATTTCAGCCCTGGGCTCGTCCTCCACAACCACCGGGAAGGGGATGGCCGTAGACATCTCCTGGACAAAGGCCGCAAAAGACAGACTCTCAGGAGGAGAAAGCTGCCTTTCAGGGGAGGGAGTGGGATCAGAAGGCAGGCCATCAGACTCCTCGTCAGAGAAATACCTGATGTCCTTCTCCTCCTCCCACGAGGCCTCACCATCGGTATCAGACACAAGTTCATGAACCTGTGTCTGAAGCCGTGACCGACTCGACTCCATGGAAACACGGCCACGGTGGGAGCGTCGAGAGGTAGACTCCCTCGCCAGCACCGGTGAAACTCCCTCCGCCGACGTTTTCGGGGAGCCTTCCTGGGAGGCGACCGCAGTCGGTATCGCAAGCGGCACCGATGTCGGAGACCTCATCCCGGGCAAGCACCCCCGGTACCGGAGGGGAAGGGCGCAACAGCTCTCCCAGGATCTCTGGGAGAACGGCCTGGAGACTCTCGTGCAGGGCGGCTGTGGAGAAAGACATGGAAGCCGATGCAGGCGTCGAAGTCAGAGTCTGTTCCGGGCGTGGAGGCTGTTCCGGGCTGTCCAAGGTGGAGTGCATCGACACGTCCTGAACAGAGGGTGAGCGGTCCTCCCGGTGCCGATGCCTACTGGGTGCCGACTCCCTCGGCGACCCAGAGCTCTCGGTACCGATGCGGGAAGGAGACCGGTGTCGATGCTTCTTTGACTTTTTCAAACGAAGCATGTCACCAGAACTTCCCGGTACCGACGAGGACGTAGAATCCAGCCGTCGCTTCCTCGGGGCCGAGGCCGAAGAAGGTCGGTCTCGGGGGGGCTGTACCGCAGGAGCCCTCAGGGTAGGGGGAGACCCACCCGAAGGCTCACCGCCGCCAGCAGGGGAATGGACAGCCCTCACCTGCACTCCAGTCGAAGCACCACCGTCCGACGATATCAGCACTAGTGGAGGTCCCGGTACCACCGACGCTGATGCATCCTTCCGATGTCTCGGTACCGACGATGCAGAGGGTCGATGCCTCGATGCAGTCGATGCCGAGATCGAAGGTCTTGGAGCTGTCGACGCCGATGCACTCGATGCCCCCGGTGCTGTTGCCGACGAAGAGCACGAGAACAAGACGTTCCACTGGGCCAATCTCGCTACCTGAGTCCTTTTCTGTAAAAGGGTGCAAAGACTACAGGCCTGCGGGCGGTGACCAGCCCCCAGACACTGAAGACACGACGCGTGCCTATCAGTGAGCGAAATTACCCGGGCGCACTGGGTGCACTTCTTGAAGCCGCTGGGAGACTTCGATGACATGGGTGGAAAAATCACGCCGGCGAAATCAAAACTCGCAATGATGAAAAAGGCACCAAAAATAGGGAGAGAAAAAACCCGAACCGAGGCCTCAAAAAGGCCTACCCCGAAAGCGAAAGGAAACTTACGCGGGGCAAAAAGCTGGAAACACGGGAAAGGGGTAAAGACCGTAAAGGTCTTTTTCTCTCTTTTTTTTTTTAGCGAAAGAACGCGAAGACGCGCGAGGGTCAACTTGAGGGGCGCGAAACGGCGCAAAACACGACCGTCCCGAGCGCGGACAAAAGAAGACTGACGAACGAGCTGGTTCGGACAGGAAGACGGCCGCGCATGCGCGGTGCGCATCGGCGCGCGAGGACTAGCAAAGGCCTTTGCTAGTAAAGTGTTCCGATTGGAGGGGCTGCCGTGGACGTCACCCATCAGTGAGAACAAGCAGCCTGCTTGTCCTCGGAGAATATCCCCAAAACACAACAAAAATGATAAAACCAACAGATGCCATCTCTCACCTAATCTATCTCATCACAAACCCCCAAAATAACCACACAAACTAAAGATGAGTCCCCAAACTAAACAGCATGATTGGAACTCCACCAATTGTAAAAGGTAACCCAACTTAGAACTGCGATCCAACCATGTAAACTGTAAGCCATTTTGATCCAAAACTTCTTTTTGGATAATAGTGGGATACAAGAATATACAAATAAATAAATACAAATAGTAAGTGCAATGTTATTGGTTGATATTTAGTTTCTCCAGGATTAAAGTTAAGTACTTATGACTTTTCAACATATTTATAAATGATCTAGAGATGGGAGTAACTAGTGAGGTAATTAAATTTGCCGATGACAAAGTTATTCAAAGTTGCTAAATCAAAGAGGATTGAGAAAAATTACAAGAGGACTTTATGAGACAGGGAAACTGGGCATCCAAATGGCAGATGACGGTTAATGTGAGCAAGTGCAAAGTGATGCATGTTGGAAAGAGGAACCTGAACTATAGCTATGTAATGCAAGGTTCCACATTCGGAGTCACAGACCATGAAAGGGATCAAGAAGTCTTTGTTGATTACATGTTGAAACCTTCTGCTCAGTGTGCGGCAGAGTCTAAGAAAGCAAACAGAACGTTAGGTATTATTAGGAAGAACAGAAAACAAATGCCTTTGTATCGCTCCATGGTGTGACCGCACCTCGAATATTGTGTTCAATTCTGGTCACCACATCTTAAAAAAGACATAAGTGGAATTAGAAAAGGTACAGAGAAGGGCAACGAAAATGATAAAGGGGGTGGGACAACTTTCCTATGATAAAAAGCTACAGCGGCTAGGGCTCTTCAGCTTGGAGACAAGACGGCTGAGGGGAGATATGATAGAGGTCTATACAATAATGAATGGATTGAAAAAGCTAAATGTGAATCGACTGCTTACTCTTTCCAGCGATACTAGGACTAGGGGGCACACAATGAAGCTACAAAGTAGTCAATTTAAAACGAATCGGAGAAAATATTTCTTCACTCTACATGTAATTAAACTCTGGAATTCATTGCTAGAGAATGTAGTCAAAGCAGTTAGCTTAGTGGTGTAAAAAGGTTTGGATAGCTTCCTAAAAGAAAAGTCTATAAGCCATTATTAAAATGAAACTCCACTGCATATTTCAAGGCTAAGCAGAATAAAATGTATTCAATTGTTTTAGGATCTTGCCAGGTACTTGTAACCTGGATTGGCCACTATTGGAAACAGGATGATGGCTTGATGGACCTTCAATCTGTCCCAGTATGGCAATACCTATGTACTTATATTTTCCAAATATATCTGAATCACCTTAAGAAGCAGAAATAGGCATTCCTATATACTAATTTGCTTCTTTATGGTTAAGTCCCCACCACCACCACCCAAACCTTTCCAAGTCTGGACATTACTGGCTAATGGACTAACCTGGGTGGACTAATTTTTCTTCCTTTCAGACGTTTCTCTCTGAACTCTCTCCTCTGGCGACGGGATCGCCGGCCCTGAAAAGAAGTAAAATGTCAATAAAGAAACAACCAACAAATGGCAATAAAGAGGAGATGATGGGTGACAAGTCATCAACCATTCTTATGTGCATAAATAGAGCAAACAGAATATCACTATTTGTACGCAATGACCTCATAAAATCAATAAGCCACTAAGAGTCTCTATGTCTATCCCAGATCCCTAGTAGTTGTTACATTTTCCACCTGTCACTACGACTAAAAAAAAAAATCCCCCTGTTAACTTTTAAGAAAGATATGAAAGAATTCTTCCTATACCAGGCTTAACCTGTATATTACTGCTTTTTGTATTGTGCATTTTTAAAAGAGGAATTGTAGGTTATTGATAAACAGCTGGAATTAAAAAAAAAAAAAAAAAGCGAACTTTATTAACTAGTCTCCATACCATTTTCCCCATAGTTTTAAAACTTGAATTTTCTGCCACAGCATTAACAGATAGACTCTAGAAGACACAGCAGGGCCTAATTCAGTCCCACTCTAAGCTCCTACCCACCCCTACCCTCAACTCATCATTTATAGGAAAAAAGAGGAGAGTTTTCATTAGAGTTTTTTTTTTCATTTCTTTTTATTGTCATCAGTACAATACATGCCCTCAGGCCACAATAACTGAAACACTCCAATAATGCTTTAGACTTCGTGACAGGTAATTCAATAATATAAACTTAGACCGCCCGTAACACGTGTGCACTGACTTTTTCTTCTATACCCCCAACTAGAGAGCCCCTCCCCGCGTCCCTCAACCCCCAATAACTACGTCATTCAAAGGGATAAAGGGATAGTCACCCTCCCAACACCACCCTCCTCCCCAACCGGCTACCCCTGACTTAGCACCCCTCCCCTTCCCCCTACATGGACAAGATGTCTACTAAGGAACTGCACTATCACACTAATTCCTCTAACTTCTGCCACAACGCAGCATACTGCCAGTTGTCTATATTTGAGGACTGCTTATACAGTGAATTCTCGTACTGGACCAATTCTTTGACCTTTATCACCCAACAGTTATAGGGTGCTGGGTCCGCACTTGTCCAAAACTGCAAAATAGTTTTTTTAGCTGCCAATGTTGTCATATATAAGAATCTCCGTTGTGGTTGAGAAAGCCCCTGCTCGACGAGCTCGGTTTGATCTCCCAATAGCAACGATGGATAAGACCATTCTATTACCACCTGAAGCACAGTGTTCAGTAACTGGAAAATTTCGTTCCATAAGGACAATTTGGGGCACTCCAAAAAACTATGTAAATAAGTACCAATTCCTATCTGACATTTCGGACATGTGTCCGTCTCCCACAACTTCATTCTCTTCCCCCTCTCACAAGTGATAAATGCCCTATGGAGCAGTTTAAATTGCGTTTCTTGCCAGTCCGCAGCTTTAACGAATTCAGCTAACGTCACAAACAAGAAATCAAATTGGGAAGGAGAACAATCAGTTCCCATCTCCCTATTCCATCTAAAGACAGTTCCCACCTCTCTTTTGACTGATATGGCCATTTTCGTCAGCTTATACCACATGGATAATCTATTTCCCCCCGGAGGCAAGCGAAGCACCATCTCATCCATTCCCCCATACATCCATTGATTCCCATATTTCCCCCACATCTGTTGCCAATAGTGGCGTGCTTGCATGTATTGTAACATATGATTATTTGAGACCCTCCATTTCTCTTTCATATGGCCAAAGGAAAGGAAAGTAGTGCCCTCCAAATCCCCCCATGTCACACACCCATTCTCTGCCCATCTCTTAAATACAGAAGGACCCATGCCCGCCGGGAAGCCCAGAAGAGGTAATCCACCTAAGTAGATGAACCCTTACTCCCACGAAAGCACAAACTGGCACAGGGAAGTGGACCAATGACTCCAGAGAAACGGGATACCAGTATGTAAAGTAGCACTTTAATCACTGACTCGACACAGTACCGTGTTCTGGCCACAGGCCTGCTTCAGGAGTCTAAACAAATTATTTAAAAAATATGTATATAAAAATCAATGTAAGACAATAATATACTCTAAACATACACATTTAAAATAAAATTTTCTAAAACACGTAGAAGAAAAAGAGACAACATTGTATATACAAAAACAATTCATTCTTATATGAAGTGATTAAAATAAATACATATAGAATCTTGAAAAATACAATGTAATCTAAAAAAAATATACAGTAATATAAAAGAATAATCACTAAAAAACACATACAGAATCTTGAAAAATACAATGTAATCTAAAAAAACATATCCAGTAATATAAAAGAATAATCACTAAAAAACACAATAGTGTACCCAGGAAACACAATCATTATTGTATCTTGAAAAATACAATCCTGCTTATAATCAAGAGAAAAACGCCTATATTCCGACCTAAATCGGGACATGGACGTCTTTCTCACGCGGGTGCCCAAATCGGTATAATCAAAAGCCGATTTTGGGCGTTTCCAACTGCACTCCGTTGCAGGAACGAATAAAGTTGATGGGGGCGTGTCGGAGGCGTGGTGAAGGTGGGACTGAGGCGTGGTTATCGGCTGAGCAGAGATGTGCGTGCTCGGCCGATAATGGAAAAAAGAAAGGCGTTTTTAGAGAGAATTTAGGTCACTTTTGTTGGACCCGTTTTTTTTCACGAACAGGTCCCAAGAAGTGCCCTAAATGACCAGATGACCACCGGAGGGAACCGGGGATGACCTCCCCTGACTCCCCCAGTGGTCACTAACCTCCTCCCACCACAAAAAAAAAGAAAGTTAAACACTTTTTTTCCAACTTGTAAACCAGCCTCAAATGTCATCCCCAGCTCCATGACAGCAGTATGCAGGTCCCCGAAGTAATTTTAGTTTAGTTGGTGCTGCGCGGGACCCATGCAGAGAGGAAAAATCGGAAGAAAAAAAAAAAACAAGCAAGTGCAGTCAGGGATGTCTAAATTACCAGGATAGTAAAAGGGGGAATTGAACCAGCAACCTTCTGATTACAAGCTCAGTGCTCTAGCCAGTGCACCACATTATTCAGTTGCTTAGACGTCCTTCCCTTTCCATTAAGTCCCTCCAAGTTTCTGTCAGCCAATCACAGCTGTTTAGCTGACACCGATGTCAGCTAAATGAGCTGTGATTGGTTGACAGAAACTTGGAGGGACTTAATGGAAAGGGAAGGAGGTCTAAGTAGCTGAATAACGTAATGCACTGGCTAGAGCACTGAGCTTGTAATCAGAAGGTTGCTGGTTCGATTCCCCCTTTTACTATCGGTTTAATTTGGACGTCCCTGACTGCACTTACTTGTTTGCTTGGTTTTTTTTTTCTTCCGATTTTTCCTCTCTGCATGGGTCCCGCGCAGTACCAACTAAACTAAAATTGCTCTGGGGACCTGCATACTGCTGTCATGGACTAGGTATGATATTTGAGGCTGGCATAGAGGCATTTCAGGGGGACCAGTGCACTACGAATGCTGGCCCCTCCCACGACCAAATGCCTTGGATTTGGTCGTTTTTGAGCTGGGACGCTTCGGTTTCGATTATCGCTAAAAAACAAAAACGCCCAGCTCAAAAAACGCCCTAATCCAATGTATTTTCGAAAAAAAAAGATGGACGTCCATTTTTTTCGAAAATACAGTTCGGCCTGCCCCTTCACAGACCCGTTCTCAGAGATGGACGTTCTTACACATAGGCGTTTGCGTTTGATTATGCCCCTCAATGTAATCTAAAAAAAAAAAAATTATATAGTAATATAAAAGAATAATCACTAAAAAAAATCAAATGGTGTACCAAGGAGACACAATCATTATTATTATTATACTCCCCACTTGTCACAGCTGATTGATACACCCTCCTGACCCTTGCCCTATTTAGTTTCAAACTGTTAGGTCCTGTTGCCCTGTCTCCTCCTTGTATACTTCTCTAAGTTGCCTACTTTGTAATTTTACTTAACTTTCTGTAAGCCACATTGTGCCTGCATGAGTGGGAAAATGTGGGATATAAGCATATAACAAATAAATAAATAAATTATTGTATTAATACAGATATATTAAATATGCACATGTATAAAAATGTCAAGGTATTTATTTCAAAGAGACCAAAAAGAGTATTAGAAGCATGTTTGGTAAATAATTAAGAAAAAATGGG
The DNA here is from genome assembly GCF_901765095.1 of Microcaecilia unicolor. Taxonomy (NCBI): domain Eukaryota; kingdom Metazoa; phylum Chordata; class Amphibia; order Gymnophiona; family Siphonopidae; genus Microcaecilia; species Microcaecilia unicolor. Next base: position 140,722,018 of record NC_044041.1, on the reverse strand, counting down.
AGAGAACATAATAGGCATAGCTATATTAATGAGGACCAAAAAATATCTATATAAATAATTCTCACCTCCAAGGTTCTGAAGCTCACTGTGTGGCAAGGAAACACTGAAGCCCTGCACTGCTGGTAGGCTAGGCTGTCAGCAACACTCACTCTCACTCATAGACCCGCCCTCAGCCACGCCCCATCCACACATAATTCACAACCCCAACATTCTAAATGCAAATTTGTAGTTGCAAGATCCCATGAGTGTCTGCCCCGTCCTCGCGTCACAACGTGATGATGTAGAGGGCGGACCTATCACACTCAGCGAATCTCATAACACGAAACGTGACGTCAAAAGCATCACAAACAGTATCCCCAGGACTCCGGGATACTGCTGGCTAACAAAACCTTTCACTCTCTCCAGACACAAGCTGTGGTGGAAGCCTAGCTGGGCTCTCACTCTCTTCCTCAACCATTCAATGCCCTGTGAAAGAAAAACAATGCCCTTGAGGCCTCAGCTTCTGTGCCTGCATATTGCACACAACAAAAAAACATAGAAACATCTTCTACTACAACAAAGCTCTGCTCTCTGTGAGGAAACATGTACAGTTTGCAAAACCTTTCAACCACATCTTTTTCCCCTGTGACATCAACAGGTTTGTTTTGGTTTCTTTTCATGTGTTAATTTTCTGCCCTTCACAACCTTTTAACCTCTTTGCAGCTTTCCCTCTCAGTTTTCACAACAGGGAACTACAATAAACTGTGCTGTATTACATGTAATCCACTTAGATTTCTGTGATAAACAAATCAACATTACCAACAACAGAGCCAGCTCATATACCTACACAGTAAGCTTCAACCAAGGGAAACACACTGTTTCTGGACAATCCACACAATAGCTCTGTAAGCAGCTTCTACTAAAAAAATGGGGTGATAAACACTGTGGATCCCTAAATATAAAGATGGTATTAAAACAAAACTTACCCCACCCCCTTTTTACAAAAGCTTCTCCTCAACACTTTCCAGAACCCATGCATGCCTAATGTTAGGTCATGTCATTGCAAGGGTCATCTATCATATGTTTCCCAAATATAGCATGGAGACATGGAAATTTTTCTACATAGGGGCAAAGGGACAGTCCCCACACCTGACAGCACAGGGAAAGAGGGACCACAAGGGGGTAGGGTTCCTGTGTCCAATAGAAAAAGGGCGTACGCTGTGTCCAATAGAAAAATAGCTCTGCATAACCAATACTATTGTACGTTAGGTATTGAAAAAATAACCCACTGGTTGCGCATTACCGATAAAGGAGTGTTAAATTTGATTTGGATACTGTTGTGTTGATCACACCCACTCAAAAAATATTATATACCTATAGAATGAAGGAAAAATAAAACTACAAATAATTGCATGGTAAAAATTTACGTTTACTGTGCCCAATTGAAAGGGTTGCTGTACACAAAGGATACTGCTGTGTATTGAGTATAGAAACAGTGACCTAATGATTGCGCATAGAAGATGGGTGTATGTAACACCTAAAGTCAGATATGCTGTTGAAACGAAAAATATTACTGCTGATGATAAATAAAAAATTATTATATACCCTTATCATAATTTAAATAGGGGGAATATGTTGAGCTCACACAGTGGTAATGTTAAGAATAAAAGTATAAATATGAATAAATTAGAAAAAATATACGCATCTGAAGACCACAGATAAATATTGTTTATGAAAATGTTATATGTAAAAAATATGAATAATACTATATTTAGAGTGTTACTCTCGTTATATAAAGATTAATATTATTAAAGATAAATCTGAAGATGAAAATGATGAAAAAATGAATGTAAATAATAATGCTAATATTGATGTGGAATATTACATGGATCGTATGGTGTTAGTTCAAAACAGAAAAATATACTCATTGTATAAAAAATTCTAACTTATGTGTGTACATATGTTGTATAGAGTAAACAATAAATAATGAGTGACATTCTGTAAATAAAAATAAAAACGGAAATAATATATATCTGAATCATCAATAAATATTAAGAAAAATAAGGGTAAATATTAAAATAGAAGTAATAAAAAAAATGTTTAAAAACAAAATTAAATAAACGATAATTCACAAAAAAAGGGGGGGAGAAGGGGAAAATGGTTGTGTATCCACTATTAATGATGTCTTGTGATAATGAAATACATATATAAATAAAAGAAGGTAAAATCATTGAATAACTGTGGAACTGAATTATGTAAAATGAATTTGTTAAGGCACAACATCTGTCCTAGTGAATTTAAGGGTCTAAAGATTATGAAAATTTGTGTATCTTCTAAAAATAAGAAATATACAGTATATCACTGTTGAGACCGTCAAGTATGAAGGTTTTCTTTTGATAATGAAATACATATATAAACATAAAGAGTAAAAAATTATCATATATAAACATAAAGAAACACATATGAAGGTTTTTGTTTGATAATGAAATACATATATAAACATAAAGAGTAAATAATTGTCATATATAATTATGAGAATAAAAGTAAATGTATACCAACAGAAACATAAAATGAGTATAGAATTGAATTGTAAAGTTATGTTGGATAAAATTATAGAGACTCAGTATCTTTCTTAATGAGTTCGTGGGTCCAAAGAATATGGATATTTTCATATCTTTCATAGATAAACAGAGTAATCTATTTAATTGTTGAGACCATTAGGTGCAAGGGTTTTCAATTCAAAAATCAATCTCTGCTCTTCTCTCAAAAGCCGGCCGTCAATGTTTCCTCTTCTCTTATATGGGTGTAATACTTTAAAAACCAAAAATTTTAGGTCAGAAATTTCATGTTTGGCGGTTATCCAGTGGGTAACCAAAGGAGCACTTTCGATTCTTCTATTGATACAGCTGCGATGTTCTATCATTCTAGTTATGATTGCTCTGATAGTCTTGCCTATATATAGCATGAGGCAAGGACATTGTACAATGTAAATCACGCATGCCATGTTGCAATCTGAGGTGTGTTGAAGATAGAAGGACTGGTGAGTTTGTGGTTGAAAAAAACAGACGTATCCATGGAAATGCAAACACTGCATTTCCCACATGGGCGGTGACCATGGAGTATTTGTAATTCCCTCACTTCTGGTAAGATGGTACCAAACATTCTCTGAGATTCCTATTTCTGGAATAGGCCACCACTAAATTCTTCTCTTTAAAGCAATCTAAATTTCCAATAATGTGCCAATTGCGTCTTATTGATCTTTGTATAGCTTTTGCTAGATGAGAATATCTAAGGGTACATACAATATCTGGTTTACCCCTGTGACTGATGGATTGTAATAAGGTATCTCTGTCTTTGGATAGTGCTTTTCTATATCCATCTCGTATACACTCCTCAGGATATCCCCTAGTAAGAAATCTTTTTTTCAGATTTTCTGATTGGATATTGAAATCAACAAAATTTGAACATATTCTGCGTAGTCTGAGAAATAGGCTAAGGGGTAAATTCCGTTTTAATGCTGGATTGTGGTGACTGGTGTAATGTAAGAAGACATTTCTGTTGGTAGGTTTCCTATAAACTGTAGTTTGAAAGAAATATGGTCCTTTGGAGATGTTTAGATCCAAAAAGTGTACTTGGTCTTCACTGAATTCCAGTTTGAATTTGAGATTAGGGTCCCTAGAATTCAACCAAGTGTAGAAGAGGCGTAATGATTCGATATCTCCTTGCCACAGAATGAATATATCATCGATATATCTTCGGTAAATCTTGATGTTTTCCGAGAAAATAGAGGATGTCAAGTGCTGTTGTTCGAAATGGCCTACATATAGATTGGCCAAATCAGGAGCCATGGTAGATCCCATCGCGGTACCTTTTATTTGTTGGTAAAAAGTATCCTGGAATAAGAAATAATTTTTAGTAAGCACCAGAGTTGCACAGGTTAGAATAAGATGATTAGAAATTCTTCTATGCGTAGTTCTCTTCAAAAGAGTAGTTTCAATGATTTTAAGTGCTTCTATCTGTGGGATATTGGTGTATAAGGGATTCTATGTCCAGTGTTACCATGATTGTATCTGTAAGTGGTCCTTCATAATTATCCCCACCAGTCTTTGAAAAGGCGAAACAAGCGGACTTCTATCCTGCCTGTTTCTCCACCACTTCCACACAGTATGGAGCGGTGTAAGGAAGTTAAAAACTGCCTGTTCGCATTGGTGCCTGGCCCTGGAGGTGTATATATTAAGTTTATAAACGTGTACAGTATGCACCAATCCTCCCACCATTGAGCTGGGGTAAATTTGGATTGATCAGTGATACCTTCATAAATGAGACGCATCAATGCTGCCACATTATACAGGCGTAGGTCTGGCAGTTTGATGCCACCCCTTTCCTTGTTAAGTGTTAACATGTGATGTCCTATACGGGCACCTTTTTGTCTCCATATAAATGACCGTATAATGGACCTAAATAACCGTTCATCTTGTCTCTTAATCCAGATAGGCATTGCTTGCAGTGGGTACAATAGTTTGGGCAACAGGACCATCTTGACCAATGCTACTCTGCCATAAAGCGATAAAGGGAGGTCCTTTCACCTCGCACAAGTTTGCTTAATCTTATCGATTTGGTCCAGTATATTTCTGTTATACATCACTATTGGGTTAGTACTCAAATAAATACCCAAATAGCGCATTGCCTGTGGCACTGGTGGGATCGGGAGGTTCCCAAATCTCGAATTAGCTTGGCTACCTGAAAACGGGAGTACTTCAGATTTATCGCAGTTGACCCTTAGGCCCGAGAGTTCCCCGAATTTCTTTACCAAAAATAATGCCTGTTCCAGATGTATGGAGGCATTCTCTAGGTATAATAAAATATCATCCGCGAATAAATTAATACGGATCTCCTTCCCCCCCACCTTAAGACCCTTAATCTTATCACTCTGCCGGATCTTGATCGCCAACAGCTCAATTGCCAAGAGGAACAAGAGTGGTGACAACAGGCACCCTTGTCTCGTGCCCCTCTGTAGCTCAAAGCTATCTGTTAATGTATTATTGATCATCAACCGTTGGCTTAGTGTATAAGACCTTAACCCACTCAATAAACCTACCACTGATCCCATACCGCTCCATTACCCAGAATAGATACTGCCATGATATATTATCAAAGGCTTTTTCCATGTCCAGCCCAGCGATCACCGCCCTCCCCTCTGTTCCTTTATAAGTGTGAATCGCCGCCAAAGCCTTGATAAGATTCATTGAGGCATACCGGCCGGGAACAAAACCCGCCTGATCTTCCTGTATAACCCTGGACAGTGATAGGTTCATTCTACGAGCCAGAATGGCTGCTAAGTGTTTCACATCCTGATTTAGAAAGGAAATGGGGCCGGATCTTTCCCTGGTTTAGGGAGTAATATAATATGCGCCAGGTTTTGAGTATAGTGCCCCCTGTCTCCACCTCCCGTAAAGCTATTAAAGAAGTCCACTAAAGGTCCAGCGATATCATCCATTAAGATTTTATAGTACTCAGGTTCGTACTCGTCCGGCCCTGGGGCTTTGGTCAACTTTAATGCCCTAATGCATTGTCTACCCTCCTGCGCTGAGATAGGATCACTCAACCGTTGCACCTGGGCTTCACTAAAGTGCAGCATCGGAAGATCCTCAAAAAAGGCATCACGCTGCACGGGATCTAACTCCCTCACTGCGCATAATGACTGGAAATATTGAACAAATTGCTTCTGTATTTGGGCCTCTTGATGGTGCATGTGGCCTGCACTGTCCCGTATTGATGTGACGATCTGTCTCTTTCTGTAGGGCCTCACTAAATTTACCATAAGCCTGCCAGCCTTGTTTCCTCATTGGAATAGCTTAAATCTTTGAAAGTATATGTCCCTTTCTGCCCTTGTATTGAGCAACTGGTCAATACATTTTCGGAGCCGCCCCAAGTTCTCCCTGTGTTCTTTAGCCATGCTACCCACATGTTGCCTTCATACTTGCTGGTACTCAGCAGACAGTGATAGCAATTCCGCCTCTGTTTTTTTCTTTTTCCCCGCAGTATAGGCCAGGATCTGCCCTCGGAGCACTACTTTAGCCGCCTCCCAATATATAGCTGGGGCTCACCTCCGGGGTTTCATTGCAGCTCTTGAATTCTGCACACTTCTCCCTCAAGTAGGTTCAAAATGCAGCATCTCTATACAAAGAGGGGGAGAACTTCCACACCCTCTCCGTGCCCCCTGCAGTGTATTCTATAGAGCACGAAATTGCTGAATGATCAGACAATGTGTTGTCCAGTATATGTGCTGCCCTTGCCACCGGAAAAAGAGCTTGTGATATGCGGGTTAGAAAAGAATGTAAAATCTGTGTCATTTGGGTGCAAAATTCTCCAGACATCCACCAGTCCTAATTGGTGTAACAAAAATTAACCCCCTTGTGCTCCCACCCCTTGCTTTTTGGTTTAGCTGGTTTACAATCTATAGCTGAATCTGCAGAGATATTGAGGTCACCTCCCAAAATCATCTGGTATTCTGGATAAACCGCCACTCGCGCCACTATATCTGAAAAGAATTTATGGTTATATATATTAGGTCCGTATAGATTACAGAGGCTGATCTTTCGACCCCATAACGCTCCCAGAACTATTACAAACCTAACCTCCTTGTCCTGTAGCATCTTATGGATGGCCAAAGGGAGCTGTTTGTGTATTAATAATATAGCAACTCCCCTTTTTCTGCTGTTAAAGGATGAATACGCTACCTCACCCACCCATCCTCTCTTCAGTTTTACATGTTCAGAATTGGACAAGTGTGTTTCCTAGAGATAAGCGACATCTGCCCCCTCCCTCCTCAACCAGGACAAAATTTTGGTACGTTTAACTGGGGAATGGATACCATCCACGTTCAGAGATATGATCTTCAAATTAATCATCACCCTTGCTATTGGCTATAATACCCAAATTATCCAGTTGTTTATCCCAGCAGGCCTCACAGCTAGGCCCGCTAGCAACACATTGCTTCTGTAGTGCAATTCCAATCAAATGACATCCCCATTCTCCCCCATATAGGCCAACTACCCCTATTCCCCCCCTCCCCGTTACCTCCCCCTCCCAACCCTCCCTTGTGGTCCCCTTCCCCGCCATTTACACAGTCCCTACCTACCCACCCTCCCCCCCCCCCCTCCATTAATCTTCTGATTTCTTCTCCTCAACATCCTTCCCCTTCCCTCAACCAAACAGCAAGAAACAGACATCACATTCCCCCCCGGCATCCCTGCCCAACCATACACCCCCAAACCCAGTAACTTAACCCCCCCAACTAGAACCAAGTTTATCATCTTCCCACCAAAACCCACTTCTTCTCTTCCTCCACTCTCTATCTCAGTCAATAACACCCTCATCCTCCCCGTCTCATCTGCCCGCAACCTCGGAGTCATCTTCGACTCCTCCCTCTCCTTCTCTGCACATATCCAGCAGATAGAAGATACAGGTCTTGGCTTTATCTTTAACATTAGCAAAATTCGCCCTTTCCTCTCTGAGCACACCACCTGAACTCTCATCCACTCTCTCATTACCTCTCGCCTTGACTACTGCAACCTACTCCTCACTGGGCTCCCACTTAACCATCTATCCCCCCTTCAATCCGTTCAGAACTCTGCGGCACGTCTTATATTCCGCCTGGACCGATATGCTCATATCACCCCTCTCCTCAAGTCACTTCACTGGCTCCCAATCAGGTACCGCATACAGTTCAAGCTTCTCCTTCTAACCTACAAATGCACTCAGTCTGCAGCCCCTCATTACCCTCATCTCCCCTTACGTTCCCACCCGAAACCTCCGCTCACAGGACAAATCCCTCCTCTCAGTACCCTTTCTTCACCACCGCCAACTCCAGGCTCCGCCCTTTCTGCCTCGCCTCACCCTATGCTTGGAATAAACTTCCTGAGCCCTTACCCCAAGCCCCCTCCCTGCCCATCTTCAAATCCTTGCTCAAAGCCCACGTCTTCAATGTCGACTTCGGCACCTAACCTTTATACCTTTCAGGAAATCTAGACTGCCCCAATTTGATTGCCCCTATTTGACTGACTATACATTTGTCCTTTAGATTGTAAGCTCCTTGAGCAGGGACTGTCCTTCTATGTTAAACTGTACAGTGCTGCGTAACCCTAGTAGTGCTTTAGAAATGTTAAGTAGTAGTATTAGTAGTAGTAGAACATCAAACCAGTAATCGGGAACAAAACGTCCTTAGAACTGCTGAGAAGCACAACAATGGCAGTGCTTGAAATCTCTGCTCCTCTCGCTTCATTTCTGGACAAGCCGCTACGCCGCCAACATGTCAAGGTCATATATGCTGCAGTCACCCTCCCACTGAGCTGTATACTTTACGTATCCATTGTCCACATAGACGTCCAACTTGTATCCGAAGTGGGAGGCTTATGATCATCTTCTGGCAATTCAGAGTAAAATAATTAAGGCTTCATCCATGTTTATAAAGTCTGTTGCCAGGATACCACTAACCGCCCTCTGCACAGAGCAATCTCATAGAAGCACTGCGGCCCTCTGACCATGCCTTTCCATCAAGGCTCCGCTTATACAGTCAAAAACAGAAAAATGCAAACCAGGGCAAACCATTCGCACTGTCCTACCAGGACATACCTCCGTCCTTAATCAGTCTCCCTCGGTTCTTCTCTGTTCAGTCTCTCCAGAAACGCTTTAGCCTCCGACGCTTCCTGAAACATCAGGGACTTCCCTCCGTGCCACACTCTTAGCTTTGCAGGGTAAAGGAGTGAGAACTTAATACCCTTGCTGTACATCTGGGAGCGCGTCTAAGCTGCGCCACCGCCAAGGAGTAATCATTGAAAAGCAAGAGTTTATGCCCCTCGTACTCCAACTGCACTTGCCTGGAGTGACCCTGCTTTAACAGCGTTTCTTTCTCCCTCCAGTTGGTATAATGCGCGATTGCTGTTCTGGGTTTGTTGTCTCCTTCTTTGCGGGCCCCTATACGGTGCGCCCGATCGCATTGCCTTGCGCCCCCACTCCACCTCCCAGGCCCAGTGTGTTGACAACCAGTCACTAAAAAAGTTATAGAGGTCCCCATCATTCACCTCCTCCGGGAGCCCCACAACCCGCAAGTTGTTGCGGCGGTTCCTATTCTTTCTGCAGGGCTGCGATCTGTACCGCCATGCTGGTCGTTCTTTCTTCTTGAGCGAGCACACGTTGTTCCACGTCGGATAGTCTGCGGGCCTGCGTGTCGAACTTTTCATTTATTTCCTTGACTGCTGAATGAATTTTATTTAATCGGTCTTCCAGCGCAGCTGCCACTGTCGAGGATATTTCTTTCGCCCACTCTCCCGCGGTTTTCTCTGACCCCGCCAAGGAGTCTGGAGGCATTGCCATCTTGTTGACTTTCAGCGCGGGAGCTCTTTTGTTTTTTTATGGCACCCTGATTTCTTGTGCGCATACCGTTCATCCCCCGCTACCAATTTTGGTCAGACACTTGCAATGCACTCTCCCGACCCTTCACAATATCTCAGGGGCCTTCAGGGTGTAAAAATTAGTTTTATAAAGCTGGTTTTTGCGAAGATTTCCGGGGAGCTGTCTCTTCCTGCTGCTGCTCAGGAAGCAGTCATCACGTGACCCCCATTAGAGTTTTAACTACATTTTAATTAGTTCCTGAGAAGCAAACACTAAATAAATTTAATAATATACCACATAATCATAAGATTTTTTATAGTCATCTGATATCCCTAGTACCTTAACAAGTTTTAATGAAACAACTCTATAACACTAAGATGCAGACAGAAGAAGCTGTCCAGTCTTTTGCATTGAGTGTCACATGTATGATTATCTCCCATTTGGTGAGAGTTATATGTGTGTGATCAATGCAAAGGGTTTCTAGCTCTCACAGAACGAGTCCATTCTCTTGAGGCTAGAATAGCAGCCTCGGAGGAGCTGAGAGAGACAAAGAACTACATAGAGGAGGCCTACACCTCCAGTCTGGCAGCCCCTGTACTGCCTCGGAAGAGGAAGATCCTCTAAATAGAGAGCATCACCCAGGTGAAGCTGGAAGTAATCCTGTAGACAGGACCAGCACACCAGAAGATAAAATATCCTCTTGCACCAAGAATGTCTCTCCAGGAGATTCTGCCCAGGAAGGGGGGGTTAAGGATGGCTGTCGTAGTTGGTGATTCAATTATTAGGCATGTAGATAGCTGGGTGGCTGGAGGATGTGGGGATCACGTGGTTCGAAGGTGGCAGACTTCATACATCACCAAAATAGGATTTTAGATAGTACTGGGAGGAGCCGGCTGTCTTGGTACATGTGGATTCCAATGACAAAGGAAAATGTAGAAGAGAGGTACTGAAAGCCAAATTTAGGCTCTTAGGTAGAAAGTTCAAATCCAGAACCTCTAGGGCAGCATTTTCCAAAGTGCTCCCCATTCCATGAGCAGGGCCTAAGAGACAGGCAGAGTTCTGGAGTCTCAATGCGTAAGGCGATGATGCAGGGAGGAGGGTTTTAGATTTGTAAGGAAGTGGGCAACATTCTGAGGAAGGGAGGAACATATTCCAGAATGATGGGCTCCATCTAAACCAGGGTGAGACCAAGCTGCTGGCATTGGCATTTAAAAAGGAGATAGAGCAGCTTTTAAACTAGAAACTGAGGGAAGGCCGACAGTCATTCAAAAGCAAATGGTTCGGAACAAGCTATTACCAAAACAGGGAAGAGAGGGTATCCCAATAGTGAGGTGGCAATAGAGACCATAGTAGAACAGGTATCTTTAAAGAAAAAGCAAACAAGAAATTGCACATCATCACTGTCAACAGCTGATAAAGATGTAAATAGGAATAACGAACATGGTTTGAAATATCTATATGCAAATGCCAGAAGCCTAAGAAATAAGAGTTAGAATATACTGCACTAAATGAAAAAGTTCTGCAGGACACAAAACACACTTTGAAAAATATTCTTGTCTTGACTGGTAGCCAATGAAGTGTTTCAAGTAGTGGGGTTGCTCTTTCATATTTCGATTTCTTGAAAAACAGTCTTGCTGCCGTGTTTTGGAATGTTTGCAGCAATTTTAAGATGTTTTCCTTGCACCCTATGTATGCTGCATTGCAATAGTCTAGTTGCGATAGTATTGTTGATTGGACCAGTATCAAGAAAGATTATCTAGGGAAATAGTCTCTTATTATAGTGTTCTGAAGCATTTTGTTGTTACTGCTAATATTTGATTGTCTAGTGTTAGGTGTTTGTCGAGAATGATTCCTAGTATTTTAAGTTGTGTTTTGATGTGGTATGTTTGTTGGTTGATTGTGAATTTTTGGTAGGATGTGGGTAAGATAGATAAGAGCGTAAGAGGAGTTAGAAAATAAGGTGACTAATTTAAAGGAAGGTGCAAATGAGGTCAGAGAGATGATTAAATATCATCTCAGCTACGGTAAGAGTGGATAAACATGTCCTGCTGCAGAATGTGCAGCCCGTGTCATTCCTTGTGTGGGTGAGTGAGATTAACAAGTTAGTTACTTCTTCCATTAAAGGCCTCGTTGAAGAGCCAAGCTTTTAACTTGCTTCCTAAAGTAGTGAGTCTTCTGTTAAGCGAAGCCTTTCACGGAGTGCATTCCCGAGTGTGGAGGCTAATCCGGAGAAGGATCACTTGCGGGTATCACATCATGTAATGTCTTTTGGAGAGGGTATGGTTAGTGACAGTCCTCGAGAGGACCTTAGAGCTTAGTGGAGGTATGCTGAGAATCATCCTATCCTTCAGGTACTCTGGCCCATTTCCATTAAAAGCCTTGAAGATCAGACATGGAGTTTTAAATTTAGCCCTGTATTGTACTAGTAGCCAGTGACGTTTTTGCAAAAATGGTGTGATATGGTCACATCATCTGCAACCTTCTATAAGTCTTGCTGCAGCATTCTGAATCTATTGGAGCTGGTGCAGGCCCTTTGTAGTTAGACCGTTGTAGAGTGCATTACAGTAATCCAGTCTTGATGTTATCATAGAATGCACAATTGGGATAAGATTTACCTTCTCGATGTAAGGAGAGAGGCAGCGTAGCTGTCACAAATAGTAGAAGCAGTTCTTGAAGGTTCCTTGGATTTGGAGAATTAGAGTAAGTGTTGAACCTAACTGTATTCCAAGGATCCTGACTTGTGATTTGAAGGGAATTTCATACTTCCCAAAAGAGATTTTGATGTCAGGTATGTATCCACTTGTGTTAAGGACCCAGAGAAGCTCGGTTTTACTTGAGTTCAGGCAACGTTTGTTGTGTTTAGCCCATTCTTGAATTGATGTTAGGAAGGTCATCAGTTTAGTCAGGTTCAATGGGTATGAGTAGCTGCACATCATCCACCTAGATGTAGAACTGAGTATCCATTGACCGAATCAGCTCAGCTAGTGGCTTAAGGTAGATATTAAACAGAACAGGTGAAAGTATTAATCCTTTTGGTAACCCACAGGTCAGTGCCCATAGTGGCGATGAGTTGCTGCCAAATATTATGGATTGTTGTCTGTCTGTTAGATAGGATCTAAACCAAGCAAGTACTGTTCTATTGATACCTGTGTTTCTGTCAGTCGTGCTAGCATGATATCATTATCCACAGTTTTAAAAGCTGCTGAGAAATCTAGTAGTACTAACACCAAGGCAAATCACCTGTCTTGGGTTTCTGTGAAAATCATACAAGGGCCATTTCTGTTCCATAACCGGGTCTGAATCCAGACTGACACAGATCTAGCCACTTTCTCTCTTCTAGCCAATCACTGAGTTGAACACAGACTATTTGTTCTATAAGTTTCCTTAGAAATGGGATGTTGCATACTGACCGGTACCATTCAAGTTTGTCCTGGACAAGGTTGGTTTACTTTAGCAAAGGGTAAACCACTGCCCTTTTTAATGCTGTTGGGTAGTTACCCATTAGAAAGAGAGGAGTTTACAATTTTTTTTTGGTGCCTTCTATGAGGTCCATACTTGCCTGCTGCACTATCTTTGATGGGAAGGGGTGGAGGGAGCAGGTAATTGGTTGAAGGTCTCTTAGGATTTTGTCAAGGCTCTCCTCTGTCATTGGGTTAAAAGTGTCCCATCTGTCAGGAGGAAACGAGTTTGTGTACTCCTGGTTAACTGCCTGTAAATCCTGATGGAGACTTAATTTTGTTGGCAATGTATGCAGCAAAATCATTGTTCAGTTTAGACTGGGCAGGCTGGTTCTGTTGTGGGGGCTGTTTAAAACACTGTCTTTGCATCACTCCGTGGTGCAACTGCAGCTCAAATATCGTGTGCAATTCTGGTCACCACATCTCAAAAAAGATATAGTGGAATTAGAAAAGGTACAGAGAAGGGCGACAAAAATGATAAAGGGGATGGGATGACTTCCCTATGAGGAAAGGCTAAAGTCGCTAGGGCTCTTCAGCTTGGAGAAAAGAAAAGAAAAGACAGCTGAGGGGAGATATGATAGAGGTCTATAAAATAATGAGTGGAGTGGACCAAGAAGATGTTAATCGCTTGTTTACTCTTTCCAAAAATACTAGGACTAGGGGGCACGCAATGAAGTTACAAAGTAGTAAATTTAATACGAATCGGAGAAAACATTTCTTCACTTAACTTGTAATTAAACTCTGGAAATCGTTGCCAGAGAATGTAGTAAAAGCAGTTAGCTTAGTGGGGTTTAAAAAAGGTTTGGATAGCTTTCTAAAAGAAAAGTCCATAAGACATTATTAAAATGGACTTGGGGAAAATCCACTGCTTAGGATGCTGGGCTTGATGGACCTTCTGTCCCAGTATGGCCACACTTATGTTCTTATGTATGTTTTATTTTGTACTCAGCCCTAGATAAGGGTAGACTAAAAGTAAAAAATTTCAATTTCAATCTTCTACTAGAATGTAATTTGGATCCCAAAAGTAATAATTTCACAATATTTTTGTCTTCTTGTCATCTATGCTTACTATCTTCTGGCCCTACTCATGAAAAAGGTCATTCTCTAGACTTTATTCAGTCTGTTCTTTTTGTATAATAGCAGACAAAAAAAAAGCAGACCCACGTAATGGGGTAAAACAAAATTTATTTAACGCAGGTAAGTAAAAACAGTGATATGATCCTACTGGGACAGGCAGAGTAGTGACTGGAACTCACTCCTGACTGGCCATGTCAGGGATTGGGCTGACCTCTGAAGCAGCTGATGTCAGACCCTATTTAAACATACTTCTGCCTGCATAGGACACTCTAGCGTTATCCCCATCATTTGTAAGCTTTCTTTGTTTCCGCTTAGTCTGTGCCTGTGGCACAGGGTGAATTCTCAGTTCTTTGGTTGCCTTTTCTCCCTTTGTTCTGCGAGTCTGTAGCAGCCAGCTTCTTCTCTGATTACTTAGCTACTGTGCACCTGTGTTCTGCTTCCCAGTGTCTGTTGCTTTACTGTGTGCCTGTCTTTCCCTTCCCAGCTGTGTGTGCTGGCTGTGTCCGTGTCCATGGTAAGAACGTTCTTCCTTTGTTTGGATTTCCCTTTTTAACCTTTTACTTGCTGTATCTGTTGCTTGGTTCTTGTGAGCTCTGCTCCTCTTCTGACCTATGCACCCAGAAGCAGTCTCTCTCTCTGGAGTCTGCTTTAACCTTTTATTTGCTGTGCCTGTTTGGATCTTGTGAGCACTGCTCCTCTTCTGACCTATGCACCCAGAAGCAGTCTCTCTCAGAAAGTCTGCTTTAACTCTTTACTTGTTGTATCTGTTGAGTACTACTCCTCGTCTGACCTGTGTACCCAGAAGCAGTCTCTCTCTAAGGTCTGCTTTAACCTTTTACCTGCTTTATCTATTGCTTGGTTCTTGTGAGCACTTCTCCTCATCTGACCTGTGTATCTAGAAGCAGTCTCTCTTTGTAGTCTGCTTTTACCCTTTAACTGCTATATCTGTGTGTTGGGTCTGGTGACCTTTCGTTGGTGTCTGTGCGCGGCCCGTGTGCCAGTCCCTGTTGGGGCATTTCTCTGTTCTTTTCCCTTCCCTTGTGTGTGATTGGGTTCCAGTTCGGCCTTGCAGCACGTACGCTTGGACTCTGTACATATGGGTTCCAGTTTAGCCTTGCGGCCCCGTATGAGTAGTCTATTTCCCTTTCTGGTGGTGCTTTCTGGTCTCCCTGAGTGTGCTGGGCTTTGTAACCATTGTTACTGTATAGCGTGAGCTTGGTCTGCCCTAGGAATCGGCCTAGGCCCAAGGGCTCACAATCAACCTAACAAACAGCATACAATTTTCTTCTTACCAACATGGCCATGTTTTGCCCTCTCTAGGGCTGCATCAGGGATAAAGCAGCAGGATCAAATCAAAGCTTTCCCTTTCTGGTTGATAGAGCAGCATATGAAGTAAAGCCAACAGTGAGCTGTTTTCCTCCAAGCAGCTTGACTCGCTGGCTGCTCACATATGCAAATTTGGCTTTACTTCATATGCTGCTCTGTATCAGACAGGGAAAACCTTGTTTTGATCCTGCTGGTTTACGTTAAGCCCCTGATGCAGCACTAGAGAGGGTGAAACATGGTCATGCTGTGCAGTCAGAGGAAAATTGTATGCTATTTTTACTTATCTGTGTTGAATAAATTTTGTTTTACCCTATTATATGGATCAGCTCTTTTTTGCTGGCTTACATTAAGCCCCAGACGCAGCACAAGAGTGTGTAAAATATGGCCACATTGTGCTGTTAGAGGAAAACTGTATGCAGTTTTTACTTACCTGCATTGAATAAATTTTGTTTTACCCCATTATATGAATCTGCTCTTTTTTTCTGCTATTCTGGATCTTGCAGACCACTTACTTGCCTGTGTGATTTTTGGGACTTTGTATAATATCATCACCAGAATGGTCGGCAGTATCTTGTTCTGACCACTTTCAATTACAATTTAATTTCTGTTTTAGAATGGGTCAGACTTCTCATAGTCTAAACGGACATAGAATTATATCCAGAGGTAAGGCTGACAGTAATTCTTTTGGGCTAGAGTTTCTACTCAAATTAATACGACTGGGACCATGTTATCGATTCCACTTTAGACTCTATTGACCCATTAAAATAGAAGAAAATGTGATCTAATAAACCTACACCTTGGTTCACTGATTCTTTAAAATAGCAGAAACAAAGTTATAGACGTCTGGAAAGAAATTGGCAAAAAAGTTCAAATCCTTCTGCTAAACTTGCTTGGAAGCAGGCATTAAAGACGTATAACACTGTTGAAGCCAAAAAATTATTATTCTAATGAAATTGATAAAAGTTTACAGAGCACAAAAAAACTGTTTCCGCTTGTAGACAATCTAATAGCTCCACCTGTTCCTGGAATCTCGTTTAACAATTCTCAACCTTCTCCTCAGGATTTAGCCAGTTTCTTCTCCAACAAGAGTGAGACTATTTGTGCTGCTCTCAATTATTGCTTACTCCAACTAGTTAATCCTCAGCTGAATTTAGTTCAGATATCAGAGCAGACCAACTGTGGGATACATTTGTCCGTATTACCTCAAATGATGTGTCCTCTCTGTTATAGAAATTGGAACAGTGTGATGAATGCCCGACCTCTGAGTGGGGGAATAGCACTCCAGTCAGCAAGATGCAGCTCATGTTTCTGTCTGTGAAAATCTGCTGTGTATAATCCTTACCAATCTAATATGAAGAAATTCTCAAAGACTGTAATAAAATGAGAATACTAATTTATTAGTAGCACAGCAAATACATATGATTTCACAAGGTACCTCATGAAAGGCTACAAAGGAAATTGGAGGGTCATGGGATAAGAGGAAATGTCCTATTGTGGATTAAAAACTGGTTGAAGAATAGGAAACAGAGAGTGGGGTTAAAATGGGCAGTATTCACAATGGAGAAGGGTAGTTAGTGGGGTTCCTCAGGGGTCTGTGCTAGGACCGCTGCTTTTTAATATATTTATAAATGATTTAGAGATGGGAGTAACTAGTGAGGTAATTACATTTGCTGGTGACACAAAGTTATTCAAAGTCGTTAACTCGCGACAGGATTGTGAAAAATTACAGAAGGACCTTACGAGACTGGGAGACTGGGCGGCTAAATGGCAGATGACGTTTAATGTGAGCAAGTGCAAGGTGATGCATGTGGGGAAAAAGAACCCGAATTATAGCTACATCATGCAAGGTTCCACATTAGAAGTTACGGACCAAGAAAGGGATCTGGGTGTCGTCGTCGATAATACACTGAAACCTTCTGCTCAGTGTGCTGCTGCAGCTCGGAAAGCGAATAGAATGTTGGGTATTACTAGGAAAGGTATGGAAAACAGGTGTGAGGATGTTATAATGCCGTTGTATCGTTCCATGGTGTGACCGCATCTTGAGTATTGTGTTCAATTCTGGTCGCCGCATCTCAAGAAAGATATAGTAGAATTGGAAAAGGTGCAGCGAAGGGCGACTAAAATGATAGCGGGGATGGGACGACTTCCCTATGAAGAAAGACTAAGGAGGCTAGGGCTTTTCAGCTTGGAGAAGAGACAGCTGAGGGGAGACATGATAGAGGTATATAAAATAATGAGTGGAGTCGAACAGGTGGATGTGAAGCGTCTGTTCATGCTTTCCAAAAATACTAGGACTAGGGGGAATGCGATGAAACTACAGTGTAATAAATTTAAAACAAATCGGAGAAAAATTTTCTTCACCCAACGCATAATTAAACTCTGTAATTCGTTGCCGGAGAACGTGGTGAAGGCGGTTAGCTTAGCAGAGTTTAAAAAGGGGTTAGATGGTTTCCTAAAGAACAAGTCCATAAACTGCTACTAAATGGACTTGGGAAAAATCCACAATTCCAGGAATAACATGTATAGAATGGTTGTACGTTTGGGAAGCTCACCAGGTGCCCTTGGCCTGGATTGGCCGCTGTCGTGCACAGGATGCTGGGCTCGATGGACCCTTGGAAAAGTCCCAGTGTGGCATTACTTATGTACTTTTGATTATATTTATATATCTCATACCTCACATAACATTATCAGCTTTTGTCTCATCTAGAATGTAAACCGCACTGAACCCTGAAAAGGGGATATTGCAGTATACAAGAATTGACTTGATTTGATATATTATACTATAATATTGTTTCTCTTTAGGTATACTCACACAGCCATTAGGTTTCTCTTCTCTGTGTGTCCTTTCAGAATGATTCACTGCAGCTTTTTCTTTAGAAAAAAAAATTCTTCCTTGCTTTCTTTCAATGCCCTTTCACCCCCCTTTTCCTGCTTGTCTGGAAATGTTTAACTGATAAGAAATACACACAGATGTAGTCTGCTTCAGTAGGTCAGTCTGCCCTGCTTTGGAACAGAAATTACACAAATGATGTTCTGTAAAGAGAAAAATCAAAAAAAGAGAGAGAGAGAGAGAGAGTGTGCATGTGGATGGGGGGGGGGGGGGGGGGGGGGGGGGGGGGGGGGGGGGGGTGTGGGGGGGGAGGTCAAAGCAGCCACTGGTCTTAGGAGGGTAAGGGTCTGCTGGTCCTGGCTAAGGCTTCCCCAAGCCAAAAGTGCTGCCTTCCCCTTACTCAATTAGGACAAATCAGAGGAGCTGCCCGCTATATACCAGATACCTTCAATTTCTGCTCCTAGATGTTAAAGGTTAGTGGACATTGTTTGTCTTGGCCTTTCAGTTTCACAAGCTACTTTGCCCTCACATCCCAACTCCATGATCAGCTGTATGGCTCACCTTATATACAGTGGTTGTTTACCATGTCCAATATATTTCCAGTTTGTTTTTCTCACTATAAGGAAAAACACACAGATTGTTCTTAGCCCGTGATGTGGAGTCCTATCCTGTGTTCAGGATGTTGTTACTGTATAACTTCATATCAAGGGGTCAGAACTTGACTTTTTTCCCCAGTTCTCAGAAAAATATGTACATCTCTGTTCCAAAATTTAGACAAACAATTCTATGTGGTCATTTTCATCAGAAGAGACAAGCCATATTTCAATTTTAAAAACCTGTATGCAGGGGAGACAGGAGGATTTGCTGGACCACAGGTGCCTTGCTTCCTGGGAGGACTCTGGGGATTTGAGGACTGTACGGAGAGTTGCGCCGGCCTTGATGTCATCTAGGGACCGGCCTAGAACATCCAAAAGCGTGCCTGCTCCTACAGTTGGTGGGAGACAGGCGGATTCACTTGACCATAGGTGCCTTGCTTCCTGGAAGGACTCCAGGGCTTGGAGGAATGTGCAGAGTGTTGTTCCAGCCCTGATGTCATCTAGGGGCCAGTCCGGAACACTCACAAGCGTGCCTGCTTCTGCAGTAGGATTCACTGGATCATAGGTGCCTTGCTTCCTGGAAGGACTCCAGGGCTTGGAGGACTGTGCAGAGTGTTGTTCCAGCCCCGATGTCATCTAGGGGCCAGTCCGGAACACTTACAAGCTTGCGGGAGACAGGAAGATTCGCTATACTGTAGGTGCCTTGCTTCCTGGGAGGCCTTCGGGACTTGGAGGAGTGTGCAGAGAGTTGTGCCACCTAAAAGCAAGACTGCTCCTGTGGTGTGCGGCCGCAGTGGCGTGGCCCAAAAGGGCATGCCCCTTTGAAGATCCTTGGAAACCCAAAGCCAAAAGGCTATACTCCTTTATTTACTCAGGTACTTTTCTTTTACTTGTTCCTTGAATTATGGGGAAACACAAAGGCTTGACTAAGAGAACAAAGTTCCTTCTAAGCCTTCAGGATATATGGATATGGATGTAGCCTCAGTTCTTAAAGACTTCCAAATGCCATCTGTCTCTTCCACTCCAGTTTCGTTCGTCTTTCTAATCTTGGGGGAGAGACCTACCTCTCCCCCACCTATGACTTTTTTTTTTAAGACCAGTGGCTCTAGAGGAAACCTGGAAGGTTCCACTGTTGCACTGAGTGGGAATACATAAGTAATGCCACACTGGGAAAAGACCGAGGGTCCATCGAGCCCAGCATCCTGTCCACGACAGCGGCCAATCCAGGCCAAGGGCACCTGGCAAGCTTCCCAAACGTACTAACATTCTATACATTATTTCTGGAGTTGTGGATTTTTCCCAAGTCCATTTAGTAGTGGTTTATGTCCCTAAAACTGTTGCTGGATCTCCATTACCCCAAAAAGGACCTTCCTTATTGCCTAATCTGGTGGTTTAGAATGAACACATTTCTAAGGAAGAATTATCTACTCCTTCAGAGGTATCTGGTGGATGTATGGAAGATTGTGCATGGTTTGGAGACTCTCCTTAAGAAATCAGTTGCTCAGTTGGTTGAGTTTTCTTCCCAAGTAGTGCAACATGTTGGTGAAATCAAGGTTAAGTTGGCCAAGATGGAGATGTTGGGCAGACTTCTGTGGTCTATGCCCTGATTGTGGTTGAAAAGATCTGGATGGGTTGGAGTAGGGCTTTTCAGGAGCTTTGATGACAACTTCAGAAGTTTTAGAACAAGGACAGTGCCGAGCAGACTTCTAGGTTTATGCCCTGAAAATGTCAAGGACAAATCAAGATCAGGTATACATATGAAGTATCATATCATACCTTAAGTTATGAGTTTTGTTGGGCAGACTGGCTGGACTGTACAGGTCTTTATCTGCTTTCATCTACTTGTTACTATGTTGGAGACTAAGTTTGGGACTTTGCAAGCAGTAGGGTCTTCAAGGATTAAAGATAGTCTGATCTTGCTTACGCAAGTGGAAGCCATGCAAAATCAGATGAAATGTAGGAATACGCATATTTTAAATTTCCCCGCTGCTCTTACTTAGTTCCTGAGATACTGTTTCATCAATATCTTAAAGAAGTTCTGTTATCTGAAAGTGACAAAATTATGATTTCTTCATGTTATTATATGCCTAGAACAGAGGAATGTGCTGATATTAGATCCAGCTGAATCATTTAAGATTCCTAGAAACTTCTCAGGACCAATTAACACAGCGCTCTACTTTGCTGATAACTCTGATGGTAGAATGTGATAAAATTCTTATTTTGAAATCATACTTTAAGAAGGAGCATCTTTTTTGTGGAGGAAAGTTGCAAATGTTTACTGATGTGGATCATGCTACTCAAAATTGTAGAAAACACTTTTTCTGCTTGAAATCCAGAACACCTGCTATAGGAGATACTACTTTTTTTTTTTTAAGTTCCCCTGCAAGAGTTTGGTCAAATTTTCTAAAGAAAATTATGTTTTCCTTGGCCCAAGACAGTTAGATACTTTTTTGTTATAAAGAAGCAAAATGAAATAGTTGCTTGTTATTTCACTGTAGATGGGGGAATTGTTAATAAGGTCAATAGAATTGGATCTGTGGTGTGCAATGCTTATTACTAGTTTTCCTTTATTTGTAATATTGTTAAAACTGTAATTATCCCTCTATTTACTAAGCCATACCTCCTGCCCCCTCCCAATTTAGTCATTGTGTATTGGACAAATGTCCAAGTCTATTTTTTAACCCTCCAATCTCAATTATTTCATGACTACTTTAGTTTTTTAATGAACTTATAGACCCAGGAACATTACACCTGATATGGGTCATATACCCCCAGATTTTATATAGCACACCTAGCATTCTGCATCGAAATCCAAGCATATTCTGTAACACGCGTAACTTAATTGGTTTAACAAGCCAATCAGTACTTAAGCAATAATGAGCACTAATTGGCAGTAATTAGAATTTATGTGCATAACTTGCTAAGCATATTCTGTAACACACTGCACCTAAATTCTAATGTGCACAGGCAAAAAGAGGTGTGGTTATGGGCAGGGAAATGGGCATTCCAAAATTTAGACACATAGTTATAGAATATGTCCCAATGCGCCTAAAACTATGAGTCGGGATTTAGGCCACATTTTCGTTAGTGTAAATTAAGGTGTGTAGTTTTAGGCACTAGGATATCAATTAAGCATGTTCTATATACTGCACCTAAATATATGTGCCCCTTATAGAATACGCTTAGGCTTAAATATTTTCTGCATGGAAATTTTTAAGCTGGGTAAACAGATCATTTTACTACAATACAATATACCTGTCACATTTGATTCTGTAGATCATGATTTATTACTGCAGAGATTAAGTGAAATAGGGAAGGCTGGATCTGTTTTGAGCTGGTTTAGGTTAAATGCCTCATGTTAAATGCCTCCAAGACCAAAGTTCTATGTTTCCGGAATTTCTCCCAATATTACACTGCCTCAGGATAAAACTCTACATACTGATGATAATTCAAAAGTCCTTGGTGTTATTTTGGATTGCTTTCTCACTTTCGAACCTCAGACTACTAATTTTTGGAAGAAAACTCTCTCCTCATTAAGACAACTACGTTTATTTATTTCACATTTTCATGAGCACCATTTTGCCTTACTGGTCCAAATGTTGGTTTTGTCCCAATTGGAGTATTGCAACTCGCTGAATATAGGATTAAGCTCGGTACTATTAAGAAAACTCCAGCTGATACAGAATACAGTGGCTTGACTAATTTTCCAGATTGAGAAATATGACAGCATTTCTTGATATCTTCACAAGCTTTACTGGCTCCTTTTAAAAGCTTGAATTAATTTTAAAATTGCCTGCTTTGTTTTTCGTATACTACTTCACCAGATCTATTAATTCAACTTTTGTCCCAATCATTTTTTAACTCATCTCAAGTATACATTTCTGCTAAGATTTCCTACTGTTAAAGGATTGCGTAATAAGTGTCACCTAGATTCAACCTTCTCTTATCATGCCATTGTTACACGTGGAGGGGCATAATCGAAAGGGGCACCTACGTTTTCCTGAGCACATCCCGGTGAAGGGGCGGGGAAACCCGTATTATCGAAACAAAATTGGCGATAATGGAAACCGAGGACGCCCATCTCAGAAACAACCAAATCTATGCCATTTGGTCATGGGAGGAGCCAGCATTCGTAGTGCACTGGTCCCCCTGACATGCCAAGACACCAACCGGGCACTGCAGTGGACTTCACAAATTGCTCCCAGAAAGACTTCAGAAACAGCGTGCACTGTTTCACAATGGCTTCATCAGAAGTGACACCAACTCCACTATCTTATCATGCCCTTCCAAAGAGGATGCTCAATATTCAAGAACCTTTATTATAACAATACATTGAAGGACCCAACACGGTTGTGTTTCAGCGTGCGCGCCTGCCTCGGGGGTCAGCAAAACTAGTGATAGAATAAAGTTGTATGAATACAAATGTATACCAACATAGTTACATACGTAAATACAAGTAACATACAGAGTGGTTATGAAATATAAATAACAAATAAGAGTAATTGGTTAAAACTAGTGCACCCACAAAATCATAAAATCAAAGCAATACATATAAAATATGCATATTTTATAAAACAAAAACCATAACATGATGTAAAAGTATGGATGAATGTATAAAAAGAATGAAAATAACTACAGGTTAATAGTTTTCATCACTTTTAAACAGCCTTTGAAGATTTAGAAGTACAAAATATACCTTTTATTATCTAATGTGCCAAACACACACAAATTGCAACACTAAGGAATAAGTAAATTGTTGGGTTCTATGAAATACAAAGTATACTTTTTAGTATCTAATGTGCCAATACATACAGATTGTAATATCTTAAAGAATTACTATATTGTTGTGTTCTATAATTTCCATATTTTTATTTATATCATTCATTAGGTGATTAAAGTGCCTTATACATTCAGTACTGTATTTCAATAGTAGATGGCATTGTTTAAAGTTATAGTATTACAGTACCTTAGTATATTTTTCTTTAAACAATTTCTTAAATGCAGTATAATATTTAAGATCCTTACATACTTAGTATTGCATTTAAAGAGCAGACCACATCGGTATGTTTTAAACTTAGTAACATAGTAGATGACGGCAGAAAAAGACCTGCACGGTCCATCCAGTCTGCCCAACAAGATAACTCATATTTGCTGCTTTTTGTGTATACCCTACTTTGATTTGTACCTGTGCTCTTCAGGGCACAGACCGTATAAGTCTGCCCAGCACTATCCTCACCTCCCAACCACCGGCTCTGGCACAGACCGTACAAGTCTGTCCAGTACTATCCCCGCCTCCCAACCACCAGTCCCACCTCCCACCACCGGCTCTGGCACAGACAGTATAAGTCTGCCCAGCACTATCCCCGCCTCCCAACCACCAGCCCCGCCTCCCGATCTTGACTAAGCTCCTGAGGATCCATTTCTTCGGCACAGGATTCCTTTATGCTTATCCCACACGTTTGAATTCCGTTACCATTTTCATTTCCACCACCTCCCGCGGGAGGGCATTCCAAGCATCCACTACTCTCTCCGTGAAAAAATACTTCCTGACATTTTTCTTGAGTCTGCCCCCATTCAATCTCATTTCATGTCCTCTTGTTCTACCATCTTCCCATCTCCGGAAAAGGTTCGTTTGCAGATTAATACCTTTCAAATATTTGAACATCTGTATCATATCACCCCTGTTTCTCCTTTCCTCCAGAGTATACATGTTTAGTTCAGCAAGTCTCTCCTCATACGTCTTGTAACGCAAATCCCATACCATTCTCGTAGCTTTTCTTTGCACCGCTTCAATTCTTTTTACATCCTTAACAAGATACGGCCTGCAAAACTGAACACAATACTCCAGGTGGGGCCTCACCAACGACATATACAGGAGCATCAACACCCCCTTTCTTCTGCTGGTCACACCTCTCTCTATACAGCCTAACAACCTTCTAGCTACGGCCACCGCCTTGTCACACTGTTTCGTCGCCTTCCAATCCTCAGATACTATCACTCCAAGATCCCTCTCTCCGCCCATACCTATCAGACTCTCCCCGCCTAACACATACGTCTCCTGTGGATTTCTATTCCCTAAGTGCATCACTTTGCATTTCTTCGCATTGAATTTTAATTGCCAAACCTTAGACCATTCTTCTAGCTTCCTCAGATCCTTTTTCATGTTTTCCACTCCCTCCTGGGTGTCCACTCTGTTACAGATCTTAGTCATCCGCAAATAGGCAAACTTTACCTTCTAACCCTTCGGCAATGTCACTCACAAATATATTGAACAGAATCGGCCCCAGCACCGATCCCTGAGCACTACTCACCTTTCCCTCCTCCGAGTGAATTCCATTCATCACCACCCTCTGGCGTCTGTCCGTCAACCAGTTCCTAATCCAGTTCACCACTTCAGGTCCTATCTTCAGCCCCTCCAGTTTATTTAAGAGCCTCCTGTGGGGAACCGTGTCAAAAGCTTTGCTGAAATCTAAGTAGATTACGTCCATAGCTCATCCCTGATTCAATTCTCCTGTCACCCAATCAAAGAACTCAATGAGATTCGTTTGGCATGATTTCCATTTCGTAAAACCATGTTGTCTCGGATCTTGCAACTTATTGGCTTCCAGGAAATTCACTATCCTTTCCTTCAGCATCGCTTCCATTACTTTTCCAATAACCGAAGTGAGGCTTACCGGCCTGTAGTTTCCAGCTTCTTCCCTATCACCACTTTTGTGAAGAGGGACCACCTCTGCCGTTCTCCAATCCCTCGGAACCTTTCCCGTCTGCAAGGATATATTAAACAAATCTTTAAGAGGACCCGCCAAAACCTCTCTGAGCTCTCTCAATATCCTGGGGTGGATCCCGTCCGGTCCCATGGCTTTGTCCACCTTTAGCTTTTCAAGTTGTTGATACACACTTTCTTCCGTGAACGGTGCTCTATCCACTTAATTCTCAATTGTACTATTTCCAGTCCATCGCGGTCCTTCTCCAGGATTTTCCTCTGTGAAAACAGAACAAAAGTATCTATTTAGCAAATTAACTTTTTCTTCATCATTTTCTACATAGCGGTTCGCAGTATCTTTTAGTCTCACAATTCCCTTTTTAGTCATTCTCCTTTCACTAATATACCTGAAGAAATTTTTGTCACCCCTCCTTTCATTTCTAGCCATTTGTTATTCCGCTTGCGCTTTTGCCAGTCGTATCTCTCTCTTGGCTTCTTTCATTCTCATCCGGTATTCCTCCATGTGTTCCTTTTCTTGAGTTTTTCTGTATTTCTGGAACGCCAACTCTTTAGCCTTTATTTTCTCAACCACTTGCTTGGAGAACCATATCGGTTTCCTTTTTCTCTTGCTTTTATTTACTTTCCTTACATAAAGGTTCGTGGCCCTATTTATAGCTTCTTTCAGCCTGGACCACTGTCCTTCCACTTCTCGTACTTCCTCCCAGCCCATCATCTCCTTCCTCAGGTATTCCCCCATTTTACTAAAGTCAGAACGCTTGAAATCCAGGACTTTGAGTTTTGAGTGGCCGCTCTCCACTTTAGCTGTTATATCAAACCAAACCGTTTGATGGTCACTGCTGCCCAGGTGGGCACCCACTCGGATATTTGACACACTATCCACTTTTATTACTTTTTCTTTGGCTTCCGTTCTGTTTTCAAGAACATCACAGTGCTGTAATGGAGTAAAAGAATTTTGTAGGGGTAACACTTGTGAGGTCGGATGTTTTCTTGTCACATAACGAAGTCTGCCTGAGCCTACAGTGATCCATCTATTTTTAGGTGGTTTTATCCTTTGTGGTAGTGGTGATAATTTGGTATGATTCTGTGCAGTATGATATTGTGCGGTCCTAGATGCTGCATTAAGTGCATCTAGTTCCTGTTTTACTTTACTTAGCTCGTGTTTTAATCTAGTGAGTTGCAGACAGATAGGACAAGCCTTAAGTCTCCAGATAATTGGTCGCCGCATCTCAAGAAAGATATAGTAGAATTGGAAAAGGTGCAGCCAAGGGCGACTAAAATGATAGCGGGGATGGGACGACTTCCCTATGAAGAAAGACTAAGGAGGCTAGGG
The DNA here is from genome assembly GCF_901765095.1 of Microcaecilia unicolor. Classification (NCBI taxonomy): domain Eukaryota; kingdom Metazoa; phylum Chordata; class Amphibia; order Gymnophiona; family Siphonopidae; genus Microcaecilia; species Microcaecilia unicolor. The sequence goes on along the minus strand of NC_044041.1, from coordinate 140,695,305 downwards.
CTATTCAGCTTGGAGAAGAGACGGCTGAGGGGAGACATGATAGAGGTATATAAAATAATGAGTGGAGTGGAACAGGTGGATGTGAAGCGTCTGTTCACGCTTTCCAAAAATACTAGGACTAGGGGGCATGCGATTAAACTACAGTGTAGTAAATTTAAAACAAATCGGAGAAAATTTTTCTTCACCTAACGTGTAATTAAACTCTGGAATTCATTGCCGGAAAATGTGGTGAAGGTGGTTAGCTTAGCAGAGTTTAAAAAGGGGTTGGACGGTTTCCTAAAGGACAAGTCCATAAACCGCTACTAAACGGACTTGGAAAAATCCAAAATCCCAGGAATAACATGTATAGAATGTTTGTACGTTTGGGAAGCTTGCCAGGTGCCCTTGGCCTGGATTGGCCGCTGTCGTGGACAAGATGCTGGGCTCGATGGACCCTTGGTCTTTTCCCAGTATGGCATTACTTATGTACTTATGTACTAAAGCACCACAATTATTACAGAGAATAAAAGTCATCCTGATTGGTTGAAATGGGTATGAACAGGTGTGATATAGTGAGAACAGCAGCCTATGGATCTGTTGGCTGAGATTCTCATTATTAGAGCAGTAATCCTTAGCTGGTGAGTAGAAGACTGGGGATTCCTGTGATAATGAGGGGTTTTCTTTTCAGAGACAGTTACATAGTAGATGACGGCAGAAAAAGACCTGCACGGTCCATCCAGTCTGCCCAACAAGATAAACTCATATGTGCTACTTTTTGTGTATACCCTACCTTGATTTGTACCTGTCCTCTTCAGGGCACAGACCGTATAAGTCTGCCCAGCACTATCCCTGCCTCCCAACCACCAGCCCCGCCTCCCACCACCAGCTCTGGCACAGACCATATAAGTCTGCCCAGCATTATCCCCACTTCCCAACCATCAGCCCCGACACAGACCGTATAAGTCTGCCCAGCACTATCCCCGCCTCCCAACCACCAGTCCCGCCTCCCACCACCGGCTCTGCCACCCAATCTTGGCTAAGCTCCTGAGGATCCATTCCTTCTGAACAGGATTCCTTTATGTTTATCCCACGCACGTTTGAATTCAGTTACTGTTTTCATTTTCACCACCTCCCGCGGGAGGCATTCCAAGCATCCACTACTCTCTCCGTGAAGAAATACTTCCTGACATTTTTCTTGAGTCTGCCCCCCTTCAATCTCATTTCATGTCCTCTAGTTCTACCACCTTCCCCTCTTCGGAAGGAAAGTCTGGAAAGACTACTATTTTACTTACAAAATTTTTCCAAATTCCTGGGCCGCTGTGGATATCGACTCACTTACTTGTGAGAACAAGCAGCCTGCTTGTCCTTTGAGCATAGAGGACAAGCAGGAAGAGGGAAAAACATTTTCACATTACTGAATTAGGGAAACTCTGCTTCACAAGTTTAAAGTAATCTAAAGTCATGGGAAACAATCACTTCAAGAATAATATAGCATCAAGAAATGTAGGCAATTAAATACACAGAAGAGACCACCGATATTTCTAGCTTGTCGAACTGGTCAGGTTACCTTCTTCCCTTCCCTTGTCAATAAGGTTCTACAGACCCCTCTCCTCTCCCCTTCATCCCCATGTTTGCACTTCCCCTCCCCAGGCTCCCTCTCTACCTTTTTTCCTCTCTCTCTAAAACCCCATTTTATTGGCTTTACCAGTGGCTCCCTCCTCATCTGCAACCTCTCTTTCTTGTGTACTGGAGCTCCTGTCTCACCAAGCCTCTTCTTTTCAACCACAGGGGCTCTTCCCCTCACAAGTATGCTCCATATCTGGGTTACTCTATCCTACCATTCAAAAAAGGCTACTCAATTTCAATTCCCCTACCTCTCTACCCTCCCCTCCCCTCAACCCAGCCCCCCAATCTCTGCGGCTGTCCTCTCACCGAGTACATGGCCTTTTCCTCCTCCAGGGCTTTGGCATGCTTGATAGCTTCTGCCTCCTCTTTGTCTTTCCGAAGCAGTTGTAATATGGGTGGAGTTAATTTGTGATAAGTAGTGTATTTGGGGAAGTTATTTATGAAGTGTCCGTCTTGGGGTGGGTGGGTTGAGGGGCAGGGTGGGTGGGCTTAAGCTTAAGACTATAGGAATGTCTCCGCTGTAACCTATCTGAAGAGCTGCACTTAAATTCACCAGAAGAAATGTCCAGGTGTACAGCTCTAAGGATTGGGACATGCAAATCACAATTTTAGCAGAGTATGTAACAAAAACAGGAAAGATATAAAGATATAAATGCAGAATTAAGCCAGAGCAATTCTTATCTGTGTGTATCCTTCAGGCAGGAACCAGTAAAGACCATGTGGTTTAACTGCTCCTCCTACAACACAAACTACCAGCCTCACCTTAGCCTACAGATTTACAAGCCAGATGGGGGAAGGGTACACTTTTAGGGAGCAAACAAAAGATCTAATTCCTTTGCTAGTTTTCAGATTAAACAGATATCAAACCAGTTTAAAACACAGCAAGTAAATCACAATATTAGCAGATATACAGGTATACAGGACTATAGGATTATAGTACTTCACTACATTTTTTAACATATTAGACCATTCAAGAAAGAGTATAGATCAAGATATCGCCAAAACATTTTAATCATACATTAATTTACAATTGAGGTAATTTGAATATTACGTTCATGTCACTTTTTGCTACTTAAATCAGACATCTTCTGAAATCCTAGTTTTGCATGAATTACGTCACCGGTTTTCCAGAAAGCGAATGCTACATACCTGTAGAAGGTATTCTCCGAGGACAGCAGGCTGATTGTTCTCACTGATGGGTGACGTCCACGGCAGCCCCTCCAATCGGAATCTTCACTAGCAAAGTCCTTTGCTAGCCCTCGCGCGCATGCGCGGCCGTCTTCCCGCCCGAAACCGGCTCGAGCCGGCCAGTCTCGTATGTAGCAAAAGAGAAACAAGGGAAGACTCAACTCCAAAGGGGAAGCGGCCGGGTTGTGAGAACAATCAGCCTGCTGTCCTCGGAGAATACCTTCTACAGGTATGTAGCATTCGCTTTCCTCCGAGGACAAGCAGGCTGCTTGTTCTCACTGATGGGGTATCCCTAGCCCCAGGCTCACTCAAAACAACAACCATGGTAATTGGGCCTCGCAACGGCTGAGGACGTAACTGAGATTGACCTAAAAATTTACCAACTAACTGAGAGTGCAGCCTGGAACAGAACAAAACAGGGCCCTCGGGGGGTGGAGTTGGATCCTAAAGCCCAAACAGGTTCTGAAGAACTGACTGCCCGAACCGACTGTCGCGTCGGGTATCCTGCTGCAGGCAGTAATGAGATGTGAATGTGTGGACAGATGACCACGTCGCAGCTTTGCAAATTTCTTCAATAGTGGCTGACTTCAAGTGGGCTACCGACGCAGCCATGGCTCTAACATTATGAGCCGTGACATGACCCTCAAGAGCCAGCCCCGCCTGGGCGTAAGTGAAGGAAATGCAATCTGCTAGCCAATTGGATATGGTGCGTTTCCCTACAGCCACTCCCCTCCTATTGGGGTCAAAAGAAACAAACAATTGGGCGGACTGTCTGTTGGGCTGTGTCCGCTCCAGATAGAAGGCCAATGCTCTCTTGCAGTCCAATGTGTGCAGCTGACGTTCAGCAGGGCAGGAATGAGGACGGGGAAAGAATGTTGGCAAGACAATTGACTGGTTCAGATGGAACTCCGACACGACCTTTGGCAAGAACTTAGGGTGAGTGCGGAGGACTAATCTGTTATGATGAAATTTGGTGTAAGGGGCCTGGGCTACCAGGGCCTGAAGCTCACTGACTCTACGAGCTAAAGTAACTGCCACCAAGAAAATGACCTTCCAGATCAAGTACTTCAGATGGCAGGAGTTCAGTGGCTCAAAAGGAGGTTTCATCAGCTGGGTGAGAACGACATTGAGATCCCATGACACTGTAGGAGGCTTGACAGGGGGCTTTGACAAAAGCAAACCTCTCATGAAGCGAACAACTAAAGGCTGTCCTGAGATCGGCTTACCTTCCACATGGTAATGGTATGCACTGATTGCACTAAGGTGAACTCTTACAGAGTTGGTCTTGAGACCAGACTCAGACAAGTGCAGAAGGTATTCAAGCAGGGTCTGTGTAGGACAAGAGCGAGGAGCTAGGGCCTTGCTGTCACACCAAACGGCAAACCTCCTCCATAGAAAGAAGTAACTCCTCTTAGTGGAATCTTTCCTGGAAGCAAGCAAGATACGGGAGACACCCTCTGACAGACCCAAAGAGGCAAAGTCTACGCTCTCAACATCCAGGCCGTGAGAGCCAGGGACCGGAGGCTGGGATGCAGAAGAGCCCCTTCGTCCTGCGTGATGAGGGTCGGAAAACACTCCAATCTCCACAGTTCTTTGGAGGATAACTCCAGAAGAAGAGGGAACCAGATCTGACGCGGCCAAAAGGAGCAATCAGAATCATGGTGCCTCGTCTTGCTTGAGTTTCAACAAAGTCTTCCCCACCAGAGGAATGGAGGATAAGCATACAGCAGGCCCTCCCCCCAATCCAGGAGGAAGGCATCCGATGCCAGTCTGCCGGGGGCCTGAAGCCTGGAACAGAACTGAGGGACTTTGTGGTTCGCTCGAGATGCGAAGAGATCCACCAAGGGGGTGCCCCACGCTTGGAAGATCTGGCGCACCACTCGGGAGTTGAGCGACCACTCGTGAGGTTGCATAATCCTGCTCAGTCTGTCGGCCAGACTGTTGTTTACGCCTGCCAGATATGTGGCTTGGAGCACCATGCCGTGACGGCGAGCCCAGAGCCACATGCTGACGGCTTCCTGACACAGGGGGCGAGATCCGGTGCCCCCCTGCTTGTTGACATAGTACATGGCAACCTGGTTGTCTGTCTGAATTTGGATAATTTGGTGGGACAGCAGATCTCTGAAAGCCTTCAGAGCGTTCCAGATCGCTCGCAACTCCAGGAGATTGATCTGTAGACCGCGTTCCTGGAGGGACCAGCTTCCTTGGGTGTGAAGCCCATCGACATGAGCTCCCCATCCCAGGAGAGACGCATCCGTGGTCAGCACTTTTTGTGGCTGAGGAATTTGGAAGGACGTCCCAGAGTCAAATTGGACCAAATCGTCCACCAATACAGGGATTCGAGAAAACTCGTGGACAGGTGGATCACGTCTTCTAGATCCCCAGCAGCCTGAAACCACTGAGAAGCTAGGGTCCATTGAGCAGATCTCATGTGAAGGCAGGCCATGGGAGTCACATGAACTGTGGAGGCCATGTGGCCCAGCAATCTCAACATCTGCCGAGCTGTGATCTGCTGGGACGCTCGCACCCGCGAGACGAGGGACAACAAGTTGTTGGCTCTCGTCTCTGGGAGATAAACGCGAGCCGTCCGAGAATCCAGCAGAGCTCCTATGAATTCGAGTCTCTGTGCTGGGAGAAGATGGGACTTTGGGTAATTTATCACAAACCCCAGTAGCTCCAGGAGGCGAATAGTCATCTGCATGGACTGCAGGGCTCCTGCCTCGGACGTGTTCTTCACCAGCCAATCGTCGAGATATGGGAACACGTGCACCCCCAGCCTGCGAAGTGCTGCTGCTACTACAGCCAAGCACTTTGTGAACACCCTGGGTGCAGAGGCGAGCCCAAAGGGTAGCACACAGTACTGGAAGTGACGTGTGCCCAGCTGAAATCGCAGATACTGTCTGTGAGCTGGCAGTATCGGGATGTGTGTGTAGGCATCCTTCAAGTCCAGAGAGCATAGCCAATCGTTTTCCTGAATCATGGGAAGGAGGGTGCCCAGGGAAAGCATCCTGAACTTTTCTTTGACCAGATATTTGTTCAGGGCCCTTAGGTCTAGGATGGGACGCATCCCCCCTGTTTTCTTTTCCACAAGGAAGTACCTGGAATAGAATCCCAGCCCTTCTTGCCCGGATGGCACGGGCTCGACCGCATTGGCACTGAGAAGGGCAGAGAGTTCCTCTGCAAGTACCTGCTTGTGCTGGAAGCTGTAAGACTGAGCTCCCGGTGGACAATTTGGAGGTTTTGCGGCCAAATTGAGGGTGTATCCTTGCCGGACTATTTGCAGAACCCACTGATCGGAGGTTATGAGAGGCCACCTTTGGTGAAAAGCTTTCAACCTCCCCCCCCGACCGGCAGGTCGCCCGGCACTGACACTTGGATGTCGGCTATGCTCTGCTGGAGCCAGTCAAAAGCTCGCCCCTTGCTTTTGCTGGGGAGCCGCGGGGCCTTGCTGAGGCGCACGCTGCTGACGAGAGCGAGCGCGCTGGGGCTTAGCCTGGGCCGCAGGCTGTCGAGAAGGGGGATTGTACCTACGCTTGCCAGAAGAGTAGGGAACAGTCCTCCTTCCCCCCAAAAATCTTCTACCTGTAGAGGTAGAGGCTGAAGGCTGCCGGCGGGAGAACTTGTCGAATGCGGTTGTCCCGCTGGTGGAGATGCTCTACCACCTGCTCGACCTTCTCTCCAAAATATTGTCCGCACGGCAAGGCGAGTCCACAATCCGCTGCTGGAGTCTATTCTCCAGGTCGGAGGCACGCAGCCATGAGAGCCTGCGCATCACCACACCTTGAGCAGCGGCCCTGGACGCAACATCAAAGGTGTCATACACCCCTCTGGCCAGGAATTTTCTGCACGCCTTCAGCTGCCTGACCACCTCCTGAAAAGGCTTGGCTTGCTCAGGGGGGGAGCGCATCAACCAAGCCCGCCAACTGCCGCACATTGTTCCGCATGTGTATGCTCGTGTAGAGCTGGTAAGACTGGATTTTGGCCACGAGCATAGAGGAATGGTAGGCCTTCCTCCCAAAGGAGTCTAAGGTTCTAGAGTCTTTGCCCGGGGGCGCCGAAGCATGCTCCCTAGAACTCTTAGCCTTCTTTAGGGCCAGATCCACAACTCCAGAGTCGTGAGGCAACTGAGTGCGCATCAGCTCTGGGTCCCCATGGATCCGGTACTGGGACTCGATCTTCTTGGGAATGTGGGGATTACTTAATGGCTTGGTCCAGTTCGCAAGCAATGTCTTTTTCAGGACATGGTGCAAGGGAACAGTGGACGCTTCCTTAGGTGAGAAGGATAGTCCAGGAGCTCAAACATTTCAGCCCTGGGCTCGTCCTCCACAACCACCGGGAAGGGGATGGCCGTAGACATCTCCCGGACAAAGGAAGTGAAAGACAGACTCTCAGGAGGAGAAAGCTGTCTTTCAGGGGAGGGAGTGGGATCAGAAGGAAGACCCTCAGACTCCTCGTCAGAGAAATATCTGGGGTCTTCCTCTTCCTCCCACGAGGCCTCACCTTCGGTGTCAGACACAAGTTCATGAACCTGTGTCTGCAACCTCGCCCGGCTCGACTCAGTGGAGCCACGTCCACGATGGGGGCGTCGAGAGGTAGACTCCCTCGCCCGCATCGGCGAAGCTCCCTCCGCCGACGTAGTCGGGGAGCCTTCCTGGGAGGTGGCCGCAGTCGGCACCGCACGCGGTACCGACGTCGGGGACCTCACCCCGGGCGATGGGCCAGCCGGCGCCACGCTCGACGGTACCGGAGGGGTAGGGCGCAACAGCTCTCCCAGAATCTCTGGGAGAACGGCCCGGAGGCTCTCGTTCAGAGCGGCTGCAGAGAAAGGCATGGAGGTCGATGCAGGCATCGACGTCAGAACCTGTTCCGGGCGTGGAGGCTGTTCCGGGCTGTCCAGAGTGGAGCGCATCGACACCTCCTGAACAGAGGGTGAGCGGTCCTCTCGGTGCCGATGCCTGCTGGGTGCCGACTCCCTCGGCGACCCAGAGCTCTCGGTGCCGACGCGGGGAGGAGACCGGTGTCGATGCTTCTTCGACTTCTTCCGAAGCATGTCACCGGAGCTCCCCGGCACCGACGAGGAGGACGTAGAATCCAGCCGTCGCTTCCTCGGGGCCGAGGTCGAAGGAGGTCGATCTCGGGGGGGCTGTACCGCAGGAGCCCTCAGGGTAGGGGGAGACCCACCTGAAGGCTCACCGCCACCAGCAGGGGAATGGACAGCCCTCACCTGCACTCCTGACGATGCACCACCGTCCGACGACATCAGCAGACGAGGTCCCGGTACCACCGACGTCGATGCAGCTTTCCGATGTCTCGGCGCCGATGCAGAGGCCCGATGCCTCGATGCACTGGCAGCCGAGGATGAAGATCTGGACGCTGACGACGTCGATGCACTCGATGACCCTGGTGTCGATGCCGACGAAGAGCCCGAGAACAAAACGTTCCACTGGGCCAATCTCGCTACCTGAGTCCGCCTTTGTAACAGGGAACACAGACTACAGTTCTGAGGACGGTGCTCGGCCCCCAGACACTGAAGACACGACGAGTGCCTATCAGTGAGCGAGATTATCCGGGCGCACTGGGTGCACTTCTTGAAGCCGCTGGAAGGCTTCGATGTCATGGGCGGAAAAATCACGCCGGCGAAATCAAAATCCGAAATGACGAAAGTGAGCACCAAAACTTTAAGGGAGAAAAAATCTCGACCGAGGCCTAAAAGAGGCCTACCCCGACGACGAAAGAAAACTTACCGGGGCAAAATCTGAAAAATACGGGAAGAGGCAAACGAAACCCGAGAGGGCTTCCGGAGCACTTCCCAAGCAGTTTGGATTTTCCGAAGAAAACACGTCAAAAAAAGGACGCGCGAGGTCGACTTTCCGGGGCTCGACACGGCGAAAACACGACCGTACCGAGTGCGGACGAAAGAAGACTGGCCGGCTCGAGCCGGTTTCGGGCGGGAAGACGGCCGCGCATGCGCGGTGCGCGCGAGGGGCTAGCAAAGGACTTTGCTAGTGAAGATTCCGATTGGAGGGGCTGCCGTGGACGTCACCCATCAGTGAGAACAAGCAGCCTGCTTGTCCTCGGAGAATAATTTTTGCACAGTGGCTCATTCAAACGGACGAGTGACTTTTGAGATTCAGATTTTGTTATCTGAAAAATGAGCATAGCTTTTAAATCCAGCTATCTACAAATGGGACATAGTCTATATCTGTTTGTGCTAATTCGCCTATTACAGTGTTTTTCATGAATCTTCATACCTTATTTACTCAAATTAAGTTTTGTGATTCATAGCGTTCCCTCTATTGTATATATCTTTTGACTTTAATCATAGTAATATTCATTAATCAGACATTTTATACTTGGTTTAGAGGTTTGGCGCCTAAACTAATATTCAAATTACATTTGTGCTTATTAGCATATCATTTCACTTTAGATCGGGTCACTTCAAATAAGTTACAATAAGATAATTTTAGTTTTTTAAAATTAGAACTCACTCAGCAACAATTTTGACACTGTCGTTTCTTTAAAAGATATTGCAAGATCATGCCGCAAGCTTTACAGAGTGTGCAGAGCTAAACCAAAACTGACAAATGCTCATTACACTTTTTCATCCTATTTTTTTTTAGCATCTCGATCTGCACGAATGCACAGCTCTTGGTTATATCTATGTATGAAGAGGTTCTTTTGCACAAGTTTTGTATACATTATTCACTACACTACAGATTGAATATTATACACTTTTCTCTTTATTACATCACGATTAGTTCAGCACTTTTGATCTCTATGCAAGTTTTTATTGCTGTCAAGGCTGATCTAAAGTCTATTTCCTAATTAAATTGTGTTTTGGATAGTATTGTTTATCTCTAAGCAAACCTCAATTGTTGCCTAGGATGATTCATAGTCTTTCGTTTTCTTTGGATTCAAGTTTCCTTTTTTACCAACACTGGCTTCACAGGTACTATGGATTATCATCGTAAAGAGGCACTATTGCAGTTATTTTCATTCTTTTTATATATTCATCCATAATTTTACATCATGCTATTTTTGATATAATATTCATATGTTTATATGTATTGTTAATTTGATTTTATGATTTTGTGGGTGCACTAGTTTTAACCAATTACTCTTATTTATTGTTATTTATATTTCATAACCATTCTTTATGTTACTTGTATTTATGTACGTAACTATGTTTGTATACACTAGTATTCATAGAACTTTATTCTATCATTACTAGGTTTGCTGACCCCTGAGGCAGGTTCACACGCCGAAACACGGTCGTGTCAGGTCCTTCAATGTGGATTAGAGAAGGCACAACTGATGCACAACTCCATGGTGGTCGAATCTGCTCTCAAATGGGCAAAGAGTTATTGGTCTCATGCCTAGACACCCCTGAGATGAGAGGCTAGGACATTGGATTCGTTTAGGAAGAAGACATTTCAGGCCTCGATGCTCGTTGCCCACATCCAATCCTACCAGCTGTCAAGCCTTTACTTGGAGTCTTTGGTGAACAGTACACCAGACTCTAGCTGACTCTCCCCTTTGGAGCAGGTCACAGAGCTTCGACAGCTGGCCAAGAAGCAGATGGAGTGTAGGCATTATCTGGCCGGGGCACCTATGATATTTTTGATGTCACATCCACACTCTCTGGCACGGGTGTGGAGATGCGCAGACTCTAATGGCTGCGTATCTCTGACCTCGAACCAGTGGTTCAAGAGAGGTTGTCAGACATGCTGTGCCAAGGGGACAACTTGGTTGGAGAGAAAGAGGAGGAGATCACTGACCTCATTAAGAAATATACAGATACTATTCACACTGTCTCTCGGCGTACTCCATCTGCATCTTCTTTAGTAAGAAGATTTTTGACTGGGTCTAAGCAGCGTTCCTACTACTCTCAAAGGCGTAGGTTCCCACCTCCTACTCGTTCCACTCAAGCAACTCAGGCCCATTGTCCCAGGCCTCGCCAGCCCTGCCCTCAGAAGTCCCAGCCAGCTATCCAGTCAAAGCAGGGCACGAGCTTTTGACTAGCTCCAGCAAAGCATAGCCACACAAAAATCTGTCCCAGATGACCTTCCGGTCAGAGGGAGGCTCATTTTTTTACCAACACAGATGGCCCCCTTGTAACCTCCAAACTGTGGGTTCTTCAAATAGTCCATCTCGGGTACACACTGAATTGGCATCAGAGACCTTCAAATTGCCCACCGAGAGTGTCTTTCATCAGCTCTCAGCACAAGCAAGTACTTGCAGAGGAAATCTTCGCCCTTCTACAGACCCGAGCAGTCGAACCCATACCACCAGGGGAAGAAGGTAGAGGATTCTATTTCAGGTACTCATAGACTTAAGGCCCTGAACAAATTCCTAGTCAAAGAAAAGTTCAAGATGTTTTCCCTGGGTACCATTGTTCCTATAATTCAGGAAAAACGACTGGCTATGCTCTCTGGACCTGAAGGATGCCTATACCCACATCTCGATATTTCCAAGTCACAGGAAGTATCTCAGATTTTGAGTGGGGAAATGCCACTACCAGTATCGTGTTCTGCCTTTTGGCTTGGTGTCTGCACCCAGAGTTTTCACAAAGTGTCTGGTGGTAGTCAAAACATATCGACACAGACTGGGAATATATGTGTTTTCCTACCTGTACGATTGGCTGGTCGAGAGCACATTTCAGGAAGGAGCCAAGGAGTCAATGAAGATGATGATTCAGGTGTTGGAGCTACTGGGGTTTGTCATCAATTACCCCAAATCCCACCTACAACCAGTTCGTCAACTGGAGTACATAGAAGCCCTGCTAGATACAGAGCGGACTCGGGCCTTCCTTCCTCAATCGATACAGAATACCTTTGTAACGCTTGCCTCACAGGTCTACAGCTGCCAGCAGGTTGCAGCTCGGCAAGTATTGAGACTAATAGGCCACATGGCCTCCACCATGCATGTCACTCCCATGGCATGGCCCACTTGAGAGTGGCCCAGAGGACCTTAGCTTCCCAGTGGTCTCAGTCGACAGAGAACATAACAGATGTTATTTGCATACCAACAGAACTAGGCCACACCCTTCTATAATGGACAATTCGGACAAATTTAACTGTGGAACTTCCATTCCAAATTACACTGCCTCAGAAGGTGTTGACAACAGATCCATTCAACCTGGGTTGTGCAGCTCATGTAGATGGACATCACACTCAGGATCGATGGTCCGCTCTGGAGGTTCAGTTTCACATCAATCTCCTCAAACTCAAGGCTATTTGGAACTCTCTAAAGGCTTTCGGAGATTGGCTCCAGAACCAAATTGTACTCATTCAAACAGACAACCAGGTTGTGATGTTCTGTGTCAATAAGCAGGGGGGTATGGGATCTTACCTTGTGTCAGGAACCAGTGGGTATATGGCAGTGGGCCCTACTTCACGGGATGGATCTCTGTGCCACTTACCTACTTGGCAAGAACTGCCTGGCAGACAGATTGAGCAAGATATTGCAACCGCACGAATGGTCTCTAACATGGACGTAGCCTGGAAGATCTTCTGGGAATGGGGCACCCCCTCAGTGGATCTCAAGTTACACGGCAGACAAGCATCAGATGCCTTTCTCCTACATTGGAGAAGGGTCTTCTGTATGTGTATCCTCCCATACCTCTCCAAGAGAAGACTTTGCTGAAACTCAGGCAAGATAAGGGCACCGTGATTCTGATTGTTCCTTAATGGCCACAGCAGATATGGTTCCATCTTCTTCTGGAGTTGTCCTCCACAGATCCGTGGACTGTTTTCCAACCTTCAACATGCAGAATGAGGATTCTATCTGCATCCCAACCTCCAATCCCTGATCCTCAAGGCTTGTATGTTCAGAGTGTAGAACTCGAACCCCTGGAATTGCCAGAGAGTGTCTCCCGGATCTTGCTGGCTTCCAGGAAAGATTCCAATAAGATATTTCCTAATCCTCAACACACAGAATGAGGGTTTCCATCTGGAGGAGTGGCCTAGTGGTTAGGGTGGTGGACTTTGGTCCTGGGGAACTGAGGAACTGAGTTTGATTCCTGGCACAGGCAGCTCCTTGTGACTCTGGGCAAGTCACTTAACCCTCCATTGCCTGCCGCATTGAGCCTGCCATGAGTGGGAAAGCGTGGGGTACAAATGTAACAAAATAAATAAATAAATAAATAAATAAATAAATAAATAAATAAATATCTCAACTTCCAATCCCTGATCCTCACAGCTTGGATGTTCAGAGTGTAGAACTCGAACCTCTGGAATTGCCAGAGGGTGTCTCCCGTATCTTGCTGGCTTCCAGGAAAGATTTCAAATAAAAAGTGTTACTCTTTTCCATTTGGTATGAGAGTAAGGCCTTAGACCCCATCTCTTGCCCTACATAAAAACTGCTTTACCTCTGTGGCAAAACAGGGGACTTTCTTGCCTGTGACCTATAATGTTGTTTATCCAAATGTCATTTTTATTGGCATATCAAAAGAACAGAGAACCTTACACATCACTAAAATCACAGCCTAAACAGAAGTAAAGACCCACCCCACACCAAAATTCCGCCCCCCCCCCCCCCCTTATTTCAATACTACCTCTGAAACCCAACATACAAGTATTATGGCATTCCAAACTAGAAAGTCCCTGGTAATCAAATTTCCAAGGATTAAATACTCATAGTATTTAAATATGGCATCCAGATGTCAAAAAGTGTTTCTTAACCCTTGGTCCTTTTGTTTCTACAGCCAAATGTTCCATGGTGAGGAGTTCATGCATCTGACTGCACCAATGAAGTAAAGTTGGAAGAAATGGACATGAAATGTTGTTTTAGTTTTCCCCTTCAAAGCATTTCCCTTGTTTGGCCAGCAGGTGGTGTCTGTCCTCTGCTTTATAGCTGTAGAAGAGGTCTGTTTTCCTTTCAGCTTATGTTCCAAAGGAAAAGAGGAAAACACCTGGGGGAAAGTATCCTGCAGTGCAATTGGCCAGAAAACCGCTTAGTGTTAGTGCTCTGGGGCCTGATTGGCTCTGAAGCCTAAGATCTAGCCAGAATGTGCTGGAATTTCTCCAATTTCAGATAGGAGTGTGGAGAATGAAGACCTCTGAACTGTGAACCTGTTCAAATCCTATGAGGCCTGAAGCCTACAACCTGCCCTCTTGACCCCTGCCAAGCAGAGACAGTATAACGAGCAAGCATAGGCCTCACTGAAGGGGCCACAAAAATTAATACCTCTCTTGTAAAAAGAGCTGTGATGCACCCCCTATTGAAAAATAGCTCACTCAACCAGGCCAAACTCGAAAATTACCGACCAGTCTCTAACTTTCCTTTCCTGGCAAAAACTTATAGAAAAGACAGTCTGTATTCAACTCAATGACTGGCTAGTTGAAAGTAACTGGCTAGACCCATGTCAATTTGGCTTCAGACCTGAGTATGGAAAATACAATTCGTGTGTCTCTTCTTGATGATCTGCACAGAAATCGTGACAGGGGATCTGCCTCGATAGTAGTGTTGCTGGATTTCTCAGCCGCCTTCGACACTGTGATCATATCATGCTTACAAGACTGGCAGAAACAGTTATCAGTGGCACAGTACTTACATGGTTCAAATCCTATTTGTCAGACAGATATCAGTTCTATTCAGAAACAGCACATCATTAGCTTGGAAACTAAACTGTAGAGTGTTTAATATCTACCTCAAGCCTCTGGCTGAGCTACTTCGGTGAATGGACACAAAATTATACATCTATGCTGATGATGTACAACTACTCATGCCTATTGAACAAGATCTATCAACAGCTCTGAGTAGAATGTCTGCCTGCCTAAACGCAAATCAGGAATGAGAAAACAACAACAAACTCTGCCTGAACCCAAGCAAAACAGAGATTCTTTGGGAACCTAACACAAGTGGAAAAATACCGGATTTCAAATACCTTTTGGTAAGTATGAACTCCCCCTAAAATCACAGGTTAGGAATCTTGGGATACCGCTAGACTCATCACTCACTCTGATTCCGCAAATTCAAATTACCTTTAAAATTTGTCTCTATCACCTATGGCAGCTACGAAATCTCTCTCCATATGTTGAAAAGACAAGTCTGACCACAGTGGTCCATGCCATGATAACATCACGACTGGACTACTATAATGCCCTGTACACTAGTCAAACCAAAAAGAGTATTAGCTCCAACTAATTCAGAATGCTGCAACACGACTGATAGAAGGCTGCAAACGGTGTGATCACATCATACCCTTCCTGCAAAAACTACACTGACTACCAGTGCCTTGCAGGGCTAAATTTAAAACTTCATGCTTGACTTTCAAGGCCCTCAGAAAAAATGGGCCAGAGTATTTAAAGAATAAGTTAGAGATCTCAACGGTGTGTAAAGAGCTAAGAACCTCTCAAGGATAATTACTATCTGTCCCCTCATCAAAGGAAATTGTAGAATGTGATACCCACCAGTGAGCCTTCTCAGGAGTAGCCCCCCCACCCCCACTCTGGAATTTATTGCAGAGGAGCTGCATATAACTTGAGACTACTTCAGGAAGCAGGTAAAAGCCTGGCTCTTCTCCCAAGCTTTTGACTGAATATACACCCATTCTGCACCTGCTAGTTACACACACTACCTCAGACCAGTTCCTTATATCTTAATTGTACAAAGAACTTGCCTTTAGGTTAGCCGCCCATCTATTTATCCCAACTAACTTCTATAGCGTGCATTGTCCCCATCTATATATCTGCACTTGGCCCCTCAGCTATATGATAAGCTATATTGTAGAAAAGCATTAGTATCACAGCAACGTTATTTGAATGTTCTAATTATGTGCTTATTAGATATTCCATCGATATTATGCTTAGATCGTATTATGGGAAAATTAGGTTCTTACCTTGATAATTGTCTTTCCTTTAGTCACAGCAGGTGGAGATACAGAACACTGAAAACACATGGTGTTCCTGGACGCCCAGCCCCCTCTGCCTTCAGTATATGAAATTTCCAAAGCAGAGTGAATAAGAAAGGCAAAATAACAAACTTTCCTCACAGAGAACAAATGCCCCTGAACCGGAGCAATAACCAAACAAAGGAGGGACGTTATCAACCTCCTGCAATAAAAACAGCATGTAGAAACTCTGATAGCTTGCCTTCAACTACTCCTGATGAGGCACAATGTCTGTATGCAACATCTGTACAAAAACTAAAGTCAGTCAGGGAGGGATAATGGATTAATCTGCTGTGACTAAAGGAAAGAAAATTATCAAGATGAGAACCTAATTTTCCCTTCCTTGTCATCAACAGCAGATGAATCCATTAACTGATGGGATGTACCAAAGCACTCCCTAAGTAGGGTGGAAACAGGCAACTCCGCAAGCAAACATTTGCGCTCCAAAATGCGCATCCTGCCGCGCTGCCACATCCAGCCTGTAATGTCGCACAAAAGAGAGCTGAAAAGCCCAGGTAGCCAAACGACAGATCTCTTGAAGAGAAAAGACACCCGTTTCAGCCCAAGAAGAGGACATTGCCTTCATAGAGTGCGCTTTAAACGCTTCAGGCAGCAACCGCCCTGAAAGCAGATAAGCAGAAAAAATGAGTTCAGTAAGCCAGCAGGCTATAGTGACATCTGTAGATACTGACATAGAGCCGTGCGGACATCCAAAAGGCGCAATTGCCCAAAGGAGTCCGGAACCTCCTCCTTACAAAAGGAAGGAAGAAAAATGGGATGGATCAGGAGAAAAGCTGAAACCACCTTAGGCAGAAAGGAAGGCACCATACGAACAGTTACCCCAGATTCCGAGAACTGTAGAAAAGGATCCCGACAGGAAAGAACCTTAAGCTCAAACGCTCTTCTTGCCGACGTCATTGCCACTAAAAAAACTGTCTTGAGAGTCACATCCTTCTCAGAAGCCCGTTTAAGAGGCTCAAATGGAGATACAGTGGGGGAAATAAGTATTTGATCCCTTGCTGATTTTGTAAGTTTGCCCACTGACAAAGACATGAGCAGCCCATAATTGAAGGGTAGGTTATTGGTAACAGTGAGAGATAGCACATCACAAATTAAATCCGGAAAATCACATTGTGGAAAGTATATGAATTTATTTGCATTCTGCAGAGGGAAATAAGTATTTGATCCCCCACCAACCAGTAAGAGATCTGGCCCCTACAGACCAGGTAGATGCTCCAAATCAACTCGTTACCTGCATGACAGACAGCTGTCGGCAATGGTCACCTGTATGAAAGACACCTGTCCACAGACTCAGTGAATCAGTCAGACTCTAACCTCTACAAAATGGCCAAGAGCAAGGAGCTGTCTAAGGATGTCAGGGACAAGATCATACACCTGCACAAGGCTGGAATGGGCTACAAAACCATCAGTAAGACGCTGGGCGAGAAGGAGACAACTGTTGGTGCCATAGTAAGAAAATGGAAGAAGTACAAAATGACTGTCAATCGACAAAGATCTGGGGCTCCACGCAAAATCTCACCTCGTGGGGTATCCGTGATCATGAGGAAGGTTAGAAATCAGCCTACAACTACAAGGGGGGAACTTGTCAATGATCTCAAGGCAGCTGGGACCACTGTCACCACGAAAACCATTGGTAACACATTACGACATAACGGATTGCAATCCTGCAGTGCCCGCAAAGTCCCCCTGCTCCGGAAGGCACATGTGACGGCCCGTCTGAAGTTTGCCAGTGAACACCTGGATGATGCCGAGAGTGATTGGGAGAAGGTGCTGTGGTCAGATGAGACAAAAATTGAGCTCTTTGGCATGAACTCAACTCGCCGTGTTTGGAGGAAGAGAAATGCTGCCTATGACTCAAAGAACACCGTCCCCACTGTCAAGCATGGAGGTGGAAATGTTATGTTTTGGGGGTGTTTCTCTGCTAAGGGCACAGGACTACTTCACCGCATCAATGGGAGAATGGATGGGGCCATGTACCGTACAATTCTGAGTGACAACCTCCTTCCCTCCGCCAGGGCCTTAAAAATGGGTCGTGGCTGGGTCTTCCAGCACGACAATGACCCAAAACATACAGCCAAGGCAACAAAGGAGTGGCTCAGGAAGAAGCACATTAGGGTCATGGAGTGGCCTAGCCAGTCACCAGACCTTAATCTCATTGAAAACTTATGGAGGGAGCTGAAGCTGCGAGTTGCCAAGCGACAGCCCAGAACTCTTAATGATTTAGAGATGATCTGCAAAGAGGAGTGGACCAAAATTCCTCCTGACATGTGTGCAAACCTCATCATCAACTACAGAAGACGTCTGACCGCTGTGCTTGCCAACAAGGGTTTTGCCACCAAGTATTAGGTCTTGTTTGCCAGAGGGATCAAATACTTATTTCCCTCTGCAGAATGCAAATAAATTCATATACTTTCCACAATGTGATTTTCCGGATTTAATTTGTGATGTGCTATCTCTCACTGTTACCAATAACCTACCCTTCAATTATGGGCTGCTCATGTCTTTGTCAGTGGGCAAACT
Organism: Microcaecilia unicolor; assembly: GCF_901765095.1. Lineage (NCBI taxonomy): Eukaryota > Metazoa > Chordata > Amphibia > Gymnophiona > Siphonopidae > Microcaecilia > Microcaecilia unicolor. The sequence continues at coordinate 140,677,079 of NC_044041.1, read as the reverse complement.
TACAAAATCAGCAAGGGATCAAATACTTATTTCCCCCACTGTAGCTGGAGCGCCTTCAACACGAGCCCCAGATACCAAGCCGGACAGGGTAACCGCAAAGGACGATGGAGCCAAAGCGCCCCTCTGAGAAATCGAACAATATCCAGATGAGCAGCAAGGGACAAGCCGGAGACTTTCCCCGGAAGCAGGCCAATGCTGCCACTTGACCTCGAAGGGAATTGTAGGCTAGGCCCTTCTGTAGCCCATCCTGCAAAAAATCCAGCAAAAGTGAGACTGTCGCCAGAGTCGGCGAGATAGACTTTGGAGTACACCACGCTCCAAAGTGCACCAAATCCGAGCATAAGTCGCAGAGGTAGGCCGCGTGCGAGTCTGCAAGAGCGTGGCAATAACCTTATTAGAGTAGCCCTTGTCCATCAATTGCGCCCCCTCAAGAGCCAGGCCGTAAGACCAAAGCGGCAAGGATCTTCCATAGTCACCGGACCCTGAACTAACAAGTTCGGAACCCGAGGCAAAGGAAGAGGCGCATCCACCAGCATCCGCCGGAGATCTGCATACCACGGACGCCTTGGCCAATCCGGGGTGATGAGAATCACCAATCCTCGGTGCAGGCGAATCCAAAAGTAGTACTCGCCCTATCAAGGGGCAAGTCACTTAACCCTCCATTGCTCCAGGTACAAATAAGTACCCGTATACAATATGTAAGCCGCATTGAGCCTGCCATGAGTGGGAAAGCGCGAGGTACAAATGTAACAACAAAAAAAAAAGGCCAAGGAGGGATCACATACAGGAGGCCTGAGGGCCAAGGTTGAGCCAGGGCATCCAACCCCGCCGAGTGAGGATATCTCCTGCTGCTGAAAAAATGAGGAACTTTGGCATTTACGCTTGACGCCATGAGGTCCAAGCCTGAAGTCCCCCATTTGGCACAAATCTGAAGAAAAACTTCTGCTAGTTCCCATTCCGCCGGGTCGATTTGATGTCTGCTGAGAAAATCAGCTAGTATGTTGCTCTGACCGGCTATGTGAGCCGCGGACAGCAGCTCTAGGTGGAGCTCGGTCCAGTCACAGATCTGAGCCGCCTCCACAGCCAGAGCCCTGCAAAGAGTGCCGCCCTGATGACTGATGTAGGCCACTGCTTTCGAGTTGTCCGACAGAACTCGGACAGGAAGACCATTCAGCGTCCTGTGGAAGGCCAGAAGAGCCTGGAATATCACTCTCAGTTCCAAGTGATTGATGGACCATCCCGCTTCCGCAGTGGACCACAGACCCTGAGCATAGCGTCCCCGGCAATGAGCTCCACAGCCCGAAAGGCTGGCATCCGTTATCACCAGACACCAAAAAGGAAGAGCCAGTGGCATCCCCTGCCGCAGAATGCTGTCGGAAAGCCACCAATCCATACTGCGCTGGGCCGCAGGAAGCCACCTTAGTCTGCATTGGTATTCCTGGAAAATCAGAGACCATTGCTGAAGCAGAGCAAGCTGCAGTGGCCTCATGTGGGCTCTCGCCCAGGGAACCACCTCTATGGTGGCTGTCATCGATCCCAGGAGCTGAACAAAGTCCCAAGCTTGAGGGGCGAGGCATCCGCAAAAGCAGGCGGACCTGATTCTGAAGCTCGAGACGCCTGTTGTCGGAAAGAAAAACGAACCCCACAGCCATGTCGAACCAGACCCCCAAATACTAGAGAGACTGAGAGGGGGGGTCAGGTGACGTTTGGGCGTATTGACTACCCAGCCCAGGAGTATGAAGAACTGTAACAACTCTGGCTGTGGCAAGTCGGCATTCATCTGCCGAATCCGCTCTGATGAGCCAGTCGTCGAGATAAGGGTGAACTCTGATACCCTGTCGCCTGAGAAAGGCAGCCACCACTACCACCACCTTGGAAAAAGTCCGAGGGGCAGTTGCCAGGCCGAGAGGCAAGGCGCGAAACTGGAAATGTTGGCACAATACCGCAAACCGGAGAAACCACTGATGCGGCAGCCAGATGGAAATATGCAAATACGCTTCCTTGAGGTCCAGAGACGTGAGAAACTCTCCTGGTTGTACCACCGCAATGACAGAGTGCAGCGTTTCCATATGGAAGTGTCGCACTCCTAAGGCCTCGTTGACTCTGTGTAAGTAAAGGATAGGTCTGAACGACCAAAATAGATGGAATAGCGACCGCAGGTGCATTCGGCGGGAGGAACCGGAACCACTGCTCCGAGCTTCAGCAACACCTGCAAGGTCTCATTTACCGATGCCCGCTAGACGGCAGTGCCGCATCGGGACTCCAAAAACACGTCTCCCACTGGGGCAGCGAATTCTAGTCGGTAACCTTCTCTGATAAGGTCCAGAACCCACTGATCTGAAGTAATCTTGGTCCACTCCTCGAGAAAGAGGGAGAGACGACCCCCCCCCCCTACTGTGGGAACCGAGGACACCTCTGAACTCCTGGACGTTGCCCGGACGCCGCAGCGCATTTCTCCAAACGAAAGGAGTTCCTCTGCTGGAAACGGGTATGTTGACCAAACCCCGCAGAGCGCCAAGAGGCAGCCCATTTGTCCAAATGAAAGGAGCTCCTCTGCTGGAAACGGGTGCGTTGACCAAACCCCATAGAGCGCCAAGGCAATACCTGCGAGCTTTGCGAAAACCTGGCCTGGAAGAGGAGGGAAAAGAAGGACTTTTGGAAGAAGGCCTCGGCCTATCCTCAGGCAACAGTTGGGTCTAGAGTCGCCTAGGTCCTTAACAATCTTCTCCAAATCCTCCCCAAATAAAAGAAGGCCCCGAAAGGGTAACCTCACCAACCTTTGTTTAGAGGCCATGTCAGCCGCCCAATGCCGGAGCCAAAGAAGGCGGCGGGCAGCAACCGCCACCGACATCTGCTGAGCCAAAGCTCTGACCAGATCATAAAGGGCATCAGTCAAAAAAGACAGGGCAGACTGCATAAGCAGGCCGACCTCAGCTAGGGAACCCACTCCATTGGCGGGCTGCTCAACCGTCTGCTGCAACCAGGAAAGGCAGGCCCGGGCTGCATAGGAACTGTAAATAGCTGCCATAAGGACAGGTCCAAGATTTCAAAGGACCGCTTCAGCGCGGATTCCAGCCGCCGGTCCTGCATATCTTTCAAAGCGACCTCTCCCTCCACCGGGAGAGTACTACTACAACTACTACTACTATTTAGCATTTCTATAGCACTACAAGGCGTACGCAGCGCTGCACAAACATAGAAGAAAGACAGTCCCTGCTCAAAGAGCTTACAATCTAATAGACAAAAAATAAAGTAAGCAAATCAAATCAATTAATGTGCACAGGAAGGAGGAGAGGAGGGTAGGTGGAGGCAAGTGGTTACAAGTGGTTACAAGTCAAAAGCAATGTAAAAGAGGTGGGCTTTCAGTCTAGATTTAAAAGTGGCCAAGGATGGGGCAAGACGTAGGGGCTCAGGAAGTTTATTCCAGGTGTAGGGTGCAGCGAGACAGAAGGCGCGAAGTCTGGAGTTGGCAATAGTAGAGAAGGGAACAGATAAGAAGGATTTATCCATGGAGCGGAGTGCACGGGAAGGGGTGTAGGGAAGGACGAGTGTGGAGAGATACTGGGGAGCAGCAGAGTGAGTACATTTATAGGTTAGTAGAAGGAGTTTGAACAGGATGCGAAAACGGATAGGGAGCCAGTGAATCGACTTGAGGAGAGGGATAGTATGAGTAAAGCGACCCTGGCGGAAGACGAGACGGGCAGCAAATTTTTGAACCGATTGGAGAGGGGAGAGGTGACTAAGTGGGAGGCCAGCAAGAAGCAGATTGCAATAGTCTAAACGAGAGGTGACAAGGGTGTGGATGAGGGTTTTGGTAGAGTGCTCGGAGAATAGTCTTTTTAGTCACAGCCGTGACTAACGCATCCAATTTAGGCATCCCAAAGAGGACCAACCAACTTTCACTCAGAGGATAAAGGTGAGACATAGCCCTGGCCACCTTCAAGGGACCATCAGCGTCAGACCATTGAGCTGAAATAAGCTCTTGGATGGAAGCATACACGGGAAAAGCCCGGGAAGGCTTCTTGGTACTAGCCATCTGAGGATTAATAGAAGAGGCAGCGCCCTCGTCCGGATCTTCAATACAAAGGGCCTGTAAGACACCTGAATTTTTTTTCTTTGTTACATTTGTACCCCGCGCTTTCCCACTCATGGCAGGCTCAATGTGGCTTACATGGGGCAATGGATGGTTAAGTGACCGCTTTAGGGTCATCCAACTCCTGTGGCAAGCAGCCACCCTCGTCTGGATCCTCAGTCCGTGAAGGCCTGCCAGACCCCTAAGAATCCCCAAAACTAGACCATGGGGGAGAACAGGGTGAAGAGTCCCCCTCAGATGGGGTATTCACTCATCTACATTTAGCGTCAGCCAAAAGCTCGGGGGAAGAAATAAAGTCTTCAGCAGACGCTGGGCTATCAAGATTTGGAGGCAACCCAGTCCGAAAGGAATTGTCAGGAGCCTCAGGCAGTGCTCTTTTTAACATAAAAGCCTTATGCATCAGCAATACAAATTCAGGGGAGAAAAACTCACCCTGTGCATCCGCCCCCACATTGGGGGAAGCGGAGGCAATAGCTCCTCTAGAAACCTCAAAACGAGGCGTCCCCCTGCACTCAGACCCCTCCGCAACCGCGAGGGTCGAGTCACGCGGCGCTTCCAAGATGGTGCCCACTGCCAACTCCATCGGGCGGGAAGAATCACCGCCCGCCATGCTTGTGCCAACATTAGCATCAAGGCAGCATGTGCTGCAAAGCCCCGCTGCTGATCTGCGTTTCCCACAGTGGGAGCACTGCTTAACCCCTTCAGCAGCCATCAAATACAGAAAACAAAATGGCACCTTCTCACCAAAACTTACCCCGCACAGAGCGCTGTCAGTGGGAACCTCCCCGGAGGAGCTGGGCAACACTCTCACCTCAGGAAACCGAATCAAACGAGCTTCAGTCAAGCTGCACTGAACCAGGAGCTCTGGTGAAAGCCTCTCTTTTCTTTTTACTGTGAGGAAAGTTAGAGGCAGGCAGCCACAGAGGAACTCAGGGAGGAGGGGGAATGGGGTAAGGCAGGGACAGGGAAAACCAAGTATGCCTTTAAAGTGGGCACCACCAGCCACAACACCCCCCGCTCTACTGGCAAAGAACAGGAGCCTCCCCAGGCAGAAATCCAGGAGCTGAGAAAGCGACATCCACACCTGCTGGGAGATAGAGATATACTGAAGGCAGAGGGGGCTGGGCATCCAGGAACACCTTGTGCTTTCAGTGTTCTCTATCTCCAACTGCTGGTAGTCGGATACAACCCATCAGTTAATGGATTCATCTGCTGTTGATGACAAGGAAATCTCTGTTTCTTGAATTTCAGTGCTGTTAAATGTGTGTATTTTTTTTACCCTATTTCATGGTAGTCCTATTATTAGGTGTCAATTTGATGCTTCAAACATGCGTGGGATATGCATAAAGGAATCCTGTGCAGTAGGATTGGATCCTCAGCGGCTTAGCCGAAATTGGGTGGTGGAGCAGGTGGGGGAAGAGGGGTTAGTGGTTGGGAGGTGAGGATAGAGGAGGGCAGACTTATACAGTCTGTGCCAGAGCCGGTGATGGGAGGCGGGACTGGTGGTTGGGAGGCGGGAAATACTGCTGGGCAGACTTGTACGGTCTATGCCCTGAAAAAGGCAGGTACAAATCAAGGTAAGAATACACATATGAGTTTATCTTGTTGGGCAGACTGGATGGACTATGCAGGTCTTTTTCTGCCGTCATCTACTATGTTACTATGTTTTCCTCTTTCATTCTATGTCTATACTTGTTCATATTACAAAATTTTCTTTAGGTATATTAGTGAAAGGAGAATGACTAAAAAGGGAATTGTGAGACTAAAAGATACTGCGAACCGCTATGTGGAAAATGATGAAGAAAAAGCAAATTTGCTAAATAGATACTTTTGTTCTGTTTTCACAGAAGGAAATCCTGGAGAAGGACCGCGATGGACTGGAAATACTACAAATAAGAATGAAGTGGATAGAGCACCGTTCACGGAAGAAAGTGTGTATCAACAACTTGAAAAGATAAAGGTGGACAAAGCCATGGGACCGGATGGGATCCACCCCAGGATATTGAGAGAGCTCAGAGAGGTTTTGGCGGGTCCTCTTAAAGATTTGTTTAATATATCCTTGCAGATGGGAAAGGTTCTGAGGGACTGGAGAATGGCAGAGGTGGTCCCTCTTCACAAAAGTGGTGATACAGAAGAAGCTGGAAACTACAGGCCGGTAAGCCTCACTTCGGTTATTGGAAAAGTAATGGAAGCGATGCTGAAGGAAAGGATAGTGAATTTCCTGGAAGCAAATAAGTTGCAAGATCTGAGACAATATGGTTTTACAAAAGGGAAATCTACTACTACTACTACTATTTAGCATTTCTATAGCGCTACAAAGCATACGCAGCGCTGCACAAACACAGAAGAAAGACAGTCCCTGCTCAAAGAGCTTACAATCTAATAGACAAAAAATAAATAAGGTAAGCAAATCAAATCAATTAATGTGAACGGGAAGGAAGAGAGGAGGGTAGGTGGAGGCGAGTGGTTACAAGTGGTTACGAGTCAAAAGCAATGTTAAAGAGGTGGGCTTTCAGTCTAGATTTAAAGGTGGCCAAGGATGGGGCAAGACGTAGGGGCTCAGGAAGTTTATTACAGGCGTAGGGTGCAGCGAGACAAAAGGCGCGAAGTCTGGAGTTGGCAGTAGTGGAGAAGGGAACAGATAAGAAGGATTTATCCATGGAGCGGAGTGCATGGGAAGGGGTGTAGGGATGGACGAGTGTGGAGAGATACTGGGGAGCAGCAGAGTGAGTACATTTATAGGTTAGTAGAAGAAGTTTGAACAGGATGCGAAAACAGATAGGGAGCCAGTGAAGGGTCTTGAGGAGAGGGGTAGTATGAGTAAAGCGACCCTGGCGGAAGATGAGACGGGCAGCAGAGTTTTGAACCGACTGGAGAGGGGAGAGGTGACTAAGTGGGAGGCCAGCAAGAAGCAGATTGCAGTAGTCTAAACGAGAGGTGACAAGGGTGTGGATGAGGGTTTTGGTAGAGTGCTCGGAAGGAAAGGGGCAGATTTTACGGATGTTGTAAAGAAAGAAACGACAGGTCTTGGCAATCTGCTGGATATGAGCAGAGAAGGAGAGAGAAGAGTCAAAGATGACCCCAAGGTTTCGAGCTGAGGATACAGGGAGAATGAGAGAGCCATCAACAGAAATAGAAAACGGGGGGAGCGGGGAGGTGGGATTGGGGGGGAAAATGAGAAGCTCGGTTTTGGTCATATTTAATTTCAGGTGGCGTTGAGACATCCAGACAGCAATGTCAGACAAGCACGCTGAAACTTTGGTTTGGATGCAAGGTGAGATATCAGGGGTAGAAAGGTAGATTTGGGAGTCATCAGCATAGAGATGGTAGGAAAAGCCATGGGATGAGATTAATGAACCAAGGGAAGAAGTGTAGATAGAAAAGAGGAGGGGACCAAGAACAGAACCCTGAGGTACGCCGACAGGCAGAGGGATAGAAGTAGAAGAGGATCCACCAGAGTGAACAGTAAAGGTGCGGAGGGAGAGGTAGGAAGAGAAAAGGACAGAGCCCTGGAATCCAAGTGAGGACAGGGTATCGAGAAGTATGCTGTGATCGACAGTGTCAAAAGCAGCGGAAAGATCAAGAAGAATGAGGATGCCAAACGAATCTCATTGAGTTCTTTGATTGGGTGATAGGAGAATTGAATCAGGGACGAGCTATGGACGTAATCTACTTAGATTTCAGCAAAGCTTTTGACACAGTTCCCCACAGGAGGCTCTTAAATAAACTGGAGGGGCTGAAGATAGGACCTGAAGTGGTGAACTGGATTAGGAACTGGTTGACAGACAGACGCCAGAGGGTGGTGGTGAATGGAATTCGCTCGGAGGAGGGAAAGGTGAGTAGTGGAGTGCCTTAGGGATCGGTGCTGGGGCCGATTCTGTTCAATATATTTGTGAGTGACATTGCCGAAGGGTTAGAAGGTAAAGTTTGCCTATTTGCGGATGATACTAAGATCTGTAACAGAGTGGACACCCGGGAGGGAGTGGAAAACATGAAAAAGGATTTGAGGAAGCTAGAAGAATGGTCTAAGGTTTGGCAATTAAAATTCAATGCGAAGAAATGCAAAGTGATGCACTTAGGGAATAGAAATCCACGGGAGACGTATGTGTTAGGGGGGGGGAGAGTCTGATAGGTAAGGGCGGAGAGAGGGATCTTGGGGTGATAGTATCTGAGGATTTGAAGGCGACAAAACAGTATGACAAGGCGGTGGCCGTAGCTAGAAGGTTGTTAGGCTGTATAAAGAGAGGACATGAAATGAGATTGAAGGGGGGCAGACTCAAGAAAAATGTCAGGAAGTATTTTTTCACGGAGAGAGTAGTGGATGCTTGGAATGCCCTCCTGCGGGAGGTGGTGGAAATGAAAACGGTAACAGAATTCAAACACGCGTGGGATAAACATAAAGGAATCCTGTTCAGAAGGAATGGATCCTAAGGAGCTTAGCCGAGATTGGGTGGCAGAGCCGGTGGCGGGAGGCGGGGATAGTGCTGGGCAGACTTATACGGTCTGTGCCAGAGCAGGTGGTGGGAGGCGGGGCTGGTGGTTGGAAGGCGGGGATAGTGCTGGGCAGACTTATACGGTCTGTGCCCTGAAGAGGACAGGTACAAATCAAAGTAGGGTATACACAAAAAGTAGCACATATGAGTTTATCTTGTTGGGCAGACTGGATGGACCATGCAGGTCTTTTTCTGCCGTCATTTACTATGTTACTATGTGTGACCAGCAGAAGAAAGGGGGTGTTGATGCCCCTGTATAAGTCGTTGGTGAGGCCCCACCGGGAGTATTGTGTTCAGTTTTGGAGGCCGTATCTTGTTAAGGATGTAAAAAGAATTGAAGCGGTGCAAAGAAAAGCTACGAGAATGGTATGGGATTTGCTGTCAGGTTCTCAGGTTCAGAGCCCGCGGGACTGGGCTCTGGAGCAAACGTGAGCCCTTGGGCTGCTGACGAGGAGCGACAGCAGCAGGCAAAACCCACCAACCAACACTGGGTAGGCACACCGGCAGGGACTGCAGGCACTGCCCAGCGAACCGGAACACATGGACTGGAATCCCCCGGACTGGAGGACACAGGACTGGAACACTGGACTGCAATCCCCCGGACTGGAACACACACCGGACCGGAACACACTGGACTGGAGCGCACCAGACTGGAACACACACCGGACCGGAACACACTGGACTGGAGAACACTGGACTGGTCCCCCGGACTGGAGGACACAGGACTGGAACACTGGACTGGAGCACACTGGACTGGTCCACACAGCTTCACCTGCACTTAGCTACTAAGCCCCCCAGGAGTTGAGCTCATGGGTTCGAGTAGCCGGCAGGACTTACTGGACGACACAGGGACCAGGACTAGAACAAGCTGTAACTGAAGTGCACCTAACTCCTAAAGTGACCAAAAGTGTTCCTAAGCCCAGCACCAACAGAAAAGCTCCTAAGCCCTCCACTAACAGCAGTGCTCCTAACAGAAACTAACAGGGGTGCCCCTACGCCCTACACTAACAGAAGTGCAGGGAAAGCACAAGGGAAAAGGAAGGGAAGACAAATGCCAGACTTAACACTGGTACTTCCTAAGCACCAAGCTGCAGCAGCTAAACATGGGTTCTCACCCTGGTGCTTCCTAAGCACCCAGCTACAGCAGCTAAACACAGGTCATGAGGAAAAGCGGGGCAAGCACAAGGAAACAAGCAGGAAAGCCAAATACCCCAACAACAAAAGGTGCTTCCTAAACACTTACTAACAAGGGTGCTCCCAGCACCAAACTCCAGCACTGCACTAACAGCAGTGCTACACACCGTAGCAAAAGGGAAAGCAGAGGAGCCAAAGGGAAAGACAGGGAAGTCAAACACACACAACACAAGTGCACACTGACTGCACTAACCTAACCTGGACCTAAAGCAAGTAGCCAGAAGCAAACATTGCGAAGGCCCTGAAGGAAAGAACCCACTTCCTTATCAAGGCCCTCCCTGATGATGTCACACTCCCTAGACCCAGGCAACAGCACACTAACCCAGAGAGCACACTGAAAACCATAGAGGCCCAACCCACACCAATGCAACACCGTGAAACACTTGAAGCCAGTACACCCAAAGAGAGTTAGAGCAACTCAGACTACCCACACAGGTGCAGTATAGTGAAACAATTAGAGCCCTGCTGCTGGAAGCTGCCAGCACAGAGAGACAGAGCCAGCTCAGAAAGGACAGAGAAAAGAAACAGAAGCCAGCTAAGAAGCTGACCCCCAGGAAAGAGGTAAGTTTGAGAGGGGTTCTGACCCCAATCATAACATTTGCGTTACAAGACGTATGAGGAGAGACTTGCTGAACTAAACATGTATACTCTGGAGGAAAGGAGAAACAGGGGTGATATGATACAGACGTTCAAATATTTGAAAGGTATTAATCCGCAAACGAACCTTTTCCGGAGATGGGAAGATGGTAGAACGAGAGGACATGAAATGAGATTGAAGGGGGGCAGACAAGAAAAATGTCAGGAAGTATTTTTTCATGGAGAGAGTAGTTGATGCTTGGAATGCCCTCCCGCGGGAGGTGGTGGAAATGAAAACGGTAACGGAATTCAAACATGCGTGGGATACGCATAAAGGAATCCCGTGCCAAAGAAATGGATCCTCAGGAGCTTAGTCAAGATCGGGAGGCAGGGCAGACCTATACTGTCTGTGCCAGAACCGGTGGTGGGAAGCGGGACTGGTGGTTGGGAGGCGGGGATAGTACTGGACAGACTTGTACGGTCTGTGCCAGAGCCGGTGGTTGGGAGGCAGGGCTGGTGGTTGGGAGGTGAGGATAGTGCTGGGCAGACTTATACGGTCTGTGCCCTGAAGAGCACAGGTACAAATCAAAGTAGGGTATACACAAAAAGCAGCAATGGATCCTCAGGAGCTTAGTCAAGATCGGGAGGCGGGGCTGGTGTTAGGGAGGCGGGGCTGGTGCTGGGAAGACTTATACGGTCTGTGCCAGAGCCGACTGGTGGTTGGGAGGCGGGGATAGTGCTGGGCAGACTTATACGGTCTGTGCCAGAGCCAGTGGTTGGGAAGCAGGGCTGGTGGTTGGGAGGCGGGGATAGTGCTGGGCAGACTTATACGGTCTGTGCCCTGAAGAGCATAGGTACAAATCAAAGTAGGGTATACACAAAAACTAGCACATATGAGTTATCCTGTTGGGCAGACTGGATGGACCGTGCAGGTCTTTTTCTGCCGTCATCTACTATGTTACTATTGTTATGCTGTTAACAAAATTGTAAGTTTGATGTTAAACTGTACCTACTGTATATCACACCTTGGGTGAATCTCTTCATAAAGGAGGTTAATAAAGCCCAATAAATAAATAAAATCAATTTCGTCACAACAGAGCAGTCCTCCGCACGCAACCCAAGCTCCTTCCTAAGGTAGTGTCAGAATTCCATCTTAACCAGTCAATTGTTCTGCCCGCATTTTTTCCAAAACTTCAAGACCATCCTGGAGAAAGTATACTGCATACTTTAGGCTGCAAGCAAGCCTTAGCCTTCTATCAGGAGCCAACTCAAGCCTATAGACAGTCCACCCAGCTTTTTGTTTCTTTTGACCCCAACAAGTTGGGGGTAGCCATTGGCCAACACACACTTTCAAACTGGATAGCAGATTGCATCTCCTTTGCTTATACCCAGGCTGGGCTGACTCTTGTGGGTCATGTCACGGCTCACAATGTCAGAGCCATGGCTGCATTGGTAACCCACTTGAGATCAGCCTCCATAGAGGCTCCCAAGAAGTCTCGTTAAGACCTCCAGAAGTTGGCTGCACTGTTCCCTTTAGGCTGCATGGCTGTGCACCTTTTGATAAAAGGCCGTGCAGCTGGCAGCATCAGGAACTGCTCAGACTGCCTCCTGCACTACACTGCCACCCTCCACCGCTTCTATTCCAAACCTACAACAGTGGCAAAACAAATGACTACCATTGTGGGACCTCACTATTTATAACCATGGCTGCTGGTCCGTCCCCTCTGACCTCACTCTTTTTCTGTGAGCTGTGCATTGAAGTCCGGGTCAGAGCTGTACAGTGAAGTCCAGCGATGGCTGTGTTTTGTTTTGCTGCTGGTTTTGGAAAGCAGTGACAGAGGGGTATGAAGGGGAAGATGCTGGATGGAAATGTAGAAGAGAGACAGGCAAACGCTGGATGGTAGTGGGGAGGATAGGGGGCAAATGCTGGATGGAAAGGGGAGAGTGAGTGGTACACTAGATGGAAGTCGGGAGAGAAAGGGGCAAATGCTGGATGGAAGTGGGAAGGAGAGACACGAATAGACGAATGGAATTGGGAAGGAGAGAGTGGCAGATGTTGGATAGAATTGGGAAGGAGAGAGAGGGGTGTAGACATTGGATGGAAGTGGGAAGGAGAGAGGTGGCTGATGCTGGAAAGAAGTGGGGAGAAATAGAGGGGCAGATGCTGGATGGACGGGAGCGAGAAGGGGCCAATGCTGGATGGACGGGGGCGAGAAGGGGCCAATGCTGGATGGACGGGGGCGAGAAGGGGCCAATGCTGGATGGACGGGGGAGAGAAGGTGCAGTTGCTGGATGGAAAGGGGAGAGAAGGTGCAGATGCTGGATGGAAGGGGGAGAGAAGGTGCAGATGCTGGATGGAAGGGGGAGAGAAGGTGCAGATGCTGGATGGAAGGGGGAGAGAAAGGGCAGATGCTGGATGGAAGAGGGAAAAGGAATAAAGTTAGTGAGAGACTGGGGGATACGAGGAAGTGAAATAGGAGAGCCAAGGTGTGGGAAAGAGGTGGCTAGCTGTAGGTAAACAAAGTAAAATGAGGGAAATTGAGGACTGGATCGTAAGAAAGGATTACATCTGGAAAGAGGCAGAAAATAAATTGAAGAAAGCTGAAAGAAAAAGGGGGTGAGATAAATGGCAAATGGATAAGAAAGCCTGGCAAGATAATTAAGAGAAGGCAAGGGAAGCAGAAACCAGAGACTTGGACCAAAATAATCGAAAAAAAAAAGTAAATGTCCAGACAACAAAGGTAGAAAAAAAGAATTTTATTTTTAGTTTAAGATAAAGTGTGGTGCCTGTGTTAATAAACATTAATAAATAAAAATAGAAAACGGAAATAAAGTGTTATCTTTTTATTGGACTTATTTTTTTTTACTTTATTGTATAAAAAAAAGAACAATAACAAAATTGAGCAGTACATAAGAAAACATAGCTCTCAGCACACTCTTTGGAACAAGGCAATAGAGAAGCCAGACACATTAACAAGGTGCTTTAACCCCCCCCCCCCCCCCCCCCCACCAATCACTCAACCCTAATCACTAAAGGCCATCATTCCAAATATCAAAGGTCAAAAGAGCAAAATAATAAGACTACAAGAAAATATTGTTATAGCATCTGCCAGCAAGACTCTCTCTGCAGGCTGTGTATGGTTACCAAACTGTAAAACAGTTTCTCAGTTTATTGCGCAAAGTCAGCTTTCAAAAGCAGGTGTTGTCGTGTGGGTGGCTTGAGCTGCAAGTGCAATGATGCCAGCCATCACCGAGTGAAAAGCCAATTTGCAATGTTTTGACAGGTAACTGAAGGCTTTATATTAAGCAAAGCAAACCCCATGGTCAGTGTTGCCAGGTGGGCGGTTTTACCGCCCAATTGGGCGGTTTTCCGCGACCCGCCGCGGGAAATTTTTGCCCGCGGCGGGTCGCGGTTTTTTGGGCTTCTTTTTTTTCTTTTCCGCGGTTTTTCGGGCGGTTTTTTCGGCCGCGGGGGGCGGGGTTAGTGACGTTTTGGGCGGGGTTAGTGACGTTTTGGGCGGGGCCGATGACGGGGGAGGCGGGGCCGATGACGGGGGAGGCAGGGCCGATGACGGGGGAGGCGGGGCCGGTGACGGCGGGGGCGGGGTTGATGACGGCGGGGGCGGGATGATGACACGGGGGTGGGGGTGTCAGGGGCGGGGTTTGAGTTTGGGCGGGTTTTGGGCTGTTTTTACGCTGGATTGGGTGGGAAAAAAATTTTCCACCTGGCAACACTGCCCATGGTAAGTGAAAGAGGAATGCCAAGTATCTCAATAATCAGAGCAAACACCATAACCCAATAAACCTTGGGCTGTGGACAGGTCCACCGTATGTATAAGAATGTCCCCCTATCACCACACCCACGCCAGCATAGAGCAAGATACAGTGGGATAGATAGTATGGAGACATTTTAGAGCATTTTATACCCATTTTCCACCATATTGCTAGCCACAGACACATTCAGTAATTGAGTAAAAATCTTCTCCCACTCCTGCTGAGTATAGCTACCCCCTAAAGCTGTTTCCCATATCTGAATATATTTAATTGGAGGTGTATCTTGTTGCTTCAGAGCCTTGTAATAGAGAGAGATGCAACCCTCACCACGTCGCCCATTCCAGCGGAGTCTCTGCCTTTTGCATATTGAACGCATCAACATGTCAACCCATATTCCTCCTCCAACTCTGAAAACGGAGCAATGGTGCCTTCCAGCAAATGATCCAGTTGTGTTAACCCCTTGGCCATTCAACCCCAATACTGGGGTTCACTATGACCAGACAAAAAGCTCTCCGCTGGTGCTATAGGAGTAGCCCGAAAATAGGCCCTCCCAGCAAAAAAGCATTGTTGTGCGCAGATCCAAGTTTGCTGTGTCAGGGCCATATATTGGTTTACAAGTATAGACGAGGCCAGGGAATATGGGCTAAGGACATGTCAGCCAGATCATGTTGCTCCATGTGAAACACAAGTTTTATGTGCATCTTGCTGCTAAGCCACTAATATTTTTAAATGAGCTGTTATATAATATTGCTGAAAGTTAGGTACGGCCATCCTTCCACGATTCTTTAGTTGAAACAAAGTTGAGCAACCCACTCTTAGTGTTATTCTGGACGTGAGCCCTTGAGCCCAGGCCGAGGTCTACTAAAGGATTTTGGGCTAGGGCAGACCGAACAGGCCCTACGCACCACCCCAGCCACCAAGCCCTGCACACACACAGCAGCTAACAGGCACCACCAGAAAATGGGAGAGAGAGCATTCAGGCAGGCCTCACGGCCGATCGGGAACCCACTCACACAAAGTCCAAGCAAGCGGGCCTCATGGCTGACCGGGAATCCGGTCACACTCTGGGAGGGGAGAAAGAACAACGAAGGGTCCCCCAAGGGGACTGAGCACAAGCAGCGCACACAGTGCAGGGTAGAGACACATGGAAAAGGGTGAGAGACAGAACCTCTAAAGGTATACACAAGGCTGTTCCACAGGGTGATCAAGAATACAGGAAGCCCCAGAAGGGAACACTCTAGGCTGTACTATACCGCACTCAAGGGAAAAAGGGAACCAACCATAGGAATACACTCTAGGCTGAACCATTCAGCACATAGGGAAAGGGGAAGCCACTCAAAGGAATACTCTAAGGTATGCCACTAGGCACTCAAGGGAAAAAGGGAAACCACTTATAGGAATACACTAGGCTGTGCCCTACAGCACTCGAGGGAACTAGGCTGCACCTTACAGCATACAAAAATACAGAAAGCCCTACAAGGAACACACTAGGCTGTACCATACAGCGTAAAAAGAAAAAGGAAAACTACCTATAAGTATACACAAAGCTGGCCCCACAACACACAAGGGAAAAGGGAACAGTAAGCAAACAGAGGAAGCTTCCTTGACACACACAGACCAGAAAAGGAGCACTGCTCACCGGAAACAGGAGACAGATTCAGAAAACAAAGAGAACTAAAACCAACAAACAGGAATAATATACAAGGACAGGGAGGCAGAACCACAGGGAGCAGAGCAACAGCTCAGCACAACAAAGGGAACACAGAGAGATAGAAAACTAAACAAACAAACTGGAACAATACAAGGCACAAGCTTACCACAGACTGCACAAGGTTACAGCAGCAGAAAGCAGACCAGGTGTAGGGGAGTGAGGCAATCAAGCTCATGCTGGGAATTCCCAGCACACACACACACAGAATAAACAAACACCGAGGAGAAAGGCTAAACTCCAATGTGAACATAAGCACCCAAGCAAAGGCTGGCTTCAGATGAGCAAACAAAGTAATCAACCCTAAAGCAAGGATTGCAGGGAAAGGCAGGCTTAAGTGGATCAAGCTTCTGATGTCTGCTGGCTCAGCCCCTGACAAGCCAATCAGGAGTGAGTCCCAAACATTCCCCTGCCTATCCAGCAAAATCATAACACTTAGTGGTTTATGCTTCCAAATATACTGAAATAACCTGTGGTGCAACAAACGAGAAAAGGTGGCCAGCAGCTCAATTGGAACGGCTATAAACAGTTACAACAATTTAGGCAGCAGCAGCATCTTAATAGCGTGAACTCTATCCAGCCAAGAAATTTTTTAATAGGCCCATTTGTCATAATTAGCCCACAAGGACTTCAGTAGGGATGGATAATTAACCTCATGTAGAGACCCCCCTGTAGTTGTAAGGTGAACTCCTAAATATTTTTGATCTTTGAAGCCCAATGAAAGGGATAAGGGAAAAGAGAATAGGACTAGGCTACTTCTCCACTTTGAGCTTGAACCCACGCGATCTATGCAGGGGCCAAAGACAAATTCAAATTCAAACTTTCCGTTTTAGCTAAGTTTAAAATTTTTAAATGGGCAACACGGCCATATGTCTCCAGAACGTCCACAACCCCAGGAAGAGAGTCGTCTTGGGAGCTTAAAGTAAGGAGCACATCATCAGCAAAAAGCAAAGCTTAGTCACCACACCTCCACTCAAAATTCCCTGAATACCATTCTGCTGCCTAATCATAGAGGCAAAGGGCTCCGTGGCCAGCGCAGATAAGAGGGGAGACAGAGCACAGCCTTGCTTTATACCCCTAGCTAAATCAAAACTGTCCCCATGTGCTCCATTGATTTGCAGGCAAGATAAAGGCTTAATATAAATAGTTTGGACCCATGAGAGGAACCGCCCTGTAACACCTAAATGAGAGAGTATGAAGCAAAAAGGGCCAGGAGACCCTGTCAAAGGCCTTTTCTGCATCTATACCCAGGATTATTGGACTAATTTTAATGACTTCTTGACTAACTTTCAGAGACCAAAACCAGCTTCCTCAGGTCACACAGGATACCATAATAGCAGCATACTGTCCTGACCTGAAGGAGGTTTTGGCCTCTGAAAGATAATTGAAAAAAAATGTATTTAGTCCAATAAAATTGTATCATATTTTCCATTTTTTGTTTTATTTGTATTTGTTAATTTATAATGTGCTTGGAATATGTCCATTTTTGAAATGCACATCTCTGTTTTGCACAGTATAAAGGGACATACATCACTGTTTCTCTTTCTCTGGTGTTGCACTGTATGCAGAATCTGGCTTCTTGGGAGCTCAGTTTTTTTATTTCTATTTTGAGTTCATGGTGTTTATTCTTTACTGGGTGAGGGTCTGTGTTCTTCATGTGTGAAAGCGCCGTGGTTTTCTGTTAGCATTGACTGCAGAATCAATCTGTATTAATCTGGCTTCAATAGGTGTATTGATGTTCTACCGCCCACTGTAGTGTTTGTAGTGCTGTTTTGTTTTCTGGGTTGGTCCTTGTTGTGTGACTTGTGGAAGTTACTGTTTGTATGGTATGTTGGAATTGCTCTGTAGGACCTGAGTGACACATGTAGTGTTTTGTATTATTAAGAACTACTGAATATCATACACTGTTTAAAAATCTATACATATATTTTAAGAAGGTAAGGACATTCAGAAGCATAGCTTCTGCTTATTGTGGAAATTGATCCCTTATTTGGGACTATACCACATTTAGTCGTCATCAGTCCAAAAATACTCTTTTCACTGAAGTTAATGTTTTTAAATCTGTTTGTGTAATATTAGTTTTTGTCTTGCATAGAAAAGTTCATATTATAATAATTCTTATGTAAATTATCATACAAAATAACTTATCTTAAAATTCAGGGGAATTTCTGTGCCGACACGTTTGCCTCTGGCTGTATCGAGGCATTTTCCCCTGACTTATGCAAATAGAATCTTAGGAATTATTAGGAAAGGAATGGAGAACAAAAACTGAGAATATTATAATGCCTTTGTATTTCTCTATGGTGCAACCTGCACCTCGAATATTGTGTGCAATTCTTGTCACCGCATCTCAAAAAAGGTACAGAGAGAGGCAATGAAAATGATAAAGGGGATGATGACATCCTTATTAGGGAAAGCTAAAGAGGTTAGGACTCTTCAGCTTGTAGAAGATGCGGCTGAGGTGAGATACGATAGACGTCTGTAAAATCCTGAGTGGGGCAGAACAGGTAGACGTGAATCACTTGTTTATGCTTTCCAAAAATACAAGAACTAGGAGGGCACACAATGAAGCTACTAAGCTGTAAACTTAAAATCAGAGAAAATATTTCTTCACTCAAGGTGTAATTCATGTCTGGAATTCTTTGCCAGAGAATGCTGTAAAAGCAGTTATCTTAGCAAGGTTTAAAAAAAAAGGTTTGTATAACAGGGGCGTAGCCAGACACCCAATTTCGGGTGGGCCTGCGCCCAAGATGGGTGGGCAGAAGAACTCTGCCTTATCCCACAAGTGATTTGGTCTCTCCCTCTCTCACTTGCATGCCATATGGTCTCTTAAATATTCCCCCTCCCCCACATACCTTTTAAATAGCAGATTTTCACCGGCAGCAAGCAGCATCTAATACACACTGCCCATTGTGGCCCCACAGCCTTCTCTCTGATGCAAATTCTTGTTTCCACATAGGCGGGAATACATCAGAGGGAAAGCTGTGGGGCCGGTGAAAGCAGTATCAGTCACTGCAGGTGAAGATCTACTATTTAAAAGATATGCAGAAGGGACAGTTGTTGGGAGTTTTCGGCTGGTGGGGCTTGAGGATCTCTATCAGCCACATCAATAGTGTGCTGCTACTGGGTGGACCTGTGCTCAAAGTGGATGGGCCTAGGCCCACCCTTGGCTATGCCACTGTTGTATAAGTTCCTAAAGGAAACATACATAAACCATAGACTTGAAAATCCACTTCTTATTCCTGGGATAAGTTGTATAAAATCTGATTTACTCTTTTAGGGTCTTGCCAGGCACTTCTGACCACTGTTGGAAAAAAATACTGGGCTTTATGGACCTTCAGTCTGTCCCAGTATGTTGATGCTTGTGTTCATGTAGTTACGTACTAAGAGTGTCCTATGTTTATTTTCTGTGACCATGATTGATTGGAATTTATATTTGGAAAATGAAGACATAAACCTTGTTAATTTCTTTTGGTGATGTTAAAGAAAGATCATTTTTACAGAATACTTTACAACCTGGCTGTCTAGTGGAATAGGGAATAGCTGGAACCATAGAGTAGGCCCTATAATTAAGTGGCAGGCATTAGAGTGCAGACAAAGCCCTCTTGGCAGTGGTCCTTCTATAACTGAACTCTCTCAGCTGGAGTGATGATGCCCAGACTGACAATGGTCGATCTTGAATATAGAGAGAAACACACCCCAGGAGTTGCTGTGTTAAAGTATGTGCAGTGCATGTAGGCATTCCTAGGGGCGTGGTTGGGTGGCAAAGAAGTAAACGGCTTTGATTGTCCCACAGAAAGGCAGTGTATGAACTCCCCTTACCTTACATGTAAATGTACACATGCACTCTACGCATCAACTTTGGAACAGATTTTAATGTGTGTCGATGCTTGCATGCTACTGTGATTTTATAAAGTAGCCTTAAAATATTTACCTTTTCCCCATTTGCACATAGATGTCCTGCTACCCAAGTTACAATCCTTTCCTGATGAAAACACTATCCTGGGAATACTGCTGCTCAGTATGGTTAAAAGTAGCAAGTACACTTTTTTTTTTTTTTTGTTACATTTGTACCCCGCGCTTTCCCACTCATGGCAGGCTCAATGCGGCTTACATGGGGCAATGGAGGGTTAAGTGATTTGCCCAGAGTCACAAGGAGCTATAAGTATATAAGTAATGCCACACTGGGAAAAGACCAAGGGTCCATCGAGCCCAGCATCCTGTCTACGACAGCGGCCAATCCAGGCCAAGGGCACCTGGCAAGCTTCCCAAACGTACAAACATTCTATACATGTTATTCCTGGAATTGTGGATTTTTCCCAAGTCCATTTAGTACTTGTCCTTTAGGAAACTATCTAACCCCTTTTTAAACTCTGCCAAGCTAACCGCCTTCACCACGTTCTCCAGCAACGAATTCCAGAGTTTAATTATGCGTTGGGTGACGAAGAATTTTCTCCGATTTGTTTTAAATTTACTACACTGTAGTTTCATCGCATGCCACCTAGTCCTAGTATTTTTGGAAAGCGTGAACAGTCGCTTCACATCCACCTGTTCCACTCCAATCATTATTTTATACACCTCTATGTCTCCCCTCAGCCGTCTCGTCTCCAAGCTGAAAAGCCCTAGCCTCCTTAGTCTTTCTTCATAGGGAAGTCGTCCCATCCCCGCTATCATTTTCGTCGCCCTTCGCTGCACCTTTTCCAATTCCACTATATCTTTCTTGAGATGCAGTGACCAGAATTGAACACAATACTCAAGGTGCGGTCGCACCATGGAGCGATACAACGGCATTATAACATCCTCACACCTGTTTTCCATACCTTTCCTAATAATACCCAACATTCTAGTCGCTTTCCGAGCTACAGCAGCACACTGAGCAGAAGGTTTCAGTGTATTATCGACGACAACACCCAGATCTCTTTCTTGGTCCATAACTCCTAACATGGAACCTTGCATGACGTAGCTATAATTCGGGTTCTTTTTTCCCACATGCATCATCCTGCATTTCCTATATAATAATTCTCACCTCCAACAGGATGTGCCTGGGACCGTGCCTGCCGGAAGTGGTCTGCTAGGCAGGCACGCACTGACCTCAGTGACAGACAATTTGGCAAAGCAAAACAATCTGAGTGCTGGCCATTAGGACACAGGGTTGATAGGACAGTTTTAAAAGCCTGAAGGAACCGAAAGTGTTAAATGGGAGGAGGGGGGGAGTTCTGAACGACTGAAAGACATGAACATTCCAAGATGGCGTTTTGCACACACGCACCTGAGTGAACTCCCTGAGGACGCTGTGAACTGTTGCCTCTTGCGGTTCCCTTGTCTCGTCGTTTGCGATGGGAAAGCGGAGGGGGAAGGTGAGGGAGCTCCCCTCGGCTCCTGGACCTTCGTCGGCATTGAGGCAATCGATTTTGCAGTTCCCCAGGACGCCGCCGGGACCTCTATGTACATCGACTCCTTCTGCCACTGTCGACATGCCGACGTCGATGGGAAGTGCAGACGGGGTTTCCTTGAGCCCCGAAGACCGCAGGGAACCTCCACAGCCAGGAAGTGAACTATTCGCCGCAGCCCAGACAGTATCCGATACTGAAGGGGTAAATCTGGAGCTGCCAGAGGGGAGGACAACGGCGAATTTGAGTGGGACCGCGGACCCTGCGTTTTCGGCCGAATTGGCCTCAAAGGTACTGCTGCAAGCTATTATCAATAGACTTTCTCGTACCGAGACCCCACCACACTCCCTTTTGCCAACAGGTGGAATAAGCAAGCCCTCTATTGTGACACTTGAGTCAGTGTGGGATATGGTATATAACACTCACTCCTCTATGCAAAGTATGCTAAAAGAAAATACTAATGATATTAAAACTCTCTCAGAAGCAGTTCTGATTCAGGCACAGGTGACAGCATAGCAGTCCTCTAAGATTGAAAAAGTAGATACTAAGATTCAAGAAATGGGGTCTTTGGAATCCGCTTTGGTTAAGGACAATAATTTCTTACATAAACATTTGGAATACCTTGAAAACCAGTCTCTGAGACTTAACCTTCGGTTTCTTAATTTCCCCAAGTCTCCTTTAATTTCTTCAACAGAGAATATTAAGGGGACATTGGGAGATCCCCCTAGACGAGAAATGGGTGAAGAAATGAATCTTACTTCCTCTTCCTGGAAAGTTTACTGGATGTGATTACCTACAGGACTACAATGTTAGTCACTTTTGTGCTGGAGCCGGATCGAAATGCTGTGTTAAGACCTTCCCTGAGGCATTTAGATGAACTGTTTATGGGCTCCAAGGTTAGGATCTTTCCTGATCTTTCTAGGCCGACACAAGTGAGACGCAGGGCCTTTTTGGAACTCCGTCCCAGAGTAGAAGCCTTGAAAGCTAATTTTGTTTTACGTTTTCCTTGTATATGTACTGTTCTGCTTGAGGGCAAACAATTTCAATTTGTAGACCCTAAACAGCTTAAAGATTTTCTAGACGCTAGAGCTGAAGTGACTGTTACATGCCCTCCTACACAGCAGGCTGGAGTCTGAATTTAGAGGTAGCAAGTGTGTAATAATAATCCAATGCTTTTTCCCTTTTTTTCCTTTTCTTGGAATCGCTTTTTCTTTAGATGTGGACGGAAAAAAGTGTTTATTGTTTCCTTATACCACTTTTTGTAAAGAACTTCTTTTGATATTTCAATGTGAATTGTATTATCACATTGCTATGTGAATCATTAAATGATTAATTAAAAAAAAAAAAAAGACATGAACATTTGGGAAAGGAAAACAATCTGAATGCTGGCCATTAGGACACAAGGTAGATAGGAGAGTTTTAAAAGACTGAAGGAAACGAAAGTGTTAAACTGGAGAAGGGGGGGGGGAGTTGTGAATGAATGAAAGAAATGAAAATTTACCAGAGGAAGACAATCTGAATGCCAGCCATTTGTACACAGGGTAGATAGGACACTTTTTTTAAAAAAATGAAAGACGTGAAAGTATTACATCTTGGGGGAGGGGTGAGGAGGAAAGCGGTGGGGTATCCGGATACTGGGCGTTAGGGCCACGGGGGTACATAGACTTTTGAAAGCCTTAAGGAACCCAAAGTGTGGGAAGGAGGAGGAAAAGGAGGGGAGGGAACGGGGTGAGGGGCATTAGGAACAGGGGAGGGGGCCCTGTCACACACTCTCATTCTCACACACACACTGTCACACAGACAGTCTCACTCTGTCACACACCCGCACATTCACTCTGGCTCTCTCTCTCAAACATACACACTCCCAGGAAAACCTTGCTAGCGCCCGTTTCATTCGTTCCAAAAACGGGCCTTTTTTTACTAGTGCTCTCATAAAACGTCATCTGCCATTTAGCTGCCCAGTCTCGTAAGGTCCTTCTGTAATTGTTCACAATCCTGTCGCGAGTTAACGACTTTGAATAACTTTGTGTCATCAGCAAATTTAATTACCTCGCTAGTTACTCCCATCTCTAAATCATTTATAAATATATTAAAAAGCAGCGGTCCTAGCACAGACCCCTGAGGATCCCCACTAACTACCCTTTCTCCATTGTGAATACTGTCCATTTAACCCCACTCTCTGTTTCCTATCCTTCAACCAGTTTTTAATCCACAATAGGACTTAGTCATGAGTGTAACTAATACTGTTTCAGTACTGTGATTAGAACGAAATCCTGATTGGGAGTCATGTAGTATTGAAAACTTGTTTAGATAATCTGTGAGTTGTTTGGTTACCATCCCTTCTGTTATTTTGGTTATTAAGGGAATGGATGCTACTGGTCTATAGTTAGTTAATTCACTCGCATTTTTCTTTGCATCTTTGGGTATGGGGGTGAGTAGAATGTTTCCTTTTTCCTTTGGGAAGAGTCCATGTTGTAGCATAAAATTCACGTGTATCTTGCTCAGCAGTTGACAGTGTTAATTTGCAATCTTTTGTCTCATTTTCATTTAAGGACACCTACAGGGGCATTTTTGAAAGAGAAGGGCGCCCATCTTTCGACACAAATCGGGAGATGGGCGTCCTTCTTTCAGGGGCGCCAAAATCGGCATCGAAAGCCGATTTTGGGCGTCCTCAACTGCTTTCCGTCGTGGGGACGACCAAAGTTCCTAGGGGCGTGTCACCAGCATACAGAAGGCGGGACGGGGGCATGCTTAACACATGGGCGTCCTCGGCCGATAATGGAAAGAAGAAGGGCGTCCCTGATTAGCATTTGGCCGACTTTACTTGGTCCATTTTTTTTCACGACCAAGTCTCAAAAAGGTGCCCAAACTGACCAGATGACCACCGGAGTGAATTGGGGATCACCTCCCCTTGCTCCCCCAGTGGTCACCAACCCCCTTCCCACCCAAAAAAAAAAAATAAAAAAAACATTTTTTTCCAGCCTCTATGCCAGCCTCAAATGTCATACCCAGCTCCATCACAGCAGTATGCAGGTCCCTGGAGCAGTTTTTAGTGGGTGCAGTGCACTTCAGGCAGGTGGACCCAGGCCCATCCCCCAAAACCCACCTGAAACCCACTGTACCCATATCTAGGTGCCCCCCTTCATCCCTAAGGGCTATGGTAGTGGTGTACAGTTGTGGAGAGTGGGTTTGGGGGGGGGGGGGTTGGGGGGCTCAGCACCCAAGGTAAGGGAGCTATGCACCTGGGAGCAATTTGTGAAGTCCACTGCAGTGCCCTAGGGTGCCCGGTTGGTGTCCTGGCATGTGAGGGGGGACCAGTGCACTACGAATGCTGACTCCTCCCACGACCAAATGCCTTAGATTTGGTCGTTTTTGAGATGGGCGTCCTCGGTTTCCATTATCAGAGAAAATCGAGGTCGCCCATCTCTAAGGTTGACCATCTCTTAGGTCGACCTAAATGTTGAGATTTGGGCGTCCCCGACCGTATTATTGAAACGAAAGATGGATGCCCATCTTGTTTCGATAATACAGGATACCCCGTCCCTTCGTGGGGACGTCCTCAGAGATGGGCGCCCTTAGAGATGGTCTTCCCCGTTCGATTATCCCCCTCCTAATCTACTATGGACTCTTTAGCAACCTCGCTCATACCCTATATTCCCTGTTTTGGTGATATTTTGAAAGATACCTTGTTCCGAACTATGCATTTTTGAATGACTGTCTGCCTTCCCCCAGGACCGAATTAGGGCCTAGTGTGCATTCTAGAGACCATCTGTTAATGCTGTGGCAGAAAAATCAAGTTTTAAAACAATGGGGAAAAGGATATGGAGACTAACTGATAAAGTTTGCTTCTTTTTTTTTTTTTCTTCAAATTCTGTGAATATCAATATCCTACAATTCCTCTTTTAAACCCAATCTATAAGTTACCAAGCATAGAATAAAATAATGTCACTTACCAAAAGAAATGTCCTCTTCTCTTAGAAAACGTCTTCTCTCATGGGCCAATGATCAGAACTCCCGCATTGTTCCAAACAGCGCTCTAAAAATAATGATGGAACAGCGCAGGGCTATAATGCCCCTATGATCAAAGCTAATAACATGCAAATTTATGTGTGCTCTATTAGCTCAGATCATAGGGGTACTTCTCTGATCACAGGAGTACTTCTGCAGGAGGATTGTGCTTGGGCATGCACCCAAGGCACAATCCTCCCGCAGAACTTGTTTGACAGGTCCGGGATTAAGCCCCACACAGCGCATCCCAGGATGCACCGGGCAGGGTGGGACACCGCCATTTTGGGAAGGTACCCGAAGAGGAGGGACTGCTAGTCCCTCCCTCCTCCCACTACTATGACTACGGAGAGGTAGACTGCCAGGGGGAGGGGGCACTGGACCACCAGGGTGTCTGTGCTTTGGGGGTGGGGGGAAGCTAGCGGTCCCACTGAACCACCGGGATGTTTGTGCTTTGGGGGTGGGGGACTGGAGGTCCGCCGGACACCGGACCTCCAGGTCTTGTATATTTTTGGGGGGGGGGCTTAGGTTTGACAGGTCCGGGACCCTCTTCAATGGGTCTCCCTCATTCCTCCCTTGCTAACAAACCCTAACGCCAGCTCCTAGCTAGCGTAAAATTTGCAGCAGTTGCAGCGTCCTCTAGGCGGTAGAATTAGAGGACATGAATTGAGGTTGAAGGGGACAGACTCAGGACTAATGTCAGGAAGTATTTTTTCACGGAGACGGTGGTGGATATGTGGAATGCCCTCCTGTGGGAGGTGGTAGAGATGAAAACGGTAATGGAATTCAAATGTGCGTGGGATAAACACAAAGGTAAAATTATGTATCATACATGATAATTTTCTTTCCATTAATCATAGCTGATCAATCCATAGACTGGTGGGTTGTGTCCATCTACCAGCAGGTGGAGATAGAGAGCAATCCTTTTGCCTCCCTATATGTGGTCATGTGCTGCCGGAAACTCCTCAGTATGTCGATATCAAAGCTCCATCCGCAGGACTCAGCACTTAGAGAATTACACCCACAAAGGGACACTCTGCCCAGCTCACCACCGCCGAAACGGGGGAGGGGAATTAACCCAGCTCATCCCCACACAAGTGGGGGAGGGGAATCCGTCCAGCTCATCCCCACGGAGCGGGGGAGGGACACCACACCCGCCGATGCGGGGGGATCTGGCTTATCCTGCAACCGCAACCGCGGGAGGAGCTGACTGACCCTAACACCGCCGAAGCGGGAGGGGTACAAAGCTGCCCTACTGCCGCACGAAGCGGGAGGGAGCGCCGGCAGAATTTAAGTCTCAATCCAGCCCCGTAAAACGGAGGGGAGAGGAATGCAGCAGCTCACTGTAACACAAATTCGTCTCAACTCTTGAAGAATCCATTGAAAAACTTGAACACGAAGTCCTCCTGAACAGGAACTGAAGACTAAACTTGAACCTGAAATGCAACCAGAATATAAACAATACAGATATCTGGGAGGGGCTGTGGATTGATCAGCTATGATTAATGGAAAGAAAATTATCAGGTATGATACATAATTTTACCTTCCATATCATCATGCTGATCAATCCATAGACTGGTGGGATGTACCGAAGCAGTACTCACCCAGGGCGGGACATAGAAATCCCTGACCGCAACACTGAAGCTCCAAACCGGGCCTCCGCCCGAGCAGCCACAGTCAAGCGGTAATGCCTGGAGAAGGTATGGGCCGATGCCCAAGTTGCCGCCTTGCAAATCTCTTCCAAGGAGACGGACCCGGCCTCTGCCATCGAGGCCGCCTGAGCTCTAGTGGAGTGAGCCTTCAGCTGGATAGGCGGCACCTTCCCCGCGGCCACATAAGCCGCTGCGATGGCTTCCTTGACCCATCTTGCCACTGTAGGCTTAGCAGCCTGCAGACCCTTACGAGGACCTGCAAACAGGACAGATGATCCGACTTCCGGAAATCATTGGTCACTTCCAAGTATCTGATGATGACTCGTCTCACATCCAGATATTTGAGAGCAGAGTATTCCTCTGGGTAGTCCTCCCTACGAAAGGAAGGGAGACAGAGCTGCTGATTCACATGGAAGCGAGAAACAATCTTGGGCAGGAAGGAAGGCACTGTGCGAATAGGCACTCCTGCCTCAGTGAACTGCAGAAAGGGCTCTCGACATGAGAGTGCCTGAAGCTCGGAAACTCTTCTGGCTGAAGTGATAGCCACCAAAAAGACTGCTTTCAACATCAGGTCTTTCAGAGATGCCCTTGACAAGGGTTCAAAAGGCGGCTTCTGCAAGGCTCTTAGCACCAGGTTGAGATTCCACGCAGGCACCACTGAGTGCAGAGGAGGGCGCAGGTGATTAACTCCCTTGAGAAAGCGCACCACATCTGGCTGCGAAGCCAGGGAAGCACCCTTCAGGCGGCCCCTGAAGCAAGCCAGAGCCGCTACCTGGACTTTAAGGGAACTGAGCGACAGGCCTTTCTCCAGACCTTCTTGCAGGAACGCCAACACTGAAGAAATTGGAGCAGTGAAGAGAGAAAGTGAGCCTGCTTCACACCACGCTGCAAAGGTATGCCAAACCCTGGCATAAGCAGTAGAAGTAGAGCGCTTCCTCGCTCTCAGCATAGTGGCGATGACCTTGTCTGAGAAGCCCTTCTTTCTCAGACGCTGCCGCTCAATAGCCAGGCCGTAAGACCAAAGGGGGAGGGATCCTCCATCACCA
This sequence comes from Microcaecilia unicolor, assembly GCF_901765095.1. NCBI lineage: Eukaryota > Metazoa > Chordata > Amphibia > Gymnophiona > Siphonopidae > Microcaecilia > Microcaecilia unicolor. The sequence continues at coordinate 140,649,148 of NC_044041.1, read as the reverse complement.
CGGGACCCTGATGCAACAGGCCCTGCTCCACTGGCAGCCGCAGAGGATCGTCCACTGAGAGCCTGATCAAGTCCGCATACCAGGGACGTCTGGGCCAGTCCGGACCCACCAGGATTATCCGGCCCGGATGCTTTGCCACCCGGTCTAGTACCCTGCCCAACATGGGCCAGGGCGGGAACACATAGAGAAGCTCTTGTGTCGGCCACTGTTGGAGAAGAGCATCTACTCCCAGAGATCGAGGGTCCCATCCTCTGCTGAAAAAGCGCGGCACTTGGCAATTGGCCGATGACGCCATCAGATCTAGGCTCGGCTGGCCCCAGCGCTTCGTGATGTCCAAGAACGCCTGAGCCGATAACTGCCACTCTCCGGGATCCAAGGCATGGCGACTAAGAAAGTCCGCCTTGACATTCATGACTCCGGCAATGTGGGCCGCTGACAGCTGTTCCAGGTTCGCTTCCGCCCACTGGCATAGATTCATGGCTTCCTTGGCTAGAGGGGCGCTCTTGGTACCTCCCTGGCGGTTGACATACGCCACAGCCGTGGCATTGTCCGACAGGACCCGTACTGGCTTCAACGCTAGTACCGGGAGGAACTCCAACAGCGCCAACCGAATGGCTCTGAGTTCCAGGAGGTTGATAGACCACTTTGCCTCTGCAGGAGACCAGAGCCCCTGCACTGTCCTTCCCATGCAGTGGGCTCCCCAGCCCGTCAACGAGGCGTCCGTCGTGACGACCATCCACTCCGGGGTCACCAGAGGTATCCCTGCAGACAACTTGTCTGTCTTCAGCCACCAGCTCAGCGCCTTGCGCACTGCTGGGTCCAAGGGAAGGCGCACAGCATAATCCTCCAACACCGGAGTCCAGCGCTGCAGCAGAGAGTGTTGTAGTGGTCTCATATGAGCCCTGGCCCAGGGCACTACTTCCATCGTGGCCGTCATAGAGCCCAACAGCTGCACATAGTCCCACGCCCGAAGCGGAGAGGCTACTAGGAACTGGTCCACCTGAGCCTGAAGTTTGACAATCCGATTGTCCGGCAGGAACACTCTGCCCACTTGGGTGTCGAATCGAACTCCCAGATACTCCAGGGACTGAGTCGGGCGCAGCTGGCTTTTCTCCCAGTTGATGATCCACCCCAGGGAGCTCAAAAGAGCAATCACCCGGTCCACAGCTTTGCCGCACTCTGCATAAGAGGGGGCTCGGATCAACCAGTCATCCAGATAAGGATGGACTTGTACTCCTTCCTTTCTCAGGAAGGCCGCGATGACCACCATTACTTTGGAGAAGGTCCGCGGAGCAGTAGCCAACCCGAACGGGAGGGCTCTGAACTGGAAGCGTCGGCCCAGGACTGCAAAACGCAGAAAGCGTTGATGAGGAGGCCAGATGGGAATATGCAAGTACGCTTCCTTGATGTCCAAGGATGCCAGGAACTCCCCTGCCTTCACTGCCGCTATAACAGAGCGGAGAGTCTCCATGCGAAAGTGCCGAACTTTCAAGGCCCGATTGACCCCTTTGAGGTCGAGGATAGGCCGTATAGAACCTCCTTTCTTTGGTACCACAAAGTAAATGGAGTAACGTCCCTTGCCAAGCTGATTTTCTGGCACTGGAACGACCGCACCCAGGCGGATCAGATTGTCCAAGGTCTGCTGCACTGCCACAGCTTTAACCAGAGACTTGCAGGGAGAGAGTACAAACCCGTCTCTTAAGGGTCGGCAGAACTCTAGCTTGTAGCCGTCTCTGATGACTTCCTGCACCCAAGCGTCTGAAGTTACCCTGGTCCACTCGCCCAGAAACGAGGACAGGCGTCCTCCAATCTGCACTGGGCCATGGACCAGGACCCCGTCATTGGGTACGAGACCCTGGGGGAGGACCGGAGGGCGCACCTCCGGGACGGCGGTCTCTGCGAAAGGAATGCTGCTTGGGGGAGAAGTTCCTCTTGAAGGAAGAGGAGGCAGAGGAGCCCGACTTGCCAGGGCGGTACCGACGGGCCTCTTGAAACAGTCCTCTGGAGTTACCGGGGCGAGCACTAGCCCGAGCCCTGACCTCTGGTAACCTCTTGCCCTTAGACGTGCCGAGATCGGTCACAATTTTGTCCAGCTCGACCCCAAAGAGCAGCTTGCCTTTAAAAGGCAACTTAGCCAGGCGGGACTTAGAGGCGTGGTCCGCAGACCAATGTTTCAGCCAAAGCCACCGCCGCGAAGAGACTGTCTGAGCCATACCTTTAGCCGAGGCTCTCAAGACATCATACAGTAAATCTGCCAAATAAACCAAGCCCGATTCCAGGGCCGGCCAATCAGCCCTCAAGGAAGGATCCGAGGGGGAAGCCCGCTGCACAATCGTCAGGCATGCCCTGGCCACGTAGGAGCCGCAAACTGAGGCCTGCAAACTTAAGGCAGCCGCCTCAAAGGACGACCTTAAGGCCGCCTCCAATCTTCTGTCTTGTGCGTCTTTTAGGGCCGTGCCACCTTCCACCGGCAACGCCGTTTTCTTAGTCACCGCAGTGATTAAAGAATCCACGGTAGGCCACAGAAAGGCCTCCCGTTCACTTTCAGGCAAAGGATAGAGGCGGGACATAGCTCTAGCCACTTTAAGGCTCGCTTCCGGGACATCCCATTGAGCCAAAATGAAGGTGTGCATGGCAGCATGCACGTTGAAGGTTCTAGGCGGGCGCTTCGTCCCCAGCATAATGGCGGAGCCAACAGGGGCTGAGGGAGAGACGTCCTCCGGAGAGGAAATCTTCAAAATGCTCATGGCCTGCATTAACAGGTTGGGCAAATCCTCTGAGCGAAAGATCCGTGCTGCAGAGGGGTCATCCGCTCCATCCGAGCGGGAATCCGTCTCCTCCAAGGAATCCCCAAAGGACCGTTGGGAGAACTCAGATACGCTGCCCTCATCTACATCAGAGGAAACAGAGTCCTCTAAGGCCTGGGAATCCACCCGAGGGCGTTTACTTCCGGGGGCCTCAACCCCTTTATCAGACAAGGGAGAAGGGGCAGCGTTTTGCATAAGAAAGGCCTGATGCAGCAGCAAAATAAACTCGGGGGAGAAACCCCCAGACTGTGTATTTCAGCAGCCTGGGCCACAGCCCTAGACGCACCCTCAACCGGCGCTCGCAAGAGCGGGGGAGAAACATGCTGCGCATCCAAGATGGCGTCCGGCGCGACTCTCCGCGAAGGAGCCACGCGGGAAGAACGGCGCTTAACTTTAGCCGCTTTTTTGCCGTCGCCCAAATCAAGGGCGGCCATGGCATGAACGTCTCCCAGCTCAAGGGCGGCCCAAGAAGAAGCCGTCTGAGCAGAATGGCCGGCCAAGATGGCGGAGGCGAGCAGCGGGGGATGGGCGTTTATGGCGGGAAAAACCGCCGCACCAGAGGAAGACCCGGGACACTGACCGGCCTCCGAACTGACACCCAACAAGGGCGAATCAGACTTTAAGACCCCCGCATCCCCGCTAGGAGCGCACACGCGGTCCGGGGAGCGATTCTTCGCGCCCTCGCCCTCCGACGCCATAGGCCACATGGAGATCAATCGGGGAACCCCCTGCCCGCTATAAAAAAGGTAAAAATTACCTGCTTCTCGCTCCGAGCTGTAACGACCTGGTGTCCCAGTGAGTAGCTGCAATAAACGTTTAAATAAACGTCGAAATAAACGCCTTTAAGGACGTCCAAAATTTTTATTTTTTTTTTATTTTTTTTTTAACGGAGCCAGCGGGAGGGGGAGAAAAGGAGGGACCTGGCGCCACCAGGTTTGCACTTGCTCAAGAAGAGCCCTCAACCCCAGGCACTCAACAAAACCTAAAAATTAGGCTTGGAGGCCTAGCCAGAGCTGCTGCTGTGTGTGACCACCACCTGCTGAGATAGAGAACATACTGGGGAGTTTCCGGCAGCACATGACCACATATAGGGAGGCAAAAGGATTGCTCTCTATCTCCACCTGCTGGTAGATGGACACAACCCACCAGTCTATGGATTGATCAGCATGATGATATGGAATATGGCATTATTGGACTCTAGCACCCATGTTTGCTTCTGATCATCGGCCCATCAGAAACTTCTCAGAAAGAAAGTGGGACTTTTCCTCTCTATATAGTTTGGATTCTAAGGAGACTGTTTCAAACAAACTCATCGAAGCTAGCCCAGTAATCAGATTGCCCTTAGTAACTTTTGCAAATATTCTACTTCCACACACCTTAATTAACACCTAATACAAGTCGGTAGGAGTGCTAACTCTCCAGCAGGCAAGAACAGAAAATAACTTTCTTTTAGGGCAGTTTAAGCCTTGATATTATCCTTCTTATACTCTTGGCTGTTAAGTTTCTACCTCTAGAGAAAGTTTCAATTTAAAGCTATGGGAAAAAGGGTTGTACACTACAGAAACTAGTTAATAACGCTTGCTTGTCTCGGTTTTATTTTTATTTTTCTAAGACTGAACTAGGCCCTACTGTGCCTTCTAGAGACCATCTGTTAATACTGTGGCAGAAAATTCAAGTTTTAAAACTAGTGGGAAAAGGGTATGGAGACTAGCTAATAAAGTTTGCTTTTTTTTTTTTTTTTCAAACTCTGTGTTTATCAGTACCCTACAATTCCTCTTTTAAACCCAATCTTTAAGTTACCAAGCATAGAATAAAATAATGTCACACCCACAGAAATGTATACATATTCAGGTCTTCCGGTCTTTTCTCATAAGTCTTTTGGTGCAAGCACCATATCGTTTTTGTCGCCTTCCTCTGGACTGTTTCAAGTCTTATATTTTTAGCAAGATACAGTCTCAAAGTGGGGACTCACAAATGACTTGTACAAGGGCATCAACAGCTCCTTCCTTCTGCTGATTACACCTCTCTCTATACAGCCTAGCATCCATTTGGCTACAGCCATCACCTTGTCACACTGTTTTGTCACCTTTAGATCTTCAACCTTGTGACACTCCGAATGAGTGTTGGGAGTAGGCTGGTGAAATAACACAGCCGGACAAAGGGGATGAACACAAGAACGCGTATTTATTCAAAGGAATCCTCGGGTCTGCTCCCTCATAGGGCTGAGAAAAACCTCTGCAGTTCAGAAAAATACATTATCAAGCAGGCCTCCAGCGGCAGGCTTAACAGTCCGTAAGTGCCGAGATTGCTAAGCCCCAAACACAGCCTATAAGTTCTTGGGTTTCCTTTAAGGTCCAGGTCTGGCTCCAGCCAGACCTCCAAGCAAGACTTAAAAGATTCCGTCCAACAGTAACAACGGCTTACCTGAGCCAGGTCACAATAATGGAACAGGAGCTTCAGCAGCTTACAGTGGGGATTCAAATCATCCCTCCCTGGGCCTCCTCAACCTGCCCCCCCCCCCCCCCCGTCTTTTAAATTTGCTGGTATGGGCTCCACCCCTCCCAACACACTTCCTTCAGGGCAAGACCAGTGCTCTTAAAGTGGCCCAGGCTATTTAAAAAGGGATTTTTTAAAGGCTGAGGGGCAGTGTTCTATAAACCCCTTCACAAGCCTAGATTGATTTAATTAGAGTAAACAAAATGGGATGAAGAGTTCTTACTATCACTAATTATTTCTATAGTGCTACTAGTCATATGCAGCATAGTACACATGACACAGACTCTTACTTGACAGAGCTACATTTAAACAAGCCAAATAAAAGATTAGGGTTTTTAGGTGCTTGGATAGCCAATCTAGTTTCTAACAGAGTACATTTTCAACTCTATGCACATTATTATTATTTTTTTTTTTAGGTTTTATTTAAAAAACTGCAAATAAACAAACTGTGCATACAATAATCATAGCATTATAAACGGAGAACTCCCACCCCCATTCCCATCCCTCCCTCTCTAGTACAGTGGGATGTATATTATATCTCTAGGCCAGGTAAGTAGGCCGGGGTTCTATCCCTCACGAGGAGGGGGTACCAGTTCTTGTCTTCCATTATTCATAGACTTGCCAAATGTCATAAAAGTTAGTCAGTCATCCGTGTTGTAAAGCTGTAATCTTCGATAGTTGGAAAATAGCATCCAACGTCCTCAGGATTTGAAGCAGAGGAGGTACAGCAACTTGTTTCCACACTTGTGCAATGACCAGTTTACTAGCCGTGAATAGCAGTGTGGCGAGTTTATGTTGGGGGCCAGTAATTGCAGTCGGTTTGTGATGCAATAAACAGTACTCTGCCCGTAGTGGTAGGTCTTCCCCAGTATATCTTGTAGAGTATCAATTACCAAAGCCCATTGGGTCTTTACAACTGGACAAGTCCACCACATAAAGAGGAAGGTCCCCTGCTCTCCACATCCCCTCCAACACACATCCAATGTTCCTGGGAACATTTTCTTAAGTTTCGCTGGTGTATAATGCCATTGATAGAAAATCTTAAAACCATTTTCAATCAGATTGCTGGCGACAGATACTTTCAACAAATATTTAAATGACCTGTCCCATTGTTCCCCCGTAAGAGATGTATTGGGCTCATGTTCCCAATTACTAGTGTAACAGTGCAGCGGAGATCCAGAAAGCAAGACAGCAGAATATATGCGGGTAATACTTACCCTCGTTCCCCCCGCCCGGAAGGCTTGTTCTAGCAAAGTTTCTTGTAGGCTAAGTTCTCCACGTTGTAAAGGGGTCCACTCTCCGCTCTGGGATGGGGCCGGCAGCCCTGTTAGGCTCACAGGTTTCCAGCAAAGAACCAGACTGCCATATGGACTTAAGACCAAAGTGCTTTATTCTCAATTCAGTCCCACTCTCAAAATTGCAATGCAGTTCATAAACAGGGTTCAGGCTGGGTTCCAAACTCCAGCCAACATTCAGTTCCTTAACAGTTCAGGCCCACTTCCTTTGCACTACCTCCCCTCTTCCTCAGAAGGGCTCAGTCAGTTCAGCCTGCTGTTCTATACATCCCAATAATTCAACCCTTTCACAAACAGTCTCTTCAAAGGAAACCACTACTTAATGCCCCTGTCCTCCTCACAGCACCCAGGAGGACCCTGTACCAAACAGGGCTGGCAGCTTTCCTCCTATCTCACAGCACCACACCCCTGTGGCCTCTCACACTGCCTTCATGTGCTGGTCAGGGTTACATCTACATTCTCACAATCCATGGCAGCTTACTCTTCCCCCCCAGGGAAGCTCCAGTGGCAGGCCCTTTCCGTCCTCCACCTACTCCATGGCAGCTTCTCTCTCAATCAATTTCCTCTCCCTCCTGGTGGCTGGGAGCCACCCGGAAATCTCTCTCCTCTCACAGCTGGAGGGAATTATATACTGGCAATGCAGCTAAGGGACTGAGCTTCACCTCCCCTTCTCCCTCTAGTGGGGAAGGGAGTAACTGGCTCCCCTAGCACTGAGCCACTGCTCCCCCTGCTGGGTTTGAAAATCCATTACACCCTTTTGGGGCTATCTTCTCTTGCTTGCAAGGGCTTCTGGGAACCGTAGTTCGGGGATTAGCTGCTTCTCTGTGGGGCCCCGAGTGCTAGCTTTGTCACAACGTGCTTTTCGTTGGATAAAATCCCTAACCTGCCTATAGTGAAATGCATCCCATGGTAATAGGTCATATTCATCCCTCAGGTCTATAAAGGGGACATACTCCCCCTCCTCCCAAATCTGTCCCAGGGTTCGCAAGCCATTGCAGGCCCACCTCTTATAAACCTGATCCTGTAACCCTGGAGCAAAGGAGGGGGCATATTGTATAGCTGTAGAGAGTTAATTCCTGTCTGGAAAGAATTTCCCATGCACCTTATGCCACATTTGTAATGGATAACTGACTACTAAAGAGGATATCCAGGCTAGGTGGAGAAGGTCCCTCCTCGTGAGTCACGGGATTGCCCACACAGGAACAGCACCCAACCAGTGATGCTCCCAGGGCATCCATTTGGGGCACTCCCATACCCCCTTAAATTTGGACCGATATAACATAGACCTCCGTACCCTGGGTGGCGCTTCCTCCATATAGAGGCAAAAACTCTCCTATTTAGTCTGCAAAAAAAAAGGAAGCGCCATAAATAGGTTGAACAGTTTGGGCAACAACATCATCTTAACTGCCTGGATCCTGCTCATCCAAGTGAGTGTTAGGCCCTCCCATCGATCCAGTTCAGCGAACCGTTGAGTGAGTTTGGTCGGAAAATTAGCTTGATATAACCCCTTCAACTGGGCTGTCACAGAGATTCCCAAGTATTTAATATGTTTTCTTGCCCACTGAAAGGGAAACTGTTGCTGAAGTTGTAGGACTGCAGGGGCCTCCAAGATGAGGTTCAAAAATCTCTTAGTCATATTTACTTTAAAACCATAGACATCTCCATATCGGGTCAATATCTGGGAAACCCTAGCCAACGACTCTGCAGGTTCAGTCAGTGTCAACAAAACATCAGCAAAAAGCATAATTTTATGCTCCTGTCCCCCTCTGGAGCTTCCCTGAATATCAGATGTAGATCGCACTAATTGCGCCAAAGGCTTTATGGAGATAGCAAATAGGAGAGGGGACACTGCGCAACTCTGCTGCGTACCTCAGTGCCGTTCGTATAATAGCCATTGATTTGCAAGCTTGCTAAAGGGGCTGTATATAGCAAACAAATCCACTGCATAAAGCGGTCCCCAAATCCCATTTTCTGGAGCACAGAAAACAAAAAAAGGCCAGTAGACTCTGTCAAATGCTTTTTCAGCATCAATAGACAATAGAATTGCAGGGACTCAATATTCATGAACCCATTGGATGATATGCAGGAAAGAACAAATATTATCAAAAGTTCGCCTACCAGATATAAAACCTGCTTGATCAAAATGAATAAGCTGAGGCAGTACTTCTCCGTAGCCGCTGGGCCATTATTTTTGTCAAGATTTTTTTTAGTCGGTGTCCAGAAGTGATATCAGTCTATATGACCCACACTGAGCCGGGCCCTTTCCTGGTTTTAATAACACTATAATAGCTGCCAGGAGTTCTTGCACTCCTTCAATCGCTCGAAAGACCCAGAGTAGTATGGGCGCTAGATATGTGCCATATAGAATTTGTTAAAGAATCCATCTAGCCCCGGTGTCTTATTAGGGGGTAGGTCCTTGATAGCCCAAAATACTTCATCTAATTCTATAGGTTTGAATAACTGCTCAGCCTCTCCCACTGTCAAAGTAGGAAGAGACACAGATGTCAGGAAGGCCTCTATCTCAGATTCCAGAGAAGAGTGCTCCGGGGTGTATAAGGTTTCATAAAATTGAAGAAATCACTCATGGATCTCCTCAGTATCTCCCCAGTTTGGGTCAGTTAACCCATCCTCCCCTTGAACAGAAAAAATGTAATTACGCTGAGCCTGCTGTTTAAGCTTATGTTTTAGTATCTCAAAGTGTGCCTGTCATACTTTTTGTAACTGGTCTGCTATATCAGCCAATCGAATCTCGTGAAGAGACAGGAGTAATTCATGCAGTCTGTCAGCATAGGATTGATTCTGTGGGTCAGCTTTACATGCCCCTCCACTTGACAGATCTCTTGGCATAAACTGGGTTCCTTGGTTCTAATGAGATAGGCCTGCAATGCTATGATATGACCCCGCATAACCACCTTCAAACCTTCCCAAACAGTGATGTGATCAACATCCCCATTATCATTCAATTCAATATATTATTTTAAATGTTTTTCTATGGCCAAGATATGCTGGGGCTCTAGCAACAAAGCATCATTCATTCGCCAATACCTATGACCCAGGGGGCCCATATCCCAGTGAAATCTCAAAAGGACCGGGACATGATCAGACTAAGTACGTGTTTGTATCATTACATCTTGAATCTCTTTTAAGACTTGGGAGTCCTCCACCCACAAATCTATGCAAGAGTAGGACTTATGATGGGAGGAATAATAAGTAAAATCTCTGCCAAAAATTGTTGATGTACACTCCCTCTGTGTGCATATGAAATCCCCGCTGCACTGTTATCCCATCCAAGGTCTAGAGTAAGGTTAAAGTCCCCGTCCCCCCTAAGAGAAAACAGCCCTCTCGGAGTAAAATGTGACCTAGGTCTTCCCAGAAAGCACTTTGGCCCTCATTAGGCGCATATATGCATCCAAAAGTAAAAGTCACATTCCCCAATTTTAATAGAAGAAAAAGATACCAACCCTCCTTGTCCGACACAACTCTCTATATCTGCCAAGGATAGGTGGATGAAAGGGCTATCAAAACTCCCCAAGTCTTATTCTCTGACTTATTTGAGGCAAAAACCATAATGCTCATGAAATGGCTTCAGATGTGTTTCTTGAATGAAAGCAACATCCGCCTTAAGTCGAATAAGTTCTTTAAACAAGAATTTTCTCTTACCTGGAGTATTCAGGCCTCTGACATTCAGCATTACACAGGTTAAGTAAGACATACCATGAAAAACTTAGTAAAAGCTATCTGCCCCAATCAATCATTCTAACAAATGCATAGCAAAAGAGATAGTTAGAAGCCAAAACTCAACATGATTGAGGTTCCTTTTAATACCAATGTGTCCCCTATGAAACCTCCTCCCCCCAGCACACCCCTACTCCTTATGCAGGCTAGACAACACCACTGTAATTGGCGTGCTCACATATTACAGGAGGAAGCCATGCACCAACTTAAATCAGATTAGTCAGCAAGGCTTAAGACCCATCCAGATATAGTCGACATTTAATGCTCAAGATCCAGGCGTCTTGCAGAATGCTGCTGCTGAAGGCGCCCCCATCCATGGGACACGCGTTGCCATTTCGGTTTCTCAACTCCGCCAATACTCCTCACATTCGAGGGGGGAGATGGATTCTCCATCGGGTCCCAAGGGAGATATGCCTGCGCCTCCTCAAGATAGTAGACTCATTGTAGTTGCCTTCCTTGTAGAAAACCAATGCAAATGGATGTTGCCACTTATATCTGATGTCTTCTTCGCACAGGTCCTGTGTCAAGGGGCACAACTCAGCCCATCATTTCAGCGTAGCAGCTGCCAGATTCTGATAGATTTCAATATGGTAGGTATCCCCATTCAAAGGCTTTGTTCGTCCGCGCTTTAGCAAGGACTGCTTCCTTCATTTTAAAATCTTTAAAGCAGGAGATAATATCCTTAGCACGATTTTGCCTCGAATTCCCCAATGCTCTATGGGCTCTTTCAATCAAGATAGATGCTGGGTCTACTGGGGGAGAGCCCGAAGAGAGGAGAGCCTCTGCTATTTTTTGAACAACTTTCTCACAGTCCATGTATTCAGGGCCTTCCGGGACTCCCCTAAAGCGAAAATTAGACTTGCGGCTTCAATTTTCAAGGTCCTCAATCTTGTCCAGAAGGTATCTGGTATTGTGTTTATTCTCATCGAGCCGCTTACGAAGATTTGCACCACAACCATTTTTCTCGGAGAAGAAAGAACATGACTGTTCATATGGTGTGAGCTGCAGTTAGATCTGATGATCCCCATAGAAAACAAAAAATTATTTATGTCATTGCAGTTATAGGAAATTTGTGATGAAGTTTTGGATGTTTGGGACACTTGGCAAATTTATATTGAGACATTAGTCCCCACACTCTCTATTTTTGTTAGGTTTCAATTAGAGCTTTTTGTTCAGGCAGCCATTCCTGTCAGTGACATCACTTCCTTATGCACATTATTTTCCTTTTAAAAGGTATCCACACAGAAAGCAGATACAATGTCTGTGGGTACTTTGTACCCACCTCAGGTTTCAAAGTGCAAATAAATAGTATATGCTTTTTGCTTTGAACCTTGGAGAAAGATCTGTAGGCAAAAACGTACTTGCAGATTTTTGTCCCAATGTGGAATTTTTAAAAATTGGCTCCCAGTGATTATGGTTGTACCAGAAAAAGATTATCAATAAACACAGTGTCATAAAAACAACCTCTCTCCTCCCCCCCCCCCCCCCCCAATACCAAAAACTGTGATTCACCATGAAGAGAAAAGGGCTTTTGGATCTAGCTCCTCACTTTTCCAGTTGACGCTCAAGGCGAGTTGCATTTGTATATAGTAGGTATTAAAGACCTGGTGCTAACTACACATAAAAGATGAACACAGGCCCAATTTGAAATTCTTGACACCAAAATTAGAATATGCTTCAACGCAACTAACAAAGAAATTTTGAACAGCTTTCTGAAGATGCAGAATGGAGGAAACAATCACCTTGAAGAACCTAAACTAAATCCATACCCAAGTTAGCAGACATGCTAAAATGAAGAGGCTCTACCAAACCTGAGACTTATAATTGTGTCTAACTAACCTCTGTAGAAAAAGAAATTCACAACTTGAATCCACTCTATATCACAAATTAAATTCCTTTTTCCACCTTCAACAACTCCATTTCAAACATAATCGTATTTTGAGCCAAACAGCATCTGCATATTCACGTTAAACAGAGTTCAGTGTATTATACTAGAGAAAACAAAATGGGCAAACTTCTGGCCACTTACCTGAAAGGATAAGTCAAACAAAGAATTTCTGCAATCAAACAACCTACAGGCTCTATATAAACATCTTCCTCAGATATTCTCCAATCATTCAAATCTTTCTATACAGCGAATGATACATACCTGTAGCAGGTGTTCTCCGAGAACAGCAGGCTGATTGTTCTCACAACTGGGTTGACGTCCACGGCAGCCCCCACCAACCGGAAGAAAAACTTCGCAGGAGGTTCCGCATGCAGGGCACGCCCATCGCGTATGCGCAGCCGTCTTCCCGCCCGTGCGCGACCATTCCCGCTCAGTTGAATGACAAGCAAAGGAATGAGGAAAACGCAACTCCAAAGGGGAGGAGGGAGGGTAGGTGAGAACAATCAGCCTGCTGTCCTCGGAGAACACCTGCTACAGGTATATATCATTCGCGTTCTCCGAGGGCAAGCAGGCTGCTTGTTCTCACGACTGAGGTATCCCTAACTCTCAGGCTCACTCAAAACAAGAACCCAGGTCAATTGACCCTCGCAACGGCGAGGGCATAACAGAAATTGACCTACGAAGAACAACTAACTGAGAGTGCAGCCTGAACAGAATAAAATCGGGTCCTGGAGGGTGGAGTTGGATTCAAACAGATTCTGCAGCACCGACTGCCCGGACCGACTGTCGCGTCGGGTATCCTGCTGGAGGCAGTAATGTGATGTGAATGTGTGGACCGAAGACCACGTCGCAGCCTTGCATATCTCTTCAATAGTGGCTGACTTCAAGTGGGCCACTGACGCTGCCATGGCTTTAACACTATGAGCCGTGACATGACCCTCAAGAGCCAGCCCAGCCTGGGCGTAAGTGAAGGAAATGCAATCTGCTAGCCAATTGGAGATGGTGCGTTTCCCGACAGCGACCCCCTTCCTATTCGGTCGAAAGAAACAAACATTTGGGCGGACTGTCTGTGGGGCTGTGTCCGCTCCAGATAGAAGGCCAACGCTCGCTTGCAGTCCAATGTGTGCAACTGACGTTCAGCAGGGCGGGTATGCGGTCCGGGAAAAAATGTTGGCAAGACGATTGACTGGTTAAGATGGAACTCCGACACCACCTTTGGCAGGAACTTAGGGTGAGTGCGGAGTACTACTCTGTTATGATGAAATTTAGTATAAGGAGCATGAGCTACCAGGGCTTGAAGCTCACTGACTCTACGAGCTGAAGTAACGGCCACCAAGAAAATGACCTTCCAGGTCAAGTACTTCAGATGGCAAGAATTCAGTGGCTCAAAAGGAGGCTTCATCAGCTGGGTGAGGATGACGTTGAGATCCCATGACACTGTAGGAGGCTTGACAGGGGGCCTTGACAAAAGCAAGCCTCTCATGAATCAAACGACTAAAGGCCCTCCAGAGATGGCTTTACCCTCTACACGATAATGGTAAGCACTAATCGCACTAAGGTGATTCCTTACTGAGTTGGTCTTGAGACCTGACTCTGATAAGTGCAGAAGGTATTCAAGCAGGTTCTGTGCAGGACAAGGACGAGGTTCTAGGGCCTCTCATACCAAACCTCCTCCACTTGAAAAAGTAACTCTTCTTAGTGGAATCCTTTCTAGAGGCAAGCAAGATACGGGAGACACCCTCAGACAGACCCAACGAAGCAAAATCTACGCCCTCAACATCCAGGCCGTGAGAGCCAGAAACTGAAGGTTGGGGTGCAGAAGCGCTCCGTCGTTCTGTGATATGAGAGTCGGAAAACACTCCAATCCGCACGGTTCTTCGGAGGACAAGAAGTAGAGGGAACCAGATCTGACAGGGCCAAAAAGGCGCTATCAGAATCATGGTGCCGTGGTCTTGCTTGAGCTTCAGCAAGGTCTTCCCCACCAAAGGTATGGGAGGATAAGCATACAGGAGGCCGTTCCCCCAATGGAGGAGAAAGGCATCCGACGCCAGCCTGCCATGTGCCTGTAGTCTGGAACAGAACTGAGGCAGCTTGTGGTTGGTCTGAGTGGCGAAAAGGTCCACCGAGGGGGTGCCCCACTCTCAGAAGATCTTGCGTACCACTCTGGAATGGAGCGACCACTCGTACGGTTGCATGACTCTGCTCAGTCCATCGGCCAGACTGTTTACGCCTGCCAGGTATGTGGCTTGGAGAAGCATACCAAACTGGCAAGCCCAAAGCCACATCCTAACGGCTTCCTGACACAGGGGGAGAGATCCAGTGCCCCCCTGCTTGTTGATGTAATACATTGCAACTACTACTACTACTACTTAACATTTCTAGAACGCTACTAGGGTTACGCAGCGCTGTACAATTTAACAAAGAGAAACAGTCCCTGCTCAAAGAGGTTACAATCTAATAGACAAGTGAACGGTCGGTCCGATAGGGGCAGTCAAATTGGGGCAGTCTGGATTCACTGAACGGTAAGGGTTAGGTGCCGAACGCAGCATTGAAGAGGTGGGCTTTAAGCAAAGACTTGAAGACGGGCAGGGAGGGGGCTTGGCGTAAGGGCTCAGGAAGGTTGTTCCAAGCATAGGGTGAGGCGAGGCAGAATGAGCGGAGCCTGGAGTTGGCGGTGGTGGAGAAGGGTAATGAGAGGAGGGATTTGTCCTGTGAACGGAGGTTTCGGGCGGGAACGTAAGGGGAGATGAGGGTAGAAAGATAGTGAGGGGCAGCAGACTGAGTGCATTTGTAGGTAAGAAGGAGAAGTTTGAATTGAATGCGGTATCTGATCAGAAGCCAGTGAAGTGACCTGAGGAGAGGGGTGATACGAGTATATCGGTTCTGGCGGAATATGAGACGTTCAGCACAGTTCTGAACAGATTGAAGGGGGGATAGATGGCTAAGTGGGAGGCCGGTGAGGAGTAAGTTGCAGTAGTCCAGGCGAGAGGTAATGAGAGCGTGGACGAGAGTTCGGGTGGTGTGTTCAGAGAGGAAAGGGCGAATTTTGCTGATGTTAAAGAGGAAGAAGCGACAGGTCTTGGCTATCTGCTGGATATGCGCAGAGAAGGAGAGAGAGGAGTCAAAGATGACTCTGAGGTTGCGGGCAGATGAGACGGGGAGGATGAGGGTGTTATCAACTGAGATAGAAAGTGGAGGAAGAGGAGAAGTGGGTTTTGGTGGAAAGACGATAAGCTCAGTCTTGGACATGTTCAGTTTCAGGTGGCGGTTGGACATCTTTGACTCCTCTCTCTCCTTCTCTGCGCATATCCAGCAGATAGCCAAGACCTGTCGCTTCTTCCTCTTTAACATCAGCATGGAAAACATGAAAAAGGATTTGAAGGAGCTAGAACAATGGTCTAAGGTCTGGCAATTAAAATTCAATGCGAAGAAATGCAAAGTAATGCACTTAGGGAATAGAAATCCACGGGAGACGTATGTGTTAGGTGGCGAGAGTCTGATAGGTTCAGACGGGGAGAGGGACCTTGGGGTGATAGTATCTGAGGATTTGAAGGTGACGAAACAGTGTGACAAGGCGGTGGCTGTATCTAGAAGGTTGTTGGGCAGTATAGAGATAGGTGTGACCAGCAGAAGAAAGGGGGTGTTGATGCCTCTGTATAAGTCGTTGGTGAGGCCCCATCTAGAGTATTGTGTTCAGTTTTGGAGGCCGTATCTTGCTAAGGATGTAAAAAGAATCGAAGCGGTGCAAAGAAAAGCTACGAGAATGGTATGGGATTTGCGTAACAAGACGTATGAGGAGAGACTTGCTGACCTGAACATGTATACCCTGGACGAAAGGAGAAACAGGGGTGATATGATACAGACATTCAATATTTGAAAGGTATTAATCCGCAAACGAACCTTTTCCAGAGATACGAAGGCGGTAGAACGAGAGGACATGAAATGAGATTGAAGGGGGGCAGACTCACGAAAAATGTCAGGAAGTATTTCTTCACGGAGAGAGTGGTGAATGCTTGGAATGCCCTCCCGCGGGAGGTGGTGGAGAGGAAAACGGTAACAGAATTCAAACATGCGTGGGATAAACATAAAGGAATCCTGTTCAGAAGGAAAGGATCCTCAGGAGCTTAACCAAGATTGGATAGCAGAGCCGGTAGTGGGAGGCGGGGCTGGAGGTTGGGAGGCGGGGATAGTGCGGGGCAGACTTATACGGTCTGTGCCAGAGCCAGTGGTGGGAGGCGGGACTGGAGGTTGGGAGGCAGGGATAGTGCTGGGCAGACTTATACGGTCTGTGCCAGAGCCGGTGGTGGGAGGCGGGGATACTGCTGGGCAGACTTATACGGTCTATGCCAGAGCCGGTGGTTGGGAGGTGGGGCTAGTGCTGGGCAGACTTATACGGTCTGTGCCCTGAAGAGCACAGGTACAAATCAAAGTAGGGTATACACAAAAGTAGCACACTTGTTGGGCAGACTGGATGGACCGTGCAGGTCTTTTTCTGCCGTCATCTACTATGTTACTATGTTACTATCCAGGCAGCAATGTCGGATAAGCAGGCCGATACCTTTGCCTGGGTCTCCGCGGTGATGTCTGGTGTGGAGAGATACAGTTGGGTGTCATCAGCATAGAGATGATACTGGAAACCATGAGATGAGATCAGGGAGCCCAGGGAAGAGAAGGGGTCCAAGGACAGATCGCTGGGGAACACCAACAGATAAGGAGATGGGGGTGGAGGAAGATCCATGAGAGTGAACTTTGAAGGTGCGGTGAAAGAGATAGGAGGAGAACCAGGAGAGGACAGAGCCCTGGAACCCAAATGAGGACAGTGTGGCAAGAAGTAAGTCATGATTGACAGTGTCAAAAGCGGCGGATAGATCGAGGAGGATGAGGATGGAGTAGTGGCCTCTGGATTTGGCAAGGAACAGGTCATTACAGACTTTAGAGAGTGCTGTTTCTGTCGAGTGAAGAGGGCGAAAACCGGATTGAAGTGGATCGAGGATGGCATGAGAGGAGAGAAAATCAAGGCAGTGGCTGTGGACTGCACGCTCAAGTATCTTGGCGAGGAAGGGTAGGAGGGAGATGGGGCGGTAGTTGGAGGGACAGTTAGGTCTAGTGATGGTTTTTTGAGGAGTGGCGTGACTACGGCATGCTTGAAGGTGTCGGGGACAGTTGCAGTGGAGAGCGAGAGGTTGAGGATATGACATATGGAGGGGGTGATAGTAGGAGAGATGGTGTTAAGTAAGTTGGTGGGGATGGGATCAGAGGAACAAGTAGTGCATTTTGAGGAGGTAAGAAGGCGGGCGGTTTCCTTCTCGGAGATATCAGGAAAGGAGGAGGTCTGGGTTGGTTGGTTGAGGGAGAGGGTTGAAGGGTGAAGAGGAGGAGGTGGTTTGGTAGTGAACTCAAGGTTGATCTTTTGCACCTTGTTGCGGAAGTAGTCAGCCAGTGATTGAGGAGAGCGTGAGGGGGGGGGGTGGGAGCGGAGGGCACTTTGAGGAGGGAGTTAAGGGTGGCGAAGAGACGACGAGGGTTAGAGCTGAGAGAATTAGTCAATTGGGTGTAATAGTCCTGTTTGGCAAGGAATAGTGAGGACTGAAAGGAGGATAGCATGAATTTGTAGTGAAGGAAATCTGAATGGATGCGAGATTTCCTCCAGAGGCGTTCAGCAGATCGGGCGCAGGAGCGAAGGTAACGGATGCAAGGGGTCAGCCAGGGCTGGGGATTAGTACGCCTTGTGGGACAGGAGGTGGATGGTGCAAGGGTGTCCAGAGCAGAGGAGAGAGTGGCATTGTAAGCGGAGACAGCCTCGTCGACAGACTCGGAGGACATGATGGAGGGGAGGAGATTAGAAATACTACATGATAAGGTGGGAGGGTCAATAGCCTGGAGATTCCTGGAAGTAGTGGTTAATGTTGGGCGGGGCTGAGGGGGAGGGTGAAGAAGTGTGAAGGTGATCAGGTGATGATCAGAGAGAGATTGTCTGTCCAAATTTGGATGATTTGGTAGGACAGCCGATCCCTGAAGGCCCTCAGTGCGTTCCAGACCGCTCAGAGCTCCAGGAGGTTGATCTGAAGATCCTGTTCCTGGGGGGACCACACCCCCTGGGTATGGAGCCCATCGACATGAGCTCCCGTATGGAGCCCATCGACATGAGCTCCCCATCCCAGGCGAGATGCATCCGTCGTCAGCACCTTCGTGGGCTGCGGAATTTGGAATGGACGTCCCAGGGTCAAATTGGTCCGAATTGTGCACCAGTGCAGCGAATTGCGGCAACTGACGGACAGGCAGATGACATCTTCTAGATTCCCGGTGGCTTGGCACCACTGGGAAGCTAGAGTCCATTGAGCAGATCTCATGTGAAGATGAGCCAAGGGAGTCACATGGACCGTAGAGGCTTTATGGCCCAGGAGTCTCAACATCTGCCGAGCTGTGATCTGCTGAGACGCTCTGGTCTGGGAAGCGAGGGACAGGAGATTCTGGGCCCTCGCCTCGGGAAGAAAGGCCTGAGCTGTCTGAGAATTCAACAGAGCTCCTATGAATTCCAGAGATTGGACTGGCTGGAGATGGGACTTCGGGTAATTTATCACAAACCCTAGCAGCTGCAGAAGTTGAATAGTGCACTGCATGGACCGAAGAGCTCCTGCCTCTGAGGTGGTCTTCACCAGCCAATCGTCGACGTACGGGAACACGTGCACCCCCAGCTTGCGTAGGTACGCCGCAACCACCACGAGACACTTCGTGAACACCCGTAGCACAGAGGCGAGCCCAAAGGGCAGCACACAATACTGAAAGTGACGTGTCCCCAGACGGAATCGGAGATACTGTCTGTGGGCTGGCAGTATCGGGATGTGAGTATAAGCATCCTTTAAATCCAGGGAACAAAGCCAATCGTCTTTCTGAATCATGGGGAGAAGGGTGCCCAAGGAAAGCATCCTGAACTGTTCTCGCACCAGATACCTGTTCAGGCCTCTCAGGTCTAGGATGGGACGCATCCCCCCTGTTTTCTTTTCCACAAGGAAGTACCTAGAATAGAATCCCTGCCCTTCCTGCCCGGGTGGCACAGGCTCGACCACATTGGCGCTGAGAAGGGCGGAGAGTTCCTCTGCAAGTACCTGCTTGTGATGGGAGCTGAAGGATTGGGCTCCCGGAGGGCAATTTGGTGGAGAGGAGACCAAATTCAGGGTGTATCCTCACCGCACTATTTGGAGAACCCACTGGTCGGAGGTTATAAGAGGCCACCTTTGGTGAAAAACTTTCAACCTCCCCCTGACCGGCAGGTCGTCCGGCACGGATACTTTGATGGCGGCTATGTTCCCATGGATCCAGTCAAAAGCCCGTCCCCGGCTTTTGCTGTGGAGGCGCAGGGGGCTGCTTAGGTGCACGCTGTTGACGGGAACGAGCACGCTGGGATTGTCCCTGTGCCTGAGGAGGCCTTCGGGCCGGCTGGGTGTACCTACGCTTGCTGTAGGCGTAGGGTGCAGACTGCCGGGCCCGGGAAAAACGTCCACCTGCAGAGGTGGATGATGAAGGCGCCCGGTGGGAGAGCTTGTCGAGAGCGGTTTCCCGCTGGTGTAGTTGGTCCACCAACTGCTCGACCTTCTCGCCGAAAATGTTATCCCCCCCCCCCCCCCCCCCGGCAAGGGACATCCGCCAGCCGCTGCTGGGTGCGGTTGTCCAGGTCAGAGGCACACAGCCAGGAGAGTCTGCGCATCACTATACCTTGGGCCGCAGCTCGAGATGCCACATCACAGGTGTCATAGATACCCCTGGACAGGAACTTTCTGCATGCCTTCAGCTGTGGGGCACCGAGGCGGTATCCCTCGAACTCCGTGCCCTCTTGAGAGCAGTCCACGACCGCCAAGTCATGAGGCAATTGAGGCCGCATCAACTCTGGGTCTGAGTGGATCCTGTATTGGGACTCCGCTTTCTTGGGGGTGGTGGGATTAGATAGTGGCTTCAACCAGTTCCGAAGCAGTGTCTCCTTAAGGACATTGTGCAACGCCACCATGGAAGACTCTCTAGGTGGTGATGGATAGTCGAGGACTTCGAGCATCTCCGCCCTCGGCTCATCCACAGTAACCATGGGGAAGGGAATGCTGATGGACATATCCCTGACAAAAGAGGCAAAGGAGAGGCTCTCTGGAGGCGAGGGCTTCCTCTCCGGTGAAGGAGTGGGTCAGAGGGAAGGCCCACAGACTCCTCTGAGGAGAAATATCTGGGGTCCTTCTCCTCCCCCCCCTACAAGGCCTCCTCCTTGATGTCGGACATGAGCTCTCTCAGCTCAGACCTTAACCGGGCCCGTCTCGATTGCGAGGAACCACGTCCTCGATGATGGCGTCGAGCGGTGGACTCCCGCGCCGGTGGGGACGAAGCTCCCTCCATCGACGTCAACGGGGACTCCACCTGCTTGGCAGTCGACACCGGTGCCGCAAGCGGCGTCGGAGGCCTCGGCATCGGGCCAGAGCCCACCGGTGCCTCCATCAACGGCGCCGGGGGCGCAAGCACCCCCGGTGCCAGCAGAGCCTGGCGCATCAGCCCTTCCAGGATCCCGGGAAGGATGGCTCGGAGGCACTCGTCAAGGCCCGCTGTCGGGAAAGACAGGGGGGCCGGTGTGGGTGCCGGTGCCGGAAGCTGCTCGGGTCCAGGAGATGGTACCGAGATACCCGCGGACCCATGTAGCGACACCTCTTCGACTGAGGGGGAACGCTCCTCCCGGCACTGCCGCTTCCTGGGTTTCGAGTCGTCCCGTGCGCCGTGGGTGACCGATGACGGTGCTTCTTGGCTTTCTTGCGATGTCAGTCATTGGCACTCCGCGGAAGAGACGAGGAGGAGGTGGAACCCCCCCGGCCTCGAGGTATAGGATGCGACAGGGTACAGTCCCGATGGCCCGCGCAGCCACTCACCACCGCCGTCACCGGCAGGCCAAAGGTACCTGTGCTCCTGGGGTCGATGCCATAGTCGGCGCCGACGTCGTCGACATCTGTACCGGCACCGAAGACCCGGCCGTCGACACCGATGCCGTCGAGGTCGACGTCGAAGGGCCGGCGCAAGTTCCAAAAAGATGGCCCCGCAGAACTTGCCTCGCCACCTGCGTCCGCTTCCTTAAGCCGAGACACAAGGTGCACGTCTTGGAATTATGCTCCGGGCCGAGGCACTGGAGGCACCAAGCGTGAGTATCGGTCTGCGAGATCTGCCGGCCGCACCGACCACACTTCTTGAATCCGCTCGGGGCCTTCGAGGACATCGACAGAAAAATCGCGTCGGCGAAGTCAAAATCGTCGATGGTGGCGGTGAAAAGCACACCCGAAAAAGAAAGAAATGACCGCGCGGCCACAAGGCTGCATCGAGAACGATGAGGAAAACTCTTTTTCATTTTTTTTTAAAAGAAAAAGAAACGCGAACGCGTACAGACAAAAAGAAAAAACCGCGGGTGAGGCCGCAATCCGGTTTCCAGGGCTAAGAGAGAGACGTGGAACACGTCTCTCTCCAGCGCGGAAAGGAAAAAAAAAGAGAGGGAACGGTCGCGCACGGGCGGGAAGACGGCCGCGCATGCGCGGTGGGCGTGCCCTGCGTGCGGGACCTCCCGCAAAGTTTTTCTTCCGGTTGGTGGGGGCTGCCGTGGACGTCAACCCAGTCGTGAGAACAAGCAGCCTGCTTGTCCTCGGAGAATAAACTTTATACCTCAGAATCTGACGCTTTGGAGGAAGCCATATTTGAATTTCTGAGATCACTCAATCTCCCACGCTTAAATCCTCATTCCAGCAACATTCTAGCTCAGCAGATACCACTGGGCTATAACATCCTTAGTGTTTTCCAAGGCCCCAAGCCGAGATGGTCTACCTGCTGAGCTATTTTTTTTTTTTTTTAAACCTTCTCTACCTTTCTTACTCCCAAATTATATTTTCAAGATCTTATTCTCATGACAAATGTACAGGTCACTTCCTGGAAGCACATGTTATTGTCTTACCCAAATCCAACAGAGACTCACAATTGATTCAAAACTATCACCCAATATCATTATTAAATTCAGATTACAAAATTTTCACCAAATTACCAGTTAACAGATTAGAAAAAGTAACAGCTCCTATTATTCATCCTGACCAAGTTGTTTTCTAAAAGGAAGGTTTAGGCTACACAATACGAGACTCTGTCACCTTCGCCACTCTGCCTGTTCAAGGAAAAACTCTATTCTTGCAGCCTCCACTAATGCAGAAAAAGCTTTTGATCAGGGGGAGTGGAAATACTTGTTTTGTGTTCTACAGCATTTTGGTTTCCAAGACTCCTTTATGCACACAATTTGCCTACTTTACTCCTCTCCACCTGCCAGAATTATGGCCGAACTCTGCAACCCTTTTGCGCTCTATAGAGGTACCCCCCCCCCCCCCCCTAGGGCTGTCCCATGTCACCACTATTATTTATCTTCCTTTGGAGCCTTTACTGGCCAAGATTAGACAAGATCCTCTTATTACTGGTATTAACATAAATTAGAGTTCAAATTATCAGCATATGCTGATATTTTATTAAACTTATCTAATGCTCTAATATCACTGACTGACCTCTCACACATAGTCTCCATTTTTTCATCATTATTTGATTATAACAAACTAGGACAAAACTGAATTTATGCCACTAAATAAATCATGTATACCATTTTCTGTTCCTGGTTGCAAATTTAAATAGGTCACTACTTCTATTAAATATCTGGAAATGAATTTTGATTAAGATATATACTCCTCAGCTAAACTTAATATGGATAAAATTTCTGATAAGGTAAAACAAGCATTGTCCCCTTCCCCTGGTCTCCTCTCCATTTGTCTTGGTGGGGCAGATTAGATTCTTTGAAAATGATGATAGTACCCAAAATATTATACCTTCTAAACATGTTCCCTATACCAAAATATTATACCTTCTAAACATGTTCCCTATACTATTTCCACTTCCATTTTATGATTCTTTAGAATGGTAAGATTTCTCTGGGCAGATAAAACCACTAGAATATCACTATCTAAACAAAAAGCCCCCAAATCATCTGGTAGTGTAAACTTCCCAGATTTGATACATTACCAAAGCTTTATATTATGTCAAGGTGCAATCTGGTTAACAACTGGAGATTGACTCAGTATACAGATGGTTACAAATTGAAAAAGCTTTGCTTACTCCCATACAGCTGTTCATCTCCCCAGGAATGACATTACCCTTCAACTCTTTTCTAATCCCATTTTCAAAGACATTTATAATCTTCTTAAAGAGTTAGATCATGTCTTAGATATGCCATGGTCTAACTAACTTTACCAATCTAGTATAATCTCCATATTTTAATTGGCAAAAAAAAATCTCTTAGTCTCACTGGCAAAATGCAGGAATATGGGATTATTGGTGCCCCCCTCTTGGAAAACGTTTGCCGAGTTAAAGCTTCAATTTGGTTTACCTGATTCTCATTTTTATCAATATCTTCAACTATCACAATCCATTAAGAAATCTGCCATACTCTGTGCTGATTTATCATAAACTGTCTGCATTTTTAGATCTATAATTCTGCTTAAACTTAAGAAACCAAGTTAGATGCCTACTGCTGAAAAATCAGTATTTAAGCACCTAACTTTCTTTTTCCTTCACCTGTGTGTATACCTAAATTTTACATAGGAATGTAGTAAATTGTAGACCAAATTGCCCATCTAAGTATGCCCACTTCTGTCCACACTGCTAAGGATACATCTCAGCTGCCAGTCACCATGTGTCACCCTGAAATATTTCTCTATATTCAGGACAATCTCTTTTTCTTCTTCCTTTATAGTCCACCGTCTTAGGTAGAAAAGCATACAAGATCCTTCCCTCCCCCGCTCCATGTTCCTTTGGACAACTCTAGCATTTACTTCTCCCATACCTAACCACTAGAGTACAGCATAGTTGTGTGGCTCTAGCCAAAACATTTGGCTTCTACGTCCCCTATGTAGCCTGCCAAACAGGCTCAGCTGCGCAAGAGCCTACATTTTCTGCCAAGACTTCTAATTAGACTGCCTGACAAAGCTGACTTCTAGCTAGGAATCACCATAGCTGTGACAATACTATGTTACTGCTAGGATTTTATAACATTCCTCATTAACCACTTAGGAGGGTTTTAAAAAGGTTTGGATAATTTCCTAAAAGAAAAGTCCATAAGCAATTATTAAGATTGACTTGGGAAAACATTTCTAGGATAAGCGTAAAATCTATTTTACTCTTTTGGTATCTTGCCAGGTACTTTTGACCTGGATTGGCCACTGTTAGAAACAGAATACTGGGCTTGATGAACCTTTGGTATGTCCCAGTATGGCAACGCTTATGTTATAAGTTAGTTTTGAGGTCAGAATCTGAGAGATGGAGGAGGTACTCCATGAGGGCCGGGAAGAGAGCATGTAAAAGGGGTGCGTGAGCTGGCTGCACACCAGAGGGAAAATCTCTTCCTCTTGAAACAATAACATTTTTCTGTAGAAAGTTTCCTAGAGGCTAGGAGTATCCTAGAGACTCCTTCAGGACGGTTTGAGGAATGTAAATCTATGACGTCAGGAAACAAGCCGTCAGGGCTAGAGGGCGAGGGTCTGGATGGAGGAGGGATCCCTCGTCCTGCGTTAAGGTTGGAAAAGGATCCAACCTCAATGGTTCTCTGTATGATAACTCTAGGAGGATAGGGAACCAGATTTGATGAGGCCAGTAGGGAGCAATTAGAATCATGGTCCTTTGGTTTTGATGAAGTTTAAAAAGAGTTTTCTCACTGAGAGGTAGTATGAGAAAGCCGTACAGAAGGTCTGCTCCCCAGTGGAGGAAGAAGGCATCCGGGGCTGTACGGTTGGGTACATATATCCTGGAACAAAAGTGAGGGAGCTTGTTGTTCTGAGGACAAGCAAACACGTCTATCGCAAGGGTCCCCCACTGCTAAAATATTCAACAAACTACAGTGATGCTGAGGGACCATTCATGAGGTTGCAGGACTCTGCTCAGTTTGTCTACCGGCCAGGTAAACAGCACTTAGAGAGATGTTTCGTGAAGCTGCCCAAGTCCATACCTGTATGGATTACCAACAGAGGTGGTAAAAACCTGCTCCCCCTTGTTTGTTCAGGTAATACAGCATCCAATTTATAGTATTTGAGGACAAACTGAGCTTGATAAGGCATAAACTTGTATAGCTATCATTTTGATTTGAACACATTTAATTTTACACTATACCACACTCAAGGAGAACACTAATGATAAAAGAGCTTGAATACTTGGCCACTAACACTGGCATATTCATATATTACAGCTCTGTATGGTTGGTTCTTATAACCGAACGTCTTCTCCCTTCACCATTAATATTTATTTGAACCCCTTGAAGTTCAAAATTTGGGAGCAGTTTTTGTACACATTTGGCATAAAGCAAAGGTAACATTCCACAGTAAGATCATTACCTAGAAGTCACCATTGATCGACACCTAACACTTGAGAATCATGCAAAAAAACATAACTAAAAAGATGTTCCACTCAATGTGGAAACTAAAAAGAGTCAGATCATTTTTTCCCAAAGAATGTCTTCCGCTACCTGGTACAATCACTGGTACTTAGTCATCTGGACTATTGCAACTCACTCTATGCCGGCTGCAAAGAGAAAATACTGAAAAAACTCCAGACAGCCCAGAACACGGCAGCCAGACTTATATTCAGCAGACCAAAATACGAAAGCGCAACACCCCTTCGCGAAAAACTACACTGGCTCCCACTCAAAGAACGCATCACGTTCAAACTCTGTACCTTGGTCCATAAAATCATCCATAGTGACGCCCCAGCCTACATGTCAGACCTAATAGAACTACCACCCAGAAATGCAAAAAACACCTCCCGCACATTCCTCAACCTTTATCCTTCCAAATGTAAAGGCTTGAAATACAAATCAATGCATGCATCAACCTTTTCCTATACAAGCACACAGCTCTGGAACACACTGCCATGTAATCTGAAAACGGTCTACGAAATGACCAATTTCCGCAAACTCCTGAAAACTTATCTCTTCGACAAAATGTATCAAAGAACAACACGCGTAACTCTACATTCTTTAAGATATCCAGGAACGTTCTCTAATGTCTTTTGCTTTTACACTATCATGTACCTAATGTCTATGACTTTAATACTATCATGTATCTCACCATCATGCACCCAAAACTTCTGCTAACACAAATGTATACTCTTTTCTATTTCCAGTACTACGTATTTCACCATCATGCATCTAATACTTGCTGTAAAACCAAACGTATATTCTTTTCTATTTCCAGTTTCCACAATGAATTGTAAGCCACATTGAGCCTGCAAAAAGGTGGGATAATGTGGGATGCAAATGCAATAAAATAAAAATAAATAAAATCATACCAACAGTCAAACATGGTGGTGGTAGTGTGATAATGTGGGGACACTTTGCTGCTTCAGGACCTGGAAATTTCCCATTATTGATGAATTCTGCACAGTACCAGAAAATTTTTAAGGACAATGTCCAGCAATCAGTTAAGTACATAAGTAATGCCACACTGGGAAAAGACCAAGGGTCCATCGAGCCCAGCATCCTGTCCACGACAGCGGCCAATCAAGGCCAAGGGCACCTGGCAAGCTTCCCAAATGTACAAACATTCTATACATGTTATTCCTGGAATTGTGGATTTTTCCCAAGTCCATTTAGTAGCGGTTTATGGACTTGTCCTTTAGGAAACCGTCTAACCCCCTTTTAAACTCTGCCAAGCTAACCGCCTTCACCACGTTCTCCGGCAACAAATTCCAGAGTTTAATTATACGTTGGGTGAAGAAAAAGTTTCTCCGATTTGTTTTAAATTTACTACACTGTAGTTTCATCGCATGCCCCCTAGTCCTAATATTTTTGGAAAGCGTGAACAGACGCTTCACATCCACCTGTTCCACTCCACTCATTATTTTATATACCTCTATCATGTCTCCCCTCAGCCGTCTCTTCTCCAAGCTGAAAAGCCCTAGCCTCCTTAGTCTTTCTTCATAGGGAAGTCGTCCCATCCCCGCTATCATTTTAGTCGCCCTTCACTGCACCTTTTCCAATTCTACTATATCTTTCTTGAGATGCGGCGACCAGAATTGAACACAATACTCAAGGTGCAGTCGCACCATGGAGCGATATAACGGCATTATAACATCCTCACACCTGTTTTCCATGCCTTTCCTAATAATACCCAACATTCTATTCGCTTTCCGAGCCACAGCAGCACACTGAGCAGAAGGTTTCAGTGTATTATCGACAACGACACCCAGATCCCTTTTTTGGTCCGTAACTCCTAACGTGGAACCTTGCATGACGTAGCTATAATTCGGGTTCTTTTTTCCCACATGCATCACCTTGCACTTGCTCACATTAAACGTCATCTGCCATTTAGCCGCCCAGTCTCCCAGTCTCGTAAGGACCTTCTGCAATTTTTCACAATCCTGTCGCAAGTTAACGGACTTTGAATAACTTTGTGTCATCAGCAAATTTAATTACCTCGCTAGTTACTCCCATCTCTAAATCATTTATAAATATATTAAAAAGCAGCGGTCCTAGCACAGACCCCTGAGGAACCCCACTAACTACCCTTCTCCATTGTGAATACTGCCCATTTAACCCCACTCTCTGTTTCCTATCCTTCAACCAGTTTTAATCCACAATAGGACTTTTCCTCCTATCCCAATGATCCTCCAATTTCCTCTGTAGCCTTTCATGAGGTACCTTGTCAAACGCCTTTTGAAAATCCAGATACACAATATCAACCGGCTCCCTTTTGTCCACGTTTGTTTACTCCTTCAAAGAATTGAAGTAAATTGGTCAGGCAAGATTTCCCCACACAAAAGCCGTGCTGACTCGGGTCTCAGTAATCCATGTCCTCGGATGTGCTCTGTAATTTTGTTTTTAATAATAGCCTCTACCATTTTCCCCGGCATCGATGTCAGACTCACCGGTCTATAATTTCCAGGATCTCCCCTGGAACCTTTTTTTAAAATGGGCGTTACATTGGCCACCCTCCAATCTTCCGGTACCAGGCTCGATTTTAAGGATAAATTACATATCACTAGCAATAGCTCCGCAAGCTCATTTTTCAGTTCTATCAGTACTCTAGGATGAATACCATCCGGTCCAGGAGATTTGCTACTCTTCAGTTTGCTGAACTGCCCCATTACGTCCTCCAGGTTTACCGTGACATCAGTAAGTTTCTCCGACTCGTCCGCTTGAAATATCATTTCCGACACCGGTATCCCACCCAAATCTTCCTCGGTGAAGACTGAAGCAAAGAATTCATTCAATCTCTCCGCTACATCTTTGTCTTCCTTGATCGCCCCTTTTACCCCTCGGTCATCCAGCGGCCCAACCGATTCTTTTGCCGGCTTCCTGCTTTTAATATACTGGAAAAAAATTTTACTATGTTTTTTGCCTCTAATGCTATCTTTTTTTCGTAATCCCTCTTGGCCTTCTTTATCTGCGCCTTGCACTTGCTTTGATACTCCTTACGCTGCTGCTTCTTGTTATTTTCAGATGGTTCCTTCTTCCATTTTCTGAAGGTGTTTCTTTTAGCCGTAATAGCTTCCTTCACCTCACTTTTCAACCAGGCCCTGGCTGTCTTTTGGAGTTCCGTCTTTCTTTTCTAATTTGTGAAATATGTTTGGCCTGGGCCTCCAGGATGGTGTTTTTTTAACAGCGTCCATGCCTGTTGTACAGTTTTTACCCTCTCAGTTGTCCCTCTAAGTTTTTTTTTCACCGTTCTTCTCATTTTATCATAGCCTCCTTTTTTAAAGTTAAATGCTAACGTATTTGACTTCCTGTGTATAGTTACTTCAAGGTTGATATCAAAACTGATCATATTATGATCACTGTTATCAAGCAGCCCCAGTACCATAACGTCTCTCACCAGATCATGCGCTCCACTAAGGACCAAGTCTAAAAATTTTTCCTTCTCTCGTCGGCTCCTGCACCAGCTGCTCCATAAAGCTGTCCTTGATTTCATCAAGGAATTGTACCTCTCTAGCGTGTCCCTATGTTACATTTACCCAGTCTATATTTGGATAATTGAAGTCACCCATTATTATCACATTGCCCATTTTGTTTGCGTCTCTGATTTCTTTTATAATTTCTGCGTCTACCTGCTCATCCTGGCGAGGCGGACGGTAGTACAGTCCTATCACCGTCCTTCTCCCTTTTATACATGGAATTTCAACCCACAATGATTCAAGGGTGTGATTTGTGTCCTGCTGCATTTGTAATCTATCTGAGTCGAGGCTCTCATTAATATACAATGCTACCCCTCCACCAGTCCCGGTCCACCCTATCACTACGATATACTTTGTACCCCAGTATGACAGTGTCCCACTGGTTATCCTCCTTCCACAAGGTCTCAGTAATGCCTATTATATCCAATTTTTCATTAACTGCAATATATTCCAACTCTCCCATCTTATTTCTTAGACTCCTAGCATTTACATGTAGACATTTCAAAGTATGTTTGTTGTTCCTATTTGCATGATGCTTAGTACTGGACACTACTGATTTGACATCTTTTGTCTGATCTTTAGTTGTATTTAAGGGCACCTGGCCTAACGCGGTCTGTTGAGCAACCTCACTATCCAGAAACCCTATCTTCCCTGTTTGTGAGGTATCTTTGCAAGATACCTTATCCCGAGCCATGTGCTTTTGAGCGACTGTCGGCCTTCCCCCCATTTCTAGTTTAAAAACTGCTCTATCTCCTTTTTAAAAGCCGACGCCAGCAGCCTGGTCCCACTCTGGTTAAGGTGGAGCCCAATTGTTTCGGAATAGGCTGCCCCTTCCCCAGAATGTTGCCCAGTTCCTAACAAATCTAAAATTCTCCTCCCTGCACCATCGTCTCATCCACGCATTGAGACTCCGGAGCTCTGCCTGTCTGTTGGGCCCGGCGCGTGGAACAGAGCTACCCTAGAGGATCTGGATTTGAGCTTTCTACCTAAGAGCCTAAATTTGGCTTCCAGAACCTCTCTCCCACATTTTCCTATGTCACTGGTACCCACATGTACCAAGACAGCCAACTCCTCCCCAGCACTATCTAGAATCCTATCTAGGTGACGGGTGAGGTCCGCCACCTTCGCACCAGGCAGGCAAGTCACCAGGCGATCCTCACGTCCACCAGCCACCCAGTTATCTATATGCCTAATGATCGAATCACCAACTACAACAGCTGTCCTAACCTTTCCCTCCCGGTCAGCACTTGGAGACATATCCTCGGTGCGAAGGAATAGTACATCCCCTGCTGGGCAGATCCTGGCTACAGGAGTACTTCCACCATCACCAGGGTGATGCTCTCCTTCTAGGAGACCTCCCTCCTCCAGGGTAGCACAAGGGCTACCAGACTGGAGGTGGGACTTCTCTACAACATCCCTGTAGGTCTCCTCTATGTACCTCTCTGTCTCCCTCAGCTCCACCAAGTCTGCTACTCTAGCCTCAAGAGAACGGACACGTTCTCTAAGAGCTAGGAGCTCTTTACATCGGGCACACACATATGACATCTCACCAACTGGGAGATAATCATACATGTGACACAATGCAAAAGACTGGATAGCACCCCTCTTGCTGCTGGACTGCTGACTCCATCTTAGTGTTTTTGAGTTTTTCAATAATTTAAAACTTGCTACAGTATTAAGGATATTAGCCTAATATAAAAGTGTCTTTTAGTTTATATAGCATATTGTGTGATTTATTTAGTGTTTCCTTCTTAGATGGTAATGAAATGTATTTAAAACTCTGTAAGAGCACTCCTTGCTTGTTACCCTAATTAAAATAACTGTCACGTTTACTAAACAGGAACTGGGTTTGTGAGCCCTTGGACCACTGCCGAGGAGCAGCAGTAGCAAGTAAAACCACCCCACACCAGAAGCAAGGCAGAACAGACATACCGGCAAATCCAGACTAGGTCTCTAGGCAGTCAGCCAGCAAGCAGAAGACAGGTCCAGGCAAAGGTTCAAAAGGCAGGCGGCAAGCAAAGCAAAGTCCAGGTCAGACAAAGGTTCAAAAGGCAGGCGGCAAGCAAAGCAAAGTCCAGGATCAGGCAAGGTTCAAAAGGCAGGAAACCAGCAAACGCAGAATCAGGTCCAGACAAAGTCTCTCAGGCAGAAGTGCACAAGCACCCACGTACCAGGGCCTAAGACGATGCAAAGGCAAGGGCTGAGAATAACAAAATGGCTAATAAGCCCCAGCTGCTGCAATCACCAGGCAGCTACGGGTGCTGTGCAGGCTCAAACAACACAAGCAAACCTGGCAGCCTGGAAGATCCGGACCGGACTCATCCGAAATCTGGAACAGGTGATGGTCCATAGCAGCCACCCGTTCTGGCCACCAGAGGGCGAGGAAAGCACAGACATAACCATAACTGACTATAAATGAAGAGTTGTCCTAGGGGAGGGTGGGTGGGAATGCTAAATTTGATCCTGCAGTGGCTGTTAGATTCTGTTAATGCTGTGGTACAAAGCTTTTAAAACTAAGTGAAAAGACTATGGAGGATGGCGGCTCGAGCTGGAGGCTCCGCGGTTAGCATGAGCTGAAACTCTGTTTGTTCAACCTTATTTCGTTTCTCTACATGCCGCATACTAAGAGGAAGGGGGTGGTAAAGGGTTTACTACCGTCAGCCCGATTACCTGCCCTCGGTCAGCAAACGCTTCTGCGTTATGTCTCCAGCACCCCAGCGAGAACCGGTGAGAGGGACCCTGCATTTGGATTTGTGGAAGGAGCGACATCTCCATTAGGGGTAGAGACATCGCTATCCCCACCGGACTTTAACCCACCGCTTTGTCCTGCATTCCAGCGGTCGAGCATTGAGGACCCGAAGGAACCGGAAGTCGGGGACCGAAGGCCCTCAGACGGAGGTACTCTGCCCCAGGAAGCAGACGTTACAACCATGGAACAAGCGGTTCCACAAGCAGTAACTCTACAATCCATTTGGTCAGCTATTCAACAACTGACGACTCTGGTTACAAAAACTTCCCAGGATATGACTTTGCTGGTAAATAAAATAGATGCTTTAACGTTAGCTCATGAGGATGTTAAAATAGATTTGTCTAATCAAAAATCTGAAATCTCATCTCTGAAAGCAGTAACAGATACTCTGATAAAAGATAAAATTAAGGTTTCCTTAAAATTAGAAATTCTTGAAAACTATAATAGACGTCTGAATCTACGGATTTTAAATTTTCCTGTTTCACCTGGAATCGCCCCGATTGATTTCTTGAAAAAATATTTGATGGAAGTTTTGGCTTATCCTCAATCCGCAATTCCGCCGATAAATAACATTTACTATTTACCTGAATCTAAACAATCTAAGGCGAATCCAACAGAAAAGACACAGACACCTGAACTGAATTTACAAGATTTGTCAGCATTACTAGAGGAATCTATATCAGAAATATCAACGCGAAGGACTCTTTTGGTATCATTCGTCTTTGAGCAGGATATGAATGCCTTATTAAGACTTTACTTTAAGAACTCAAATAAAGAATTTTGTGGTCATAAAATCTGGATCTTTCCAGATGTGGTTAGATCCACACAAGATCGTAGAAAAGCATTTCTTGTCTACAGAGAGGAGGTTAAAGCATTGGGAGCTTCCTTTGTATTGGCTTATCCATGCAAATGTTGTATTAAATACCTGGGAAATAAGTACATCTTTTTTGAACCAAGTCAGCTAAAAACGTTTATAGATAGTAAGAAACTGTCCAGATAGCGATTGAGTATTAAGAAATAGTATAAAAAGCTGAGGGTATACGAGCCAGGCCATTTACTTTAATGTATTACTTTTATGTTTCTCCTTTAATTTAGATTCTCTTCTTCCTATACAATTGTGGTCTAAGAAAGCGATATATCTTTTCTTTTTTTCTTTTTGTTCATTTTGCCTATTTTTTAGAGAAGTAAAATAGCTGTGGAGACTAACATTTTTCCTTTTTGGATATGAATGAATGATGCTATTTCTCTAATTGCATTGCTGTATTTCCGATTTATAAGTACTATCTTGTAAATTTTGAAAACTTAATAAAGAAATTAAAAAAAAAAAAAGAAAAGACTATGGAGATTAGTTGTTAAAATTTGCTTTTTATATTTTTATTTTTGCCTAACACTAACCTACAATACTTCACGAGCTAAAGTAACGGCCACCAAGAAAATGACCTTCCAGGTCAAGTACTTCAGATGGCAGGAATTCAGTGGCTCGAAAGGAGCTTTCATCAGCTGGGTGAGAATGACGTTGAGATCCCATGACACAGCTGGAGGTCTGACAGGGGGCTTTGACAAAATCAAACCTCTCATGAAGCAAACAACTAAAGGCTGTCTAGAGATAGGCTTACCTTCTACACGCAAATAAGCACTAATTGCACTAAGGTGAACCCTTATGGAGTTGGCTTTGAGACCAGACTCCAACAAGTGTAGAAGGGATTCAAGCAGGGTCTGTGTAGGACAAGAAATGAGCTCTATGGCCTTGCTGTCACACCAGACGGTAAACCTCCTCCATTTAAAAGAGTAACACCTCTTAGTGAAATCTTTCCTGGAAGCCAGCAAAAAAAATGGGAGACACTCTCCGAAAGACCCAAGGAAGCGAATTCTAGGCTCTCAACATCCAGGCCGTGAAAGCCAGAGACTGGAGGTTGGGATGTAGAAGCAACCCTTCGTTCTGAGTGATGAGGGTTGGAAAACACTCCAATCTCCACAGTTCTTTGGAGGACAATTCCAGAAGAAGGAACCAAATCTGTTGCAGCCAGTAGGGTGCGATCAGAATCATGGTTCCGTGGTCTTGCTTGAGTTTCAACAAATTTTTTCCCACTAGAGGTATCGGAGGATACGCATACAGAAGGGCCTATCCCCCAATGAAAGAGAAAGGCATCTGACGCTTTGTCAGTCATAGGCCTGAACCTGGAACAGAACTGAGGGGACTTGTGATTGGATTAAGTGGCAAAAAGATCCATCAAGGGGGTGCCCCACGCTCGTAGGATTTGCGGGATATGCCCATGTAGAGAGACCACTCATAAGGCTGCATTATCCTTCTCAGTCTGTCAGCCAGGCTGTTGTTTACGCCTGCCAGGTATGTGGCTTGGAGAAACATGCCGTGACAGCATGCCAAATGCCACATCTGGATGGCTTCCTGACACAGAGGTGCCCCCCTGCTTGTTGGTGTAATATATTGCAACCCAATTGTCCGTTTCAATTAAGGCAATTTGATGGGACAGCCAATCTGTGAAAGCCTTTAGAGCGTTCCAGATCATCTGGAGGGCCAGGAGGTTGATCTGAAGATTTGTTTCCTGAAGGGACCAAGCAACTTGAGTGTGGAGTCCATCTACATGAGCCCCCTACCCCAGAAGAGATGCATCCATCGTCAGCACTTTTTGTGGCTGAGGAATTTGGATTGATAGTCCCAAGCGGAACACAAACAAAGCAGATCGTAAAGAAACACACTGTAATCTACTATAATAAAACTCACCCTCAACGTTCTGAAGACAACGTTCTGAAGTCACTCAGTCACTCCCTGAAGGGTCCATGGATTCATGGTGGTGAAGCCACAACACTGACCATGTCTCTCTGCCCCGCCCTCACATGACGGACCAATCAGAAAAAATACCCTCAACATTCTGAAACACAAAGGACCATCACAACACCGTTCCCAGGCAACACTAGGCAACGTAAGACGGACCAATCAGAGGAAACTATGTGACAATAAGGGAGGAGCATTCCCCAGCAGAATGGCTCATTATCTATGCAGCACGGAGAGCACAGAACCACCGCTGGAACGAGAGAAGAATATTCCTGCTGTGGGTATGTGCAAAAATAGACCGGCACAGCACATCCCACAACCCCCAAGCAAAAAACAAAACAAAAAAAAAACACACATCAACAACCTGCACACACACCGCACACTCACACACACAAAATAACTCTGTGACACATACACACATACACAAAAAAAAGCCACATGCTAGCGCCCGTTTCATTGGTTTCGGAAACGGGCCTTTTTTACTAGTTATATATAAAATTTAAAATATATTTATTGACACCAACAGCCCGACACAGGCCGTGTTTCACCCAGCAGGGTTGCTTTAGGGGCTACATAATAATCCTTTAGTGTCAAAGTATAATAGATATACACTGAAACAAATGTACACAGGATCACCTTGATTATACGTAGAAAAAACTGCTCAGAGATGCCAAAAAACATAAAAACAATTGGACAGTCTCATATCTCTGAAAGCGCCAAAAAAAGCTAGGGTCCATTGAGCAGATCTCTTGTGAAGTTGAGCCATGGGTGTAACTAACTGTGGAGGCCATGTGGCCCAACAATCTCAACATCTGCCGGGCCGTAACCTGTGAGATGCCTGAACCTTGGGCGAAACAGAAAGGAGGTTGTCCACCCACACCTCCGGGAGGTAGGCTCGGACATTTCTCGTTCGAGAAAGGCACCTATGAACTCTAATTGTTGAACAGGTTGGAGATGGGACTTGGGGTAGTTTATTACAAACCCTAGTAGCTCCAGCATCTGAATAGTCATCCGCATGGACTCTCGAACACTGGCCTCCAAGGTGCTCTTTACTAGCCAATCATCGAGATAAGGGAACACATGATCTCCCAGTCTGTGTAATGACGCAGCGACTACTGCTAGGCATTTTGTGAATACCCTGGGAGCTGATGCGAGGCCAAAAGGCAATACGCGGTACTGAAAGCGATGTGTTCCCAACCGAAACCGAAGATACTTCCTGTGAGCTGGAAGTATCGGGGTGTGGGTGTATGCATCCATTATGTCCAGAGAGCATAGACAATTGTTTTCCTGAATCATGGGAAGAAGGGTGCACAGGGAAACCATCCTGAATTTTTCTCGGACTAGGAATTTGTTCAGGGCCCTTAGGTCTAGGATGGAACGCATCCCACTGTCTTTTTCTGCACAAGGAAATACCTGGAATAGAATCCCTGCCCTTCTTCCCCAGGTGGAACAGGTTCGATTGCATTGGTCTTTAGATGGGATGAGAGTTCCTCTGCAAGTACTTGCCTGTGATGAGAGCTGAAAGAATGAGCTCTCGGTTGGCAATTTGGAGGCTTGGAAAGCAAATTGAGGGTGTACCCGAGACGGACTACTTAAAGAACCCAACGGTCGGCGATTACGAGAGGACACCTTTGGTGGAAAAATTTCAACCTCCCTCCAACCAGTAAGTCATCTGGCACGGACACTTTGAAGCAGCTATGCTTTGCTGGAGTCAGTCAAAAGCTCGTCCATTGCTTTTGCTGGGAAGCAGCAGGGGCCTTGGGCGCATGCTGCTGACAAGAACGAGTGCGTTGGGGCTGAGCCCGTGCAGGCTGACGAGCTACAGGAGCAAACCTACGCCTAAAATAGGCATAGGGAGCACTCCGCAATCTACCAAAATACCTCCTGGATGAGGAGGTGGCTGCAGAAGACGTCCGTCGGGAGAGAGAAGACCTAACCTCAGTGTGCTTTATTAGCTGGTCAGCGACCTCTTCAACCTTCTCTCCGAAAAGGTTATCCCCCTGGCAAGGGGCATCCAACATTCTCTGCTGGACCATATGGTCCAGGTCAGAAACAGGCAGCTATGAGAGTCTGCGCATTGCTATACCTTGGGCAGAGATTCTGGATGCCACATCAAAAGTGTTGTAAGTGCCCCTGGCCAAGAACTTACGACATGCTTTCTGATGCTTGACCAACTGGCGAAAAGGCTCGGCCTGCTCCAGAGGAAGCGCATCGAACAAGTCGGACAGCTGCCTCACCGAGTTACGCAAGTAGACGCTCGTGAAGAGCTGGTAAGACTGAATATGGGTGATGAGAAAAACGGCCTGATTCATCTTTCTCCTAAAAGAGTCCAGGGTTCTAGCTTCTCTAACTGGAGGAGCCGAGGCATAGCCCCTAGAACTCCTGGCCTTTTTTAGAGTGGCATCCATACCACCTTGGAGTCGTGGGGTAACCGAGACCTCACCAGTCCAGGTTCCCCGTGGATCCGATTCTGGGTATCTATTTTCTTGGGGACCAGAGGGACAGAGGGGACGCCCAGTTCTGTACGAGGACTGCCTTGAGTACCTCATGGAGAGGAGACATCACTGCCTCCTCAGGAGGAGAGGTGTAGTCCAGGACCTCGAGCATCTTAGCCCTGGGCTCATCCTCCACTTCTACGGGGAATGGAATGGGCTCCTTCATTTTCCATACAAAACAGGTAAAGGAGAGACTCTGCGGTGAAGACAGGTGGAGAATGCTCAGAAGGGATCCCAAAGGACTCATCAGAGGAAAAGTTCTGGGGTCCTCTTCAGATTCCCATGAGCGCTCCTCTTCGGTATCAGACAGCACTTCCTTCAGGGATGTCCGAGAACGGGCCCGCCTCAACATGGAGGAACTATGTCCTCGAGAACGGTGTTGAGGAGCCGGCTCCCACCTCAACTTCGGCTAAACTTCCTCCACCGACTTCGAAGGCAAACCGGCCTGGGTGGCAACTGACAGCGGAGCCGCAAGCGGCTGCATCAATCCTTCCAAAAGCTCTGGGAGCAAGGCCTGGATACACTTCGAGAGCCGCCATCAGTAAAGGCTGAGGAGCTCAGACTGCCAAACCATATAGAGTGTGGGAGCAGGATCTTGGCTACTGGGAGAGATACGCATCGGCACCTCTTGGATGGACTGAGACCGGTCCTCCTGGTGTCAACGCTTTTCGGGTGCCGAGTCCCTCAGTGTCCCGGAGCTCCTGGCACCATGCGTCAGAGATCAGTGCTTCTTGGCCTTCGCCCGATGGACTAACTCCTCGGTGTCAATGAGAATGACGTCAAATCCTCACGTCGCCTTGGTATTGGGTCCGATGATAACTGGTCCCAGGGAGCCTGCATAGCAGGAGGCCTTGAGGCAGGTGGAGACCCACTCAACCCTTCGCTGCTCCCATTGTCTCTGGGTCTCACAGCAGCCATACCTACCTCGACTCCCAACGCCAAATCTTCCTTCGATGTTGACGCCGCCGATCTCGATGCCGAAGAACTGGACTGAGCTCCAAAAAGTTTTTCGTGTTGAGCTTCTCGGGAAATTTGTGTCCTTTTCTTCATACAAAGGCAAAGGACACAAGTTGCCAGGCTATGGTCGGGTCAGAGGCACTGAATACACCATGAATGTGTATCAGTACCTGAGATGGTCCGGTTGCACCAGCAGCAACACCTGAAGAAACTGGGAGTCTTCAATGACACGGAAAGGAAAATAGCTCCGGCAAAATCAATGGTCGCGACTGAGCCTGAAAGAGGGTAAGGCTCAAAAATAGAAATACCATCTGAACAAGTCTAAATGGGGGCCCGCGACAAAAAACAAAGAAAACTTAAATGTGGGGGGAAAAAAACAAAATGTCAGAACAATCAGCCTGCTGTCCTCGGAGAATACTTGCTACAGGTAAGTATCTTCTCTTTCTCCAAGGACAAGCAGGCTGCTTGTTCTCACAAGTGGGGTACCCTAGCAACCAGGCTCACTCAAAACAATGAACAGTTGTCAACTGGGCCTCACAACGGCGAGGACATAACATAGATTGACCTGAAACCAAAATCAAATAACAGAGTACAGCCTGGAACAGAATCAAAATGGGTCTGGGGGGGTGGAGTTAGATTCTAAATCCCGAACAGATTCTGCAGCACCGACTGTCGCGTCGGGTATCTTGCTGAAGGCAGAAGTGAGATGTGAATGTGTGGACTGATGACCACGTTGCAGACTTGCAAACCTCTTCAATGGAGGCCGACTTTAAGTAGGCCACTGACGCAGCCATGGCTCTATCATTATGAGCCGTGACATGACCCTGTAGAGTCAGCCCAACTTGGGCATAAGTGAAGGAAATGCAATCTGCTAGCCAATTCAAGATGGTGCGTTTTCCGATGGCGACTCCCCTCCTGTTCGGGTCGAAAGAAACAAACAACTGGGCGGACTGTCTGAAGGGCTTAGTCCGCTCCAATATAAAAGGCCAATGCTCTCTTGCAGTCCAAGGTATGTAAACTGCTTTCGCCAGGGCGGGTATGAGGACAGGGAAAGAAATTTGGCAAGACAATTGACTGGATCAGATGGCACTCCGACACCACCTTAGGCAGGAACTTGATATAAGGTGCATGCACCACCATGGCTCACTGAAGCTCACTGACCCTACGAGCTGAAGTAACAGCCACCAAGAAAATGACCTTCTAGGTCAAATACTTCAGATGGCTGGAATTCAGTGGCTCAAAAGGAGCTTTCATCAGCTGGGTGAGAACGAGTTGAGATCCCATGACACTGGTGGAGGTTTGACAGGGGGCTTTGAGGCTGTCCAGAGATAGGCTTACCTTCTACACGGCGATGATAAGCACTAATCGCACTAAGGTGGTGTCACAGTTGTGCCCAGGTTCCTGGCTCTCAGTCACCTCGTCCCCCGGTGGTTAAACCTGCTGGCTGCTGTGAACTGATGGCTTACCGTTTCCCATGTTCCAGAAGATATGCTGGTCCGGTCCAGATCTTCCAGCCTTCCAGATTGTTTTGGGAGTTTTTTGGAACTAACCAGTACCCGTACCTGGTGAACTCCCTTGTATGCTGCCTTTATTAACCACCTGGGAAGGTCTCTAGTTTGCCTTGCAACAGAGGTCCTCAGAGGAGTTTTCCTTTGGTGAGAGT
The DNA here is from genome assembly GCF_901765095.1 of Microcaecilia unicolor. NCBI lineage: Eukaryota > Metazoa > Chordata > Amphibia > Gymnophiona > Siphonopidae > Microcaecilia > Microcaecilia unicolor. The sequence goes on along the minus strand of NC_044041.1, from coordinate 140,609,295 downwards.
TTGTTGCAATGCTGCTGTACTTTTTCCTGATTGTGGCTTTGACCCTGCTTGTCTCCTGGTTTATTCTTAAGTCTGCTGCCCGCCCAGACCCGGCTTGTTTTCTGGTTTATTCTGCTGCTGCTTGCTGCCTGCCTGGGACCCCGGTGTGCTTTCTGGAAGTTTCCTGCTGTTCGCCAGCCGGCTGCTGTTTCCTGCAGTTCTGCCTTCCAGCCCTGTCCGGTAAGTCCTGTCGGCCGCCTGCACCCAGGGGCTCAAGTTCTGAGGAACGGCGGTCAAGTGCAGGTGAAGTTTGGGCTGAATTCCTGTCCTGTTTGCTGCAGCTTGAATTGCCTCGGCTGCAGTCTTCACCTGGTAGTTCCTGACCTGGGTTTGCTGGTACGTCTGTCCTGCCTTGTCTGTGTTTGGGTGATTCTCCTGCCGCTGCCGCCACTCGGCAGTGGCCCAAGGGCTCACTAACCCTGAGATTCCGGGAGAGACATGACAGGTGGACTCTTACGGAGTTGGTCGAGACCAGACTCTGACAAGTGTAGAAGGTATTCAAGCATGGTCTGTGTAGGACAAGAAAGAGGATCTAGGGCCTTGCTGTCACACCAGACTGCAAACCTCTTCCATTTGAAAGAGTAACACCTCTTGGTGGAATCTTTCCTGGAAGCAAGACTCGAGAGACACCCTCTGAAAGACCCAAGGAGGCGAATTCTAAGCTCTCAACACATCCAGGCCGTGAGAGCCAGGGACTGGAGGTTGGGATGTAGAAGCGACCCCTCGTTCTGAGTGATCAGGGTTGGAAAACATTCCAATCTCCATGATTCCTCGGAGGACAACTCCAGAAGAAGAGGGAACCAAATCTGATGAGGCCAGAAAGGAGCTATCAGAATCATGGTTCCGCAGTCGAGTTTCAGCTAAATATTCCCTATTAGAGGAATGGGAAGATACGCATACAGAAGGCCTGATCCCTAATGTAGGAGAAAGGCATTTGAAGCTAGTCTGTTGTGGGCCTGAAGCCTGGAACAGAACTGAGGGACCTTGTGATTGATCTGAAAAGCAAAAAGATCCACCGAGGGGGTGCCCCACGCTCGGAAGATCTTGCGGACAACGTCAATGTTTAGTGACCACTAGTGAGGTTGCATTATCCTGCTCAGTCTGTCGGCCAGACTGTTGTTTACGCCTGCCAGATAAGTAGCTTGTAGAAACATGCCGTGACGGCATGCCCAAAGCCACATCTGGACGGCTTCCTGACACAGAAGGCGAGATCCAGTGCCCCCCTGCTTGTTAGTATAATACATGGCAACATGATTGACTGTCTGAATCAATATGACTTGGTTGGACAGCCGGTCTCTGAAGCCTTTAGAGCGTTCCAGATTGCTCGCAATTTCAGGAGATTGATCTGAAGGCCTATCTCCTGCAAGGACCAAGCTCCTTGAGTGTGAAGTCCATCTACACGAACTCCCCACTCCAGGAGGGATGCATCCATCGTCAGCACTTTTTGTGGCTGGAATGGATGTCCCAAGGTCAAATTGGGTTGAATTGTCCACCACTACAAGGAATTCAGAAAGTCGGTGGATCACATTCTTTAGGCTTCCCGCAGATTGATACCACTGGGAAGCTAGGGTCCATTGAGTTGATCTCATGTGTAGGTGGTGCCATGGGAGTCACGTGAACTGTGGAGGACATGTGCCCCAGAAGTCTCAACATCTGCCGAGCCGTGATCTGTTGAGATGCTCTAACCAAGGACACTAGGGAGAGGAGGTTGTCTGTCCTCGCTTCGGGGAGATAAGCTCGAGCTGTCTTTGTATTCAACAATGCTCCAATGAATTCCAATTTTTGAACTGGGGTGAGATGGGACTTGGAATAATTGATCACAAACCCCAGTAATTCTAGCACTCGAATAGTTATTCGCATGGACTGTAGAGCGCTCTTCACAAACCAATCGTCGAGATAAGGGAACACATACACTCCCAGTCTGCGTAGCGATGCTGCGACTACCACCAGGCACTTTGTGAACACTCTGGGTGCTTATGCCACATCAAAGGCAGTACACAGTACTGAAAGTGCTGAGTTCCAAGCCGAAATCGAAGATACTTCCTGTGAGCTGGGAGTATCAAGATGTGTGTATAAGCATCCTTTAAGTCCAGAGACTTAAAGGATGCTTATACACAAACCCACCTCCTCACTCCCCCCGTTTTCTATTTCTGTTGATGGCTCTCTCATTCTCCCTGTCTCCTCAGCTCGAAACCTTGGGGTCATCTTTGACTCTTCTCTCTCCTTCTCTGCTCATATCCAGCAGATCGCCAAGCCCTGTCGTTTCTTTCTTTACAACATCCGTAAAATCCGCCCCTTTCTTTCCGAGCACTCTACCAAAACCTCATCCACACCCTTGTCACCTCTCGTTTAGACTACTGCAATCTGCTTCTTGCTGGCCTTCCACTTAGTCACCTCTCCCCTCTCCAATCGGTTCAAAACTCTGCTGCCCATCTCGCCTTCCGCCAGGGTCGCTTTACTCATACTACCCCTCTCCTCAAGTCGCTTCACTGGCTCCCTATCCGTTTTCGCATCCTGTTCAAACTTCTTCTACTAACCTATAAATGTATTCACTCTGCTGCTCCCCAGTATCTCTCCACACTCGTCCTTTCCTACACCCCTTCCCGTGCACTCCGCTCCATGGATAAATCCTTCTTATCTGTTCCCTTCTCCACTACTGCCAACTCCATACTTCGCGCCTTCTGTCTCGCTGCACCCTACGCCTGGAATAAACTTCCTGAGCCCCTACGTCTTGCCCCATCCTTGGCCACCTTTAAATCTAGACTGAAAGCCCACCTCTTTAACATTGCTTTTGACTTGTAACCACTTGTAACCATTCGCCTCCACCTACCCTCCTCTCCTCCTTCCTGTACACATTAATTGATTTGATTTGCTTACTTTATTTTTGTCTATTAGATTGTAAGCTCTTTGAGCAGGGACTGTCTTTCTTCTATGTTTGTGCAGCGCTGCGTACGCCTTGTAGCGCTATAGAAATACTAAATAGTAGCAGTAGTAGCAGAGAGCATAGCTAATCGTTCTCCTGAATCATGGGAAGAAGGGTGCCCAGGGAAACCATCCTGAACTTTTCTCGAACCAGATAATTGTTCAGGCCCCTTAGGTCTAGGATGGGACGCATCCCCCTGTTTTCTTTTGCACAAAGAAGTACCTGGATTAGAATCCCAGCCCTTCTTCCCCTGGTGGAACAGGTTTGACTGCTTTGGCCTTTAGAAGGGCGGAGAGTTCCTCTGCAAGTACCTGCTTGTGCTGGGAGCTGTAAGAATGAGATCCTGGTGGGCAATTTGGAGGTCTGGATTCCGGATTGAGGGTGTATCCTAATCAGACTATTTGAAGAACCCACCGGTCGAAGGCTATGAGAGGCCACCTTTGGTGAAAAAACATCAACCTCCTCCCTACCGGCAAGTCGTCCGGTACAGACACTTTTACTGAGGCTATGCTGAACTGGAGCCAGTCAAAAGCCCGTCCCTTGCTTTTGCAGGGGAGCAGAGTGGGCCTTAGTCGCACGCTGTTGACGAAAATGAGCTCGCTGGGGCTGAGCCTGGGCAGGCTGCCGAGAAGCAGGAGTGTACCTAGGCCTAGAGTAGGAATAGGGGAGCACTTCTCTTCCCTCCAAAATGCCTCCTAGATGAGGAGGCTGTAACAGAAGGTGCCCTGTGGGTGAGAGAATCTATAGAATCATTATGCTTCTTAATCTGATTAACGGGATCCTCTACTTTCTCTCCAAAAAGATTGTCTCCCCCGGCAAGGGACATCCGCCATCCGCTGCTGGACAGAATGATCCAGGTCAGAGACACGCAGTCATGAGAGTCTGCGCATCACTATACCTTGAGCAGCTATCCTGGATATCACGTCAAAAGTGTCAAAAGTACCCCTGGCCAGGAACTTGTGACACGCCTTCTGCTGCCTGACCACCTGGCGAAAAGGCTCAGCTAACTCCGCAGAGAGTGCATCAACCAAGCTGAACAGTTGACTTATCGAGTCCCGCAAGTGTACGCTCGTGAAGAGCTGGTATGACTGGATCTTGGCAGCGAGCATAGCTGCCTGATACGTCTTTCTCCCAAAAGAGTCAAGAGTCCTAACTTCTCTGCCTGGGGGCACCGAAGCATAGTCTCTAGTACTCCTAGCTCTCTTGAGAGCGGAATCCACCACCATGGAATTGTGGGGTAATTGGGACCTCATCAATCCAAGTTCACTGTGGATCCGGTACTCAGATTCAGCTTTCTTGGGAACTACAGGGCCAGACAGAGGGGTGGACAAGTTTCTCATAAGGACTTCCTTCAGTACCTTATGCAGAGGGACTATCACAGCCTCTTTAGGTGGAGAAGAATAATCCAGGACTTCCCAGCATGAGAGACCTGGGCTCATCCTCAACCTCCACAGGGAAGGGAATAGCCGTAACCATTTCCAGGACAAAAGAGGAAAAAGACAGACTCTCTGGTGGAGATAGTCTTCTTTCCAGCGGAGAGAAGGGTCAGAGGGAATCCCAAAGGACTCATCGGAAGAGAAGTACCTGGGATTTTCTTCTGATTCCCACGAGCACTCCTGCTCTGTGTCAGACACAACCTGAATCCAAATACTCTGACACTGGACCTGCCTCGATGCCGAGGAACGATGTCCTCTGGGGCGATGTCGAGAAGTCGACGCCCGATCCGACTGCGCGAAGCTCCCTCCACCAACATTGAAGGGGAGTCACCCTAGGTGACAGCCGACACAGATGCTGCAGACGGCACAGCAGTCAGAGACCTCACCGCAGGAGAAAAGCCAGACACCGCTGCAGCAGGTGGCACAGAAGGCGCAAGCACCCCCGACACCAAAGCTGTCATAGTAAGCCTTCCAGAAGTTCTGGAAATAAGGCCCAGATAGGCTCATCAAAAGCCACCATCGGAGAAGGCTGTGGGGCCAGTGGAACAGGCGGTGTCAGAATCCGTTGAGGCTCGGGAGTAGGTACCGGGCTGCCAAGAGACTGACGCATCGGCACCTCCTGTACCGAGGGGGAGCGGTCCTCTCAGTACCAACGCTTCTCGGGTGCCGACTCTCTCAACGCCCCAGAACTCCTGGTACTGTGCATGGAAGAACGATGATGGCGCTTCTTAGACTTCCGCTCAACGCCCATCATCAAGACTCCTCGGTATAGATGAGGACGACATGGATTCCTCACATATGCTCGGGGCCGGGTCCGACGGTCGGTCCCGGGGGGCCTGCATAACAGGAGGCCTCGAGACAGGTGGAATCCCACTCGCCGCCTCGCTGCTCCCGGCGTGAGTTGGTCTCTCAGCAGCGATTACCTCTCTCCTCGATGTCGACGCCGCCGACCTTGGTACCGATGTCAACGTCAAAGAACCGGACTGAGCCCCAAAAAGCTTTTCTCGCTGGGCTTCTCAAGACGCTTGAGTCCGTTTCTTCATACGAAGACACAGACTACAAGCAGCTGGGCTATGGTTGGGCCAAAGGCACTGGATAAACCAGGCATGAGTATCTGTACCTGAGATGGTCCGGATGCACAGAGTACAACGTTTGAAGCCGCTGGGTGTCTTCGATGACATGAAAGAAAAAAGCTTCGGCGAAATCAAACGACGCGATTGTGCTAAAAAAGAAAAAGCACAAAAAAGGGGAAAAACCCGACCATGCGGCCTAAAGGCCGGCTACATCGAAAAAGAAAGGAAACTTTAACAGAGAAAAAGTAAAAGAAGTACAGGAAACTACTCGTAACTACTTTTTTTTTTTTTTTTAATATCTAAAACAAAAACAAGCGAGAAGCGATTTCACAGAGAAGTTCTTCCTGGGCCTGAATGAGGAGCGATACGAAAAATGAACCGTACCTTACCGCAGAGAAAAAAAGAACTGGAGAGCTACATTCGCATTGCGGGTGGGAAGGCGTTCGCGCATGCGCGGTTTGCATTGCTCACGCGACGGAACTCTCATAGTAACATAGTAGATGACGGCAGAAAAAGACCTGCACGGTCCATCCAGTCTGCCCAACAAGATAAACTCATATGTGCTACTTTTTGTGTATACCCTACCTTGATTTGTACCTGTCCTCTTCAGGGCACACACCGTATAAGTCTGCCCAGCACTATCCCTGCCTCCCAACCACCAGCCCCGCCTCCCACCACCAGCTCTGGCACAGACCATATAAGTCTGCCCAGCATTATCCCCACTTCCCAACCACCAGCCCCGACACAGACCGTATAAGTCTGCCCAGCACTATCCCCACCTCCCAACCACCAGTCCCGCCTCCCACCACCGGCTCTGGCACAGACCATATAAGTCTGCCCAGCACTATCCCCACCTCCCAACCACCAGCCCCGCCTCCCACCACCGGCTCTGCCACCCAATCTTGGCTAAGCTCCTGAGGATCCATTCCTTCTGAACAGGATTCCTTTATGTTTATCCCACGCACGTTTGAATTCAGTTACCGTTTTCATTTCCACCACCTCCCGCGGGAGGGCATTCCAAGCATCCACTACTCTCTCCGTGAAGAAATACTTCCTGACATTTTTCTTGAGTCTGCCCCCCTTCAATCTCATTTCATGTCCTCTAGTTCTACCGCCTTCCCCTCTCCGGAAGGAAAGTCTGGGCCGCCGTGGACATTGACTCACTTACTTGTGAGAACAAGCAGCCTGCTTGTCCTCGGAGCATAGAGGACAAGCAGGAAGAGGGAAAAACTTTTTCACATTACTGAATTAGGGAAACTCTGCTTCACAAGTTTAAAGTAATCTAAAGTCATGAGAAACAATCACTTCAAGAATAATATAGCATCAAGAAATGTAGGCAATTAAATACACAGAAGAGACCACCTGTATTTCTGGCTTGTCAAACTGGTCAGGTTATCTTCTTCCCTTCCCTTGTCAATAAGGTTCTACAGACCCCTCTCCTCTCCCCTTCATCCCCATGTTTGCACTTCCCCTCCCCAGGCTCCCTCTCTACACTTTTTTCCTCTCTCTCTAAAACCCCATTTTATTGGCTTTACCAGTGGCTCCCTCCTCATCTGCAACCTCTCTTTCTTGTGTACTGGAGCTCCTGTCTCACCAAGCCTCTTCTTTTCAACCACAGGGGCTCTTCCCCTCACAAGTATGCTCCATATCTTTCCACCTCCTTATCTGGGTTACTCTATCCTACCATTCAAAAAAGGCTACCCAATTTCAATTTCCCTATCTCTCTACCCTCCCCTCAACCCAGTCCCCCATCTCTGTGGCTGTCCTCTCACCGAGTACATGGCCTTTTCCTCCTCCAGGGCTTTGGCATGCTTGATAGCTTCTGCCTCCTCTTTGTCTTTCCGAAGCATCCTGCATGAAAGAGAAGAGAGTTCAGGATAGGGAAACCAATAGACAATGAACGGTAAGATAAAAGAAATATTCAGGATGGGGAAAACTAATGGACAACGAATGGCAAGATAAAAGAAATATTAGTATAGAAATGTTTCTTGAATAATTAGGAATGTCAATACTAGCCCACAAAATAAAATCAACGGTATCACCTAATGGGAATAAAGGATCATATAAAAATAAGTATTGCATTTTCTGGCCTTCTTGTGGACATACCCTGAATTTATCTGCCCCCCCCCCCCTCACTTTTCCTTAAAAATTTTTTAAAGCTGCACCCCCCCCCCCCCCCCCCATTGAGAATCTGAAAGACAGCCAAGAGAATTAAGACTTGCTTGATTCTAAAGTATTTATTTTCATTATTTCCTGGCCAGGAACTGCAAGCGGAATCATCTTATCCTAAATATCAACATACCGGTTGCATGCCTCTGTTGTTTTCATTACTAGGTTTCCTCAGATTTTCTCCATAACATATATTTCATGAATTTGACACAAAACAAATATTAAAACCTTAAGCAAAAAAGTTATTTTAAGCCAGTGTTTAATGAAAGTTTATATATTACAACTTTTTTTTTATTGCTCCATTAAAACTCACATCCTATAAGTAAAACTAAGCAAGAAAAATGATTTAAGGGATAAGCTGGTTTCCCAGATTGAAAATCTGGTCTTTAATTTAAGGTTCAGCTAAAACTAAGGAAGACGAGAACAGTGGCGTAGCAAGGGCGGGGTGGTGGGGGCGGTCCGCCCCGGGTGTCATCAGGTGGGGGGGTGCTCCGCTCCCGCTGCTCCGCCTGAAAAAAAATTTTTTCGAAGCGCCGGAGAGTGGCAGCAGCGCGCCTCGCATCTGCCCTGCTAGTAAAGAAGATCTCGCTGACGTCGTCGCCCTTCCCACATTGAGTCCTGCCCCCCTCTGAGGCAACTTCCTATTACCGCGAGGGCGGGCGGGACTCAGTGTGGGAAGGACGACGACGGGATCTTCTTTACTACCAACAGGGCAGACGCAAGGCGCGCTGCCTGCCACTCTCTGGCGCTTCGGAAAATTTTTTTAAAGGCAGGACAGGGTAGGAGCAGCAGGAGAACAGATCTCAGCTGTCGGGTCGGGGGGGACTCAGAGGGGAGAAGGGGATTGGGGAGGGGTGGGGGAGTTCAGAGGTGTGCTTAAAGGGGATTAGGGAGGGTGGGGGAGCTCAGAGAGGGAGAAGGGGATTGGGGAAGGGTGGGGGAGCTCAGAGGGGTGCTTAAAGGGGATTAGGGAAGGGTGGGGGAGCTCAGAGAGGGGAGAAGGGGATTAGGGAGGGGTGGGGGAGCTCAGAGGGGTGCTTAAAGGGGAATAGGGAGGGTGGGGGAGCTCAGAGAGGGGAGAAGGGGATTGGGGAAGGGTGGGGGAGCTCAGAGGGGTGCTTAAAGGGGATTAGGGAGGGTGGGGAGCTCAGAGAGGGGAGAAGGGGATTGGGGAGGGGTGGGGGAGCTCAGAGGGGTGCTTAAAGGGGATTAGGGAGGGGTGGGGGAGCTCAGAGAGGGGAGAAGGGGATTAGGGAGGGGTGGGGGGAGCTCAGAGGGGTGCTTAAAGGGGATTAGGGAGGGTGGGGGAGCTCAGAGAGGGGAGAAGGGGATTGGGAAGGGTGGGGGAGCTCAGAGGGGTGCTTAAAGGGGATTAGGGAGGGTGGGGGAGCTCAGAGGGGGGAGAAGGGGATTGGGGAAGGGTGGGGGAGCTCAGAGGAGTGCTTAAAGGTGATTAGGGAGGTGGGGGAGCTCAGAAAGGGGAGAAGGGGATTGGGGAAGGGTGGGGGAGCTCAGAGGGGTGCTTAAAGGGGATTAGGGAGGGTGGGGAGCTCAGAGAGGGGAGAAGGGAATTGGGGAGGGGTGGGGGAGCTCAGAGGGGTGCTTAAAGGGGATTAGGGAAGGTGGGAGAGCATCAAGGAGGGGAGAAGGGGATTGGGGAGGAGTGGGGGAGCTCAGAGGGGTGCTTAAAGGGGATTAGGGAGGGTGGGGGAGCTCAGATGGGTGCTCAGAAGGGGGAGGGGAGTGCTCAGATGGGAGAAGGGGTCTGAAGCTGGAACTGGGGTCTGACAAGGGGGCAGGAGGGAAAATGGGTCCATGCCTGGGGCAGGTGGGAGAATGGGTCTAGGGCTGAAAAGGGGGGATGCAAGGCATGTGGTGGATGAAGGGGGCTGAAACTGTGGGGACCAGGGGCTTTAAAGAGGACAGGGAGAAGTGGCTGGGGGCTGAAGCTCGGGACTGATGAGAGAAAAGGGCTGGGGACTGGTGGGATAGTGGGGCTGAAAAGGGGGGCAGGTGTGAGATGTGGGCTGGGGCTGGAACTAGGGGCAGGTGGAATAAGGGGGCTGGAACTGGGGGCTGAAAAGAGGGGGCAGAGAGGGGATAGAAGGGGGGAGCGTGAGGGAGGGCAGACCCTGGTTGGATGGTAGAGGGAGGGCAGACGAATTGAAGAGGCAGAGAGAAAGGGCAGATGGTGGGTGGAAGGGGAGAGAGAAAGAGGGCAGACTGGGGCAAATGGTGGATGGAAGGGGCAGATGTAGATGGAAGGGGGAGAGAGAGATGGCAGACTGGGGCAGATGGTGCATGGAAAGGGCAGAAGTGGATGGAAGGGAGAGAGGGCAGACAGTAGATGGAAGGGGCAGAGAGAGAGGGCAGACAGTGGATGGAAGGGGCAGAGACTGGATGGCAGAGAGAGAGCGAAGACAGATGCTGGATAGAAGGAAGACAGTGAAAAGATGAGGAAAGCAGAAACCAGAGACAACGAACTGTAAATATATATTTTTATTTTTTTGCTTTAGGATAAAGTAGTATTGTAGCTGTGTTAATAAATGTTTATAATAGAACATGTAAATAAGGTAATATTTTTATTGGACTAATTTTAATACATTTTACTTTCGGAGAACAAAACCCCCTTCCTCAGGTCAGGATAGGACACTGTAACAGTACTATACTGAATTGACCTGAGGAAGGAGGTTTTGGCCTCTGAAAGCTAAATGTATTAGTCCAATAAAATAATATTATTTGTTTTATTTCTATTTGTTAATTTGTAAAGTGGTGATTTGTATTTGTTAGTTTTTTCAAATTTACATCTGCTGTCTTTATATTTTGCACAGTACTAGAGGACATTTTCTGTTTCTGTGGTGTTGCATTGTATGCAGAGTCTGGCATTGGGGGGTTCAGTTTAATTTTTGTCTAAATAGAAAGTGTATGATTACTTATTCTATAGTGGATTAGGGTGTATCTGTATTTGTGAAAAAGACATGGCTTTCGGTTGGCATTGACTGTGCAGGATCGACGATCTGTACTAATCTGTCTGTTTTCATTTTACAATAGGTGAATTGATGTTCTAGTGCTCACTGTAGTGTTTAAGATGCTTTCCTTTTCCTTGTGTGACTCGTACAAATTACTGCTTATGGTATGGTAGAATTGCTCTATAGGTCCTGAGTGTTTTGTATTCTCGGTATGCCTAGTACTGGATTTCAGGGGGGGGGGGGGGGTAAAAAATGACCGGCTTCGGGTGTCAACTACCCTAGCTACGCCACTGGAAGAGAAGATACTGAAGGTTTTGCTCAAGCTGCTATTGGACATTCCTACTCTAAGTTCACAGTGAAAACTTTAAGGCATGTAACCCGGTTTTTGCACTTTTTGAAATGGTAACAACCAATTCATGTTTACTCATTCCACTCCACTTCATGATTTATACAATCTCTTCTCCAAGCTGAAGGGCCCTAACCTCTTTAGCATTTCCTAATAGGGAAGTCATCCCATCCCTTTTGTCATTGTGGTTGCCATTCTCTATACCTTTTTTAATTCCACTATATCATCTTTGAGAAATGGCGATCAGAACTGCATACAATATTCATGGTGCAATTATGTGATGGAGTGATACCCAGGGATGCTAACATTCTCTTTACTATTCTCCACCCCTTTCCTAATAATTCCTTTGATTCTGTTTGTTTTTATGGCCACCACTGCACACAGAGCAGAGGATTTCACTTTATTTTCCATAATAAAGCCGGTGACTCAATATGAAACATAGCATCATACATCTATAGTTTGAGTTATTCTTCCCTATATTCATCACTTTGCACTTGACCACATTAATAATCTACTGCCATTTGGATACCAAGTCTTCCAAGGTCCTTCAAAGCACAAAAAAATAAAAGCCATGCCGAGTCAGACTAAAGTCCATTGAGCCCAGTATCCTGTCTCCAACAGTGTCCAATTCTAGTCAAACACCTGGCAGATCCCAATAAATGATCTATAGTATGATTCCAATTATTCGACTATCCTCAGGGGAGGGGGGTGGAACGGATGGCCGAGGGTCTGGCAGTTAAAATTTAATGTTAAGAAGTGTAGAGTGATGCACTTGGGGTGCGGAAACCCAAGAGAGAGATACCGGATAGGAAGGGAGAGATTAGTAAGCTCAATTCAGAAGAGAGACCTTGGGGTGTTGGAGGATATGAAGGTGAAGAAACAATGTGACAAGGCGACGGCCGTGGCCAGAAGGATGCTAGGCTGCGTAGAGAGGGGCATAACCAGCAGAAGAAAGGAGGTGTTGATGCCCCTCTACAAGTCGTTGGTGAGGCCTCACTTGGAGTATTGTGTTCAGTTTTGGAGGCCGTATCTTGGTAAAGATGTAAAAAGACTTTAAGCAGTGGAAAGAAAAGCTACGAAAATGGTATGGGATTTGCGTTGCAAACCGTACGAGAGACTTGCTGACCTGAACATGTATACCTTGGAGGAAAGGAGAAACAGGGGTGATATGATACAGACGTTCAAATATTTGAAAGGTATTAATCCCCAAACGAACCTTTTCCAGAGACAGGAAGGCGGTAGAACTAGAGAACATGAATTGAGGTAGAAGGGGCAGACTCAGGACGAATGTCAGGAAGTATTTTTTCACGGAGAGGGTGGTGGATATGTGGAATGCCCTCCCACGGGAGGTGGTGGAGATGAAAACGGTAATGGAATTCAAACATGTGTGGGATAAACACAAAGGAATCCTGTTTAGAAGGAATGGTTCCACATAATCTTAGCGGAGATTGGGTGGCGACGCCCAAACAAAACAGCAGCTGGGCAGACTTCTGCGGTTTACACCCTGATCGTGACTGAATAGCTAGGGATGGGCTGGAGTGTAAATTTTAATGGGCTTCGTAGAAGAACAATACTGGGCAGACTTCTACGGTCTGTGCCCTGAGAAAGGCAAGGACAAATTAAACTCAGGTATACATATAAAGTATCACATACCATGTAAAGTAGAGGAGTGTGGTAGCCGTGTTAGTCCACTCTTAAGGTTATCAATAGAAATCAAACAAAATAAAACATGGAAAAGAAAATAAGATGATACCTTTTTTATTGGACATAACTTAATACTGTTATGATCGTGGTCAGAACCCCTCTCAAACGTACCTTGTGCCTGGGGGTCAGCTTTTTAGCTGGCTTCTGTTCTGTTTCTGTCCTGTTTGAGCTAGCTCTCTCTCTCTCTCTGTGCCGGCTGCTGCCAGCATGGGGCTAATTGTCTCACTTCACTGCAGCTGTGGTTGTAGTCTGAGTTGCTCTAACTCTCTTTGGGTGTACTGGCTTCAAGTGTTTCACGGTGTTGCATTGGTGTGGGTTGGGCCTCTATGGTTTTCAGTGTGCTCTCTGGGTCAGTGTGCTGTTGCCTGGGTCTAGGGAGTGTGACATCATCAGGGAGGGCCTTGATAAGGAAGTGGTGTTCTTTCCTTCAGAGCCTTCGCAACGTTTGCTTCTGGCTACTTGCTTTAGGTCCAAGTTAGTTTAGTGCAGTCAGTGTGCACTTGTGACTTGTGTGTTTGCCTTCCCTGTCTTTCTCTTTGGCTCCTCTGCTTTCCCTTTTGCTACGGTGTGTAGCACTGCTGTTAGTGCAATGCTGGAGTTTGGTGCTGGGAGCACCCTTGTTATAAGTGTTTAGGAAGCACCTTTTGTTGTTTGGGTATTTGGCTTTCCTGCTTGTTTCCTTGTGCTTTCCCCGCTTTTCCTCGTGACCTGTGTTTAGCTGCTGTAGCTTGGTGCTTAGGAAGCACCGGGGTGAGAACCCGTGTTTAGCTGCTGCAGCTTGGTGCTTAGGAAGCACCAGTGTTAGGTCTGGCATTTGTCTTCCCTTCTTTTTCCCTTGTGGCTTCCCTGCACTTCTGTTAGTGTAGGGCGTAGGGGCACCCCTGTTAGTTTCTGTTAGGAGCACTGCTGTTAGTGGAGGGCTTAGGAGCTTTTCTGTTGGGGCCGGGCTTAGGAACACTTTTGGTCAGTTTAGGAGTTAGGCGCACTACAGTTACAGCTTGTTCTAGTCCTGGTCCCTGTGTCGTCCAGTAAGTCCTGCCGGCTACTCGAACCCAGGAGCTCAACTCCTGGGGGGCTTAGTAGCTAAGTGCAGGTGATGCTGTGTGGACCAGTCCGGTGTGCTCCAGTCCGGGGAATTCCAGTCCAGTGTTCCAGTCCGGGGAATTCCAATCCAGTGTTCCAGTCCTGTGTCCTCCAGTCCGGGGAATTCCAGTCCAGTGTTCCAGTCCGGGGTTCCAGTCCTGTGTCCTCCAGTCCGGGGAATTCCAGTCCAGTGTTCCGGCTCGCTGGGCGGTGCCTGCAGTCCCTGCCAGTGTCGGTGTGCTTGCCCAGCGTCGGTTGGTGGGTTTTGCCTGCTGCTGTCGCTCCTCGTCAGCAGCCCAAGGGCTCACGTTTGTTCCAGAGCCCCGCGGGCTCTGAACCTGAGAACCTGACAAATACATTTCTTGATTAGCTTTCGAAGGTTGCCCTTCTTCGTCAGATCGGAAATAAGCAAATGTGGGACAGCACTTCACAGAACCAGGACACTGTACCAGTGATTTCACAGTGAGAATATTGAAAGGTAACTTTAAAACCATACAAGAACGTAAGACCTTTGAAGTCAGAATGATTGAATATTTTAACACCCAACAGAAAGGACTTAACAAGGACCTGGGGTTCCTAGCCCATTATAAACCATCAAGCTGTATGTCTCTGTTGATCACCCCACCCCTCCCGTTAGAATATCAATGATATGCTTTGATGTCCCCATGCATACCTCCGACCCACCCCCATCCTCCCACCCTGTCAGACTGTCATAGTAATGCTTGAATGTTTTCACTTATATACACTGTCAGCTAGCACATTTGCTTATTTCCGATCTGACGAAGAAGGGCAACCTTCGAAAGCTAATCAAGAAATGTATTAAGTTATGTCCAATAAAAAAGGTATCATCTTATTTTCTTTTCCATGTTTTATTTTGTTTGATTTCTATTGATAACATACCATGTAAAATGAGTTTATCTTGTTGGGCAGACTGGATGGACCGTACAGGTCTTTATCTGCCGTCATTTACTATGTTACTATATAACTGTAAATCCCGATGACTGGGCATATATAGAGCACCCAATAGAACATTGTATACTGTGTGCTGGGGAAATGGATACAGGGAGATGGTACGCTGACACTGTTCCCACTCTGGCCCACCCATATGTACAGTACTCCGTTGAATGCCGGTCCGGATAATTGGACATCTGGATAATTGATGTTCAGATAATCAGCGCCGTACTGCATTTCCTATACGTAGTTTCCAGAATGAACAATAGCTGTCCAAAATCTATCTGGATAATAATAAACATTTGAAAGATATTACATTCCAAACCAATAAAAAGGAAATAAAGAAATACATTCCAAAAAGCCAAAAAGAAAGGACAAAATCACTTACACACAGCACCAACCCACATCATCAGGGAGAGAGGGGGATAATAAACAAAGCAAAATACAAAGGGGGAAAAAAAGATGATATAGCTTCCAGATCAAGTCTAGCTACATTATTTCTTACCAGAGACCTTTCCAGTTACACTGGGTATAAAAACTTCATTATTTTTTTTACACTTTTATAATGTAATTTTAGGGTACTGTTTACTTAAGTGTGCTAGCGTTTTTAGTGCATGGTAACAATAAAGACACCCATATATTCCTATGAGTGTCTCTAGCATTAGCGCGTGCTAATTTTAGCGCACGCTAAAAATGATGGCACGCCTATAGTGTGGCTGAGAGGATTAACAGGGCCCTTAGAGGATTAACTTGTATAGATATATAAAAGGGAGTTATTTGGCTATTTCATCTTTTTTGCAATGGTTATAAATAGTAATAAAAATTGATGATGATAATAAAAACACCTACTGCATCCTTTATAGATCACAAGGTATCAGCAAGCACTTGAAACTTGAAGGAAGATTACTCCAAAACAGAGTTGTACATGTATCATCAGAAAACACTTAATTTCCACTGCATGGAAATTCCTTGTTCAGGAAATAAATGTTAAAAACTACATTTTTATCTGTTTGGCAGCACTGTTTCCTGATCAGGTATAAAATCCTGAGAATCTTCAAGAAAGTCAAATTCCAGGGTATCCAATGGAGACAAGGCATCCATCTCACTGTCTGTCTCATTTGCCAATCTTACTTGATTGGAAATATAAATAGCATTTACACAGCACAATCTGATTGGCATAGATTTACAGCACAATCTGACCTGCACAGAAACTTTTCAACACCTGCCTGAGATACTTATTAAATAAAACTGAGTACATTAAAAATTCATAAAAACACAGTTCTCACCATTTTCTAGTGCTTCAGGTTTGACATGAAGACTAAGACAACCCTTATTCCCAGAAGCACTGATAGCTTGCAATGAGATCACCTGAGGTTTCATACAGGATATCTGTTTAACCAAACTCAAACTCTTAGTGTCCAACTCTTCTACTTTCCCTACTGTCACTTTAGAAAAACTACAAAGCTGTGCCACAGTTCTTTGTGACAGCTGAGGGGAGACATGATAGAGGTATATAAAATAATGAGTGGAGTGGAACAGGTGGATGTGAAGCGTCTGTTCACACTTTCCAAAACCACTAGGACTAGGGGGCATGCAATGAAACTACAGTGTAGTAAATTTAAAACAAATCGGAGAAAATGTTTCTTCACCCAACGCATAATTAAACTCTGGAATTCGTTGCCGGAGAACGTGGTGAAGGCGGTTAGCTTAGCAGAGTTTAAAAAAAGGTTAGACTGTTTCCTAAAGAACAAGTCCATAAACCACTACTAAATGGACTTGGGAAAAATCCACAATTCCAGGAATAACATGTATAGAATGTTTGTACGTTTGGGAAGCTCGCCAGGTGCCCATGGCCTGGATTGGCCGCTGTTGTGGACAGGATGCTGGGCTCGATGGACCCTTGGTCTTTTCCCAGTGTGGCGTTACTTATGTACTTATGTACCTCCTCTGTCCAAGTCACAATTTTCCACAAATCCACCAATGATACTACTTTAACTGAGGGAAACAAAAATTACTACAGTGGGGGAAATAAGTATTTGATCCCTTGCTGATTTTGTAAGTTTGCCCACTGACAAAGACATGAGCAGCCCATAATTGAAGGGTAGGTTATTGGTAACAGTGAGAGATAGCACATCACAAATTAAATCCGGAAAATCACATTGTGGAAAGTATATGAATTTATTTGCATTCTGCAGAGGGAAATAAGTATTTAATCCCTCTGGCAAACAAGACCTAATACTTGGTGGCAAAACCCTTGTTGGCAAGCACAGCGGTCAGACGTCTTCTGTAGTTGATGATGAGGTTTGCACACATGTCAGGAGGAATTTTGGTCCACTCCTCTTTGCAGATCATCTCTAAATCATTAAGAGTTCTGGGCTGTCGCTTGGCAACTCGCATCTTCAGCTCCCTCCATAAGTTTTCAATGGGATTAAGGTCTGGTGACTGGCTAGGCCACTCCATGACCCTAATGTGCTTCTTCCTGAGCCACTCCTTTGTTGCCTTGGCTGTATGTTTTGGGTCATTGTCGTGCTGGAAGACCCAGCCACGACCCATTTTTAAGGCCCTGGCGGAGGGAAGGAGGTTGTCACTCAGAATTGTACGGTACATGGCCCCATCCATTCTCCCATTGATGCGGTGAAGTAGTCCTGTGCCCTTAGCAGAGAAACACCCCCAAAACATAACATTTCCACCTCCATGCTTGACAGTGGGGACGGTGTTCTTTGGGTCATAGGCAGCATTTCTCTTCCTCCAAACACGGCGAGTTGAGTTCATGCCAAAGAGCTCAATTTTTGTCTCATCTGACCACAGCACCTTCTCCCAATCACTCTCGGCATCATCCAGGTGTTCACTGGCAAACTTCAGACGGGCCGTCACATGTGCATTCCGGAGCAGGGGGACCTTGCGGGCACTGCAGGATTGCAATCCGTTATGTCGTAATGTGTTACCAATGGTTTTCGTGGTGACAGTGGTCCCAGCTGCCTTGAGATCATTGACAAGTTCCCCCCTTGTAGTTGTAGGCTGATTTCTAACCTTCCTCATGATCAAGGATACCCCACGAGGTGAGATTTTGCGTGGAGCCCCAGATCTTTGTCGATTGACAGTCATTTTGTACTTCTTCCATTTTCTTACTATGGCACCAACAGTTGTCTCCTTCTCGCCCAGCGTCTTACTGATGGTTTTGTAGCCCATTCCAGCCTTGTGCAGGTGTATGATCTTGTCCCTGACATCCTTAGACAGCTCCTTGCTCTTGGCCATTTTGTAGAGGTTAGAGTCTGACTGATTCACTGAGTCTGTGGACAGGTGACTTTCATACAGGTGACCATTGCCGACAGCTGTCTGTCATGCAGGTAACGAGTTGATTTGGAGCATCTACCTGGTCTGTAGGGGCCAGATCTCTTACTGGTTGGTGGGGGATCAAATACTTATTTCCCTCTGCAGAATGCAAATAAATTCATATACTTTCCACAATGTGATTTTCCGGATTTAATTTGTGATGTGCTATCTCTCACTGTTACCAATAACCTACCCTTCAATTATGGGCTGCTCATGTCTTTGTCAGTGGGCAAACTTACAAAATCAGCAAGGGATCAAATACTTATTTCCCCCACTGTATATCCTGAATCTTTAGAACCTAAACAAACTATCTTAGGCATTGGCACTGTATTCACCATCAACAAGATCCCTCCTTGTAAAACTGGAAAGGTCTCAACCATGATCTGCCCCCTTGATCACACCCCTTCAGGCACATGTTTGTTGCAGCACACCACAACACTACAGGTATTTTAAAAGGACCGGGCACCCCAGAATGACATCACCTGGGATGCAACCATGTTCCATGCTGTTTCAGAAAGCAGATTATCAGCTCTACCAACATCTTACAGAATGTACATAAAAACATAAAAGTTGCCATACTAAGTCAGACCAATGGTCCATCTAGCTCAGTATCCTGTTTCCAACAGTGGCCAAGCCAGGTCACAAGTACCTGGCAGAAACCCAAATCATGGCAACATTCCATGCTACAAATCCCAGGGCAAGCACTTGCTTCCCCATTAAAGAGTTACATGGGGAATGAAATCCAACCTGTCCCCGCTGGAATCTAACCCGTCCCCATCTGTCCCCCATAGGGAATCTAACCCGTCCCCGCAAGAATTTAATGGTACAGTAAAAAAATAAAATTCCTGTCTGCTCTCTGGGTTCGAGCCGCAGCACTGCAAGCAAGGAAGGAAAGGAAGTTGGAACACTTTCTGGTGTGCACATGTAAGACTTCTCTGATTCACTGGCACTGTGTGCTAAGAGATCGCCAAATGCACATGCCAGTAGGTCAGGTGACATCTGATGCTCGTACCTATGTCAGAGCTGAGGTGTGCGCATCAGCCTTGGAGCAGAGAGCATTAATAGTAACTTAGTAAATGACAGCAGATAAAAACCAGAACAGTCCATCCAGTCTGCCCAATAGAAATAATCATTATCAATTCATGATTAAATCCACAATGAATGTGATATTATATACTTGATTATTGTCTTTCTGTGGCGTTTCTGGGACATAGGCCATAGAAGTCCACCTGGCCCTATCCTTATGTTCCAACTGCTGGAGTTGTCCTCGAAGCCCACTCCAGCCTATTTATCTTCTCATTTGCTAGACACAGACCGTAAAAGTCTGTCCAGCACTATCCTCATGTTCCAGCCACTAAAGTTGCTGTCTAAGCCCTTTCTAGCCCATCTTAAACCAGATTGCCATATATGAGACACAGACTATACAGGTCTCCCAGTATCGGCCCTAGTTCACCACAGCCAGAGTCGCCATCTAAGTGTCATTCGACAAATCCACACACATGCAGTCATTTAAATTTAGGTTTGTTTTTTTTATAACTTCCATTTTCTAATTAGAGATCCTCTATGTTTATCCCATGCCTTTATGAATTTCATCACCATTTGTATCTCTACCACCTACTTATCGGAGACTTTCCACATCTGTGCTGTTAAAGCAAGGAGGAGGAGGAGGAGACAGAACTCAAAGAACTTGGTACACGGTAGGTAAGAGGCTGGCACAAATGTATCATACACTTCCACGGGAACTCTGCAGGAACTGCTTCCGTCACTGCGGGAATACCGCGGGTTCCGCGGGATTCCTGTTCCCATGTAAGTCTCTATTCCCCATGTCTGTCTCAATAGCAGACTATGGACTTTTCCACCAGAAACTTGTCCAAACCTTTTTTAAACCCAGATAGGCTAACTGCTGTTATCACATCCCTCCAGTAAAGAGTTCCAGAGCTTAACTATTCATTGAATGAAAAAAAATATTTCCTCCTATTAATGTTTTTAAAGTATTTCCATGTCTCTTCTTTAAGTGTCCATTAGTTTTTGTACGTTTGGACATGTTAAAAAAAAAATCGATTTACTTCTACTCCACTCAGGATTTTGTAGACCTCAATCATTATCTCCCCTCATCTGTCTCTTTTCCAAGCTGAACAGCCTTAACCTCTTTAGCCTTTCCTCATATGAGAGGAGTTCCATCCCTTTCATAATTTTGGTCGCTCTTCTTTGAACCTTTTCTAATTCCGCTACATCTTTTTGGAGATACAGCAAACAGAACTGAATGTAGTGCTCAAAGTGCAGCTGCACCATGGAATGATACAGAGGCATTATAGTATTTTCGGCCTTATTCACCATCTCTTTCCTAATAAATCCTAGCATCCTGTTTGCTTTTTTGGCCGCTGCCACATACTGAGCAGAAGATTTCAGTGTATTATCTACAAAAACATCTAGATCTTTTCTTGAGTGCTGACCCCCCCCCCCCCCCCCCCCCCCCAAGGTGGACCCTACCATCAGATAACTAAGATTTGGATTATTCTTTCCAATGTGCAATATTTCACAGTCCACACGTGTTTTAACAACCTTGAACAGTTTTGTGTCATCTGCAAATTTAACCACCTCACTCGTCGTTCCAATTTCCGTATCATTTATAAATATGTCCCAGTATAGATCCCTGCGGCACTCCGCTGTACATCCTCCTCCATTGAGAGAAATGACCATTTAACACTACCCTCTGTTTTCTGTCCAATAATCAATTCCTAATCCACAATAGAACATTGCCTCCTACCCCATGTCTTTTTAATTTTCTCAGGAGTCTCTCATGAGGAACTTTATCAAAAGCTTTCTGAAAATCTAGATACACTACATCAACCGGCTCACCTTTATCCACATGTTTATTCACACCTTCAAAGAAATGAAGCAAATTAGCGAGGCAAGACTTCCTCTGGCTGAACCCTCTGTCCCATTAAACCATGTTTGTCTATTACTACTACTATAAATCATTTCTATAGCGCTACCAGTCGCACGCATGTCTATGTATTCTGTAATTTTATTCTTTATAATAGTTTCCATTATTTTGCCCAGCACTGACATCAGGCTTACCGGTGTGTAATTTCCGAGATCACCCCTGAAACCCTTTTAGAAAATCGGTGTCACGTTGGCTACCCTCCAATCTTCAGGTACTACAGACAATTTTAACGACAGGTTACACATTACTAACAACAGATCAGCAATTTCATGCTTGAGTTCTTTCAGTACCCTCGGATGTATGTCATCCAGTCCCAGTGATTTACTACTTTTTAATTTGTTTCTCCGCTATGGTCTTGTCCACCCTGAGTGTCCCTTTTGCTCCTTCGTGATCTAACGGTCCCAAGGACTGCCTCGCAGGCTTTCTGCTTCCGATGTACCTAAAAAAGTTGTTACTGTGAGTTTTAGCCTCTGCGGCAAGAGGCAAATTTTCTTCATATTCTCTTTTAGCTTTATTTATTAATAAGAACATAAGCACTGCCATACTGGGAAAAGACCAATGGTCCATCAAGCCCAGCATCCTGTCTCCGACAGCGGCCAATCCAGGTTTCAAGAACACGGCAACCCCCCCCCCCCCCCCCCCCCCCCCCAAAAAAAAAAAAAAAAAAAATTTTAATAATGTTCAATGGACTTTTCCCTCAGGAATCTGTCCAAACCCCCTTTAAACTACATAAGGCCAGCTGCTGTCACTACATTTTCCGGCAACGAGTTCCAGAGTCTAACTACACGCTGAATAAAGAAAGACTTTCTCCTGTTTGTTTTAAATCTACCATATTCTAGCTTCATCTTGTGTCCCCTGGTTCTATTGTTGTTTGAAAGTGTAAACAAACGCTTCACATCTGTCCGCTCTACTCCGCTCATTATCTTGTAGACTTCTATCATATCACCCCTCAGCCGCCTTTTCTCCAAGCTGAAGAGCCCTAACCTTCTCAGCTTTCCTCATAGGGAAGTCGTTCCATCCGTTTTATCATTTTCGTCGCCCTTCTCTGCACCTTCTCCAATTCCTTTATATCTTTTTTGAGATGCGGCAACCAGAATTGGACACAATATTCGAGGTGCTTTGCATCTGACTTGAAAGTGCATATGTTGCTTCTTATTTTCTTCATTTGGGTCCTTGTTCCATCCTTTGAAGGACAATCTTTTGGCTGTAATAGCCTCTTTTACTTCATCATTTAACCATGCTGGCTATCGTTTTCTCTTCTTTCCACCTTTGCAAATACATGGAATGCATCTGGTATTTTTGAATAACATACACACTTGATTAGTGTCCCAACCTTAGCAGCCAATCCTTTTAGCTTCATTTTAACCATTTTCCTCATTTTATTATAGTCACCCTTTCGAAAATTAAATTCAGATACAGTAGATTTCCTTTGCGGGTTCATCCCAGATAGTAGCTCAAACTTTCATGTTATGATCACTGTTTCCTGGGGACCCAACACCACCACCTCTCACACTATGCCCTGCATGCCACCAAGGACCAGATCCAAAATGGCTCCCCCTCTTATTGGGTCCTGGACCAGTTGCTCCAAGAAGCAACCATTTATTACATCTAGACATTTTATCTCCATGGCAATCCCTGATGTAACATTTATCCAGTCAATATTGGGGCAACTGAAATCACCCATTATTATATAGTGCTGCCCAATTTGCCAGCTTTCCTAATTTCTGTAAACATTTCTTCATCTGTCTGTTCTGAGCCCTACATGAATACTCCTTCCCTTCACACATGGAATTTCTATCCATAATGATTCCACACTGCTATCTGTTTCATGCGGAATGTTTATTTTATTTGACTCAATTCCCTCTTTAACATATAGTACAAGCCCCCCCCCCCCCCTCCAATTTGATCCTCTCTATCATTGTGATACTCTGTGTACCCTGTTAATATAGTGTCCCATTGATTGTCCTCTTTCCACCAAGTCTCAGAGAGGCCTATTATATCTACCTCATCATTTATTGCTATGTAGTCTAACTCTCTCATCTTATTTTTTAGGCTTCTAGCATTTGTATACAGGCACTTCAGATTGTGTTTTTTCCTCGGATCTACAAGCTGCTTAGAAGTTGAAGGGGATAATATGCATCCCTTTATCCTGCTCTCTCATTAAGCACACCTGGCTTACTTTCAGCATGGTTGAAACCTCTCTATTGGGATTCCCTAAATGTCCTGTTTCAATAGTATCCTTCAAGAATACTCCACACTGAACCATGCACTCCATGACTCTCTAGGGTTAAGCTGGCTGGGCTCTTGCAATCTTTCCTTTTTTTTTTTTTAACTTTATTTTTATTTATTTTTACAAAATCCAACAACAAAATAGCATGAGTCCACCTCACCACCTCACCCCCAGACTAACACCACACTAAGAACAAATTGTAGAGGGTATAATAAACAGCAAATACAAGAGCAAAAACATGGAGAGGTGAACGATGAGCAAATCCATCTCAAAGTAGACTAAAGTCCTACAGCAACAGATTAGTAAGGGACTGCCTGATACCAAGCGAGAAAGTGTGCCAATATCTTCTGGAAAGCAATTGTGTGTCCTCACCTCTGCATTGTCAGCTTGCTGAAGTAATAGGCATCCCACAAAACAGTCTGGAACTGTCTCATCCTTGGGAGCACAGCAGACCTCCAACTTTTAGCCACCTCTCAATGAAGTACAGCTATAAAGGGCAGGAGCACCCTCACCACTGTTGGGGAGCGAGAAACAAGTACCATATGCAGTAAAAACATAGCAGGGTCCGCAGAGATAAGAATAGAAAGCCATATGAATTTAAAGTCCGGATAATGAGTGGTAAGGATATTTCAGGATCTGTAACAGAGAGCAAAATATCATTCGCAAAAAAGGGAGATCTTATACTCAACCATCTGGCGTTCCATCATCAGAAGTTCATGGAACCTGTTCCACTAGTGCCAATAATCTGGCGAAGTTTCACTCTTCCATACACTCAAAATAAGTCTTTTGCCCAGTATGCAAGCCTTACAGACTAATTGTTGTGTCCCCCTATTTTACAAAACAAAAAGTTCATATATGTCTAGAAGTACCCCAAGAGGGGTGAGCAATATATGTGTCTTTAACAAAGCTTCCAAATATAGGAACAGAGCAGTCCGAAATGCCTGAATTCTTGGGCATTCCCAGAGAGAGTGAATGAATGAGCCTGTGTGTTGCCCATATTTTGAACACAGGGGCTCCGTTGCACCCCCATCTTAAAGATTCGGGCCTTGGTCAAATATGCTGTATGCAAAATTCGGTATTGGCATTCTCAGAGATCTGCGTTTGTGGTCAATAAGGGTATACACGAAGTCAGCTGATTAAAGTCTAGAACAAGATTAGGACGCCCCAAATACTGTGCCCAACAGGCTCTAATGCTGTCTTTATCCTTGCAGGGAGCTGTCATCAGTGCCTTATATAAACCCGAGACTGAGCGACGATCTCCCAGGACCGAGACGAAATCCCTGATTCGTCGACCATGTCGAGCTCCCAGGTCCTCGCCCCACAGTGTGTGGATATAATGTGCTGATTGTATGTGTATGTATTGTTAAAATCAATACCCACGCCTAGAGCTCAGATTTAACAGAGAGCCAGTCGCACTCAGAACACGTTCTAGTCTCATTATGCCCATGGTCGCCCGTCTCCTAAATACCAGGTTTTCCAAGCCCAGGGAGAACAATAGATTGCACTGAATAGGTATTAGGTCCAACATATCTGAGGCTACACCCCAATATCTTATCAGGTCTTTCCAAATTTCCCTTAATGGTCACAGCAGTAAACTATTTCGGAAGCATGCTGGGATTTATTGTCTAGGAGCTTGCAACAGAAAATAAAGATGGCATAGGCTAAAGTGGTCTATTTCTAACTGCCGTGGGGTATAATCCTGTCTATCCATAAGCCAATCGCCTAAATGGTGTACCAAACAAACCTGGTTATATCTGCAATTGTCAGCTGGTATGGAGTCTGCGGCCTGAGCTAGGGCCTCAAGCCATGCTCATCACTGTTCCCCTCGACGGCACCTATTCCATCTGGTTTGCGTATTGTAAGACCGCCACGAAGGATGTGAAAAACTGGGTCTTATCAGTGTGCAGGATTCTGCAGGCGTGCTGGGTAGAGCAGGGTGAATTGTACTTTCTTCATATGTCGCATTTTACAAGTTTCACAGAATAACCTGTGCTGTGCGGCTACTGCCGCGGAAAAGTTTTAAAAGCAGAGAATTCAATGATTTTCATAATACAGCGCTCCCGTCACTCTCAGGGCCTTTAGGATCCCCTGCTTGTGCACATAATTAAGTAGTTTGAAGATCACGATTCTCGGTTGGGACTCATCAGGACGGGACAGGCCCAGGCAGTGAGCATGTTTGATCTTTAATGGGCCTTCTATGGCTTGTAAGTTTAGTGCTTTGGGCAGCCAGGTCTCCAGGGAGCCTCGTAGTTCAGTATTCTAAGGTTGTTTCGGCATGCTTGGTTTTCCATGTCTTTGAGTTTAGATTCCAATTGAGCTAGCTTTTTCTGTAGCGTTTCTTGCTGGTTTTACTGTTGCAAGCATTTATCCTCCACATCGGAGCGTCTTTGCTGGTAGCCTGTCAAATCGGTTCAAGGCTTTCTAGTTTTCCAACCATCTGTTCCAATTACTCTGAAAGTTTCTGCAATTTTTGATCTACTGATGATTCCAGTAGCACTAAGACCTCCGCCACCCATGCAGAGCCCACTGACAATGTACTCGAGAGGCCGTTCTCCGCCATCTTACTGTCTCCTGTGCGGCCTCATGCACCCTCTTTCCTCTGGATTTTGGAGGACATGCATGTTCGTAAAAAGACCCACAGCTGCTCTTTTCTCATTTCTGATGTTCCCACTATTAGTACATGCTATAAAATGAGTTTTTACAAAAGCCTTGTAGCTGCTTGGGGCTAGATGCTATCGGGAAGCTGTAGGGGTATTTCCCTGTGTGTCTCACCTTGCTGGTCTTGGCCTGTATAATCCTATGACATCAAGATGGCGTCTGTAACCTATGACCTGCACAGCAGTGATTTAGCTAATTCAGCTTTCTGGAAAATCTCTAGCAGTCATGTAACATCCAAGGACATGCTGTGGGCAAACCAGCCCCCCTTTATCTCCCTGAGAAGCTGAAAGGCAGTGAGACATGGCTCCAGCAGGCCGGGTGAAACAGAAAATGCATACCACAATGTAACAACTTGAAGGTCAAGAACAACGGACTCTTCTTGCCATGCAGTGAGCTGAAGAAGCAGATTGGGTTCCTGCAGTCACCTGACCGAGAGGTACGGGGGAAAAGCGGGAACAAGGAGAAATCAGTTAGTCGGAATCCTTGGAAGAAGGTGCAGGTGGAAAGAAGGCCAGAGAGACCTAATAAGGTCCACCAAATGATGAACTGTGTATCTGGAGAAAAGTACCGTGTGGTTCAGCTACCTGCAAGGCGTGACCTATGCCCTCCCTGTCTGCTGCAGAGTACTGGACCCAGCTCTGACTAAGACTCACTGCAATCTCAGCTTCAGTCTGTGAAGTATCCTGTGCCACTTCCCGAGGGACTGCCACGGAGGTCAGTCTGGTGAGAGACACGGTGATTTATTTCCTATTAGTCTGGGTTTAGTGAATGGTAATTACCTGAGCAAAAGACTGGGTATAGTCATACCGTGATCAGGAGATAAGCTGCTAATAACTGTACTACCTCGTAACATAGTGTAACCTGACCAATCAGTTGTGTAATTTTATCTGGTAACCAGTAAGGAACAGAGTGTGTAATGTGACAATAGAGTTTGTAATTTTATCAGCCAGTATTTTTGTATTCAGCTAAAGCTTTGCCAGAGTTTCTATTTTGTATACCTTTTCATATATATCTATATTAAAAACTAATATATATTTCAGCCTGCTTTTTCAGTTGTGTTCTTCTCTCTTGGAAGTTTTGGCTAGGTTCCAATCCAAGGTTCCCTCCCCTGGACCGAGTACAGAGTATTCTGCGTGCAGATAGTTCTGTTCGGGGAATCTTGGACGCAGATAATTTATTACCTGTGATAAACGAGCCAACAAAGCCCTGGAGCTCCGCAGCTTCCTCTTGCTAGCCTAGCATCACGTGGTCCCTCTGCCCATTAGTATATTTTTAATTGGAGGTTACTTGTGCCATGAAAACATCTCCAAGCTTCCACAAGCCCCATATTTATTTATTTGTTACATTTGTATCCCACATTTTCCACCTATTTGCAGGCTCAATGTGGCTTACATAGTACCGTAAAGGCGTTCGCCAAGCCCGGTAGAGAAACAAATACATGGTGATGTTGTGATCGATTAAGGTTCAAGCACAATGGGGATCGAAGCGAGGAGAGGTTATATAGTGTCCATTACGAGCTTTTGTTTTGCTGTGTTACAAAGTGTAGGCATTTATGTTGGGTGTGCTGATATAGGAGAAGCTGGATGCTTAGGTTGCTTTGTATTTGAGTCCTTTGCAGTTTGGGTAGTGGAGGTTTAGGTATGTTCGTGATGATCTGGTTGTGTTTCTGGATGGTAGATCTATGAGGTCTGCCATGTAGCCTGGGACTTCGCCGTAGATAATTTTGTGGACCAGGGTGCAGATTTTGAAGGTAATATGTTCTTTGATTGGGAGCCAATGCAGTTTTTCTCTGAGGGGTTTGGCACTTTCGAATCGTGTTTTACCAAATATCAGCCTGGCTGCTGTGTTTTGAGCAGTCTGGAGTTTCTTTGTGAGTTGTTCTTTACATCCCGCATAGATTCCGTTGCAATAGTCTGCATGGCTTAGTACCATTGATTGTATTAGGTTACGGAATATTTCCCTCGGGAAGAAAGGTTTTACGTGTTTAAGTTTCCACATTGAGTGGAACATTTTCTTTGTTATGGAGTTCACTTGCCTCTCAAGTGTAAGGTTGCGGTCGATTGTAACGCCGAGCATTTTCAGGCTGAGATAGGGAGGGTGTGGTCTGGGGTGTTTATGGTTGTGGGTTTTACGTATTGTGTTGAGATGAGAGGATGAGGCAGTGTGTTTTGTCAGTGTTCAGTTGAAATGAGTTTGCCCATGTGTCCATAGTGTTCAGACCGAGCTTGATTTCATTGGTGATTTCTGTCAGATCATGTCTGAAGGGAATGTATATTGTGACATCGTCTGCATAGATGAATGGGTTGAGACCTTGATTGGATTAGCCAGCAGGATCACCATTATGTTGAAAAGTATTGGTGATAGTGGTGATCCTTGAGGTACTCCGTAGTCTGCTTTCCACAGTGGTGATATGTTTGAATTTGATTTCACTTGGTATGTGCTGGTGGTTAGAAAACCCTTGATCCAGCTGAGTATATTTCCACCAATCCCGATGTAGTCTAGGAGTCTTAGTAGTATATTGTGGTTTACCATGTCGAATGCCCTCGACATGTTGAACTGGAAGAGAAGTATGCTTTTACCTGTAGCTATTTCCTGCTTGAATTTGGCCAGGAGAGTGACTAGCACAGTTTCAGTACTATGAAAGGTACTATGGAGGATGCGAAATCCTGATTGTGATTCATGTAGTATTGAGAACTTGTCCATGTAATCAATAAGCTGTTTGGGCACCATGCTCTCCATCAGTTTGACTGCTAGTGGGATAGATGCAACTGGACAGTAGTTGGCGAGTTCGTTTTTTTTCTTTCTTCGTGTCTTTTGGAATTGGGGTGAGTAGAATGTTGCCATATTCCTCAGGGAAGAGACCTTGTTGGAGCATGTAGTTTAGGTGGTATGTGAGGTCTGCTATGAAGCGGGCGGGAGCGGATTTAAGTAGATGGCTGGGGCAGGTGTCCAATTTGCAGTGGGTATTGGAGAACCTATGAATCGAATGGGTAACTGATTAAACGGTGAGGAGAGCAAAATTTTACCAGGTTCGGTCAGCTGGGTATTCTCCAGAGGTTGGGTCCAAGCCGTTGATGAAGTTTTCGATGTCGGTGTTGTGCTGAGGAAGTGTATTGCATAGCTTTATTTTTTTTTTCATTGAAGTATTTATTTATTGTATTTGTATCCCACATTTTCCCACCAATTTGTAGGCTCAATGTGGCTAGCATTGTTCTGTCATGGCAGTCACCGTTACAGAGTAAAAGATGCCATTAGTATTACAGAACATGGGTGGCATAACAGAATTAAACAATCAGTATGCAGAGGTCATTTTCGGAAACGATAAAGCGTAAATGCGATACAGTTCTTATGATGGATCGTTGGAGTATGCTTTGTTGAAGAGATAAGTCTTCAGTGATTTCCGAAAGATGATTAGATCGCGTATTGTTTTCACATCAAATGGTAGTGCATTCCACAACTGCGAACTCATGTAGGAGAAACTGGACGCATGTATTAATTTGTACTTTAGACCTTTGCAGCTGGGGAAGTGGAGATTCAAGGATTTAGCAAGTTTGTTTGTGGATGGGATGTCTGTGTTGGTTGTGGTAACTGGGGTGGTGTTTAGTAGCTTATTTACACGTTGGAATAGTTTCTTCAACTCCAGCTTCCATCCTTCACATACAAAAAGATCCATCATTTACAGCCAAGCCACAAGATACCACCGTATCTGCTCTGACCCAGGGGACAGAGACAGACACCTTCAAAGCCTGACTGCATCCTTCAAACAGAAAGGCTACAACCCCAAAATAATCTCCAAGAATATTGCCTCCTCCCTCAAAACACCCAGGGAGAATCTGCTACAATACAAGGAGAAAAAATCCACAGACAGAATCCCCCTCGTAGTGACATACAATCCAGAGCTGGAAAAACTGAGGAAAATCATAAGAGATCTACAACCTATACTCCAGGAGGATGAATTACTGAAATAGATATTCCCATCCCCACCAGTTCTGGCCTTCCGACAGCCACCCAACTTAAAACACAAGCTAATCAGAAGTAAACTTCCATCACAGACTGAAAAGGAACAGAAGGGCACACTTCCCTGTAATTTATCCAGTTGCAAACTATGCCAAAATATTTCACAGGACCCCAAAGTCATCCACAAAGGAAAGATATTCAACATAAAGGGATCTTTCACTTGCTCATCTTCCAATGTGGTATATATCATTCAGTGTAAAAAATGTAACAAAGGATGCTATATTGGAGAAACAGGCCAGATGCTTAAGACAAGATTCAATTTACATAGACATCACATGAACAATACTGGTGCCAGTAGGGTTCCCACACCTGTTGGTCAACATTTTACAGGACCAGGACACTGTACCAGTGACTTCACAGTGAGAATCCTGAAAGGTAACTTTAAAACCATACAAGAACGTAAGACCTTTGAAGTCAGAATGACTGAATATTTTAACACCCAACAGAAAGGACTTAACAAGGATCTGGGGTTCCTAGCCCATTATAAACCATAAAGCTGTATGGCTCTGTTGATCACCCCACCCCTCACCTATCCACACCCATCCTGTTAGAATATTAATGATATGCTTTGATGTCCCCAGCATACCTCCTACCCACCCCCATCCTCCCAACCCTGTCAGACTGTCATAGTAATGCTTGAATGTTTTCACTTATATACACTGTCAGCTAGCACATTTGCTTATTTCCGATCTGACGAAGAAGGGCAACCTTCGAAAGCTAATCAAGAAATGTATTAAGTTATGTCCAATAAAAAAGGTATCATCTTATTTTCTTTTCCATGTTTTATTTTGTTTGATTTCTATTGATAACTTCAAGTCTTTGTAATCCGGTCCTATTTTAGTTTTGTAATAAGACCTTTTGGTCTTATTGCATATTTGTATTTTCTTTGTATTTGTTTCCATGCACTGAGTGTGTGTTCCTCTTTTATTTTTTTCCATGCTCGTTCGAGTTTCCTGGATTTTGTTTTGAGTTTTTTCAGTTTGTCATTGAACCATGGTATCGAGTTTTGTCTTCTTGATATTCTTGTTCTTAAGGGTGCTATTTCGTCTAGTACGCTTCTGCATCTTTCGTCCCAGTCAGAGAGGTAGTGTATGGAATCCATTCGTTGTCATATATCTGTTGCCAGAATGCTTTTGGGTCTATTTGGCCTCTTGTGATGTAGGTTGTGTGTTCTTATATATGGTATGATCCCTTCTTCCGCCAGTTTAGGGATAGGTTTAGTTTGTAGTTATCGGTCTAAGGTGTTTCTGTCCATTTGATATCTGTTATTAGTAGGTTGTGGTCTGGGGACAATTTGTGTGAGAGAAGGTCCAGTATGTGCCCTTTGACGTGGGTTGCTTGAGACAACAAGTCTTGTAACACTTTCCTATCTGCTTGTTGCTACACCAGTTGCGCTGCAATGTCAAGTTTAGGATGCAGCGTCACATTAAAATCCCCTCCCAAGACCCACAACCCTTCAGACCACTGGAGAAGAGACTGTTCCAGACCCAAACAAAAAGCCCTCTGGGTATCATTAGGTGCATAAATGGACACTAGATTATAAAGGACCCCTTGAAGCTCAAGTTGAAAAGCCAAAAAACGGCCATAAGGATTAGATAGGCACTGTTGAACGGCTGTGGGGAGAAAGAAATCATAATACCCACCCACAGTTTTTTTTAACAGATGGGTGAGGTGCAAAAAATTGCAGCGGGTATTACCTATGACACAAAAAGGTTATGATGACACTTCAATAAGTGTATCTTCTGCAAAAACCTAATTGAGGCAGAAGTCCAAGAGAGCTCCTTGAATAGTGTTATATTCTTTCCTCTGTTAGGCCTGTTCCTAAGGGCTAGGCCTAAGGCCTGTACTTTGCTCAGTTTGGTTCTCACATGTAACATACAGTACTGCTTTCTCAGGAGCTGAGAACAGACACTTCAGGGATACACATTTTGCTGACTCTGCTGTAGCTGAGACTAGGCTTTTCATATAAACTGGATATAATGATGTAACCTTGGGACACAGTGAGCCTAGAATGTTTCAGTTTTTGGGTGAGGGGACACAAGGGTATTGTTCTATGTAATTTTTTGCTAACTGCACGCAGAACTGATAAGTAATTAGCCAATGGCTACTGACTTTGCAAGTGAACTCCCATCAGGAGAGACTGATAGAATACAGGAACAATCCATATATGGTATAAGGCTACCTAATGGTTCTAGTTTATGGTAAATCACATGATTTGGGAGAAACAGAACTTATGACAGTATATATGTGATTACTGAGAGGTGTGAGCTGAGCAGATTTTGTTAGACAGTTTTTGCGTCTCACTTTTCTGTGACAACCTGCTCCAGAGAGAGAATAATTTATTTTGTATCTGACTTAGGGATATACCAATAAAGATTTATTGCTGGTTACGCCAAAACACCTAAGTCTGTTTCTCTCTCTTATTTTTCTCAGCCCCCGAGGCTGAGGTATTTCCCTCCTTCCATGGGACAAGGGAGGAAGGAAATAATAATATACAACAAACATGGCCTCTTGTAAGGTGACCTAAGCCCCTTGGCATTCAGGGAAACAACCTTAAAGTCATCCGTAAAGAAAAAGGAAAACAGGAAGCTGAAAAAACTAGCCACCCGGAACCCCACACCCCCCCAACCCTGCCCACTACACTGAACTCAAAGCAGAGTTGCGCTGGTCCTAGTCTATCTATCCACCCCCCCCCCCACACCTCCCCATTGCTACCAACTCCCACCCTCCCCTCCCAACCCGTTCCCAAACCCCCTCCATACCCCTCCTTCTGGGTATATCAATAATAATGAGAGAAGTGAGAGCACCTCTCCCCCTTCCCCCACCTAATCACCCTTATGAAAAAAACACTTCCAACTTCCAATAGAACAAACTTTGCAATCCACCCGCAACCCAAACACATGAACTGACAATATGAACAGCAGAAATATGAACAATGGAAGAGTGCAAATACATTAAAGCATGGAGATCAAAATAACCCAAAGTGCCAATGAAAAACCAAGGCAATGACACAGAAAAAAGGCCAGTGAAAGGTATTCAAGTAATAGTCCCATCCATATACTCCAAAATTCACAGGTACTCCGCAAGGTCCATCTGCTGGACAAGTCGGTTCACAAGAAGGAAGCTCAAGTCAGTGTGGTGGAGCCCTAGGAAGAACTGTCACTGAAGCTTGATGCTACAGATGGTGACTCTTGCTGGTAGAGACCCGCTGCCACTTGGGCTGATCATGGAGCTTATTCGGGGTCCAGGAAGTCACCTCCGCAACCAGAGCTAGATCCTCTCATGGCAAAATTGCAGAACGTTTTCCTGAGAGCAAACCCGGTGTAGCTGACCATCTTGGGTAAAATCCAAGGCAAACGGAAATTGCCATCTGTAGCACACACCTTCCGCTCATAGGTTTCCATAGTTTTTCAGTGCAGAAACGAAGTTCTTCTCAGTGTCGGTGTGTTAAAGGATCAGTGTCTCACACAAAAGTGTCCTTACCTTGAGCCACCCTCAACATCACCTCACCTTAAAAACCTGGAAGCAGGCAACTATGTCTCTAGCAATGTTGTTCCGTGCCTTCCCCAAAGACTTATAAGTGTGCATAATCTCTATCTGCTCCGCTGGAGTTGTCTCATTTGCTTCAGAAAGGAGATAGCTGGCAAGGCACTGCACCTCTAACACACAGTCTGCATATTCAGGTGCTTCAGGCAGACCCCCGATGCGGGTATTCATCATCAGCACCGATTAAGTCCTCAAATTTGAGAGCCAGATCAGCATTACAAGCTTTTAAATCATTCAACTGTTTATCCATATTCATGAGAGCTGGTGCTGCTCAGATTCTTCAATGCGTCTAACCCAAGTCTGCGATATCCTGCCACTGATCCAAGCCCAAAATAGATAACTCAATGCAAACTGCCTTAAGATCTACTTTAATTTCCTGCAGCCATTCACATATATTTCCTTCAGAGTCTACCGCTGTTGGAAGCAGCTGACTTTTTGCAGACCCACACTGCACCACTACAGAGGGTCACACCGCTTGGATCATCCGCCATACTGCCTGACTCCTTGTGCGGGGTCTGTACCGCCAAGTAGGAAACTGGGTTAAATCAAACCCCTGCACCTTAGAAGCCATATGGGTCATCTCAGCTGAAACTAAGGAACACTCTGGTAAGCAAAAGAAGTCCCAAAAGCATGTGAAGATTGCAAGAATCGGGTGATTCTGTTTAGGTGGTGAGGAGCTTCAGGCTCAAGCAATCATCTTTGGTGTTGATGTCACTTCCTTCCTCTTTTTTTTTTTTTTTTTTGCTATATCCATGTTGTCGTCCTTTACTGTTGGTAACATTTTTTTGTTGTTGTTTAAACGGTTTTTATTAGCATCAATTTTCACATAAGGTAAAGCAACACAACCTCGTATACCTATAACATCAACGTAACATCTTATACAGTAACAATTCAAGGCTGTCCCATACCCAAACTGTTGCACCCATTCAAACCCCCCTTCCCCTCCCTCCCTAAACTCCCCCCTATTCCCTATCTCCCCCAAAGATCTCCTTAAACCTACCCATAGAACAACAACAGTATGCATATGAACTCCTTCCACATTCCAAACCCAAAGAGAATTCGATACCGATGTGTATCATTTGAACATTGTGACTCCCAACTTCCTCCCCCGTTCTTATGCAGAAACTCCCCTCAGCAATACCCAAGGAGGCTTGTGATCTGATAGCCCCCAAAGGCGGTGAGAGAGAACTAACCAATCCCCCCTATCCCCATGGCACCACCACATAGTGAACCCCCCCTCCCCCCCTCCCCCGAAAAAAACCCCTATTCCCTACCCGGTGCTCCCCCTCCTGTGATCCAGCGCGTGCACTCTAACATAAGCTCCTTTAGTCACTGCTACTCAGGTATCTACCGCAAAAGATCAATATTAGGTCGTATTTAGAATTAAACTTCTCGCTTTATGTGGGAGTGATTGTAAATATGGTTCCCAAACAAGCAAGAAAAGTTTTTTTCTCGTTGGAGTACCCCACGCCTCTCGCTTCTCCAATAACATCAAAGTATGTAGACGATTCCTCCAAGCCCAAAAAGAAGGGCTCTCAGTTCCAACCCATCCTCTCAATATAATCCGTTTCCCAACAGCTATTGCTTTCTGTATAAAAAGGGTTGTTTCCCCGTTTACTAACCCCAAACTTCTCATATTTAACTAACAGTACTCCAGCAGGCGCCATCGGCAGAGGGCAATTCCAGAGACCCCCCACATACTTCAGGATTTCTGCCCAAAACAATTTCACCTCCTGGAAATCCCAAAAAGCATGATAAAATGAGTTAGTTCCCTGTTTACACTTTGGGCAGACTAGCGTTTCCACTCCTCCAAACCGGAATAGCTGCTCCTGTGTCATATACGCTCGGTGCAAAACCCTATATTGACACTCTCTCAACTCTGCGCTAGTAGATACCGCTGGAATCCTACTAATCAAAGTTAACAAATCTGACTCTGTCATCTGTTCCCTTAAATCCTGGTTCCATCGGCTTAAAATCGCCGCTCGGGACCGACTCACTACCCGCTTCTGCACCTCCATATAGAGGGACGAGACCAACAGTCCCCCCTCCAGAAACTGTCCAAAAACTTCATCCAAATGAGCTCCCACCCGGGTACCTAATCCCCTCCTATCTAGAGATTTATAATAATGCTGTAGCTGCAAGTAGGCTAGTACATCCCTCTTTTCTACCCCTGGCTGATTTTGAAGTTGCACCCAATTAAGCAGTCTACCCTCCTCATCTAGTACATGCCTGAAGAGAGTCAACCCCTGTTCAGCCCATCACCGAAAACTAGCATTGTCTTGCCCTGGGAGAAATTGCTTATTACCCCGAATAGGCATCTGGTCTGAAATCCCAGGGTCCCCTCCCAATAGAGGGACTAAATATCTCCAAGCCTCATGCACGGACTGCAATACTGTGCTGCTTCTCAACTCCTGGGGCAGCTGTTTTCCTACCTCGTGCAGCAGATAGTTGACATGCCAGGGCGCATAATACTCCTGTTCAAGCTCCAATGGTGTGAAATTCTGTTCATTCAAGTACCAGTCTCCAAAATGCCGTAATAAACAGGCTTGATTGTACACTCTCAGATCCGACAATCCTCTTTCCAAGCTCCTAAGAGGTACCGAAAGGCCATTTTTGGCTTTTTCCCTGCCCAACAAAATTTAGATAATAATTCTCTCAGCACTCCCAGATCCCGCCTCAATAGTCGCAGCGGTAGGACCTGGAGCATATACAACCATCTTGGGAATAAGACCATGTTAAACAACTGTATTCTGCCATGGAGCGAAATTGGTAGGTGCACCCACTTCCTTAGCCATTCTCTCGTGGAATCCAATAGCCCCTCTACATTACACCTATAAAGTCGTGATGTTCTAGTACAAAGCTTAATGCCTAAGTATCAAAAAGAACGAGTCTCCCACTTCAAGGGGAACCCACCCACCCATTCTCATCTCACCGACTCACAGGTTGGTAGCGCCAAGGACTTATCTAGGTTGAGTCTGAAACCCGAGAACTCTCCATACTCCCGGAAGCTCTCCATTAAAGCTGTCAGCGAACCCTGGG
This sequence comes from Microcaecilia unicolor, assembly GCF_901765095.1. Taxonomy (NCBI): domain Eukaryota; kingdom Metazoa; phylum Chordata; class Amphibia; order Gymnophiona; family Siphonopidae; genus Microcaecilia; species Microcaecilia unicolor. The sequence continues at coordinate 140,572,832 of NC_044041.1, read as the reverse complement.
GCTCCACAATATGAATTAACAAGTCATCTGCAATTGCAGAGAGCTTAAATTCTTGTTTCCCAACCTGCACCCCTTTTATCTCAAGGTTACTCACAACCTCCCTTACCAGAGGATCTAGGTAGAGGACAAAAAGCAAGGGAGAAAGAGGACACCCTTGTCGCGTACCCCTATTAATCGAAAAAGGAGATGTACACACCCCGTTCAATCCAATCATTGCCTGTGGAGACGCATAAAGTGCCTGTACATCCTGTAAAAATAGTTCTCCCACCCCATACCTCCGTAGAACATCAAACATAAATCCCCAGTCCACCCGGTCAAACGCTTTTTCAGCGTCGAAGCTGACTAAAAGAGATGGTGTCTGCGTACGTTCTACTTGTTCCAAAGTGATAAGGATCTTTCTCACATTTTTCACTATTGTTCTTCCCCTTATAAACCCCGCCTCTGAGTCGGCTATCACTGACGGCAACACCCGTGCCAGCCTATTCGCCAACACCTTGGCAAACAATTTGGCCTACATATTCAACAAAGATATGGGTCTGTATGAAGACGGCTTTGTAGGATCTTTCCCTGGTTTCAGCAGCAGACTAATCTGAGCCATCTGAAGAGATTGAGGCAAAGCCCCATCACAAATAAACTGCGTAAACACCGAACTGTAACAATGTTACAATAGAGGGTGAAAGAAGCTTATAAAATTCAGCTCGCAGGCCATCCGGCCCCGGTGCTTTACCCACAGTGCTCTGCTGTATTGCCAATGCCACCTCTTCCTCTGTGATGACTGCATTAAGCATTCTACGATCTTCTTCTATCACATGTGGAAGATCTACACTATGCAAGTAAACGTTACCGTCCAGCAGCTCCTCTTCTGATGTTGCATAGAGCTGCTTATAATACTTCAAAAAAACATCCAAAATTTCTGAATCCTCTCTCACCAGCACACCATCCCCTCTATCAACCTGAGCTATTCTGGACGAACCTCTGGCTCCCCAAACCAGTCGTGCCATTAACTTTCCAGACTTGTTCGCATGACGATACAACTGGTACTTAAAATACTGTATTGATTTAACCGCCCGTGCATGTAGCAATTCCCCCAAGGAGGACTGTACAGCCATCAATGCACTGCGCATATCCTCTGATGGGTATTTCCCGTAAAGAATCCTATCCTTAATCAGTTGCTTTTCTAATCACAGAATTTCCCTATCTCTTGCCTTCTTTTTAAACGCCGTGTAGGCTATAATTTCCCTGCGTAGAACTGCCTTATCCGCTTCCCAAAAAAGGACTGGATTATGCCTGTGCTCTGCATTATTAGCTTGATATTCAGTCCATTTCTTTGTCAAGTAGTCTCGAAACTCACCATCCCAATACAATTGCAATGGAAACCTCCACCGGAATGCCCCTGCCTCCCCGGAACCTAATGTGATTGTGCACCACACCCATGTATGGTCCGACACGCTACAGGGTCTAATCCCTGCATCTATCACTTTTGAAAACATTGATGCTGATATCAACCAATAGTCAATACGTGATTGAGAACCATGTGCTCTCGAAAGGTGGGTGAAATCTTTATCCATGGGGTGTAGTGCTCGGCACACATCTAGCACATGTAATGTAGAACAGACTAGTGGAATACCCTTGTTGGGGTTCCCCACCTCCCCGGCTCCCGATGATCTATACACAGTCGGGTCGTGAACTAAACTGAAATCATCCCCCATCAAAACAGGTATGTCTGGCATCTCTAGCAATCTACATGTAAGGGCTTGTATAAATCTTGTATCATATGTGTTGGGGCCATAGACATTGCATAAAAATACTTCTTGTTTACCCAGAGCCACCCTAACAATAAAGAAGCGACCCTTGGGGTCCCTCCAAGTTTGCAGCTTTTGAACTTCCAATCCCTTCCGGAAGCGGATCAGCAAGCCTGCCTTACGGTTCAACGCCGGCGCTTCCACAAAATCTGCCACCCACCACTTTTTAAATTTGAGGTGCTCTGAAGTGGGCAAATGAGTCTCCTGCAAAAAAACTACATCTGCCCTCTGCCAATTTAAAGCCTGCATGGTTTTTTGTCGCTTTATGGGAGAAGAAACTCCATTCACATTCCACGAAATCAGTTTAATCGCGGTCATAGAGGAATAGAATGCAAATAGTTCCAAATATCCAATCCTTGAGAATAGGCCTTAGGGCTACCCCAGCAATAACCCTTCCAGCCCCACACTCCTCCCATGTCACCCCATAGTACTCGTACCTTCTCCCAGATCAGGGGAGTCACCCGGGCAGCAAAACTAACACAAGAATTAATGTAAAAGAAAATTAACAATACAAACCGAAAGAAAAACTTCCCCCTCCTCAAACCCAACCAAACTCCCCCCAGAGGACGTGTGCATCCCCCTCCCTCCCGTGGATTTGAACGCCTATCTCCACCATCCCCAACTAGACAGGCCCCGCAGGAGAGGCACCTCCCTCGGTTCCACTCCGCCAGTTAGGAAGGCCTGTTTTTTTTATTACCCACCACCGGTTCATAAACAGCATAAGCAATTTTCCACATTTCACCACCCAAATCATCTGCTGCTCCAAGCATACACCTATCATTCATCCTCCAATTACTTCTCCCACATCCCTCCATACGATTCACACAGGTCAGTTACCTCCAACCTCCCCTCCTATACCCCCCAGATACTCAGTTTCATTATTACTCATATCCTACACATCCAACTCAGTTCTCCCCACTCCAAATACCCAATGTTCAACCCACAGCTGTTATCATCAAAATAGTGGGCAATCATAATGTTCCAAGTCCAAGAGGTCCCTACTCATACACACAAAAAGCCTCAAAGCCCCGCCACGGGCACCCTGCGCCACCCAAAAGTACCACACTCATCTTCTGCTGTTCCAGGCAGCAAAGGTAAAATTATGTACATACCTGATAATTTTCTTTCCATTAATCATAGCTGATCAATCCATAGACTGGTGGGTTGTGTCCATCTACCAGCAGGTGGAGATAGAGAGCAATCCTTCTGCCTCCCTATATGTGGTCATGTGCTGCCGGAAACTCCTCAGTATGTCGATATCAAAGCTCCATCTGCAGGACTCAGCACTTAGAGAATTACACCCACAAAGGGACACTCTGCCCAGCTCGCCACCACCGAAATGGGGGAGGGGAATCAACCCAGCTCATCCCCACACAAGTGGGGGAGGGGAATTCGTCCAGCTCATCCCCGCGGAGCGGGGGAGGGACACCACACCCGCTGATGCGGGGGGGATCTGGCTTATCCTGCGACTGCAACCGCGGGAGGAGCTGGCTGACCCTAACACCGCCGAAGCGGGAGGGATATAATGCTACCTTACTGCCGCACGAAGTGGGAGGGAGCGCCGGCAGAATTTAGGTTTCAATCCAGCCCCGTAAAACAAAGGGGAGAGGAATGCAGCAGCTCACTGTAACACAAAATCGTCTCAACTCCAGAAGAATTCAATCGAAAAAACTTGAACACGAAGATCCTCCTGAACAGGAACTGAAGACTAAACTTGAACCTGAAATGCAACCAGAATATAAACAGTACAGATATCTGGGAGGGGCTATGGATTGATCAGCTATGATTAATGGAAAGAAAATGATCAGGTATGATACATAATTTTACCTTCCATATCATCATGCTGATCAATCCATAGACTGGTGGGATGTACCGAAGCAGTACTCACCCAGGGCGGGACATAGAAATCCCTGACCGCAACACTGAAGCTCCAAACCGGGACTCCGCCCGAGCAGCCACAGTCAAGCGGTAATGACGAGAGAAGGTATGAGCCGATGCCCAAGTTGCCACCTTACAAATCTCTTCCAAGGAGACGGACCCAGCCTCTGCCATCCAGGCCGCCTGAGCCCTAGTGGAGTGAGCCTTCAGCTGGATAGGCGGCATCTTCCCCGCGGCCACATAAGCCACTGCAATGGCTTCCTTGACCCATCGTGCCACTGTAGGCTTGGATGCCTGCAGACCCTTACGAGGACCTGCGAACAGCACAAACAGATGATCCGACTTCCGGAAATCATTGGTCACTTCCAAGTATCTGATGATGACTCGTCTCACATCTAGATATTTGAGAGCAGAGTACTCCCTCTGGGTAGTCCTTCCTACGAAAGGAGGGTAGGCAGAGCTGCTGATTCACATGGAAACGAGAAACAATCTTGGCCAGGAAGGAAGGCACCGTGCGAATAGACACTCCTGCCTCAGTGAACTGCAGGAAGGGTTCCCGACATGATAGCGCCTGGAGCTCGGAAACTCGTCTGGCTGAAGTGATAGCCACCAAAAAGACTGCTTTCAACGTCAGGTCTTTCAGAGATGCCCTCGACAAGGGTTCAAAAGGCAGCTTCTGCAAGGCTCTTAGCACTAGATTGAGATTCCACGCAGGCACCACCGAGTGCAGAGGAGGGCGTAGGTGATTAACTCCCTTGAGAAAGCGCACCACATCTGGCTGCGAAGCCAGGGAAGCACCCTTCAGGCGACCCCTGAAGCAAGCCAGAGCCACTACCTGGACTTTAAGGGAACTGAGCGACAGGCCTTTCTCCAGACCTACTTGCAGGAACGCCAACAATGAAGAAATTGGAGCAGTGAAGGGAGAAAGAGAGCCTGCTTCACACCATGATGCAAAGGTACGCCAAATCCTGGCGTAAGCAGTAGAAGTAGAGCGCTTCCTCGCTCTCAGCATAGTGGCGATGACCTTGTCTGAGAAGCCCTTCTTCCTCAGATGCTGCCGCTCAATAGCCCCGCTCAATAGCCAGGCCGTAAGACCAAAGGGGGAGGGATCCTCCATCACCACGGGACCCTGGTGCAACAGACCCCACACCCCTGGCAGCCGCAGAGGGCCGTCCACCGAGAGCCTGATCAAGTCCGCATACCAGGGACGTCTGGGCCAGTCCGGACCCACCAGGATTATCCGACCCGGATGCTTTGCCACCCGGTCTAGCACCCTGCCCAACATGGGCCAGGGCAGGAACACATAGAGATGCTCCTGTGTCGGCCACCGTTGAAGAAGAGCATCTACTCCCAAAGAGCGAGGGTCCCGTCCTCTGCTGAAAAAGCGCGGCACTTGGCAATTGGCCGATGACGCCATCAGATCTAAGCTCGGCTGGCCCCAGCGCTTCGTGATGTCCAAGAACACCTAAGCCCACAGCTGCCACTCTCCTGGATCCAAGGTATGGCAACTGAGAAAGTCCGCCTTGACATTCATGACTCCCGCAATGTGGGCTGCCGACAGCTGTTCCAGGTTCACTTCCACCCACTGGCATAGCTTCATGGCCTCCTTGGCTAGAGGGGCACTCTTGGTACCTCCCTGGCGGTTGACATAGGCCACAGCCGTGGCATTGTCCGACAGGACCCGTACTGGCTTCAATGCCAGTACCGGGAGGAACTCCAAAAGCGCCAACCGAATGGCTCTGAGTTCCAGGAGGTTGATAGACCACTTTGCCTCTGCAGGAGACCAGAGCCCCTGCGCTGTCCTTCCCAAGCAGTGGGCTCCCCAGCCCGTCAAAGAGGCGTCCGTCGTGATGACAACCCATTCCGGGGTCTAAAGAGGCATTCCTGCGGACAGCTTGTCTGTCCTCAGCCACCAGCTCAGCACCTTGCGCACTGCTGGATCCAAGGGAAGGCGCACAGCGTAATCCTCCGACACTGGAGTCCATCGCTGCAGCAGAGAGAGCTGTAGAGGTCTCATATGGGCCCTGGCCCAGGGCACTACTTCCATCGTGGCCGTCATAGAGCCCAACAGCTGCACATAGTCCCAAGCCCGAAGAGGAGAGATTAGGAACTGGTCCACCTGAGCCTGAAGCTTGACAATCCGATTGTCTGGCAGGAACACTCTGCCCACTTGGGTGTCGAAACAAACTCCCAGATACTCCAGGGACTGAGTCGGGCGCAGCTGGCTTTCTCCCAGTTGATGATCCACCCCATGAAGCTCAAAAGAGCAATCACCCGGTCTACAGCTCTGCCGCACTCTGCATAAGAGGGGGCTCGGATCAACCAGTCGTCCAGATAAGGATGGACTTGTACTCCTTCCTTTCGTAGGAAGGCCGCGATAACCACCATTACTTTGGAGAAGGTCCGCGGAGCAGTAGCCAACCCGAACGGGAGGGCTCTGAACTGGAAGTGTCGGCCCAGGACTGCAAAACGCAGAAAGCGTTGATGAGGAGGCCAGATGGGAATATGCAAGTAAGCTTCCTTGATGTCCAAGGATGCCAGGAACTCCCCTGCTTTCACTGCCGCTATAACAGAGCGGAGAGTCTCCATTCAGAAGTGTCGAACTTTCAAGGCCCGATTGACCCCTTTGAGGTCGAGGATAGGCCGCACAGAACCTCCTTTCTTTGGTACCACAAAGTAAATGGAGTAACGTCCCTTGCCAAGCTGATCTTCTGGCACCGGAACGACCGCACCCAGGTGGATCAGATTGTCCAAAGTCTGCTGCACTGCCACAGCTTTGACCGGATACTTGAAGGGAGAGTGCACAAACCCGTCTCTTAAGGGTCGGCAGAACTCTAGTTTGTAGCCGTCTCTGATGACTTCCAGCACCCAAGCGTCTGATGTTACCCTGGTCCACTCGCCCAGAAACGAGGATAGGCGTCCTCCAATCTGCTCTGGGCCATGGACCAGGGCCCCGTCATTGGGTACGAGACCCTGGGGGAGGACCGGAGGACGCACCTCCGGGACGGCGATCTCTGAGAAAGGAATGCTGCCTGGGGGAGAAGTTCCTCTTGAAGGAAGAGGGGGGGCAGAGGAGCCCGACTTGCCTGGGCGATACCAACGGGCTTCCTGAAACCGTCCTTTGGAGGAACCGGGGCAGGCACCACTGGCCCGAGCCCTGACCTCCGGTAACCTCTTGCCCTTGGACGTGCTGAAATCGGTTGCAATCTTGTCTAGCTCGACCCCAAAGAGCAGCTTGCCTTTAAAAGGCAACTTAGCCAGGCAAGACTTAGAGGCATGGTCAGCAGACCAATGCTTCAGCCAAAGCCAGCAGCGAGCAGAGACTGTCTGAGCCATACCTTTAGCCGAGGCTCTCAAGACATCATACAGCAAGTCTGCAAAGTAGGCCAAGCCCGATTCCAGGGCTGGCAAATCAGCCCTCAAGGAAGGATCCGAGAGGGAAGCCCGCTGCACAATCGTCAGGCACGCCCTGGCCACATAGGAGCCGCAAACTGAGGCCTGCAAGCATAAAGCAGCCGCCTCGAAGGACGACTTTAAGGCCGCCTCCAATCTTCTGTCTTGGACGTCCTTTAGGGCCGTGCCACCTTCCACCAGCAACGCCATTTTCTTAGTCACCGCAGTGATTAAGGAATCCATGGTAGGCCAAAGAAAGGCCTCCTGTTCGCCTTCCGGCAGAGGATAGAGGCGGGACATAGCCCTAGCCACTTTAAGGCTCGCTTCTGGGACATCCCATTGAGCCGAAATCAAGGTGTGCATGGCTTCATGCACGTGGAAGGTTCTAGGCGGGCGCTTCGTCCCCAGCATAATGGCAGAGCCAGCAGAGGCTGAGGGAGAGACGTCCTCCGGAGAAGAAATCTTCAAAATGCTCATGGCCTGCACTAACAGGTTGGGCAAATCCTCTGAGCGAAAGATCCGCGCTGCAGAGGGGTCATCCGCTCAATCCGAGCGGGAATCCGTCTCCTCCAAGGAATCCCCAAAGGACCGTTGGGAGAACTCAGATACGCTGCCCTCATCTACATCAGAGGAGACAGAGTCCTCTAGGGCCTGGAAATCCACCCGAGGGCATTTGCTTCCGGAGGCCTCAACCCCTTTATCAGACAGGGGAGCAGGGGCAGCTTTTTGCATAAGAAAAGCCCGATGCAGCAGCAAAACGAACTCAGGGGAGAAACCCCCCAGACTGTGCACTTCTGCAGCCTGGGCCACGGCCCTAGACGCACCCTCAACTGGCGCTCGCAAGAGCGGGGGAGAAACGTGCTGCGCATCCAAAATGGGTCCGGCGCGAAACTCAGAGAAGGAGCCGCGCGGGAAGAACGGCGCTTAGCTTTGGCCGCTTTCTTGCTGTCGCCCGAATCAAGTGCGACCATATCATTAATATCTCCCACCTCGAGGGCGGTCCAAGAAGAAGCCGTCCGAGCAGAGTGGCCGGCCAAAATGGAGGGGGCGAGCAGCGCGGGGTGGGCGCTTATGGCGGGAAAAACCGCCACACCGGAGGAAGAACCGGGACACTGACCGGACTCCAAACTGACGCCCAAAAAGGGTGATTCAGGCTTTGAAACCCCCGCATCCCCGCTAGACGCGCACACGGGGTCCGGGGAGCGATTCTTCGCGCCCTCGCCCTCCGATGCCATAAGCCACGTGGAGACCGATCGGGGAATCCCCTGCCTGCTACAAAAGGTAAAAATTACCTGCTCCTCGCTGTAACGAACTGGTGTCCCAGTGAGCAGCTGCAATAAACGCTGATATAAACGTTGAAATAAACGTCCTTAAAGGACGTCCAAATTTTTTTTTTTTAACGGAGCCGGAGGGAGGGAGAAAAGGAGGGACCTGGCAACACCAGGTTTGCACTTGCTCAAGAAGAGCCCTCAACCCCAGGAACTCAACAAAACCTAAGAATTAGGCCTGGAGACCTAGCCAGAGCTGCTGCTGTGTGTGACCACCACCTGCTGAGATAGAGAACATACTGAGGAGTTTCCGGCAGCACATGACCACATATAGGGAGGCAAAAGGATTGCTCTCTATCTCCACCTGCTGGTAGATGGACACAACCCACCAGTCTATGGATTGACCAGCATGATGATATGGAAGCACATATCGGTGGTAGCGTTTGCAGGAAAGCTTTAGCTCCGTCGGTTGTCTCAAATAGCTGTGGTTTCCCTTCAGTAAACACTTTGAGCTGTGCAGAGTACAGTAGCGCGAACTGGATGTTCCTCCGGTGCGGTTCCCCACAAACTGGTGCATAGGCCTTACACAGCAGGGCGATTCTGGAGGAGTAATCCTGAAAACAAAGTACCGGTTGGTTTTCAAATGTTAACATGCCCCTGCTTCGGATAGCCCTTAGTATTTCACGTAGTTTAACAATTTGAAGATGACCACTCGCGGTCTGGCCTCCACGGTCCTCGTCGATGTGCATGCTCGATGCGGAGCTCTCCCACTTCTGATTTTAATTAGAGGCTCGTGCTCAACCAGGACTCCAAAAACCCTCTAAGCTCTGAATCCGCGATCTTTTCCGGCAGACCAGCCAGCCGCAAATTTTCTCGCCACCCAGGCTGAGCTGATCGTGGCATGGCCTGATTCGCCATCGTCCGCCATTTTATTTTCACTCTGGCACGCCTTGTCCTTCCGCAGTGCACGAAGGGCCATCGCGCTCCAACAAGCCCGGTAGATTTCAACTGCTTTCCAGAGGTAAGTTGTCAATCAGCAGCACAATGTTCCTACGATAGAAGCCCTTTTTAATAGTTATTTCGAGGGTCGAACCAGGAGCTCTCCTCACGCACAGCCGCTTCCTAGCTCGGCATCACGTGACCCCTCACTTCCTTCCTCTTGCAACCTTAAATGTACAATGTGCTTTCACTTTTGTGGGCAAGAGGTTTGAGAAAGAATGTAGGCAGAACTAAAGACTGGTTAAGATGGAATTCTGACACTACTTTGTGAAGGAATTTTGGATTACTGCGCAGAACCACTCTGTTGTTGAAAAACTTGGGGCTCCTTTTACTAAGCCGCGGTAGTTATTCCCAGTGTGGCAAATGTGACGAAGCCCATTCAATATGGGTTTCATCGCATTTGCCAAGTGGGAATCACTTCCGTGTTTTAGCAAAAAAGGAGCCTTTAGTTACTAGAGCCTGAAAACTTACTTACTTGGCAAACTGAGGTTACCACTATCAAAAACAAGACCTTCCAGATCAGGTACTTCAGCTGACAGGTGTCAAGTGGCTCAAAAGGAGCTTTCATCAATTGTGTAACAACACTGAAGTCTCATGACATTGCAGGAGGCTTCAACAGAAGCAAGCTCTACGTAAAGACAACTAAAGAATATACAGAGATAGGGTACACCTAGAAGTGCATTTCCAGCTTATGTAGAAAGTAAACCTAATACAGATGGTTTTGAGAACTGACTAAGGGATATAGAAGGTATTCAAGTAGTTTTTGCATGAACATGAAAAGTGGCCTAGGGTCTTACCATTACACCAGAAATTTATTGTATGTCTTAGAGTCATGTATCACCATGGAACGGAGAAGCAGCTGAAAAGTTGAGTTCCGTTACATTACCCGCTATAATCTGCAATTTATCTATCCAACCTGCTCACCCATTTCAGGGTAGAACTGAATCATACTTTGGAAAGTGGGGAGCCTCGAGAGGTGTGTTATTTGAGGCGCAGACAAAAGGATATGGCGTCTAAAACAGCCCAAAAAGAAAGCGAGAAGATGCAGCCTGTAGAAACCAATATGGCCGAACATTACAGCCTGCCTACTTTAGTAAACAAACAGTCTTAGCTGTACTACTAAGCGAACTCCACTCATTTTGATCAACACAACAATGTTCTTGCTCTTTCTTTGGACCTCTCCATAGCTTTTGATTTGGTTAATCATTCTCTCTTGCTCTGCCATCTATCCTCTTTGTGCATTTCTGGCGTTGTACTCTCCTGGTTTGCCTCTTTTCTATTCAACCGTTCATTTCAAGTCATCACTGCAACTTCCACCTCCCCCCCCCCCCCCCCAAAAAAAAAAAAAAAAGACAGCTTAACTATGGTGTTCCCCAGGGCTCCATCCTGTTCCCCTCTTATTTAACCTATAACAGAATCCATTGGCAGTGCTTATACAGTCCTTTGGGATCTCGGCCTACCTTTATGCCAATGACATTCATATTATTTACTCTACCAACCCACTTTATCCTCCACTCTACCCTTTACAGACTTGTCTAGATGCAGTAGCAAAATGGCTCTTTGATCACCAACTTGTATTCAATACTGATAAAGAAAAGTTACTTACCTATAGCAGCCGTTCTCCGAGGACAGCAGGCTGATCACTCTCACAAGTGGGTCGATGGATACGAGTCGGCCCAGGGACTGGCATAATCAACAGCAAAAACTTTGCTAGAGCCTTCTAAAGCAAGTTCAGTGCCCGACTGCGCATGTGCGGAATGCCTTCCTGCCCTCCGCGCAACTGCTTTCCTCAATTCAGTTAAAAAATAAAAAGGAGAGAAAAAAAGAAGGCAACTCGAAGGGGAGGTGGGCGGGTTTGTGAGAATGATCAGCCTGCTGTCCTCGGAGAACACCTGCTACAGGTAACTTACTTCGCTTTCTCCGAGGACAAGCAGGCTGAATAATTCCCACAAGTGGGGCATCCAGGCTCACTCAAAACAACAAACAGTGGTCAATACGGCCTCGCAACGTCGAGAACATAACATAGATTAATCTGAAACTACATACAAACTAGCTGAGAGTGCAGCCTGGAACAGAATAAAACGGGCCTAGGAGGGTGGAGTTGGATTCTATACCCCAAACAGATTCTGAAACACTGACTGCGCAAACCGACTGTGACGTTGGGTATCCTGCTCAAGGCAGTAATGAGATGTGAATATGTGGACTGAAGACCACGTCACAGCTTTGCAAATCTCTTCAATGGAGGCTGACTTCAAGTGGGCCACTGACGCAGCCATGGCTCTAATATTATGAGCTGAAACATGGCCCTCTAGAGTCAGGCCACCTTGGACATAAGTGAAGGAAATGCAATCTGGTAGCCAAGAGACAAACAACTGGGCGGACTGTCCGAAGGGTTTCGTCTACTCCATGCAAAAAGCCAACGCTCTCTTGCAGTCCAAGGTGTGCAAGCTGATTTCGCCAGGGTGGGCATGGGGACGGGGAAAAGTGTTGGCAAGACAATCAACTGGTTCAGATGGACACAACACCACGTTCGGCAGGAACTTAGGGTGCGTGCGGTGGCTACTCTGTTGTGATGAAACTTACTAAGTACTGAAGCTCACTGACCCTACGAGCTGAAGTAACAGCCACCAACCTTCTAGGTCAAGTACTTCACATGGCAGGAATTCAGTGGCTCAAAAGGAGCTTTCTTCAGCTGGGACACCCTCATCGTCCCCGTCTCATCTGCCCGCAACCTCGGAGTCATCTTCGACTCCTCCCTCTCCTTCTCTGCGCATATCCAGCAGATAGCCAAGACCTGTCGCTTCTTCCTCTATAACATTAGCAAAATTTGCCCTTTCCTCTCTGAGCACACCACCCGAACTCTCATCCACTCTCTCATTACCTCTCGCCTTGACTACTGCAACCTATTCCTTACTGGCCTCCCACTTTGCCATCTATCCCCACTTCAGTCCATTCAGAACTCTGCTGCACGTCTTATCTTCCGCCTGGACCGATATACTCATATCACCCCTCTCCTCAAGTCACTTCACTGGCTTCCGATCAGGTACCGCATACAGTTTAAGCTTCTCCTATTAACCTACAAATGCACTCATCTGCAGCCCCTCCCTACCCTCATCTCCCCTTACATTCCCACCCATAGCCTCCACTCTCAAGACAAATCCCTCGTTTCAGTACCCTTCTCCACCACCGCCAACTCCAGGCTCCGCCCTTTCTGCCTCGCCTCACCCCCATGCTTGGAATAATCTCCCTGAGCCCATACGACAGGCCCCCTCACTGCCCATCTTCAAAGCCTTGCTCAAAGCCCACCTCTTCAATGTCGCCTTCGGCACCTAACCACCATACCTCTATTCAGGAAATCTAGACTGCCACAACTTGACATTTCGCCCATTAGATTGTAAGCTCCTTGGAGCACGGACCGTCCTTTTTTTGTTAAACTGTACAGTGCTGCGTAACCCTAGTAGCCCCCTAGAAATGTTAAGTACATAGTAACATAGTAGATGACGGCAGAAAAAGACCTGCATGGTCCATCCAGTCTGCCCAAGAAGATAAATTCATATGTGCTACTTTTCTATTTGTACTGTCCTCTTCAGTGCACAGACCGTATAAGTCTGGCCAGCCCTATCCCCGCCTCCCAACCACCAAGCCCGCCTCCCAACCACCAGCTGTGGCACAGACCGTATAAGTCTGCCCAGCACTATCCCTGCCACCCACCACCGGCTCTGGCACAGACCTTATATAAGTCTGCCCAGCACTAGTCCCGCCTCCCAACCAGGGAGTGTGTACGTCTGACACACTGTGTGTGTGTGTGTGTGTGGGGGGGGGGGGGGTTGTAAAATACAGCTGTCCTGGAGGGGCAAACATGAAGAGATTATCTATGACCCACACAACATTCACACTAGCTCCTAAGCTCTATTTATAGGGACTCTGGGTAGAGGAGGATCTTGGGGATCATGGGTTATGTTTTCCTAAGTATACTTGGCGACAGCTCAGAGACCACAGGGAGCCTTCATCTACAGGGAAGTATAAAAAAGCAGCAACATTTCACCGGTTCAATGCTCATGGAGTACTTCAGTTTGTATATAAAATAGCATGATGCAGGGTGTGGAGGGTGGGAGGACAGGGTATCAGTTACTAGGCACACTAACAGAATGTTGCCCAACTCTCTGTTTTTGAGATGCCTAGTGGCTAAGCTCAAGAAAAGATAACCAGGGTGTAGGGTGTAGAAGTAGGGTGAGAACGACGTTGAGATCCCATGACACTGGCGGAAGTTTGACAGGGGACTTTGACAAAAGCAAACCTCTCATGAAGCAAACAACTAAAGGCTGTCTAGAGATAGGCTTACCTTCTACACGCGGATGATACGGACTAATTACACTAAGGTGAACCCTTACTGAATTGGTAATCAAGCAGGTTCTGTATAGGACAAGATAGAGGATCTATAGCCTTGCTGTCACACCAGATATCAAACCTCCTCCATTTAAGAGTAAAACCTCTTTGTGGAATCTTTCCTGGAAGCCAGCAAGAAATGGGAGACACCCTCCGAAAGACCAAAGGAAGCGAATTCTAGTCTCTCAACATCCAGGCCACGAGAGCCAGATACTGGAGGTTGGAATGTAGAACGACCCCTCGTTCTGAGTGATGAGGGTCAGAAAACACTCCAATCTCCATGGTTCTTCGGAGGACAATTCCAGAAGAAGAGGGAACCATATCTGACGTGGCCAGTAGGGTGCAATCAGAATCATGGTTCCAGTTTTCAGTTTCAACAAAGTTTTTCCCAGTAGAGACACTGGAGGATACGCATACAAGAGGCCTGTCCCCCAGTGAAGGAGAAAGGCGTCCGATGCTAGTCTGTCGTGGGCCTGAAGTCTGGATCAGAACCGAAGGACTTTGTGGTTTAGTTGAGTGACAAAAAGGTCCACCAAGGGGGTGCCCCACGCTCAGATCATCTTGCGGGCTACACCCATATTCAGAGACCAGTCATGAGGTTGCATGATCCTGCTCAGTCTGTCGGCCAGACTGTTGTTTACGCCCACCAGATAAGTGGCCTGGAGAAATATGCTGTGATGACGTGCCCAGAGCCACATCTGGACGGCCTCCTGACACAGAGGACGAGATCCAGTGCCCCCTTGCTTGTTGGTGTAATACGTCACAACCTAATTGTCTGTTTGAATGAGTATAACTTGGTTGGATAGTTGATCTCTGAAAGCCTTTAGTGCGTTCCAGATCGCTCGAAGCTCCAGGAGAATGATCTGAAGATTCGTTTCCTGGAGGGACCAAGCCCCTTGGGTGTGAAGCCCATCTACACAAGCTCCCCAGTCCTGGAGTGATGCATCCGTCGTCAGCACTTTTTGCGGCTGAAGAATTTGGAATGGATGTCCCAAGGTCAGACTGAATTGAATCGTCCACCACTGAAGAGAGCGTATAAGGTTGGTGGACATTTGGATGACATCTTCTAGTTCCCCATTGGCTTGAAACCACTGAGAAGTCAGGGTCCATTGAGCAGATCTCATGTGAAGACGTGCCCCAAGAGTCTCACCGTCTGCCGATCTCTGACCTGCTGAAACTGTCGAACCTTGGACACTACGAACAGAAGGTTGTCCGCCCGCGTCTCGGGAAGATAGGCTCGAACAGTTCTCGTGTTCAGCAAGGCTCCTATGAACTCCATTTGTTGAACAGGGTTGAGATGGGACTTGGGGTAATTTATTACAAACCTTAGTAGTTCCAGCTCCTAAATAGTTCTCTGCATGGACTCCCGAGCACCATCCTCCAAGGTGCTCTTCACCAGCCAATCGTCGAGATAAGGGAACACATGAACTCCGAGTCTGCTTAGCGACGCTGCAACTACCGCTAGACATTTGGTATAACACCCTGGGAGCTGACGCTAGGCCAAAGGGCAGTACACGGTACTGAAAGTGCTGCATCCCCAGCCGAAATTGAAGATACTTCCTGTAAGCTGGCAGTATCGGAATAGGAGTATAAGCGTCCTTCAAGTCCAGAGAGTGTAGCCAATAGTTTTCCTGAATCATGGGAAGAAGGGTGCCCAGGAAAACCATCCTGAACTTTTCTCGAACTAGGAATTTGTTTAGGGCCCTCAGGTCTAGGATGGGACGCATTCCCCCTGTCTTTTTCTGCACAAGGAAGGTAAAATTATGTATCATACCTGATAATTTTCTTTCCATTAATCATAGCTGATCAATCCATAGACTGGTGGGTTGTGTCCATCTACCAGCAGGTGGAGATAGAGAGCAATCCAGCTCCTCCCCACACAAGTGAGGGAGGGGAATCCGTCCAGCTCATCCCCGCGGAGCGGGGGAGGGACACCACACCCGCCAATGCGGGGGGATCTGGCTTATCCTGCGACCGCAACCGCGGGAGGAGCTGGCTGACCCTAACACCGCCGAAGCGGGAGGGATATAATGCTACCCTACTGCCGCACGAAGCGGGAGGGAGCGCCGGCAGAATTTAGGTCTCAATCCAGCCCAGTAAAACGGAGGGGAGAGGAATGCAGCAGCTCACTGTAACACAAAATCGTCTCAACTCCAGAAGAATTCAATCGAAAAAACTTGTGATCTTATCTCTTTCATGGGGTATATTTTCCCATATCTTGTCAATAGAATTGATTCACAATGAAAGCATTACTTCAAAACATTACTGAGCACAAAAATACTCCAAGCAGAAGCATTACTTAAATAAACAAACTTAGCTATCTCATTGCTGGCTGAATGCCCCACATTTCAAACTGATCGTTTCGCCCACCTCAGGGCTTCGTCAGGAACCACTCAACTTTAGCATAATTGTTGGGGTATGAATCTACAAAAGAAAAGTTTTGTGTCTTAGAAAATTCAAAGTAAATGCACCATTCACACACTCTCACCATCCTATCCCACAATTACAATGTTCAAAGATAAAAGATAAGAAATGAGGAAACCCACCCAATTTTTCAGAGACACAAAACTTTTCTTTTGTAGATTCATACCCCAACAATTATGCAAAAGTTGAGTGGTTCCTGACGAAGCCCTGAGGTGGGCGAAACAATCTGGGCCCCGTTGAAAGTCACCAGTTTGAAGTGTGGGGCATTCAGCCAGCAATGAGACAGCTAAGTTTGTTTATTTAAGTAATGCTGCTGAAGGTCACTAGTTTGAAGTGTGGGGCATTCAGTCAGCAATGAGACAGCTAAGTTTGTTTATGTAAGTAATGCTGCTGCTTGGAGTTTTTTTGTGCTCAGTAATGTTTTCAAGTAATGGTTTCATTGTGAATCAATTCTATAGACAAGATAAGGGAAAATATACCCCATGAAAGAGATAAGATCACAGGCACACAAATCTTATATAGATATCAGTGTCTTGATGGTCAGACCTTGGCAGTGACCTTGGTTTCTGAGGGTATTTCCCATTTGTCATTTATTAATGTATATTCACTACATTTGACCCTTTGAGATTGGGTTTGGCTGGTTTTCAGTTTTTGTACTATTAGATCCTCCTCTGACTCCCATGAGTGTTCCTCCTCAATGTCAGAGAGCACTTCCCTCAGTGACTTCCAAGATCGAACCCGCCATGAAACCGAAGACCCAAGGTCTCGAGAGCAATGTCGAGAGGCCGACTCCCACGTGAACTGCGGCGAACCTTCCTCCATCGTCGTTGATGGGGAACCGGCCTGGGTGGCAGTAGACACTGCGGCGCCGAAGTCGTAGACCGAACCGCGGGAAAAGGGCTGCAACAGGTGGCGTAGTAGGCACAAGAACCCCCAATGGTGATGCAGTGTGTCGCAGCAGTCCTTACTATTACTACTACTTAATATTTCTAGAGCGCTACTAGGGTTACGCAGCGCTGTACGGTTTAACAAAAAAGGGCAGTTCCTGCTCAAAGGAGCTTACAATCTAAAGGACGAAATGTCAAGTTGGGGCAGTCAAGATTTCTTGAATAGAGGTATAGTGGTTAGGTGCCGAAGGCGACATTGTAGAGGTGGGCTATGAGTAAGGATTTGCAGATGGGCAGGGAGGGGGCTTGGCGTATGGGCTCAGGGAGTTTATTCCAAGCATGGGGTGAGGCGAGGCAGAAAGGGCAGAGCCTGGAGTTGGCAGTGGTGGAGAAGGTTACTGAAAGAAGGGATCTGTTTTGAGAGCGGAGGTTATGGTTAGGAACGTAAGGGGAGATGAGGGAAAAGAGATAAGGAGGGGCTGCATATTGAGTGCATTTGTAGGTTAGTAGGAGAAGCTTGAACTGTATGCGGTACTTGATCGGAAGCCAGTGAAGTGATTTGAGGAGAGAGGTGATATGAGTATATCGGTCCAGGCGGAAGATAAGACGTGCAGCAGAGTTCTGAACGGACTGAAGGGGGGATAGATGGCTAAGTGGGAGGCCAGTGAGGAGTAGGTTGCAGTAGTCAAGGCGAGAGGTGATGAGAGTTCGGGTGGTGTGCTCGGAGAGGAAAGGGCGAATTTTGCTAATGTTATAGAGGAAGAAGCAACAGGTCTTGGCTATCTGCTGGATATGCGCAGAGAAGGAGAGGGAGGAGTCGAAGATGACTCCGAGGTTGCGGGCAGATGAGACGGGGACGATGAGGGTGTTATCAACTGAGATAGAGAGTGGAGGGAGAGGAGAAGTGGGTTTAGGGGGGAAGACAATAAGCTCGGTCTTGGCCATGTTCAGTTTCAGGTGGCGGTTGGACATCCAGGCAGCAATGTCGGATAAGCAGGCCAATATTTTGGCCTGGGTTTCCACAGTGATGTCTGGTGTGGAGAGATAAAGCTGGGTGTCGTCAGCATAAAGATGATATTGGAAACCATGAGATGAGATCAGGGAGCCCAGGGAAGAGGTGTAGATTGAAAAAAGAAGGGGCCCAAGGCCAGATCCCTGAGGAACTCCAACAGAGAGCGGGATGAGGGTGGAGGAAGAGCCAAGAGAATGTACTCTGAAGGTGCGGTGGGAGAGATAAGAGGAGAACCAGGAGAGGACAGAGCCCTGGAACCCAAATGAGGACAGTGTGGCAAGAAGTAAATTGTGATTGACAGTGTCAAAAGCAGCGGATAGGTCGAGGAGGATGAGGATGGAGTAGTGACCTTTGGATTTGGCAAGGAACAGGTCATTGCAGACTTTAGATAGTGCCGTTTCTGTCGACTGTAGGGGGCGAAAGACGGATTGAAGTGGATCGAGGATGGCATGAGAGGAGAGAAAATCAAGGCAACGGCTGTGAACGGCGCCGCGTTCAAGTATCTTGGAGAGGAAGGGTAGGAGGGAAATGGGGCAGTAGTTGGAGGGACAGGTAGGGTCAAGTGATGGTTTTTTGAGTGGTGTGACTACAGCATGCTTGAAGGTGTCAGCGACAGTTGCAGTGGATAGAGAGAGGTTGCGAATAGGACAGATTGGGGGGGGGGGGTGACAGTAGGAGAGATGGTGTTAAGTAAGTTGGTGGAGATGGGGTCTGAGGAACAGGTGGTGCATTTCGAGGAGGAAAGAAGATGGGCGGTTTCCTCTTCGGTGATAGCAGGAAAAGAGGAGGAGGCGGCCTGGGTTGGTTGGTTGAGGGAGTGGGATATAGGGTGAAGAGGAGGAGATGGTTTGGTGGTGAATTCAAGGTTGATCTTCTGCACCTTGTCGCGGAAGTAGTCAGCCAGTGATTGAGGAGAGAGTGAGGGGGGGTAGGAGCGGAGGGCACTTTGAGGAGGGAGTTAAGGGTGGCGAAGAGACGACGAGGGTTAGAGCTGAGGGAGTTAGTCAATTGGGTGTAATAGTCTTGTTTGGCGAGGAATAGGGAGGACTGGAAGGAGGAAAGCATGAATTTTTAGTGAATGAAATCAGTATGGGTGCGAGATTTCCTCCAGAGGCGTTCAGCCGATCGGGCGCAGGAGCGAATGTATCAGATGCAAGGGGTCAGCCAGGGCTGGGGATTAGTACGCTTTGTGGGACGGGAGATGGATGGTGCAAGGGGGTCCAGAGCAGAGGAGAGAGTGGCATTGTAAGTGGAGACAGCCTTGTCAACAGACTTGGAGGACATGATGGAAGGGAGGAAATCAGAGATACTAGAGGATAAGGTAGGAGGGTCGACAGCCTGGAGATTCCTGGAAGTAGTGGTTAGTGTTGGGCGGGACTGAGGGGGAGGGTGATGAAGTGTGAAGGTGATCAGGTGATGGTCAGAGAGAGGAAGAGCTGAGGCGCAGAAATTGGAGGGTGAGCAGGTAGAGGAGAGGACGAGGTCAAGACCGTGGCCAGATTGGTGAGTAGGGGTGGTGGAGCTCAGCTGGAGGTTGAAGGAGGAGGTTAGAGTGAGGAACTGAGAAGCGTATGAGTCGGATGGGTTATCAGTGTGTATGTTAAAGTCGCCAAGAATGAGGGATGGGGATGAGGGCTCAAGAAAAACGGAGAGCCAGGCATCGAAGTCGGTTAGGAAGAAAGAGAGGGACTTATCAGGGGGGCGGTAAATGACTGCAACTCTGAGTGGCAGCAGGTAGAATAGACGGATGGAGTGAACGTCAAAGGATGAGAAGCAATGAGACTGCGGTAGGAGGAGAGGTTGAAAACTGCAGGAGGGCGAAAGTAGTAACCCAACGCCGCCACCATGGCCAACTGGGCGGGAAGAATGGGAGAAAAGATAACCTCCATGGCATAGGGCTGCGACTGAGGCAGAGTCGTCAGGAGTGAGCCAGGTTTCAGTTAGGGCGAGCAGTTGAAGGGAACGGGAGATGAAGAGATCATGGGTGAAGGAAAGTTTGTTGCAGACCGAGCGGGCATTCCACAGGGCACATGAGGAAGGGAATAGAGATGAGATTGGATACATCGCGGAAACGTATGCATGGTTGAGACGAGGACGAAAACAGGTGTGGGGGACCTGGGTTGGGATTGATGTCTCCCGCGGATAGCAGGAGATGGAGCAAGAGGGTGCGGAAGAGGGTGGGGGAGGTAGGGTGATGAAGGCGACGAAGACGGGATGCGCTTAAGAGGAATGGGGAAGGGTTCATGGCAGGAAGGAGGTGTTGAAGGTTGAGAGCTAGGAAGGAGGAGGAGAACAGTAGAAATGGTGAGGTGGTGGGGGACGGCGGTGGGTAGAGTATTGCAGTAGTGAGCAGGACGGGAGGGGACATGGATGGGCAGTCAGTTCGTGCGGTATACAGCGGTGGGGGGAGGGGGAAAAGATTAGGAAGGGACAGGGCAAGGAAGAGAATGTGTAAGGGGGCCATAAGACTGAGGTGTTAAGCAACAGGTAGGGCAGGAAAGCCGGACTGGAGGCTTAAACTGGAGCAGCAGGCAGGCGGTGGGGCAGGTAGGTAGTTGTGCAGTTAGGAGGCAGGCAGGTTGTTGACGGGCAGACAAGCAAGCAAGTTGAAGGGATGACAAGCAGGCAGGTCGGTTGATTGGCTAGCAGGGAGGCAGGTAGGTAGTTGTGCAGGCTAGGAGGCAGGCAGGTTGTTGATGGGCAGACAAGCAAGCAAGTTGAAGGGCTGACAAGCAGGCAGGTTGGTTGATTGGCTAGCAGGAACAGGTGAGTGCAGTGGAGAGCACAGCAGCAGGACTGGAACAAGCTGGGATAATTTGGAGCAGAAGAGAGCAGAGCAGCAGGATTGGAGCAAGCTGGAACAAGCTGGAGCAGACGGACTGGAACGAGCTGGATCAGGCGGACTGAAACAAGCTGGAGCAGACAGACTGGAACGAGCTGGATCAGGCGGACTGGAACAAGCAGCGAGAAGCTGGATCAGGTGGACTGGAACAAGTTTTCCAGAAGTTCCGGAAGCAAGGCCTTGATCCAATCGTCAAAAGCCGCCATCAGTAAAGGCTGCGGGGCCGGTGGAACAACAGGCTGCAGAATCACCTGGGGTTCGGGAGCAAGAACTTGACTGCTGGGAGACAGACAAGCCGGAATATTTTGAATGGGGGAAGAGCAGTCCTCCCGGCATCAACGCTTCTCGGGAGCTGAATCCCTCGGCGCACCGGAGCTCCTGGCACCATGCGTCGAAGGAGAACGGTGTCAGTGCTTCTTAGTCTTCACACGATGCACCTCGAGACTCCTCAGTGCCCACAAAGAGGACGTCAAATCCCCACATTTCCTCAGGGTCTGGTCCGACGATGGACCGTCCCAGGGGGCCTGTATAGCAGAATGCCTCGAGACAGGTGGAGACCCACTCGACGTCTCTCTGCTCCCAGTATGTCTAGGTCTCTCAGCAGCCATCCCTACCTCTACTCCTGATGTAGAACATTAGGACAATTCTTCCTCTTCTTCAGATGGATATCAGACAATGATTGATCCCAATGGCCTCCATCAATGCTCAATGTCAATGGTGATCAAGACACTATGTTGATGCATCCTCAGCATCTGGTGCAGATCTAGGACCCATGGAGACTGATGTTTCCGATGCAGACATCAACAGGCCAGTCTTGTTTATGCCAAAAACTCTTTTGCATTGCTTTCCATGGCCACAAAGTCCTCTTTCAGATCTGCAAACACAGAATTCAATAAGGGGGATCATGGTAATCAGGTCCTAGCTACTGCAGGGTTCCAGGATATGGTCGTGTTGCCCCACAAACACCCCTTGATATAGTTGTGAGTATTCTTTTGGGACATATCATCCGGAAAAATAGCTGCAGTGAAATCAAACAACTCAGTGTACAAAAAATATCCACACTTGTGCTCAAGGCCCAGAGGCCTTCACCAAGCTGATGACAAAAAAATAAAGGAAACTTAAAAACAGCAAAAATCCCCTAAGGCAAAACCAGGAAAAATACTGCACAACAGAGCTTCTCAAACTAACACAAATCTTTTCAGGAAAAAAAAGCTGATAGGACTGTGACTAAAAACGTGTTCATCAACTCCATAATACACCAATGTAGTCCCATACAACAGCGGCCGGCGGGAACAGGTCTGCATGGTACACAGCTCTCAAAAGCTCTGTATTAATACTAGAGACAAAATCTTGTGTGGGCTCCATCAGATGATATCACCCACCTGTGAGGATTTTATCTATCCTGCTTATCCTTAGAGAACCGATTCAACATTTGGCTCTACGCCACAGTTCTGTAAAAGCCAAAAGAGGGTGGAGTCCATGCTTCACCATTACCAGCACAGTGAGTTCTAGGATTGGTTCCAGATGCAAGAAGAAACACATGCAGCATGTGGTGTAGCCATGGTGGGTCCGGGCTCAGGCCCACCCATAAGTGGTGCATCTCTGATGCGGCTGGCAGAGTTCCCCAAGCCCCGCAAGCTGAAGACTCCCGGCATCTCTCCCTCCCCTCTCCCCTGAGGCATTTCAGCATCTCAACTCCACCCCCAATGTCCCATATCTTTTTTCACCCTTCATTGCTTCACTGGCAGTGCTGGCCAAGAGGAAGTGCTGGCCTCTGACCTGGCCCAGCCTATGTAGAAACAGGAACCTGAGTTATAAGGAAGACTCCAGGCCAGCAGAAGCTGCCAGCAAAACACTGAAGAGTTGAAAAAGAACAGAGGGGCGGGATAGAATTAAGAGATGATCGGTCACGAGGGAGGAAGTGACGTCACGGACCGGGATGGCTGCTTGAACACGGAGCTCTATCACGGCTTTCATGAATGCAAGCAAAACCCATTGAATTCAGCAGCACCTTGAGGTGTGGACTGTAGAGGAGAGGTCCTGGAGTTATGCCGCCGAAGAAGGGGCTGGAACGATTCCGTTTCGCGCCGGAGGTTGTGGCAGGGCCAGAGCGGAGCGAGGCAAAGATGGCGGCGGCCCCAGTGGCAGTCAAGGAGGAGCAGGTCGCTACAGGCTCAGAGGAAGCTGGCGAGTTTACTAAGGCGGATGTAGTGGCCTGGTTCCAGGACCTGAAGGTCGATCTGGCAAGGGTCAGAAAGGATGTACAGACCGCCCTGAGAGAAATCAGGGCTGAACTCCGCGATCTTGGGTACACGTGTCGGAGAGGTGGAGGAGGGGATGGAGACTCTTCAGCAGGACATGGGGAAACCCCATAAAGTAGTGGATACCGATGCAGTGGAATTGCAACAACTTAAGGAGCAGGTGGAAGACCTGGAGAACAGGTCGCGCCGAAATAATTTGAGATTTAAAGGCATCCCAGACTTGGACATATTTAGCAATTGTGACGCAGTGATTCGGGAGTTATGTGGGTTCATATTGAATCCAGAGGACGGTGGGCAACAACCGGACCTATGTATCCAAAGAGCGCATAGAGTGGCTGGCCCACAGCGAGAATCCAACCCGAGAGACACTGTAGTGTGCTTTGCGGATTTTCCCATGAAGGAGAAAATCCTGACTAAAGCGAGGCAGCAAAAAGAGATTCTTTGGAAAAACTATTAGGTTGGAGTGTTTCAAGATCTGGCATGGACTACTTTACAGAAGCGTCGCTCCTTCAGAGAAGTCAAGTCCAGACTTAAAGCCCACCTCTTTACCACTGCTTTTGACTCCTAACCATTACTCACTTGTCTTGTCCTTTATCCTCACCTCTCTGTTCCCTTACCCTTAATTGTTCTGTGTGTTTTCCTGTCTTGTCTAGATTGTAAACTCTTTGAGCAGGGACTGTCTCTTTTTGTGTATGGTGTACAGCGCTGCGTATGCCTTGTAGCGCTATAGAAATGATAAATAGTAGTAGTAGTAGTCACGATATTCATGTGGTCAAAGGGGATTCACTATAGGTGGCTTTTTACATTTCCAATGTGGCTAACAGTGGATGGGAAGTCTCGCAGAGTGAAGACCCCAGATGAAGCATGGTCTACATTGTGGTCATTGGGGTGTAGAGGTGTTCCAGGTCAGCAGGAGCTACTGGAGACAGCCAAGGAACGCAGAGCGCATTCCGCGTGGCAGACAATGGTGGATCGGGGAAAGAAATCTGACAAGCAAGCTTCCTGAAGGAAAGAAAAACAGTGCATGACTGATTGATTCATAGAGGACGTTTTGAAGATAAGCAACCAATTTCGGGGGTGCTATATGTAGGGGGTTGGAGGGGAGAGAGGAAATGGCACCCTGATGAGAGTGGGGATTATGTGAGTTTGTTGGACAACTGAGAGGGGTGTTGGGAATGCAATTATTTGGATCTGGGGTTGGTGGGGTAGAGGGAGGTTTGGTAGGAGTGCAAAGGCTGAATCAGAGAAGCAGATGTGGGGGAGTGCAGTGTGGGGGGAGGGCTAGGGGTTAGCTTTTGAGAGGTCTAAGCCCCAGGTCCGTGCGTTTGTTCCTCGTGGGATGGCTAATCTTCTGGGAGAGAGATCGGCAAAGGGGAGGGGGAGGGATGGGGATATGTTGAAACAGAGGGGATTGGGTTTGGAGCAGGGGGAGGGGATGTCTGTGGGGAGGGAAAGGAGGCATGGGGAGGAGGGTAAGGGGGCAGTGGACGGTAGGGGAGAGTCCTTATTGGTGGGTTGTGATAAAGTCACCTCCAGGATAGTTGGATTAAGGCAGTTTCAGTCTGAAATACAAGTCCCAGAAGGCATTGCAGGCAAGGAGCCAGAGGGTGAGATGAAGAACCCGGACTGGACTCCTAGCTGCAATCAGGGAAGACATGGGTGTAAGCTGGCAGGTTGTGTGGATTGGCCTGCCACTAGGCGGAAAGAGAGTTAGGAAACCCTGGGTGCAGGAGCTCATCATTGGTCTCATTAGTCTAATGCTTAACTCAGCTGGTTTGGGTGTGAGGAAGCTAATGGAAGGAGAATGATTGGTTGTGGTAGTTGAAGCCAGGGATTGATTAAGCAGGTGGGAAGGAGTCCCAGCAGTTGAGTTCAGTTCAGTTCAGGAGAGAGAATCAGAAGGAGAGAAGCAGTTGCAGGCTGAAAACCCTTGGGCAGGGAGGTCCCTAAAGCACTGAAGCAGGCTGAAATTCCTTGGGTGAGAGGAAGTCCCAAAAGTATTGAATTCACTGTGAAGCTGATGCAGGGGAAAACCCTTGGGTAGAAGGAGTCCCTAAAATATTGAACTCTCCTGAAGGTAAAGAGGATAGAAGGTAGAAAATGCTGCTTGGTGACTGAACTGTGATGATGAACTGAAAGAACTGTTTGTCTTAGGCATTGAATTACTGTTTATTGTGCACTGGATAAAGAGCCCAGACTGAAGCCTGTAAGCCTGTATTGAATCCTGGTATGTGCTATGCTGCTGTTGGAAATGTGTACTAGAAACCTGCATGGAATAAAAGTCCTTAAGATTAGAGTTACTGGTGGACATCTATTTCTTCATTGTACCGGGAGCCTGGGGCTGGAGCAGATTGTTTTATCCTTGGCTGCACAAGAGAGGTACCTGGTTACAGGGTACATGGAATGTAAACGGGCTCATTAATCCAGGGAACTGCAGTAGAATATTTAAGGAGTTGAGTAGATTAAAGTGGGATGTGACGTTCTTGATTATTCAAGGTTCTTGCAGGAAACACATTTAAGACTGAGAGATACTCATATGTTGCTTCGTAGGCCTTTTCGGGAAGTAGTGGTTCATCAGGGAAAAGGGCCAAAGAGGATGGGGGGAGTGGCCATTTTGATACGACAAACTTCTGGGTTTGCAATTCAAAAGGTGTTTCAGGATACTAGTGGGAGGTGTGTGGCCCTTAGAGGGTAGTTGCAGGGGAAGGAGCCAACACTGATCAATATTTATGCTCCGAACGTGGGGCAGAAAAACTTTTATCGCACATTAAAGGAAGAGCTTTTGGAATTTGTTGGAGGGCAGGTGGTGGTAGGGGGGGATTTTAATATTGCCCCCGATGCGAGATTGGACCATTCGGCAGGAGGAGGTCTGGAAGTGGTGGATTGTTGGAAGGTTGCTACATGGGGTGCAGCGGAATTATACATTCTACTCACATGCAGCGCAGACCTATTCCCTTATAGATGGGTTATGGGTGCAACGCAATGGATGGCATATGGTGGAGGCGGCTGAGATAGAGACCATTTGTGTTGCGGATCATGTACCAATGTGGATTAAATTAACGGGGCTGGGTCAATGCAGGCAGCAGGGAGTCTGTAGACTTAATGAGTCACTGCTGCGAGATGAGAAAGTGCGCAAAGATATTCAGCTTAATGGGGAAGTAACTGATGGGGTGCTATGGGATACGTTGAAGGTAGTGGTGAGGGGTGCCTTGATTAAATGGGGGGCGCGCAAGAAAAGGGAAAGAGGTCAATACTCGCTGACTTTGCATGAGGTTAGTGCACTTAGAAAAGTTGCATAAAAGACACCCTACGCCGCAGATATGGGAAGACCTTAAGCGAGAGGGGAAATAGCACAATTGCAGATGGCGGACATGGATTTTATTTTTTTATTTTTTTTTCAGCTTTAATACAATCTTTTTTTAATTTACGCTATACATTTTCACTTTTTTTTTTTAATTTCTTTATTAAATTTTAAGTAAATTGTGAACAGTAGTGGCCACACGGCCCAAATATTTCTTACATAACACTATGCATTCTATATAATACATATCAACCAATTCACATCTCCACTCGTCTTACCCCTCTACCCTCTCCATCCTATCCCCCCTCCCACTTACTCCTCCCTCCCCTGGCGACAGCCATAGAGACTCTCTTTTGCGTTCGTATGGCTCCCAGATTTTCTGGAACCCTTGAATCAGCCCTTTTCTCAATGCAGTCAGTTTAGACATCTGATATATATAGTCCACTTTATATCCTACTCTTTGCATAGAGGGCATTTCCACTTTTTTCCATGCTCGAGCCAGCTGCAACTTAGCTGCAGCAAAGATTTGGATCGCCAATTTGTGTTCCTGCACCCTGCTCTTCTTGGGCCGCGCATGGAGTAGGCAGTATTCTATCTGTCGTGTATATCCCCCCTTTCCCAGCTCATTGACCACCTCCACTATCTTTTCCCAGAACACTTGCACCTTGGGGCATTCCCACCATATATGTATAAATGTCCCTCTCTCTCCACATTCTCTCCAACAATCTTCTGACACATTCGTGTATATCCTATGGAGCCTATCTGGTGTATAGTACCACCAATATAGGAACTTATATCCATTTTCCACCAGTGGCTGGGTGATTGAAGCTTTCAATAGGAACCTTAAACTGCTCGCCCACCATCCTACCAGCAGAGTTTTATGTAGCACTGCTTCCCATCTATCCGTATAAAAATCCTGTGGTGAAGTCAATAGTAACAGTGCCTTATATAATCATGTTATACATCCCTTCCCCCCTCCTCCTTTCAGTGCCCTCTCTAGTCCCGTCTCAACCAGTTCAAGCTCCTCTCTTGCCCTTCTCTGGATGAAGTTCCTCACACAGTGATAATAGACCTGGTCTTTATCATCCAGATCATACTCCTCTTTTACTGTCTCAAATCCCTTTATTTCCCCATCTTCCCACAGTTGTCCCAGCATATATAATCCCTTCTTGGCCCAACTCTGATAAGTTTTCTCTTCCTCTCCCAGTGGGAAGCCCGGGGCACCACATATGGCCATCTGCAAGTAGTAGCGACGCTCAGGGAATACTTTTGCTCTGATTTGAAGCCATGTATTAAGCAGGTGGTTCATCCCGATTGGGAGCTTCTGCGCCTCCGCCATGGCGTTTGCTTTCGGCTTCCACAATATATTGCCTAGAAAACGGGTGCCCATCCATGCCCTTTCCCAATGAAGCCATTTCTTAGTGCTAGTTGGTGTCCAGTCGGCCAATATTTTTAGTTGAGCCGCTTGGTAGTATAGAAGGAAGTCTGGGACCCCCATACCTCCTATGGCTGGGGACTGGTGCATAACCCCCCTGCGGACCCTCGGCGGCTTCTTTCTCCAAATGTATGCAAATACTCTCCGGTGCAGATGCCGAAAAAACGTGTACGGGATCGGCACCGGGAGAGCCGTGAACAGGTACAGCAGTTTGGGCAATATTATCATTTTTATCGCATTGATCCTACCTGTCCATGCCGTTGTTAGTCCCTCCCATCTATCCAGCTCTGCAAATAGCTCTTTCACTTTACTAGGGTAATTAGCCTGATATAGCCTTTCCACCCTGGAGGTGATCTGTACCCCTAGATATCTGATGTATTTTGGGGCCCACATAAATGGGTATCTCTCCTTTATCTCCTGAACCTCTTTTTGGGATACTGTTAAATTGAGGATTTCCGATTTTGCAAGATTGATTTTGAACCCTGACATCCGCCCATATTGTGTTATCGTCTCCATCACCCCGTGAAGGGACCTACTCAGGTGTGAAAGAGTCAGCAGTACCCTTCTCCACCACCGCCAACTCCAGGCTCTGCTCATTCTGCCACTTGTAAAATCTATCTCCCATTTCCACCCTTTTCACTAACATTAATAGAAAGGCCCAGTCCACCCGGTCCAGCCTTCTCTGCATCTACAGAGAGCAAGAGTACCAGGTCCCTCTCATCCTCTACCTGCTGGATTATATGCATCAGGCATCTAATGTTGTCTCCCCCTTGGCGACCTTCTATGAACCCCGCTTGATCACTGTGAATCAAGCGTGGCATCACTCCTCTCAGTCTATGCGTCAGTATTTTAGTAAAAATCTTGTAGTCGATATTTAGAAGCGATATAGGTCTGTATGACCCACATTGCTGCGGGTCTTTTCCTGGTTTCAATATTAGTACTATTTCCGTTAGTCTCCAGGAATAGGGTATCTCCTGTGCTTCATCAAAAGAGGTAACAACTTCAGCAGCGGGGGGGGGGGGGGCAACCATTTCCTGTACATCTTATAAAATCGTACTGGAAAGCCATCTGGCCCCAGGGCCTTATGGTTAGGCAGGTCACTTATTGCTTCCTCTATCTCCTCTAAGGTGATTGCTGCTGATATTCTGTCTCTCTCGCCCTCCGTTACCCTCTGCAGTTCTATCCCCTCCACATAGTTCTCCAGTTCCTCCCTGGTGGCTGTCTGCTCCCCTTTATATAATTGACTATAGAAGTCCCGAAAGACTTCTTGTCTATCCTCACTTTTAGTAAGTATATTTCCCTCCATATTTTTTATAGCAGCTATATAGTTGCGCTGTTCTCGTTTTTTTTAGTTTATGTGCCAACAGCCTGCTAGCTTTATTACCAAATTCAAAGTGTTCTTGCTTCACTGATTGTAGCTGAATGGCTATCTCCTCTAGTTGCAATGCATTAAGTTGTTCTCTTATCTACTGTATTTCCTTCTCCTTTCTACTATTGGTGGGATCAGCCTTATGTTCCTTTTCTAGCCTTTCCATCTGTTCTCTTATCTTAGCTTCTTTTTCTTTTTTTTCTTTGTTCAGGTGTGCCTGTAAAGCAAGTAACTGTCCTCTTATCACTGCTTTCAACCCTTCCCAAACACTCACAGGTTGAACCTCCCCTGTATCATTAATCTTGATGTAATCTTCTATGTCTTTTTCAACTTGTTGTGCAGTTTGGGGATTTAATAATATAGCTTCATTCATGCGCCAATTTCAGCGCCCCCTCTGTTCTGCCCTGATTGCCACCACCAATCTCACCATGCAATGATCCGTCCAGGAACAGGACTCAATCTCAGTCTGCAATATTTTGCCCCTTATGGCTCCATCACCCAGCCAATAGTCTATTCTCGAATATGTTTTATACTTGGGCGAATAGTATGTATAGTCTCTCTCAGTCCCGTGTATCTCTCTCCAGACATCCACTAGATTTTCCCGTGCCATCCAACTTCTCATAGCCTGCCTATCCTTTTGAGCATATCCCGCTATGCCTCCCGAATTATCCACATGTGGGTCTAGTGTGATATTAAAGTCGCCACCTAATAGGAGATGCCCTCTAGCTTTCTTCTGAATTATCTTTTCCAGCTCTTCTATAAACTCCTTTTGTCCATCATTAGGAGCATACACACATATCAAAGTATATTGTACATTATATAGTAATGCCATTATCATGAGGTATCTCCCCTCAGGATCTCTTATTGTTTCCTGTATGATCCACGGGCACGCACTGGAAAACGCTATTAAAACCCCTTTGGTTTTTTTTCCCCCTTCTCTATTAGAGGCAAACTGTATTAGGGGGTATTTCTTATGCCTCACTAGTCGCTCATGTCCTCAGTTCAGATGCGTCTCCTGGATGAACAATACATCTACTTTCATGCGTATCATCTCTCTGAACATCTGAGAGCGCTTTTGAGGGGTATTAAGGCCTCAGACGTTCAGAGTCACACAATTAAGAGCCATCTGGACTACTGTTATACTGCTTATCTATCTTGCCATCCCACTGCCCCTCTCTGCGTCGCTTCTCCCCCCATAACCCAATTCTACGGCCCCTTCCCTCCTCCCTCCCTCCCCTCTCCCTCCCCTATTCAACATAAGCACCAGAACTTTTAATCAGTAGGTGCTACTCAGGTGGGAAATGACCTCCTTTCACCCTTCTGTCACCTTAATTAGAAGCGTCAATATTGCTTAGTGTAAAAACATCTCCTTGGGATAGTTCTACACTTCAGCCCATACATTTGACTCTATGCATATATTTATATAACTTATATACAGGTATATATCCCCCCTCCCTCTCAAACTCAACAAACAACATCAACTGTCTTCAGTCCTATTTCTTCTCTGTCTCGATCCATTGGTCTGCTGCTCATTTCACCTGATCTTCCGGTTTCGGTAAGCCTCCTCCAGGAACCTTAGGTCAGCCGTCCCGCCGATTGCTGGCGCTATAACCTCTTGCGCCCCACTCTCTGCCATTTGGGGCGGTTGACCAATGCTCCCATCGGCCGCTCCTATCCTTCGCTGTTGGAGTCTCCAAGGGGTCACCCTCCGGGAGTGCCTCCCGCGCTTCTGCTATCGAGCAGATTTGGTGCATCTTTCCATCCTTGTAGAACACCAACGCAAACGGGTGTCGCCATCTATATCGTAAGCCCAGCTCTCGTAGCTTGATTGTCACTGGCTTTAACTCCGCTCTTCTCTTTAAGGTTGCCGCAGCCAGGTCCTGATACACCTCTATGTGGTGCGTATCCCACTTAAAATCAGCTGCTTGACGAGCGGTCTGCAAAATTTTTTCCTTCATTTTATATTCCTGGAAGCAGGCTATAATATCTTTAGGCAAGTTCTGTCTTGTCTATGGCAGACTTCTGCGATTTCGCCTCTCAGATTGGCACCTAGCGTTGCTAGTTCAGCGCGTACCGCCTTCAAGTCGGATCGGATTTCTTGTAGCCAGTCGCGGAGCTCAGGTAGCAACTCTCCCAATCGGTCCGTTTGCTCCAGGGATGGGAACAACTCCTAATCCGACTCCTGCGTATTTGGCCCAGTCTCAACTTGCTCCGCCATTTTTTTTCAGCGCGCCGCTTTCAAAAGCAAATTGGGAGAGATTTAGTGCACCTCCGCTCGCCTGCATACTTTCTCCGCTCTCCACGTCCTATAGCAGATCTCTAGAGCGTTTTGTGCCTGATTTCGTCGCTGTAGAGAGGCGGGAATTGCTCGTTTTATCGCGGATGTGCTGGAGCTCAGCGTTTAAGCATCCATTCGGTCCGCTGACGTCACTTCCTCCCCCTGCGGACGTGGATTTTATGAGAACTAAATTAAAACAACAGTGTTTTGAGTTCGCCAATAAATCTAGTACGTTGGCCCGTTATTTACAGGCGAGGAGAGGGCGCTCCCTTATCCAAAAGATGAAAGATGATAGGGGAGGTTGGCATTATACTGATTTAGATATTGGAAAATGTTTTGTGAAATATTATCAAGATTTATATAGTGCTTCTGCGGGTACATCGGCTGCAGATATAGCTTGCTATTTGGACCAGGTTCCGTTACACTGATTGGATGAGTCTGAAAGAACTCAAATTGGGGAACCTATTAGAATAGGGGAGGTACAGGGAGTGATAAAACGGCTCCCTAATGGAAATGCACCGGGATTAGATGGGTATACGGCAAGGTTTTATAAGTGCTTTGTGGAAGAGCTTGGAGAGTTTTTGGTGCGAGTGGGTAATGGAGTTTAGGAGGGTAATGTGCTCCCGGCATCCATGTCTGAGGCGGGGTAACAGTCCTGCCTAAGCCAGGGAAAGACCCCACTGTTTCTAGTTCCTATAGGCCTATTTCACTCTTGAACGTGGATGCAA
Source organism: Microcaecilia unicolor (assembly GCF_901765095.1). Classification (NCBI taxonomy): domain Eukaryota; kingdom Metazoa; phylum Chordata; class Amphibia; order Gymnophiona; family Siphonopidae; genus Microcaecilia; species Microcaecilia unicolor. The sequence continues at coordinate 140,540,569 of NC_044041.1, read as the reverse complement.
AGATAGTGGCCAAGATCCTGGCTAACAAGCTAACAGGTTGGCAAGGGTACTGCCGAAATTGATTGATATAGATCAATCTGGGTTTAACCCCAAGCGACAAGTCGGTGATAACATAAGGCACACTCTCCATTTAGTATGGGAGGTGCAGAGATCCAGGTCTAGCGTGGCTATGTTGGCTATAGACGCAGAAAAGGCCTTTGATAGGGTCAGTTGGGGGGTTTTACGAGAAGTCCTGAATCGGATGGGCCTTGGAGAAAATTTTGGTGCTTGGCTAGAGGCCCTCTATGCAGCTCCTAAGGCATGCATTAATATTAATGGGGAATATACATCTTTTTTCCCAATTGGTAGAGGGACTAGACAGGGATGTCCTTTGTCGCCCCTCCTGTTCGCTAAGTACACAGAGCCTTTGGCGGAAACGATACATCAGCACCCAGATATTCGGGGTATTAGGGTTGGGGGGATGGAACATCGTATTGCCTTGTTTGCTGATGATGTGCTACTTTATGTGGTGAATCCTGAGCAGACGCTACCTATGGTATTGGAGATCCTTAGGGAGTTTGAAAGATATGCTGGTTTAAAGGTTAATATGGATAAAAGTGAACTGTTGGGGATTTCTTTAACCCACATGGAGGAGAGTAGATTGACAGCACTGTATGCTTTCAAATGGGCAAAGCATCATATTCGGTATTTGGGGATTCAGATTCCCAAGGACCTGGGAATGGTGTATAGTCTCAATTATGGGAAGATCATAGACCAAATTCGGGTGGAGCTATCCCGATGGAAAGGACTGTGGCTTTCTTGTTAGGGGAGCATGGCAGTAGTGAAGATGAATGTGCTGCCTAGGTTGTTATTTTTATTTCAGGCACTGCCAGTGGCGGTTCTGAGACGGACACTTAAACAACTGCAGGGTTTTTTTGTCACAGTTTATTTGGGAGGGCAGACATCCCCGTTTAGCGGGACATGTGTTGTGGGGGGCTCTTGAGAGGGGGGGCTCTTGAGAGGGGGGGCAGGGCGGTGCCCAATATTCAGTGGTATTATTATGCTGCTCAACTGCGGATGATTCTGGATTGGGAGAGGGGGAAAATAAAGCCAGCTAGCCAGATGGAGCTGTCGTATAGCCCTCATAGGCCATTGAGTTCCTATTTGTGGACTACTGAAGGCACGGGAGTGATTTTAGCTGGGATACAAAATCGGTTTGTGAGACATTTGGTGGAATTGTGGGGAGACGTGCAGAGGAAATGGGGACAGGTGGATAGGGTATCTACACTTGCGCCCTTGTGATGGGAACCAAAATTTGGGGCGGAGAAAGAAAATGCTATATTTGTGCAGTGGGAACAGGTGGGTATATTGAGTTTCCGAGCTGTGCTGCAGGGGGGTAGAGTGGAGAGTTCTGAGTCGCTGCGCTCCAGGTATGGCCTGCCTGGTGGGGGGATATGTTTTCTTATTTGCAAATTCAACATTTTGTGGGGACATTAGGTTGGAGGGGGGAGAACCCTCAAGAGATGGAAAGTCTGGAAAACCTGTGGCTTTTATTGAGGAGAGTGCCCAGACCTATATCAGTGATATATAAAGTTTTTCAGGGATGGGATCCCAGACCATTTAGCTTTCAGGGGGCTTGGGAAGTAGATTTAAATTGCAGTTTTTCCGATCAGGAGTGGGAAGCTATTTGTGGGGAGGTTCAGAAAACTTCAGTGTGTGTTTTGGAGCAGGAGAATGTGTATAAAGTTCTCACTAGATGGTATTACACACCAGAGAGGCTGCAACGGATGTACCCGGGTACTTCGGGTCTATGCTGGAGGTGTAATTCACAATTGGGATTATTTTTACATATATGGTGGACATGCCCCAGGGAGGTGCCCTTTTGGCAGGCTGTTATGAAGGCGTTCGTAAAGTTGATTGGATCATCTTTGGTGTGCAGTCCTTTGGTGTGCCTCTTGGGCTTACATAATGAGAGGGACTCATGGGAGGAGCGTAAATGGCTGCGCTGGGGGTTGGCAGCAGCTAAGTGCCTCATAGCACAGCATTGGAAGAGGGCAGACTCCCTGACATTGGGTGATTGGAAGTGCAAATTGGGTCAGTTAATACAAATGGAGCGCCTCGACTCCCAGACCTTAGACTATACAAATTAGCGACTATGCTGCAGTGGATTCACGAGTGCCATACAATGGCTGCTAGATATGCCCTTCCGGGCTTTTGGCAAAGTTGATGCGCCCCCTTCAATGTGTTCTCTGTTTTGGGAGGTAGGAGGAGGAACTTTGAGACAGACATTCATAGGAATCCTTTTTTGACAGCTCTACAGAAGGCGTGGAAATGGTGGTGAGGAGTGATTGGAAGAGCGGGGAAGGGATATCCTTTTTTTTCACTGATAGATAATCCGGAGTTCCCTGCAGGGATGGGGCAAAGCACCTTCCGATCCTGGGCCCTAGGAGGAGGTAGATATAGGACATTTGATGGAATTGGGAAACCAGGTTTTCCCCACATTTGAGACTGTCAAGAGGGCATGGAACCTAACAAATAAAAAGTTTTTCCAGTATCTACAAGTACGAGATTACTGGCAGAAACTGATGCGTGTGGTGGGATCGCCGGTGAGATTCACGGCCACTGATAATGTGTTTCTAATGATGCCGGCCTCCTCTAATGGGCTTTCCCAGTGGTACTGCAGTATAGTTGACTCCAGGGGGGCACAGCACATAACTGGGTTGGTTTCGGGGTGGAGTGAAATATTGGGAGAGGCGGTAACGCCGGAGCGGCTGGGGGAGGCTTTTGAGAACATTCCTAGGGTCACACCCAATGCGGCACTTCAAAGGGTACACATTACCAGACAAAGGGGCAAGGAAATGGGACAATGAGACGATGATAGGTGTATAAAATGTCATGGGGCAACGGCTACATTCATTCACTCCTTCCTGGACTGCCCGACTCTGGCGAAATTATGGACTAACTCGCTGGAGGTAATGGAACAAACTATAGAGAGGTCCTCTGAGTGGTCCTATCCAACGTTGCTGCTGGGGGAGACGGACAGGCTCAGAGAGGAGGGTTTGTCAGAGGCACAATGCCAATTCGTTATAATAGCATCACTTTTGGTTAAAAAGTGTATACTGCCGGTCTGGGCGGACCCCTCTCCACCAGCAACCACTGCCTGGCATAGCTTGATGAGGGAGATGGCAGTCTGGGTGGAGATGCAATACTCACTGGCTGCCTCAAGTAGACATAAGGAGTACCAAGACATATGGAATACTCACTGGCTGCCTCAAGTAGACATAAGGAGTACCGAGACATATGGAAAGCATACTTGTTGCTGGATGGTGAGGAGGGTGGGCCCATTAGTGGCACGTCTTAGAATCCTTGGATTATTGGGTGGGGTATGCCTGGAGATGGGGGGGCAGTAGGGATACTGAGGGAGGGGGAGGGTGGGGTATATAAAAGAAAAGGTCAAGAAGAAAGAAGGTAATCCTTTTTCTATTTGGGTGACTACTTACCATGTAGATGTTAACTGGATTATATTGACAATTACTCATTGAATAGTAAATGAGGAAGAGTATGTTTTTCTTTTTATGTGCCCTGTTTTGTATATGGTTCACGAGGCATGTAATCTCTACACAGTGAAAATGTACTGTATCCTTCTTTCTCTGGTATTAATAAAGATATTTAAACAAAAAAAAAAAACAAATGGAGCGCCTAACGGCATACCGCAGGAGGGGGTACTGCGACATAAAGGCAGATGGGCTCGATTACAACAGTGATTGACATGCATTTAGGATGGTGGAGTATTATAGGAGGTGGGTGGGTGGGTGTGGAGGGGTGGGGGGAGGGAATGGAGAGAGAGGGCGAGTCTCAAAGAATCAGGGGGCATTCTCAAGTTGAGCAGGGGCTGGATATGGTTGGTGGGCGGGAGAGGTGATGGTGTATATTATGGGCGCACGGGTCTGTTTGGGGATCAGATACTGTTTATGGGACTATTTTGATAACATGTGTTGTAGAGACATGTATATAGTTCATAAGCTAGTTCAAGATGTTATTGTTGGAATGTAATTGTATTTTACATGCATTGCCTGTCACCTATTATTTCTCTGTGATTACTCTGTGACCTCTGATGTGAATTACTTAGAGAGGTCACACAGCTATGCAACTTCCTGTGGGGGTTAGATGCAGCAGATGCAGCACATGGAGCACATGGAGCTCATGATCTCTCCTAACCTGAGAGGATCTATGGTGGTGTGAGCATCCATTACCATCTAAGCACATGGAAGGAGCTGATAATACAAATGTATAGTAATATGTATATATAAGCCTGTCTGATTATAATCTAACTACAAACTGTGAGTAAACAGATGTTTTGTTACTTCAACTTTAAAGTGACTCAGCAGTGAATTATTCAGGGGTGAATGAGAGAGAGATGAAGAAAGAAATTAACATTTCTAAAGCTGAAGCTGTGTGTACTAAAATCTGCTAATTATTTACTACAAATAATCCAACAAAAGGGTTATGGGCCCAGGGTCCAGGAATTGAAAAAGAAGAGAAATATTACCAGGCAGAAAAAAAGGCCACATTTTTCTCTTAAGTTTTAAAGGAAAGATTCAGTCTGTCTCTCTCTCCCCCCACACAGCAGACAGAAGGCTAAGAAAATGGCTGAGGGAAGAAATTCACCATTGTTCTATTCTCTCAAGGTGCCTAGATTAACTGAGTTTAATTATCAGCAGTGGGAATTAAGATTCATATGTTTCCTTCGAGCAAAAAGATTAGATATATGCTTAGACCAAGACAGAACAGCTGAAAATATGGCTGAATGGGACAATGCAAACTATTATGTGAAGTGCATGCTTTTGGAAGCTCTCTCAGAGAAACAAGCCATATTAGTGGAGGGAAAAGATACACCAAAGGACATTTTATATAAGCTGAGAACTATGTATGCAACTACATATGCAAAGCAGCAACCAATTTGGTTGGCAGAGTTGAATGAAACCAAATTAAGGGATAAAAGTAAATGTAATGATCACATTATGCATCTTATGTCTTCATTTCAAAAGCTAGAACTTTCTGGAATTCCCATGTGTGATGCATTGAAAAGAGCATTTCTTTTTACCTCACTATCAAAGAAGTTTGATGTTTTTAGGTCTGTAAATGAGGCCATTGAAGGGCAATCTTTTGAACAGGCAACATCAAAACTAAGGCAGGAATGCATAATAAATGATTCTGAGGAGATGTGTTCTCAAAGCAAGTCAGAGAGAAATGAAACAAATTTCTTGGCAAAGAACAGAGGAAGGCGGAGCTATGGGAAAACTCCACCCAAGGGCAAGCTGATTTGCTACTCATGTGGAAAGGAGGGACATGTATCTAAATGGTGTAAGGAAACACAAAACACTCCCTCTAGCTCACCTAAGCCAATGGAACTAAAGAATTTTCAAACCAGGAAATGTATGAAGGACAAAGATAAACACAAGGGTTTTCTAATGGCAGAAAAATCTTTGACTATGGTAAATAATAATTCAAATGAAAGTACTTGGATTTTGGATTCGGGGAGCACATGCCATTTAACCAATTGTAAGGATTTCTTTCAGGAAATGTGTCCAGAGGAAGGTATTCTTAAAACTGCAAACGCAGGGACTGCTAAGATCCAAGCAAAAGGTATTGGATTCTTAAAATGCAAAGTGTCTAATGAAGTTAAAGAAATTCCTGTAAGTGATGTCTTGTATATTCCCCAAGCAGTTTGTAATATGCTTAGTGTATCTACATTAGATAAGAAGGGATTTGTGATTCATTTTGAAAACAGTAAGTGCACAATCTCTAAAAATGATGAAGTGTATGCTGAAGCTTTTATGCATAATGATATTTATAAACTGAGCATTTCAGGTGAAGCCTCACATATGGTGCAAGTAAGGAAGAATGATGGTAAATGTAGTCTGGAAATCAGGCACCGCCGCCTGGGACATCGTGATTCTAAGGTGATCCAGGATCTTTACAGTAAGCAACTGGCCACCGGCATTCAGATAAGTGCAGATGCTGGTAAAATGGAGAAATGCATAGACTGTGTTACTCAAAAAGGTGTGAGACCCTCATTTCCTGCATACACAGGAAATAGGAGTAATAAAGTGCTGGACTTAATACACAGTGACTTATGTGGACCGTTTAATATCCCATCATTGGGAAATAACAGATTTGTGCTAATATTCTTGGATGATTTCTCTAGATATTGTGTGGCCTATTTGCTGAAAGAGAAAAGTCAAGTCACAGACATGCTGAAGAAATACGTAGCCATGGTGAGCAATAAATTTGAAAGAAAACCAAAGGTTCTTCAGACCGACAATGGTGGTGAGTTCACTTCACAAAGCATGTGCACATTTCTAGAACAAGAAGGCATTCAACATATCACAACAGTAGCTTATACACCAGAACAAAATTCTGTTGCAGAGAGAAAATTTAGGTCACTTGTGGAAATGACCAGATGTATGCTGTCAGATAGCAATCTCCCTAAAAGACTATGGGGGGAAGCCATTCTCACAGCAGTGTACCTACAAAACAGAATGCCAACTAAAGGCGCTCAGCGCACACCACATGAGACATGGCATGGTAGGAAGCCAAACCTGTCACACATAAGAACATTTGGAAGTACAGCATATGCTCATGTACCAAAGCAAAGAAGGCATAAGCTGGATTCCACAACAGAAAGGGGCATTTTAGTTGGCTATACTCCAGGACACAAAGGATATAGAATTTTGAATCTGAAAACTGGCATTGTTGGCATAAGACATGTTACATATTTTGATGAAAACAAAAGGGTTGATAAAGGCTGGATTATCCCAGATGAGCCTTATCATCCAGAATATGAAACTAGAACCATAATAGACATGCCAGTGTATATAAATGCCATACCAAGGCAGATGTCTGAAAGCAACTCATCTGTATCTAACGAGGAACAGGCAGAGGAAGCAGACACAGAAAGGATCATTGAAGAAGACAGTACAGTTGGAGAAGGGGAATCAATTGGAGAAGGACTCTCAGATTTAGAGGATGCGGAAAGGTCAGACCAACCTGTTGTCAGACGCTCATCCAGGGAAAACAAAGGTGTTCCACCCCCAAGACTGTCTTACTTAACAAAGTCAGCAGAAGCTCAAGAGCCCTTAACATGGGATGAGATTGAGAAAATGCCAGCAGAAGAAGCTGCTGAATGGCATAAAGCTGCACAAGAAGAAATTGATGCATTGGATAAAAATAATACTTGGATTCTTACAAAATTACCTCCTGGCAAGAAAGCTATAGGATGCAAATGGGTATTCAAGTTAAAAAGGAATGCACAAGGAAAAGTGGAAAGGTATAAAGCCAGATTAGTGGCAAAGGGATATCTTCAAAAATATGGAGAAGATTTTGATGAAGTGTTTGCACCTGTAGTGAAACACACGACAATAAGAACACTTCTGAGCATTGCAGTCTCAAAAGGCATGCAAGTCAACCACATTGATGTGAAAACAGCGTTTCTTCACGGAGATATAACTGAAGACTTGTACATGGAACAACCAACAGGTTTCATAAATACAAAACAAAGACAGCTAGTGTGTAAATTAAACAAAGGTCTTTATGGATTAAAGCAAAGTGCAAAATGTTGGAATGAAAAATTGCATGAAATATTGACAAATTTAGGATTTAAGCAAGGTGAAGCAGATAAATGCTTGTACACTAGGTGCACAAATGGACAATATGCATACATTTTAGCTTTTGTTGATGATCTGCTCATTGCAAGCAAAAGTGAGCAAGAGTACAAGGACATTGTAAAGTGTTTAAACCTCAATGTTGAGATAAAAGAACTGGGTAATGTGTCATACTATCTTGGTATAGAAATTGAGAAACAAAATGATGGTTCTTATCTTCTAAGCCAGAAGCAGAAAATAAATGAGCTTATTGAAAGTTTAGGTATGCAAGATGCCCAAGTTGTAAGCACTCCCATGATCACTGATTTTCTGAAGGATGAAACAGTAAGAGAACCTTTACCAGATAACATCCAATATAGATCAGCCATAGGTAAGCTTTTATATCTAGCTACCACATACAGGGCTGATATAGCAAATGCAGTAGGAATTTTGAGCAGAAGGGTCAGCTCACCTACCAAATCAGATTGGACTGCAGTTAAAAGGATGGTAAGGTATTTAAAGGGTACCATTGATTGTAAATTAAAGATTTCAGCCAATAGTAATCCAAAACTAATATGTTACTGTGATTCAGATTGGGCAGGGGATCATTCTGATTATAAATCCACAAGTGGATATGTGTTTATGTATGGAAATGTACAAATTTCATGGGCCAGTCATAAACAAAGTATTGTGAGTCTGTCTTCTACAGAAGCTGAATATGTGGCTGTATCGGAAGCGTGCAGAGAACTGATGTGGATTGAAAAACTTATGCTGGATTTTGGTATAGCTGAACAGAGACCAATCCAGATAATGGAAGATAATCAGAGCTGCATCCGACTGTCACAGAATGACAAGGTTCAGTCACGCACCAAGCACATCGCAACGAAATACCACAACGTGCGAGAGTTGGCGAAAGAAGGGGTCATCAGTCTACACTATTGTCACACAAGTGATATGACAGCTGACATCATGACCAAACCGTTACCCAGAGAACATTTTGTGAATCTGCGTATAAAGCTTGGACTTTGTATGAATAAATAATTGCATGACAGTTATGCATGAGAAGGGGTTTGTTGGAATGTAATTGTATTTTACATGCATTGCCTGTCACCTATTATTTCTCTGTGATTACTCTGTGACCTCTGATGTGAATTACTTAGAGAGGTCACACAGCTATGCAACTTCCTGTGGGGGTTAGATGCAGCAGATGCAGCACATGGAGCACATGGAGCTCATGATCTCTCCTAACCTGAGAGGATCTATGGTGGTGTGAGCATCCATTACCATCTAAGCACATGGAAGGAGCTGATAATACAAATGTATAGTAATATGTATATATAAGCCTGTCTGATTATAATCTAACTACAAACTGTGAGTAAACAGATGTTTTGTTACTTCAACTTTAAAGTGACTCAGCAGTGAATTATTCAGGGGTGAATGAGAGAGAGATGAAGAAAGAAATTAACATTTCTAAAGCTGAAGCTGTGTGTACTAAAATCTGCTAATTATTTACTACAAATAATCCAACAGTTATAGTCCAGCAAATGATGGCCCCTGCGTGGGCAAATGTGAGCAAGATGTGCTCTTTGGGAAAATGACTGTTACAGAATTATTACAATAAAAATTTGAAGTGGAAAAAAAAAAGAGATGATCGGTCACTTCAGAGGAAGGGGGGAGAGGAAATATGCTGGACGTAGGAGGGCGAGATTCTCATGCCCACCCAAAATTGGGTGTCTGGCTATGCCCCTGTCTACAGCAACAATTTGAGGAAAGGGAAGAAGAAACTAATTATTGCAGATCTCAACCTACAGATAACCTCTATGATCTAGAAGTAACCAAGGGGGATCCATACTTCTGGTAGGAAACCCATGGCATACAGCATTTTACAGCCCTTCATTGTCTCACCTGACAAAGTCCTCACTGGCCATGCCATACGTAGTTGCCTGTTTGTTCAAGTCTGCCACCTGCTCCTCATTTAGTTCATCCACATCAACCTCAACATCTACAAGAAGAGACAAAGAGAGCATAATTACCAATGGCATCTAAGCCACAGCATCATCATACTGTGCACCCTGTAAGATCTCCAACTGGTAAATGAAAACCCACTCTGAATTACTACAAACCAAAATATGGGGTTTACTTTGCCACATGGCATTACTAGGTGCCTAGAAAGAACAGAAAACTCACTGGCAGTAGCATCAAGGAAAAGCAGAGAACAAAGTAAAGTAAATATCCAGTGTACTTCAATATAACTCATCTTGAGCTACTATTGAACAAGGTGTGTGCAAAATCTAAATAAAGCAACAGCCAACATAGCAAAACCATGGGGATGAAAGCAAAAGACATAAATCCTTCCATTGCTAGGTCACATTTATAATATCAAGATTAGCTCTGCACACTCAAAAAAAGATATACAAAATGTTAGAAAAGAACCAAAACAAAATGCTAAGAAAAGGGAACAAGGCAGCTTAAGTATACTGAAAAAGGTAAAATTATATATCATACCTGATAATTTTCTTTCCATTAATCATAGCAGATCAATCCATAGACTGGTGGGCTGTGTCCATCTACCAGCAGGTGGAGATAAAGAGCAATCTTTTGCCTCCCTGTATGTGGTCATGTGCTGCCGGAAACTCCTCAGTATGTCGATATCAAAGCTCCATCCGCAGGACTCAGCACTTAGAGAATTACACCCACAAAGGGACACTCTGCCCAGCTCACCACCGCCAAAGCGGGGGAGGGGAATCCATCCAGCTCATCCCCGCGAAGTGGGGGAGGGACACCACACCCGCCGATGCGGGGGGGATCTGGCTTATCCTGCTACTGCAACCGCAGGAGGAGCTGGCTTACCCCAACACCGCTGAAGCGGGAGGGATACAAAGCTGCCCTACTGCCGCAGAAAGCAGGAGGGGGCGCCGGCATAATTTAGTGATCAATCCAGCCACCGCCGAAACGGGGGGAGAGGAATGCAGCAGCTCACTGTAACACAAAATCGTTTCAACTCAAGGAAAATCCAGTTGGAGGAACTTGAACACGAAGTCTTCTTGAACAAGAACTGAAGATTAAACTGGAATCTGAAATATAACCAGAACAACAAACAATACAGATGTCCGGGCGGGGCTATGGATTGATCTGCTATGATTAATGGAAAGAAAATTATCAAGTATGATACACAATTTTGCCTTCCATTTCATCAAGCAGATCAATCCATAGACTGGTGGGATGTACCGAAGCAATACTCACCCAGGGCGGGACCTAGAAATCCCTGAAAGCAACACTGAAGCTCCAAACTGGGCCTCGGCCCGAGCAGCCACATCCAGGCGGTAATGTCATGAGAAGGTATGAGCCGACGCCCAAGTTGCCGCTCTACAAATCTCTTCCAAGGAGACGGATCTGGACTCTGCCAACGCCTGTGCTCTAGTAGAGTGCGCCTTCAGCTGAATAGGCGGAGGCTTCCATGCAGCCACATAAGCAGCTGCAATCGCCTCCTTGACCCAACATGCAACAGTAGGTTTAGATGCCTGCAGACCCTTACGAGGGCCTGCGAACAGCACAGAAAGGTGATCCGACTTCCGGAAGTCATTGGTCACCTCCAAGTATCTGATGATGACTCGTCTCACATCCAGACATTTGAGAGCAGGGTACTCCTTTGGGTAGTCCTCCCTACGAAAGGATGGTAGACAGAGCTGCTGTCTCACATGGAAGCGAGAAATAATCTTGGGCAGAAAGGAGGGCACTGGGCGAATCGACACTCCTGCCTCAGTGAACCGCAGGAACGGCTCTCGGCACGAGAGTGCCTGGATCTCAGAAACTCTTCTGGCTAAAGTTATGGCTACCAAAAAGACCGCTTTCAACGTCAGGTCCTTCAGCGATGCCCTCGACAAGGGCTCAAAGGGCGGCTTCTGCAAGGCCCGTAGCATCAGATTGAGGTTCCAAGTAGGCACTATTGAGCGCAGAGGAGGGCGCAGGTGATTAACTCCTTTGAAAAAGTGCACCACATCCGGCTGAGATGCCAGGGAAGCACCCTTCAGACGGCTCCTGAAGCAAGCCAGAGCCGCCACCTGGACTTTCAGCGAACTGAGTGACAGGCCTTTCTCCAGACCTTCTTGCAGGAACGCCAACACCGAAGATATTGGAGCAGTGGAGGGCGATAGAGCGCCTGCCTTGCACCACGATGCAAAGGTACGCCAAATCCTGGCATAAGTAGTAGAAGTAGAGCGCTTCCTCGCTCTCAGCATAGTGGCGATAACCTTGTCTGAAAAGCCCTTCTTCCTCAGCTGCTTCCGCTCAAGAGCCAGGCCGTAAGACCAAAGGGGGAGGGATCCTCCATCACCACGGGACCCTGATGCAAGAGGCTCCGCTCCGCTGGCAGCCTCAGAGGACCGTCCACTGAGAGCCTGATTAAGTCCGCATACCAGGGACGTCTGGGCCAATCCGGACCCACTAGGATCACCCAGCCCGGATGCTTTGCCACCCGGCCTAGCACTCTGCCCTACATGGGCCAGGGCGGGAACACGTAGAGAAGTTCCTGTGTCGGCCACTGCTGGAGAAGAGCATCAACTCCCAGAGATCGAGGGTCCCGTCCTCTGCTGAAGAACCGCGGCACTTGGCAATTGGCTGAGGACGCCATCAGATCCAGGCTCGGCTGGCCCCAGCGCCTCGTGATGTCCGAGAACGCCCGATCCGAGCGCTGCCACTCTCCGGGATCCAAAGTATAGCAACTGAGAAAGTCCGCCTTGACATTCATGACTCCCGCAATGTGGGCCGCCGACAGCTGTTCCAGGTTCGCTTCCGCCCATAGGCATAGCTTCATGGCCTCCTAGGCTAGGGGAGCGCTCCTGGTACCTCCCTGGCGATTGACATATGCCACTGCCGTGGCATTGTCCGACAGGACCCGTACTGGCCTCAGCACCAGGACCGGGAGAAACTCCAGAAGCGCCAGCCGAATGGCTCGGAGTTCCAGGAGGTTGATAGACCGCTTCGCTTCTGCAGGCATCCAGAGCTGTCCTTCCCAGGCAGTGGGCTCCCCAGCCCGTCAAGCAGGCGTTCGTCGTGACAACCACCCACTCCGGGGTCCTGAGAGGCATTCCTGCGGACAGCTTGTCTGGTCTCAGCCACCAACCCAGCGCCTTGCGCACCGTTGGATCCAAGGGAAGGCGTGCAGCGTAATCTTCCGATACTGGAGTCCACAGCCGCAGCAGGGAGTGCTGTAGGGGTCTCATATGAGCCCTGGCCCAGGGCACTACTTCCATCGTGGCCGTCATGGAGCCCAAGAGCTGCACATAGTCCCAAGCTCGGAGAGTGGAAGCTGTTAGGAACTGGTCCACCTGGGCCCGAAGCTTGCTGTTCCGGTTGTCCGGCAGGAACACTCTGCCCACTAGGGTGTCGAATCGAACTCCCAAGTACTCCAGGGACTGAGTCGGGCGCAGCTGACTTTTCTCCCAGTTGATGACTCATCCCAGGGAGCTCAGAAGAGCAATCACCCTGTCCGTAGCCTTCCCACACTCTGCATAAGAGGGGGCTTGGATCAACCAGTCGTCCAGATAGGGATGGAATTGTACTCCTTCCTTGCGGAAGTAAGCCGCGATGACCACCATCACTTTGGAGAAGGTCAAAAGTGGCGGATAGATCGAGAAGGATGAGGATGGAGTAGTGGCCTCTGGATTTGGCAAGGAACAGGTCATTACAGACTTTAGAGAGCGCTGTTTCTGTCAAGTGTAGAGGGCGAAAACCAGATTGAAGTGGATCGAGGATGGCATAAGAGGAGAGAAAAATCAAGGCAGCGGCTGTGAACGGCACGCTCAAGTATTTTGGAGAGGAAGGGTAGGAAGGAGATGGGGCGGTAGTTGGAGGGACAGGTAGGGTCAAGTGATGGTTTTTTGAGGAGAGGTGTGACTACGGCGTGCTTGAAGGTGTCAGGGACAGTTGCAGTGGAGAGAGAGAGGTTGAGGATATGACAGATGGAGGGGGTGACAGTAAGAGAGATGATGTTAAGTAAGTTGGTGGGGATGGGATCAGAAGAGCAGGTGGTGCATTTTGAGGAGGAAAGAAGGCGAGCGGTTTCCTCCTCGGTGATGTCAGGAAAGGAGGAGGAGGAGGCCTGGGTTGATTGGTTGAGCGAGAGAGGGTTGAAGGGTGAAGAGGAGGAGATGGCTTGGTAGTGATCTCAAGGTTGATCTTTTGCACCTTGTCGCGGAAGTAATCGGCCAGTGATTGAGGAGAGAGTGAGGGGGGGAGTGGGAGCAGAGGGCACTTTGAGGAGGGAGTTAAGGGTGGCGAAGAGACGACGGTGGTTGGAGCTGAGAGAATTGGTCAATTGGGTGTAATAGTCCTGTTTGGCAAGGAATAGGGAGGAGTGGAAGGAGGATAGCATGAATTTGTAGTGAAGGAAATCTGAATGGGTGCGAGATTTCCTCGAGGCGTTCAGCTGATCGGGCGCAGGAGCGAAGGTAACGGATGCAAGGGGTCAGCCAAGGCTGGGGATTAGTATGCTTTGTGGGGCGGGAGGTGGATGGTGCGAGGGTGTCCAGAGCAGAGGAGAGAGTGGCATTGTAAGCGGAGACAGCCTTGTCGACAGACTCGGAGTACATGATGGAGGGAAGGAGATTAGAAAAACTAGAGGATAAGGTGGGAGGGTCAATAGCCTGGAGATTCCTGGAGGTAGTGGTTAAAGTTGGACGGGGCTGGGGGGGGGGGGGGTGAAGAAGTGTGAAGGTGATCAGGTGATGATGGGAGAGAGGAAGAGCTGAAGCGTGGAAATTGGAGGGAGAGCCGGAAGAGGAGAGGACGAGGTCAAGACAATGGCCGTCTCGGTGAGTAGGGGTGGTGAAGCATAGCTGGAGGTTGAAGGAGGATGTTAGAGTGAGGAACTGAGAAGCGTGAGGGTCGGATTCGTCATCAACGTGTATGTTAAAGTCTCCGAGAATGAGGGACGGAGATGAGGGTTCAAGAAAAACAGAAAGCCAGGCATCAAAGTCGGTGAGGAAGGAAGAGAGGGATTTATTAGGGGGGCGGTAAATGACTGCCACTCTGAGTGGCAATGGGTAGAAAAGCCGGATGGAGTGTGCTTCAAAGGATGAGAAGCAGTGAGACTGCAGTAGGAGGAGGGGTTGGAAAGTACAGGAGGGTGAGAGTAGTAGCCCGACGCCTCCACCGCGGCCAACTGGGCGGGGAGTGTGGGAGAAGAGATAACCTCCATGGCAAAGGGCCGCGACTGAGGCAGAGTCGTCAGGGGAGAGACAGGTTTCAGTTAGGGCAAGCAATTGAAGGGAACGAGAGATGAAGAGATCGTGGGTGAAGGGCAGTTTGTTGCAGACCGAGTAGGCGTTCCACAGGGCACATGAGAAGGGGAGGGAAGAGGGGGGAAGGAGGGGAATAGAGATGAGATTGAAGACATCACGGAATCGTTTGCATGGATAGGAGGAGGACAGGTGAGGGGGGCCTGGATTAGGATTAATGTCTCCCGCGAATAGCAAGAGGAGGAGCAAGAGAGTGCGGAGGAGGGTGGGGGAGGTCGGGCGATGAAGGCGACGAAGACGGGATGCACTTAGGAGAAATGGTGATGAGTTAATGGCAGGAAGGAAGTGTTGAAGGTTAAGAGCTAGGAAGGAGGAGGGGGACAGGAGAGATGGTGAGGTGGTGAGGGATGGGGGTGAATAGGGTATTGCTGTAGCTAGCAGGACGGGAGGGGACATGGTGGGCAATGAGTTCCAGCGGTAGGGGTAGGGGAAAAAGATTAGGAAGGGACAGGGCAAGGAAGAGAATGTGGACAGGGGCCATAAGTAGTGATTGAGGTGTAACAGGTGTATGTGTAGTGACTGAGGTGTGAAGCAGATAGATAGAGCGGAAAAGCTGGTTTGGAGGCTTGGAATTGATGGACTGGAGAGCAGATAAGTCAATGGCTGACAAGTTAGCAGGCAGGCAGGCAGGTTGGTTGATGGGTTAACAGGCAGGCAGGAGCAGGACTGGAGTCAGCTGGAGCAGGTGAATTGAAGTAAACTGGAACGGATGGGCTGGAACACGCTGAAGTAGACCAGCTGAGATAAATGGACTGGAGCAGGAGGCAGGACTGGAGCAGGCTGTAGCACTTTGGAGGTTGGTTTGATTGACTAGCAGGCAGGCAGGCAGGAACAAGCTGGAGCAGACGCACTGATTAGGCGGATGGGACAGGCTGGATCGACGGACTGGAGAAGCTGGATCAGGCGGGCTGGAGAAGCTGGATCAGGCGGACTGGATCAAGCAGGGAGCAGATGGACTGGTATAAGTGAGGAGGAGCTGGATCAGGCTGACTGGTACAAGCTGGAGCAGGTGGACTGGAACAAGCAGGGAGAGGCTGGATCAGGCAGATTGGTACAAGCTGGAGCAGATGAACTGGAACAAGCAGATGGACTGGAATAAGCAGGGAGAAGCTGGATCGGCGGACTGGAACAAGCAGGGAGAACCTGGATCGGTGGACTGGAACAAACAGGGACTGGAACAAGTAGGGAGAAGCTGGATCAGGCGGGTGGTACACGCTGGAGCAGATGGACTGGTATAAGCTAGAGCAGATGGACTGGAACAGGCAGGGAGAAGCTGGATCGGCGGACTGGAACATGCAGGGAGAAGCCGGATCGGCGGACCGGAACGAGCAGGGGGAAGCTGGAGGAACAGGCTGGAATCAGCAGACAGGAACAAGCTGGAGAAGCTGACTCAGGCGGACTGGAACAAGTTGGGGCCGATGGACTGCAGAAGCTGGAACAGGCGGTCTGGAACACGCTAGGGCAAGCTGGGTTAAGCTGGGGCCGATGGACTGGAGAAGCCGGAACAGGCGGCCTGGAACACGCTAGGGCAAGCTGGGTCAAGCAGACTGGAACAGGCAGGGCCAGGCGGACCGTAACGCACTGGAACAGGATGGGTCAGGTGGATGGAATACGCTGGGTCAGGCGGACCGGAGCAGCTAGAGCAGAGAGAGAGCAGCCGAGCAGCAGGGAGAAGCTGGATCAGGCGGACTGGAACAAGCTAGGGTCGATGGAGTGGAACAAGCAGGGAGAAGCTGGAACAGGCAGACTGGAGCAAGCAGGGAGAAGCTGGGTCAGGCCGACAGGAGCAAGCTGGATACAGACCCTGCTTTCCACCAATTTATTCCTTCTCACTGAAGGTTATGAGCTGCCGAATCGATTTCCCTGCTCACAGAGGACCAGGTAGGCTCCTGTTTAGTCCCGTACATCCACCCCTTGGAGTCAGGTGGTCGACCAGTAGAAAGTTATACTCGGCGCAGGGCCGGGGCTGCGCGATCGCGTGGACCGCAGCGTGGCACGATCTGTTGTTTCCCATCGATCCTTCCGGATTGGTAGGCAGGAGGGGGGGACTGGATGTGCGAGCACCGCTTTGGGCAATTTGGGAAAGGGAAGCGGCCGCTTACAGGGTTTCGTCTGCAAGGTCGTTGTTGCGTCAGGGCTGGCTATGGTTTGGTCGCGAGCATGTGGTCACGGTTTGGAGTGGTTCGAACCCCCCGCAGCTTCGATTCAGAATCCGGGTAAGGGTGTTCAAATCTGGTTTGACTCCTTCTCGCGCCACAGCTCAACCTGATCTGCGGTCGCGTCGGCTACCTCTCACAAGGTCTGCCCCACTCGAGTCCAGGTGAGGTCGTTCGGCCCTCAGCTGGGCCCGCTATTCGGCCAGTGTGTCTGGGTAAGTATGAGCTTTCCGGTTAGGCCGCGACTGGTCAGGTACCGGGCAGCATTCCGGGCCCCTTCCGGGCCATTCTTTATTCGAGTGGTGCACTCTGATGATGGCGTTTTCAGCTCGTGTACCTCATGTCTGTCGGCCTCCGCTACACCCCTAATCGTCAGAGATCCTGGGCCCAGGTGTGTGCTGTGGCTGGAGCCATCGCCCCCCAGGATCTTCGGGTTCCTGCAGGATGATTCAGGTCGTATACAGTGCCGTTTCTTTACCGTTCCGGTTCACTCGCTGTTTCCACGACGGCCTGTCTGGATGACCGCTTGATTGTGGTCTCTGATGTGGAGTTTCTCCGATAATGTCCGGAAGAGCTCCTCTCAATGCAACCTATCTGGCGGCCATGTTGCCAAAGCTTCCATATCATGCATTCTTAGGCAGACGCATTTCAGTTGAAACTTAATGCAGAAAAAACACAATGTCTTATACTAACCTCACAACTCAACAAGAACAAATTCACCACCATAAACACACCAAACTTTTCCCTTCCTGTCTCAGACACCCTGAAAATTGGAGTTACCGTTGATCGAAATCTCACACTTGAAAGTCATGCGAAAAATACAACCAAGATGTACCATTCGATGTACCTTTCTTCCCAAGGACCATCTTTCGCAACCTGGTTCAGTCAATAGTGCTTAGTCACCTAGATTACTGCAATGCACTCTACGCTGGCTGTAAAGAGCAAATCATCAAGAAACTTCAAACTGCCCAGAACACTGCAGCCAGACTCATATTTGGAAAAACAAAATATGAAAGTGCTAAACACCTAAGGGAAAAGTTACACTGGCTTCCACTTAAAGAACGTATCGCATTCACATATGCCCTCTAGTTCATAAAATCATTCACGGAGATGCCCCAGCCTACATGTAAGACCTGGTAGACTTGCCACCCAGGAACGCTAAAAGATCATCTCGCACATTCTTTAATCTTCACTTCCCCAGCTGTAAAGGCCTAAAATACAAACTAACGCATGCGTCAAACTTTTCTTACTTGAGCACACAGTTATGGAACACACTGTCGCTCAACTTAAAAACTATTTATGAACCAACTAACTTTCGTAAATCGCTGAAGACCCACCTCTTCAACAAGGCATACCACAAAGATCAGCCAACGCAAATGTAACACATCTCCACTTTACTTATAATCAGAACTGTTTTTCTCTTATACCTGCTGGTTTAATTTCTTGAATAATTCAATCATTTAAGTTCTATTATGTCAACCATGTTCTCTATGTAACTCTAATTGTTATCTTCCAAGCTATTATCTAACAATAACGATACATTGTAAGCCACATTGAGCCTGCAAATGGGTGGGAAAATGTGGGATACAAATGCAATAAATAAAAAGCAACAGTTTTTTGAGTTCACAAACAAAACTAGCAAAATGTTAGCAAGATATTTGAGGGTAAGAAAGGGGCGTACTAATATCCAAAAGATACAAGGGGAGGGGGAGGGGTGGAAGTATACGGAGACGGATATAGGGGAGTGTTTTTTGTTATAGGGAGTTGTATGGAGCAGAGGGGGGTGATACAGAGGAGGGTTGGGCCCATTACTTGGATAGGATCCCCTTACAGAAGTTGGGCAATGAGGAGAGGGCTAGAATAGGAGAGCCTATTAGATTGGGGGAGGTTCAGGGTGTGATTAAGAGGTTGCCAAATGGGAAAGCCCCCTGAATGGATGGTTATTCAGGGAGATTTTATAAATGTTACGAGAAGGAAGTGAGTGATTTATTAGTGAGAGTGGAAAACGGAGTCTTGGAGAGGATAGGATGGTCTATGTCTAAGGCAGGGGTGGTGGTTATACCCAAGCCAGGGAAAGACCTAACGCAGTGTGGATCGTATAGGCCCATTTCGTTATTGAATGTGGGCGTGAAGATTGTGGCAAAGGTGCTGGCTAATAGACTGGCTAGGGTGTTGCCCAAATTAGTGAATGGGGATCAGGCGGGGTTTATCCCTAGAAGGCAGGTGGGAGATAATATTCGGCGAACTTTACACCTGATGTGGGAAGCGCAGAGGGGAGATAGGGGGATGGTACTCTTGGCCACAGATGCGGAGAAGGCCTTTGATAAGGTCAGTTGGGGATTTCTTCGAGCTGTGTTGGAACGCATGGGCTTGGGGGAGAATTTTTGTAGGTGGCTGGCAGCTCTATATGATTGTCCAAGGGCTTGTCTCAGGATAAACGGGGGGGTACACAAGCTGCTTTCCCATAGGGAGAGGGACCAGACAGGGATGCCCGCTCTCTCCCCTTTTGTTTGCGTTATATATGGAGCCTTTGGCGGAGGTAATACGCCAACATCCAGATTTGAGAGGAGTTAGGGTGGGGGGGCCGGGAGAACATTAGATTAGCGCTATTTGCTGATGATGTGTTGATGTACGTGGTAGATCCAGAGCAAACGCTGCCCAAGATATTGGAGATTATGAATGAGTTTGAGGCTTGTGCGGGGTTTAAGGTTAATATGGAGAAAAGTGAGATATTGGGAATATCGCTATCTCCTGAGGAGGAAAGTAGGCTGGTCGGGAGATTCCCATTTAAATGGGTAAAAAGTAAATTCCGGTATTTGGGGATCCAAATTCCTTGTGACCTAAAAAGGGTGAGTAGTATTAACTACTAGTAAAAAAAGCCCCGTTTCTGATGCAAATGAAACGGGGGGCTAGCAAGGTTTTCTTCAGAGTGTGCATGTGGGAGTGTGTGTCCCTGCCCTCTCTCCCTCCCCCTCCCCCCTCCCAGTCCAGTCCTTCAGTGTTAAGTTTCCTGCTGTTCTGTGTTTTTGTTACAGAGAGAGTGAGGGCATCTCTCGCCCCTCCCCCCTCTGAGTCCTTCACTGTATGAGATTTCGTGCTGTGCTGTTTTCCTTCACTCATGGGGAAACCGGATATCTCTGGCGCGTCACACTTCCGGCTGGAGGCTTCATAGAACGTTGGTCTTGCCTTTTATATATATAGATGGTAAGATTGTAGGTCAGATAAGGTCTGAGTTGTCTCAATGGAAGGGTTTGTGGCTGTCTTGGTGGGGGCGTATGGCAGTGATTAAGATGAATGTTTTGCCAAGGTTGCTGTTTCTGTTTCATGCCATACCGCTAGATCTTCCCAGGGGGACCCTTAAACAGATACAGGGGTTGTTTACACAGTTCATTTAGAATTGGAAACACTCTAGGTTAGGGAGCCGAGTTATATGGGAGGCACCCGAGAAGGGAGGAAGGCCGGTTCCTAATATTGAATGGTACTATTATGCAGCCCAGGTGAGGATGCTTATGGACTGGGAGAGCAAGATCATGAAGCCAGGAAGTCAGGTGGAAATGTCCTATAGTAGGGGGAGGGGGCTGAACTCGTACTTGTGGACCACGGAGGGGCTGGGGTGGGGGATGACTGAGTGGTTACATAACCCCTATGTGAAGCATTTGTTAGGGGTGTGGAGGATAGTTAGGAGGAGATGGGGTCAACTGGGCGAGGTGTCTAAGTTGGCTTCTATGCGGTGGGAGCCGAAATTTGGGGAGGGAAAGTGCTAGATTTGGACAGTGGGAGAGGAAGGCTGATTCATTTTTGGGATCAGTTGGGTGGTAGGGGAACTTTGCTTGGGGGAATAGGAATAGTAGAAAAGTATTTGTGCTTGGGTGGATTCTTGACTTATGCTGAATGGTGACGGGTGCGGCCTAAACCTGGTTAAGCTTTATTCTAATATTGGAGTCTTTGAGGCCGACACGGTACTAGCTCAGGTTTTAGTTAGTTCCTCGGAGTAACATAGTAACATAGTAGATGACGGCAGAAAAAGACCTGCACGGTCCATCTAGTCTGCCCACGATAAACTCATATGTGTATACCTTACCTTGATTTGTACCTGTCTTTTTCAGGGCACAGACCGTATAAGTCTGTCCAGCAGTATTTCCCGCCTCCCAACCACCAGTCCCGCCTCCCATCACCGGCTCCGGCACAGACCCCGTATAAGTCTGCCCTCCCCTATCCTAGCCTCTCAACCATCAACCCCTCTTCACCCCGGCACCCAATTTCAGCTAAGCTTCTGTGGATCCATTCCTTCTGCACAGGATTCCTTTATGCCTATCCCACGCATGTTTGAATTCCGTTACTGTTTTCATCTCCACCACCTCCCGCGGGAGGGCATTCCAATCGTTCACCACCCTCTCTGTGAAGAAATACTTCCTGACATCTTTCCTGAGTCTGCCCCCCTTCAATCTCATTTCATGTCCTCTCGTTCTACCGCCTTCCCATCTCCGGAAAAGATTAGTTTGCGGATTAATACCTTTCAAATATTTGAACGTCTGTATCATATCACCCCTGTTCCTCCTTTCCTCCAGAGTATACATGTTCAGGTCAGCAAGTCTCTCTTCATATGTCTTGGAACGCAACTCCCATACCATCCTCGTAGCTTTTCTTAGCACCGCTTCCATTTTTTTAACATCCTTCGCAAGGTACGTCCTCCAAAACTGAACACAATACTCCAGGGGGGCCTCACTAACGTCTTATACAGGGGCATTAAAACCTCCTTTCTTCTGCTGGTCACACCTCTCTCTATACAGCCTAGCAACCTTCTCGCTAAGGCCACCGCCTTGTCGCACTGTTTCATCGCCTTCAGGTCCTCAGATACTATCACCCCAAGATCCCTCTCCCCGTCCGTGTCTATCAGGCTCTCCCCACCTAACACATATGCCTCCCTTAGATTTCTACTCCCTAAGTGCATCACTTTGCATTTCTTCGCATTGAATTTTAATTGCCAAACGTTAGACCATTCTTCCAGCTTCTTCAGATCTTTTTTCATGTTTTCCACTCCCTCCGGGGTGTCCACTCTGTTGCAAATCTTGGCGTCATCCGCAAAAAGGCAAACTTTACCTTGTAACCCTTCGGCAATGTCACTCACAAATATAATGAACAGAATGGGCCCCAGCACCGATCCCTGAGGCACTCCACTACTCACCTTTCCCTCCTCCGAGCGAACTCCATTTACCACCACCCTCTGGCGTCTACCCGTCAACCAGTTCCTAATACAGTTCACCACTTCGGGTCCTATCTTCAGCCCTTCTAGTTTATTCAAGAGCCTCCTGTGGGGAACCGTGTCAAAAGCCTTGCTGAAATCTAAGTAGATGACGTCCATAGCACGTCCTTGATTTAATTCTCCTGTCACCCAGTCAAAGAATTCAATGAGATTCGTTTGGCACGATTTCCCTCTGGTGAAACCATGTTGTCTCGGATCTTGCAACTTATTGGCTTCCAGGAAATTCACTATCCTTTCCTTCAGCATGGCTTCCATTACTTTTCCAATAACCGAAGTGAGGCTTACCGGCCTGTAGTTTCCAGCTTCTTCCCTATCACCACTTTTGTGAAGAGGGACCACCTCCGCTGTTCACCAATCCCTCGGAACCTCTCCCGTCTCCAAGGATTTATTAAACAAATCTTTAAGAGGACCCGCCAGAACCTCTCTGAGCTCCCTCAGTATTCTGGGGTGGATCCCGTCCGGCCCCATGGCTTTGTCCACCTTTAGCTTTCCAAGTTGTTCATACACACTCTCTTCCGTGAATGGTGCTCTATCCACTTCATTCTCAGGTGTACTTTTGTCAGTACCTCTCGGTCCTTCCCCAGTGGAGCTATGTTTTCAGCTTTTGGGGGTGTTTTTTTTCTGGGGTGGGATTATTATTAGGAGGGGGTGGGGGGAGGATGGTGGTGCAGGGGGGTTGAGTGTTGGGGGGATCATAGCTGAGTAGTTAAAAAAAAGGGGGGGTTAGTTTCAATATATACTGTTCGTACTTGGAGCAGAGTGTTTGTATAAGTGTTTGTGTTAATACCGGCTCCTGCGTGCGCTGATGTAGGCAGTTTCGAGCACATGGTGCGTTAATAAAAATTTAAAGTTAAAAAAAAAAGAAAAAAAAAACAATATTCTGTGCTTTCAGGATTACTCACAACATGTGCAACAAATGTGTAAGGAGCTTCAAAATAAACGGATTCGCTTTGCATTGCTATATCCCGCTAAACTGTGGATTAATCATGATGGATTTACTCAGATTTTTGAGCAGGTGGCGGCGGCCCAGGCTTACCTACAAGCAAAGGACACCACAACACGCTGAAAAAGCCCTCGGAGTGAAGGAGAGCTACGGTTGCTGACTGACAGAGTTGGTGATGTAGATATTAGAGTGGTTACTCACAATCGACCCGGCATGTCTAACTACACATTCCTGATATTTGTTGGACCTGGTCGGTGGTTTGACTAGTTCAGAAGGAGTCACCTTGCTTATTGGAGGGTACCTGATTAACATTTAGTTTGTCTTAGCTTTGTCTTGCTAGAGGATTGAGTTCTGCAGGGATGGACCAGCTATTGGTACATCAATTCTGTTGGGACATTTGAATTGTTTATGGTTCATGGAAGCCTTTTTTTTTTTCTCCAAGGGAGAACAGGATGATGCTTAGATACATGGGATGTGTGAACATGTGACTGATTTAACTTGGCTGCTGCATGTGCTGCTTATTTACTGAGACTAGGGGGGGAGGGGTGGTGATGGAGTGTGACACACCCTTCTTGTTATGGGGGGGGGGGGGGTAAGATGTTGCGGGGTTGGGGAAGGGTGAAGACTTGGAATGGGGAGAGGGGGAGATTATCTATAGTGGGTGAAAAGGGAATGGAAGTAAGGTTGGGTAGATATACTGTACCACGATGTCTCTGTAGATATTCGATTCAAAACATGAGGAGTGGGTCCCTTATTTTGCTATACCCTTGGGAGATGTTGGGGCTGGGACACAATCTTCAATACGTGATGGAATACCTGCACTATCCGATTAGAATTTTCCCTGGAATTACTTAATGGGACTGAAAGTATATTCATGGAATATAGGTGGAATCTCATCCCTAACTAAAAGAAAGAAAATATTACAAGGTTGAGAAGGAAGGGTGCATCTATAGCAATGCTTCAAGAAACACATTTAACATCATTGGAACATAAGAAATTGCATACTTAGTGGGTAGGGTGACAGGTTGGAGGCCCCAGCATTGGGGAAAAAAGTAGGGTGGTTATATTGTTTCACAAATCGTTACAGATGGAGAAGCAAAGGGTCCATGTAGATCCGGAGAATCGCTTTATTATTACTCAAATTTTGGTAGATAGGTCCCCATATCTCCTTTGAAATATTTATGCCCCCAATGTATACAGCAAAATGTTTTTTAGCAATATCGTTCGTAGAATCCAGCCTAGTAATCATTCTTTTACTATCACAGAGGTCGATTTTAATGTGGTAGCTGACCCGGATCTAAACAAGGAGACATTAATCCTAATCCAGGCCCCCTCACCTGTCTTCCTCCTATCCATGCAAACGATTCCGTGATGTCTCCAATCTCGTCTCTATTCCCCTCCTTCCCCCCTCTTCCCTCCCCTTCTCATGTGCCCTGTGGAACGCCTACTCGGTCTGCAACAAACTGCCCTTCACCCACGATCTCTTCATCTCTCGTTCCCTTCAACTATTCGCCCTAACTGAAACCTGTCTCTCCCCTGATGACTCTGCCTCAGTCGCGGCCCTTTGCCATGGAGGTTATCTCTTCTCCCACACTCCCCGCCCAGCTGGTCGCGGTGGAGGCGTCGGGCTTCTACTCTCGCCCTCCTGTACTTTCCAACCCCTCCTCCTACCGCGCTTCTCAACCTTTGAAGCACACTCCATCCGGCTATTCTACCCATTGTCACTCAGAGTGGCAGTCATTTATCGCCCCCCTAATAAATCCCTCTCTTCCTTCCTTACCGACTTTGATGCCTGGCTTTCCGTCTTTCTCGAACCCTCATCTCCGTCCCTCATTCTCGGAGACTTTAACATACACGTTGATGATCAATCCGACCCTCATGCTTCTCAGTTCCTCACTCTAACATCCTCCTTCAACCTCCAGCTATGCACCACCACCCCTACTCACCGAGACGGCCATTGTCTTGACCTCGTCCTCTCCTCTTCCGGCTCTCCCTCCAATTTCCACACGTCAGCTCTTCCTCTCTCCGATCATCACCTGACCACCTTCACACTTCTTCACCCCCCCCCCCCTCAGCCCCGTCCAACTTTAACCACTACCTCCAGGAATCTCCAGGCTATTGACCCTCCCACCCTATCCTCTAGTATTTCTAATCTCCTCCCATCCATCATGTCCTCCGAGTCTGTCGACAAGGCTGTCTCCGCTTACAATGCCACTCTCTCCTCTGCTCTGGACACCCTCGCACCATCCACCTCCCGCCCCACAAAGCATACTAATCCCCAGCCTTGGCTGACTCCCTTGCATCCGTTACCTTCGCTCCTGCGCCCGATCAGCTGAACGCCTCTGGAGGAAATCCCGCACCCACTCAGATTTCCTTCACTACAAATTCATGCTATCCTCCTTCCAATCCTCCCTATTCCTTGCCAAACAGGATTATTACACCCAATTGACCAATTCTTTCAGCTCCAACCCCCGTCGTCTCTTCGCCACTCTTAACTCCCTCCTTAAAGTGCCCTTCGCTCCCACCCCCCCCTCGCTCTCTCCTCAATCACTGGCTGACTACTTCCGGACCAAGGTGCAAAAGATCAACCTTGAGTTCACTACCAAGCCACCTCCTCCTCTTCACCCTTCAACCCTCTCCCTCAACCAACCAACCCTGGTCTCTTTCTCCTCCTTTCCTGATATCACCGAGGAGAAAACCGCCCGCCTTCTTTCCTCCTCGAAATGCACCACTTGTTCCTCTGATCCCATCCCCACCAACTTACTTAACACCATCTCTCATACTGTCACCCCCTCCATCTGTCATATCCTCAACCTCTCTCTCTCCACTGCAACTGTCCCTGACACCTTCAAGCACGCTGTAGTCACACCTCTCCTCAAAAAACCATCACTTGACCCTACCTGTCCCTCCAACTACCGCCCCATCTCCCTCCTACCCTTCCTCTCTAAAATACTTGAGCGCGCCGTTCACAGCCACTGCCTTGATTTTCTCTCCTCTCATGCCATCCTCGATCCACTTCAATCCGGTTTTCGCCCTCTACACTCGACAGAAACATACTCTCTAAAGTCTGTAATGACCTGTTCCTTGCCAAATCCAGAGGCCACTACTCCATCCTCATCCTCCTCGATCTATCCGCCGCTTTTGACACTGTCAATCATGATTTACTTCTTGCCACACTGTCCTCATTTGGGTTCCAGGGCTCTGTCCTCTCCTGGTTCTCCTCCTATCTCTCCCACCGCACCTTCAGAGTTCACTCTCATGGATCCTCCTCCACCCCCATCCCGCTATCTGTTGGTGTTCCCCAGGGATCTGTCCTTAGACCCCCTTCTCTTCTCAATCTACACCTCTTCCCTGGGCTCCCTGATCTCATCTCATGGTTTCCAGTATTATCTCTATGCTGATGACACCCAGCTGTATCTCTCCACACCAGACATCACCGCGGAGACCCAGGCAAAGGTATCAGCCTGCTTATTCGACATTGCTGCCTGGATGTCCAACCGCCACCTGAAACTGAACATGGCCAAGACCGAGCTCATCATCTTCCTACCAAAACCCACTTCTCCTCTTCCTCCACTTTCTATCTCAGTTGATAACACCCTCATCCTCCCCGTCTCATCTGCCCGCAACCTTGGAGTCATCTTTGACTCCTCCCTCTCCTTCTCTGCGCATATCCAGCAGATAGCCAAGACCTGTCGCTTCTTCTTCTTTAACATCTGCAAAATTCGCCCTTTCCTCTCTGAACACACCACCCGAACTCTCGTCCACGCTCTCATTACCTCTCGCCTGGACTACTGCAACTTACTCCTCACTGGCCTCCCACTTAGCCACCTATCCCCTCTTCAATCTGTTCAGAACTCTGCTGCACGTCTTATATTCCGCCAGAACCGATATACTCATATCACCCCTCTCCTCAGGTCACTTCACTGGCTTCCAGATACCGCATTCAGTTCAAGCTTCTCCTTCTTACCTACAAATGCACTCAGTCTGCTGCCCCTCACTACCTCTCTACCCTCATCTCCCCTTAAGTTCCCGCCCGAAACCTCCGTTCACAAGACAAATCCCTCCTCTCATTACCCTTCTCCACCACCACCAACTCCAGGCTCCGCTCATTCTGCCTCGCCTCACCCTATGCTTGGAACAACCTTCCCGAGTCCTTACGCCAAGCCCCCTCCCTGCCAATTTTCAAGTCTTTGCTTAAAGCCCATCTCTTCAATGCTGCGTTCGGCACCTAACTCTTACCTTTCAGGAATTCCAGACTGCCCCAATTTGTCTGCCCCTATCGGTCTGACTGTTCACATGTCCTTTAGATTGTAAGCTCTTTGAGCAGGGATTGTCCTTCTATGTTAAATTGTACAGCGCTGCGTAACCCTAGTAGCGCTTTAGAAATGTTAAGTAGTAGTACCCACATAGAGCCAGAATCAATACTACTAAGGGGATTCCTTTACTTTGTGAAATCGTAGGGGTGGTGGACGCATGGAGGGTGCTTCATCCGGATATTCGAGATTACACCCATTTTTC
The DNA here is from genome assembly GCF_901765095.1 of Microcaecilia unicolor. Taxonomy (NCBI): domain Eukaryota; kingdom Metazoa; phylum Chordata; class Amphibia; order Gymnophiona; family Siphonopidae; genus Microcaecilia; species Microcaecilia unicolor. The sequence goes on along the minus strand of NC_044041.1, from coordinate 140,512,769 downwards.
CAGGGCACATCAGACACAAGCGGTGCAAAGAAAAGCTACGAGAATGGTATGGGATTTGGGTTGCAAGACGTATGAGGAGAGACTTGTTGACCTGAACATGTATACCCTGGAAGAAAGGAGAAACGGGTGATGTGATACAGACATTCAAATATTTGAAAGGTATTAATCTGCAAACAAACCTTTTCCGTAGATGGGAAGGCGGTAGAACTAGAGGACATCAAATGAGATTGAAGGGGGGCAGACTGAAGAAAAATGTCAGGAAGTATTTTTTCACAGAGAGGTGGTGGAGATGAAAATGGTAACGGAATTCAAACATGCGTGGGATAAACATAAAGGAATCCTGTTCAGAAGGAATGGATCCTCAGAAGCTTAACCGAGATTGGGTGGCAGAGCCGGTGGTGGGAGGCGGGGCTGGTGGTTGGGAAGTGGGGCTAGTGCTGGGCAGACTCCTACGGTCTGTGCCTTGAAAATGGCAGATACAAATCAAGGTAAGGTATACACAAAAAGTAGTACATATGAGTTTATCTTGTTGGGCAGACTGGATGGACCGTGCAGGTCTTTTTCTGCAGTCATCTACTATGTTACTATGTTATCACGTATAGATTACCTTCTGGTAGATAGAGAGAGCTTTTCTAAAGTGCAAGCTGCTGATATAGACCCAACGGTAATATCTGATCATGCGGCTATATATGTGGAAATGGTGGATTTTTTTTTGAAGGGGGGGGGGGGGTTGTTTACTACTGTTTAGAGAAAGGGAGGGGACTACAAAGGGGAGGATAGAAGTAAGGGCGGAGGGAGACGTTTCTGTTAAAATATGACGACGTTCGGTATTGTCAGTATTCTGTAATGATGGTATATCACTGGAAGTTGTATTATCCCTGCCATGAGTGGGAAAGCACGGGGTACAAATATAACAAAAATAAAATAAAAAAATAAATTGGATCCTTGACAGTATATTGGTTAATCTATCATCAATAAAAATGTTTTACAACTAAAAAGAAGAGAGGAGAGGAAGTGATGTCATCAGGGGAAATGGCCACTTGAGCCCTCAGTTTATCATTCCCCAAGCCTGAACTCCTCTTTATCTCAAGCATCACGACGAGAATCAGCATCATCTTGAACTGTGGATATAAAAGTTTCCTGGTTGGCCACTATGACTTCTAAGCTGAAAGGGAAACGGGAAAGGGGAAATGGGACTTGATATATCACCTTTCTGTAGCTTTTTGCAACTACATTCAAAGCGGTTTAAGTATATACAGGTATTGGTATCTGGGACAATGAAGGGTTAAGTGACTTGCCCAGAGTCACAAGGAGCTGCAGTGGGAATCGAACTCAGTTCCCCAGGATCAAAGCCAGCTGCACTGAAAGGAACAGATAAGTCAATGTAATTTATCCTTAAAATTGAACGTGGTACCGGAAGATTGGAGGGTGGCCAATGTACCACCAATTTTTTTAAAAAGTTCCAGAGGAGACCCAGGAAATTATAGACCGGTGAGTCTGACGTCGGTGCCGGGCAAAATGGTAGAGACTATTATTAAGAACAAAATTACAGAGCATATTCAAAAGCATGGATTAATGAGACAGTCAACATGGATTTAGTGAAAGGAAATCTTGCCTCACCAATCTACTACATTTCTTGGAAGGGGTGAACAAACATGTGGATAAAGGTGAGCCAGTTGATATTGTGTATCTAGATTTTCAGAAGGCGTTTGACAAAATACCTCATGAAAGACTCCAGAGGAAATTGGGGAGTCATGGGATAGGAGGTAGTGTTCTATTGTGGATTAAAAACTGGTTAAAAGATAGAAAACAGAGAGTAGGGTTAAATGGTCAGTGCTCGGACCGCTGCTTTTTAGCATATTTATAAATGACCTAGAGATGGGAGTAACTAGTGAGGTAATTAAATTTGCTGACAACACAAAGTTATTCAAAGTCGTTAAATTGCAGGAGGATTGTGAAAAGTTACAAGAGGACCTTACAAGACTGGGAGACTGGGCATCCCACTTAGCCATCTCTCTCCTCTTCAATCATTCCAAAACTCTGCTGCGTGACTCATTTTCCGCCAGAGTCGCTATGCTCACATTAGCCCTCTCCTCGAGTCGCTATGCTCACATTAGCCTTCTCCTCAAGTCACTTCACCTGCTCCCTATCCGTTTCCGCATCCAGTGGAGGAGTGGCCTAGTGGTCAGGGTGTTGGACTTTGGTCCTGGGGAACTGAGGAACTGAGTTTGATTCCCACTTCAGGCACAGGCAGTTCCTTGTAACTCTGGGCAAGTCACTTAACCCTCCATTGCCCCATGTAAGCCGCATTGAGCCTGCCATGAGTGGGAAAGCGCGGGGTACAAATGTAACAAAAAATAAATAAATAAAAATAATTCAAGCTTCTCTTGCTGACCTGTAAGTGCATTCACTCTATCGCTCCCAGGGTACCTCTCCACTCTTGTCTCTCCCTACGCCCCCACCTCGGGTACTCCGTTCTGTGGATAAATCTCTCTTGTCTGTCCCCTTCTCCTCTACTGCTAATTCCAGACTCCATTCCTTTTATCTCGCTGCACGCACCTCACGCCTGGAATAGACTTCCCGAGCCTGTACGTCTAGCCCCGTCTTTGGCCATTTTCAAATTCAGGCTAAAAGCCCACCACTTTAACGCTGCTTTTGACTCCTAACCACTACTCACTTGCCTGTACCCTTTTATCACCTTACCTCTTAGTTGTTCTGTTTGCCTGTCGTATTTAGATTGTGAGCTCTTTGAGCAGGGACTGCCTTTTCATGTATGATGTACAGCGCTGTGTATGCCTTGTAGCGCTATAAGTGATAAGTAGTAGTAGCAGTAGTAGTAAATGGCAGATGGTGTTTAATGTGAGCAAGTGCATGTGGGAAAGAGGAAACTGAATTATAGCTACATCATATGCAAGGTTCCACATTAGGAGTCACGGACCAAGAAAGGGATCTAGGTGTCGTCGATGATACATTGAAACTTTCTGCTCAGTGTGCTGCTCATAGGCGCCCGGTATAAGAGGCTTGGGGAGCCCAACCGATCCCCTGACCCCCCGTCAATCATCTGACGTCAGCCCGATGGCCCTCGTTCCCGTCCTACCCTCGCCCTACCTTAAAATAGTGTAATTCTCGAGCGGGCGGCGCCGGCATTGCAAACAGCAGCAGGCTCCAGAGTTCCCACGCATGGCTCCGCCCTTGCAGAAACACGTCAGAAGAGGGCAGAGCCATGCGAGGGAACGCTGGAGCCTATTCCGGAAGGCGGCGGAAGCAGTAATGGCGGCACCTTTAGTGGCTGCGCTTGGGCTCGGTCTGCTGCTGCTGTCGGTACCGGGCGCGAGCAGTGACTGGACCAAACTCCCGGAGTTCTCGGCACTGCCGGACCTGGACCCCGCCTGTCAGCTGTGCTTGGGGAGGTGGCGAACAGCAGGGCGGTGCTGAGCCAGTGTCTGGTGCGCTTTGCTCGGCCGGTCCGTCTGTGCTTGGGCTGCCGGGCCCAGTACCAGGAGCTCAGCCGCCTCCTGAGCAACATTTCAGCGGCGCCGCAGGTGAGAGAGCGAGGCCGGAGACTGGGAGGCTCTCTCTGTGTCCACCTCCTTCATCTGGCAGCGCTCCTCCCCTCCTCTTCCAAACTGCACCCCCTCATCTTCCACCACCCTTCCTCTGGTAGCGCTGCCTCCTCCCCCCAGCTCCCATCCCCTTCCTCTGGCAGCACAGCACTTCCTTCTTTTTCCCAGCTGCCCCCTCTACTCCCAACACCCCTCATCTGGCATTGCCGCTCCTCCTCCTCCCCTCCCAGCTCCCACCATCCCTCATCTGGCAGCACTGCCCCCCCTCTTCCCCAGCTCCCACCACCTCTCATCTGGCATTGCTGCTCCTCCCCCCCCCCCCCCCTAGCTCCCACCACCCCTCATCTGACAGCATTGCCACCTTCTCCCCAGCTCCCACCACCCCTCATCTGGCAGCACTGCACTCCTCTTCCCCAGTTCCCACCACCTCTCATCTGGCATTGCTGCTCCTTCTCCCCCCCCTCCCAGCTCCCACCACCCCTCATCTGGCAGCACTTGCTCCCCCTCTTCCCCAGCTCCCACCACCTGTCATCTGGCAGCACTGGCCCCCCTCTTCCCCAGCTCCCACCACCTCTCATCTGGAATTGCTGCTCCTCCTCCCCTCCCAGCTCCCACCACCCCTCATCTGGCAGCACTGGCCCCCCTCTTCCCCAGCTCCCACCACCTCTCCTGTAGCATTGCTGCTCCTCCTCCCCCCCCTCCCAGCTCCCACCACCCCTCATCTGGCAGCATTGCCACCTTCTCCCCAGCTCCCACCACCCCTCATCTGGTAGCACAGCCCCCCCCCCAGCTCTCACCACCCCTCATATGGCAGCACTGACCCCCCTCCTCCTCCCCAGCTCCCACTACCTCGCATCTGGCAGCGCTGCCCCCTCCCCCCAATAATACAGTTGAGGGAACCTTATCTCTTGTTTGTTCTGTCTGTCCTAATTAGATTGTAAGCTCTGTTGAGCAGGGACTGTCTCTTCATGTTCAAGTGTACAGCGCTGCGTACATCTAGTAGCGCTATAGAAATGGTAAGTAGTAGTAGTATTTTCATTATAGTGTTTGGAATATGTCCGCTTTGAGAATCAGGTGCTCAACATTAAATGTTTATATTTATTTACTTATGTATGGCATTTTATCCCACATTAAACATGAATTAGGATGTTTTGTGGCTCTACATGAGAATTGTGATATTATGATCCTTGTTTCATATTGTTGAAGGTCTGCATTTTCTGTATGGGTGGTATATTGGTGTATTAGGTTCTGCCCAGTGTAATATTTATGGTACAGTAAGGTTCTGAGTGTGTTTTTGCACAAAGTTGTGCATAGTGTTTTGTAGTTACGAGTGTGGTTAGTATATGCTTTGAGCAACCACTTTATTCTTTGACATATCATACATATCTAATATCTAAATTTAATAAAAGGTATTAATTGTGACTTTTTATTTATTTACTAGTAAAAAAGCCCCGTTTCTGATGCAAATGAAACGGGGGCTAGCAAGGTTTTCTTCTGTGTGCATGTGGAAGTGTGTGTGTCCCTGCCCTCTCTGCCCTCCCCCCTCTGAGTCCTTCATTGTTACAGAGAGAGCGATTTGATTTCCTGCTTTGCTGTTTTCCTTCACTGTTTGTGTTAGAGAGCGAGGGCGGGGCAGACACTCATGGGGAAACCGGATATCTCTCCCCCTTCACACTTCCGGCTGGAGGCTTCATAGAACGTTGGTGTTGCCTTTTATATATAGAGAAGATTTTTTCTGTGTGTTATCAGACAATTATGGATTTAAGCTCCACCCCTGGACCCACCCCTAACCCCACCCCCTTTAGCCTCCCCAAACAGTTGGGCCACCGACCGCCTATGGTGCTGCTGCAGCTAAGAAAGCAAATAGAATGTTAGGTATTAGTATGAAAGGAATGGAAAACAAAAACGAGGATGTTATAATGCCTTTGTATCGCTCCATGGTGCGACCGCACCTCGAATATTGTGTTCAATTCTGGTCGCCGCATCTCAAAAAAGATATAGTGGAATTAGAAAAGGTGGAGAGAAGGGCAACGAAAATGATAAAGGGGATGGGAGGACTTCCCTATGAGGAAAGGCTAAAGCGGCTAGGGCTTTTCAACTTGGAGAAAAGGTAGCTGAGGGGAGATATGATAGAGGTCTATAAAATAATGAGTGGAGTTGAACGGGTAGATGTGAAGTGTCTGTTTACGCTTTCCAAAAATACTAGGACTAGGGGGCATGCGATGAAGCTACAATGTAGTAAATTTAAAACTAATTGGAGAAAATATTTCTTCACTCAACGTGTAATTTAAACTCTGGAATTCGTTGCCAGAGAATGTGGTAAAGGCAGTTAGCTTAGTGGAGTTTTAAAAAGGTTTGGACGGCTTCCTAAAGGAAAAGTCCATAGACCATTATTAAATGGACTTGGGGAAAGTCCACTATTTCTGGGATAAGCAGTATAAAATGTTTTGTACTTTTTTGGGATCTTGCCAGGTATTTGTGACCTGGATTGGCCACTGTTCGAAACAGGATGCTGGGCTTGATGGACCTTTGGTCTTTCCCAGTATGGTAATACTTACGTAAAGTTCTCATACTCGAAAGTGATCCAGGCCCAGCAGTCTGAATAAATCAATATGGTGGATGGTCTACGAGTGGCGAAGAAGAGTAGATTCCCGCAGTTGCTCAGGACATTGCTATAGAGGAACCTGTGGATCCTGTAATGGAAATCTGGGCCTGGCTATGCGAAATTAAAGATATTAAGGCTGTTAGCACTGAGCTAACCAAACTTGGCACGAACTTCCAACAAGAAATTACTTATAAGGGACAGCGAGTTGAAGCAGCAGTCCAGCAAACTAAAGAGCACTCCAAGGCTTTGCTGTCTTCATACAACAGGTGAGTCGCAGTGTGCCTGAACTGCCATAAGGATTGTGAGAAAATAGTACAAAAAAATAGTGAGCCACTTACTTTTTGAAAATGGAGATGATGTTATCACCTGAACAAGTGGAAATTGTGAGCGAAAAACAAAGACTGCTAGTTCCACGCCAAAGACTTCTTAAAGTAATAGTATGCTGGGTAGCATCCACACTGGGGCTCTGTCAGATAATGTCACCATATGTGAAAAACAATGCCCTGCTTGTCCTCGAAATGCTTTCCCTTTTCCCCCCAGCACTACCCTCCACTCCCTTAACCCTTCTACGTTGAAGAATCTCGTCTCCCCTCCACACCTACAGATGATGTCAACATGCACTCCTGCTAGAAGAATGGCCTATGAACTCCTCAGTGCAAAAGAAGATAGCATGAACTCTTAGCACACATCTCAACATAGGCTGCCTTCCTTCCCACTTTCTCAGGACACTTGCTCTGTAGATCTGGACAGGTAAGCAGGAAACCTGTACATGTTTCTCCTAGCAGCTTACAACCAATCAGTTCTGACTGCTCTTGCTCCATCCACCTGCACAGTCTGCTTCATCTCCATGCTCCACCATTCTATCGGCTTCCTCTTTATGCTGTACAATACAACTTCCTGAAGTGCCCGCCCCTACACTCAGGTAATTATGGTGATTTTATACAATTCTGTATGTGCTCAAAATTATGAACATACAAAACTACATAATTCCCCAGAGTGTTACTAGGACACTAGGAGGCATATTTTCAAAGCACTTAGCCTTCCAAAGTTCCATAGAAATCTATGGAACTTTGGAAGGCTAAGTGCTTTGAAAATATGCCTCATATGTCTATCTAGGGCCCAATTTAGTATTAAGTTCCCAGTAAATCTTGCTCACTCATTAGCAGAGAAAGCTTCTCCAATCAGTTTGTAAAACAAAAAATGTAAGTGCTTTATTGCATCCAAATGTGGTTTGCTAAATTCTTGACCTCTGAGCAAGCTTTCTTAGGCAACAGGATGTATACTCCAGATGGAGAGATCTTTAAGTTATTAGTCACGAACAAAATTGTTCTCATCTACCAACTGATCTGAATACTGAAAAGAACTCAGAGCAGCTCCATGCAATATGCCATTAGTTATCCTCCTTTCCTTGAAGAAAAGAAACCTTCATTTGTCCCCAGCTATCGATAAGCATAAAATGGATTCTACTAGTCAATAACATTGCCTCACAAAAAATTCACCTATTTGACATCTTAAGAATTTCTTTGGCATATAAACAGGATTGAAAAAATAAGCAATATTTGTAATCTCTTGATTAAAATTAGCTGGGACAATGAAATGCAAGGACCATTGGTACCAAGACAACATACCAATATCTGGAATAACTTCATCTTCATCAGAATTGCTGTCTTCTTCAGAATCCTCCTCCTCTCCTTTGTCCGAAGATTTTTCAGTCTCAGTCACAGTACTGTCCTCATATGTATAGCCAATGGAGGCCTTTTTCTCAGCCAATCTGTGAAAAAAGAGAGAACTTGATTTCATAATATAATATACAATGTTATAGCGGCAATGACCCAGACTACATCTCCCATCAAGTTTCCCTGTGCTTATCCCGTGTCCCATCCCCCCTCCCGCCTCTCTACTCCCCCCTCCAATGATCACCTGCCCCTTGCTCATACCTCTCCTACTCCCTACACCCTTGTCCATCTCTACCTACCTATCTCTTTTATTAGTCTGCTATAATTAACTTATATTTCCTCTATCAATACTCTGTAATCCATATTATGTAAACCGCATTGAACCTGCTTTGAGTGGGAAAGTGTGGGGTACAAATGTAATAATAAATAAATATACTAAAGTTTCCCTTCCATCAAAAGGTTGATGCATCCAATAAGAGTTATACAAGACAGGAGGGAGAAGGAAAAATTAGGACTTACATGATAATTTTCTTTCCTTTAGTCGCAGCAGAGGAATCCAGGAACTGGTGGTTGGAGGACCTCGGAAAAAAGGCTGGGGGCCTTGTAGAAGATGGTATTTTGCCTAGCGAGAATTGGGGGTCAATGGCTCCAGGTACTGTTATAGCTCGGAGGAGCAGGGAGACCTGTTTTCTCCTGAGTTCATTCTTCTGATGTATCGGGCCTTCTTGTTAAAAAGGGCCTCCCCGACTTCTCTCTACTTGCCGCTTCATCACTAGACCAGAATGAAGTCGAACCCGGTAAAGCACCTGGCCAATCAAGGGCTAGGGAGGAAACACATACAGGAGGAGTGGACGACGGCCAGGGCATTGACAGAGCATCCAACCCTGCAGACCCGGGTTCTCTACACCTTTGCATTTGAGTTGGACGCCATGAGGTCGATCCCTGGAGTGCCCCACTTGTGGCAAATCTGAAGAAAGGCCTCCATCGCCAGCCCCCATTCTGACGGATCGAGAGAATAGTGACTGAGAAAGTTGGCCCGGATATTGTCCAGTCAGGCTATGTGCACTGCGGTCAAAAGCAGGAGATGACGTTCTGCCCAAGACAGAATGGTGGCGGATTCCGAGGCCAACGTTCTGCTCTGCGTACCCTCCTGGCGGTTGATGTAGACCACCGCTGTCGTATTGTCTGACAGAACTCGCACTGCATGACCTTCCAGGATCTCGTGGAATGCTAAGTACATAAGTACATAAGTAATGCCATACTGGGAAAAGACCAAGGGTCCATCGAGCCCAGCATCCTGTCCAAGACAGCGGCCAATCCAGGCCAAGGGCACCTGGCAAGCTTCCCAAACGTACAAACATTCTATACATGTTATTCCTGGAATTGTGGATTTTTCCCAAGTCCATTTAGTAGCGGTTTATGGACTTGTCCTTTAGGAAACCGTCCAACCCCTTTTTAAACTCTGCTAAGCTAACCGCCTTCACCACTTTCTCCGGCAACGAATTCCAGAGTTTAATTACACGTTGGGTGAAGAAAGATTTTCTCCGATTTGTTTTAAATTTACTACACTGTAGTTTCATCGCATGCCCCCTAGTCCTAGTATTTTTGGAAAGTGTGAACAGACGCTTCACATCCACCTGTTCCACTCCACTCATTATTTTATATACCTCTATCATGTCTCCCCTCAGCCGTCTCTTCTCCAAGCTGAATAGCCCTAGCCTCCTTAATTTTTCTTCATAGGGAAGTCGTCCCATCCCCGCTATCATTTTAGTCGCCCTTCTCTGCACCTTTCCCAATTCTACTAGAAAGGCTAGAAAAGCTTGGTGAATTGCCCTCAACTCCAGGTGATTGATGGGCCACAGCTGACCACAGTCCCTGGGTACAATGGTGAAGACAGTGAGCCCCCCTATCCTGAAAGACTGGCATCGGTGGTCACCAGAATTCATTGAGGGGAAGCGAGCGGCATCTCCCGCTGCAGATTGACCTCGGACAGCCACCACATCATGCTGTCCCTGGCCGTTGGACCAAGTCAACCGACAATGATACTCCAGAGAAATGGGAGACCAGCGACTGATCAAAGCATGCTGCAGGGCCTCACGTGCATCCTCGCCCATGGTACCACCTCCAGAGTGGCTACCATCAAGCCGAGAACCTGAACATAATCCCAAGCTCGAGGCAGGCTGATCAAGTGGAGTATCTGCGACCGCAACTTGAAACACCTGTTGTCGGGAAGGAAGACGCATCCCAGAGCTGTGTTGGAGACCCCCAAATAGTCGAGACTGAGAGGGGGTCAGGTGACTCTTGGGGAAGTTGATGACCCAACCGAGGGACAGGAGAACCTTGATCACCCAGGTTGTGACCATCTGATTCTCTGGCGCATAATTTGCACGGATCAGCCAGTCATCCAGATATGGATGGACTCTGATCCCTTCTCTCCGCAGAAATACAGCCACTACCACCATCACCCTTGGAAAAGGTGCAAGGTGCTATGGCCAGCCCAAATGGCAAGGCCCAGAACTGAAAATGCTGGCCTAGGATTGTTAAGCGCAAAAAACGCTGAGGCCAAACTGGAATGTGCAGATACGCCTCCTTGAGATCCAGTGAGATAAGAAACTCCCCAGGTTGTACTGCCGCTATAACACAATGAAGCATTTCCATGCAGAAATGCTTCATTCTCAGGGACTGGTTTACTTTACTCAAGTCGAGCACTGGCCTGAAAGATCCTCCTTTCAAGGGAACCACTAAATAGATGGCGTATCATCCTACGCAAAGCTCGGACTGCGGGACAGGCACCACCACCCCTAAGTCCAGCAGAGATCACAATGTGTTGCTCACAGCCACCCTTTTACCGGCTGTGGCACACCATGATTCCAAAAAGGCGTCTCCAACGGGCGGTGCGAACTCCAACTTGTAGCCGTCCTTGATCAAATCTAAAACCCATTGGTCTGTAGTGATTTTGGCCCACTCCTCGCGAAAGAGGGATAAACGGCTCCCTATGCCCAGAATTGAAGAGTGGACCGGCACCTCATCATTGGGAAGCACGGCTTGGGCTGACGAAGCGGTTTCTTGTCCGAACAAAAGGAGGAACGCTGCTGAAATCTTGGACGCTGAAAAGGGCCTGAGGTTCGCCCAGGGCGGTATCGCCAGGCGTCACGAAACCTCGGCTTTGACGAGGAGGCCCTGGGACCGGGCTTTGGCCTGTCTGCAGGAAGGCGATGGGATTTGGAATCACTCAAATCCTTAATCATGTCCAAGTCCTCACCAAACAACAGCTTTCCCCGAAAGGGCAATTTTGTGAGGCGCTGTTTCGAATCCATATCCGCCAACCAATGGCAAACCCATAACAAACACCTAGCAGTAACTGCCAAAGACATCTGTTTGGCAGACGCCCTCACCAAATCATAAAGGGTATCAGCCAAGTATGCCAGTCCCAATTTCATAAGAGGCGCAACATCCGCCAAAGAGGAAGAATTCCTCAATTTTGCTCTACAGTTTGCTGTAACCAAGAAAGGCAAGCTCTGGCAGCATATGAACTACAAATAGACACCTGTAGTACCAGGGCCGAAACTTCAAAGGGGCGCTTCAAGGACGCCTCTAGACGGTGATCCTGCATATCTTTCAACACAACCCTTCCCTCAACCAGGAGAGTGATCTTCTTAGTGACTGCCATCACCAGAGAGTCATAAGTACATAAGTAATGCCACACTGGGTCCATCGAGCCCAGCATCCTGTCCACGACAGCGGCCAATCCAGGCCAAGGGCACCTGGCAAGCTTCCCAAACGTAGAAACATTCTATACATGTTATTCCTGGAATTGTGGATTTTTCCCAAGTCCATTTAGTAGCGGTTTATAGACCTGTCCTTTAGGAAACCGTCTAACCCCTTTTTAAACTCTGCCAAGCTAACCGCCTTCACCACGTTCTCCAGCAACGAATTCCAGAGTTTAATTACGCATTGGGTGAAGAAACATTTTCTCCGATTTGTTTTAAATTTACTACACTGTAGTTTCATCGCATGCCCCCTATTCCTAGTATTTTTGGAAAGCATGAACTAACGCTTCACATCCACCTGTTCCACTCCACTAATTATTTTATATACCTCTATCATGTCTCCCCTCAGCCATCTCTTCTCCAAGCTGAAAAGCCCTAGCCTCCCTTAGTCTTTCTTCATAGGGAAGTCATCCCATCCCCGCTATCATTTTAGTTGCCCTTCGCTGCACCTTTTCCAATTCCACTATATCTTTCTTGAGATGCAGCGACCAGAATGGAACACAATACTCAAGGTGCGGTCGCACCATGGAGCGATATAACAGCATTATAACATCCTCACACCTGTTTTCCATACCTTTCCTAATAATACCCAACATTCTATTCGCTTTCCGAGCCGCAGCAGCACAATGAGCAGAAGGTTTCAGCGTATTATTGACGACGACACCCAGATCCCTTTCTTGGTCCATTACTCCTAACATGGAACCTTGCATGACGTAGCTATAATTCGGGTTCTTTTTTTCCCACATGCATCACCTTGCATCACCTTCCCATATGCATCTACCTTGGGAAATGCAAAAAGACTCAGCTGCGATTCCCCCTACCGGGTAGAGGCGGCCCAAAGCTCGAGCCACCTTCAGGACTCCCGTTAGGCTCCGTCCACTGAGCAGAAATGAGTTCCTGAATGGCTTTGTGAACCCAGAAAGCCCGTGCAGGTTTTCAGGCACTAGTCATCTTGAAGTTCACTGAAGAAGCTGCCGTCCCCTCTGAATCCTCAATATTGAGAGCTTGCAAATCGTCTGTAATAAGAGAGGGAAGCTCTTCCCTATGAAAAATGTGGACCACTTTCGGATCGTCCTGTTCCTCAGACAAAATTTCTCCCTCTTCTACGCCCTCTGTCCCAGACGGTCTGCATAAGCTTCCTGTACCCTCAAAAAGGGACTGAGGGGGGAATGCGAACCCAGAGAGCCCATGTTCAAAACTGACAGTACTTGCTTGCGCTTAAGTGCAGGCAGATCTGCGGGTACAGGAGGCAACAGCTCTTCCTCAGGGGCAGTACTACCTGGGGCAGCCACAAAAGAAGGCTGAAGAGGCAGGGAGAGAGAAGACGGGGAGGCCCTATTTAACAAGAAGGCCCGATGCATCAGAAGAATAAACTAAGGAGAAAACAGGTCTCCCTGCCACTTCGAGCTAACAGTACCTGGAGCCATCGACCCCCGATTATCCCTAGGCAAAATATCACTTTCCACAAGGCTGTTTTCCGAGGTCCTCCCACCACCAGTTCCTGGATTCATCTGCTGCTGAAGCTAAGGAATAACATGGCTCAGCAATGAATTTTGGGTGGAATGAAATCACATTAAAAAATAAAAACGTTCATTAAAATAGAGTTAAATAGTGGTCTTTTAATTGAATACTGCAAAAAAGAAAGAATCCCCAGGGGTCTTCATTTAAACAAAGCTCCACAGTGCTTTAGTAATGATAAAGAACTCGTCGAAAAATGGAATAAAATACTCAACAAGTGTTCACTTGATCTTATGCTACTCATCATAGAGAGAAGTCAATCTTGCCTTAATTCATTAAAAGAGGAGCTTGACACAGAATTAGTGAAACTCAAAAACAATACAGTGCTTAGTGATTTTGAGAAGGAACATCAGAACTTTAAGGGAAACAGAGAAATTTCGAGAGACTGTAAGAAAATCTAAGCTTAAAAAGTTAGCGAGGGATGAAAAAGACTATGTCACTAACAATGTGTACCCTTGGATGCATTTCAATGAGACAGAAGCTACACAGAAAGATAACAGCAATAAACAACTGAGATTTTATGACTCCTCTTCATCTAGTAGCAGTGGTGATTTATTTTATTTATTTTTATTATATTTGTACCCCGCGCTTTCCCACTCATGGCAGGCTCAATGCGGCTTACATGGGGCAATGGAGGGTTAAGTGACTTGCCCAGAGTCACAAGGAGCTGCCTGTGCCTGAAGTGGGAATCAAACTCAGTTCCTCAGTTCCCCAGGACCAAAGTCCACCACCCTAACCACTAGGCCACTCCTCTCAAGCAATGAGAATAGCAGAGGTTTTTTAGCCATGAGATCTTCCAGAAGGGGGAGAGGAAGCAGAAGAGGACGGTTAGGGCAGAGGAACAGACCTTGGACTCGGTCCCAGAAAGACAGCCAGTGGTAATTAACTTATCCAACAGAAATTTGACATCTATGGAAGAATCCATTCTATCTAAGGACCTCTCGCTTGCCCCCTCTCTCCAATTCAACGAGTTTCAATTTGCCATTGACTTAAAGAAAAGTTACAAATTAAGTTGTTCTTTAAGGATTACGAAGATATTAACAACAGAACCATTTTTTAGCCGAAATCCTTCTGGAAAACACAAGGCCAGTTAGACCCTGCATTACATACCTTCAAATCGTTGATTTTACAAGATTTAGAAAAGTCAAAAAAAGCTAATAGATATAGATCTCACAAACATCATAATCTTTCTAAAACAGAGATGGAAGCATTAAGGACTTTGCAAAATGATGAGAGCATTATTATAAAAAAAGCAAAGGAGGCGCCATAGTTCTTCAAAATCGGAGTGATTATTTAAATGAAGGTTTACGGCAGTTAAATGACACAAACTTCTATAAAAAGTTAACACTGAATCCAACTAAAAGACTAAAAGCATTAATCACGAGTGACCAATAAAGCTTTGCATGATGGTATTATCACAAGAGATAAAAGATTCTTGAACTGTGGAACCCCTGTCTACATTTGTAGATGCCTTTTTAAAATCTGAGGTTTCTAAATGCCCATCTTACATTAAAGACAGCACACAATTTCTGTTTAAATTGAAGGAAGCTGACCTTGAACAGAGTCAACTGTTAATGGTAACTCTAGATGTGTGCTTGCTTTATACTTCTATTCCACAAGAAGATGCAATGCAAACTATAAAAAAAACACATTGGAACCTAGGGAAAGACCGCATCTGGTACCAACTGATTTCCTATTGACTTTGGGAAGAATAGCTTTGAAAGAAAATTACTTCATGTTTAATGGGAAGTTTTACTTGCAAACCAGCGTAGCAGCGATGGGAGCAACTTTTGCCCCCTCAATCTCAAACTTATATATGACCCAGTTTGAATCGGAATGGATAACTCAGTCACCCTTTAGTGTTGCGACTGCACACTGGTGGAGATTCATTGATGACGTTTTCAAGCTCTGGAGAGGTACAACGACAGAGTTAGACAATTTCATGTCATGGATTAACAGTTGCAACTCTGAAATTCAATTCACCGAACAACATTCTTTCCGCACTATCCACTATTTAGATGTAAAAGTGTCTATTAGAGGTAATACATTTGCAACCAATGTTCACAAGAAAAACACTGACCAAAATACTTTTCTACGTAACTCCAGTTGTCATCCGGTGCAGCTTAAAAACAGTCTTCCATTCTCACAAATGCTCAGGTTTAGAAGAATCTGCACTGACTTATGTACTTTCAAGCAACAAGCCAAAACTTTGATGACTGATTTGGAAGAAAGAGATTATTCTAAAACAGTCCTCAAAAAAGCATACAGAAGAGCCAAATTCAACAAGAGAACTACTTTTATCTAGCACCAACAGACGTAATGAAGACGACAATACTTTTACTATGGTGATGAAATATACTGAAACCAGTTCCCATTTGGCATGGATAGTCAGAAACAGATGGGATATCATGCAATCTATTCCTATTTTTCAAGACATTTTCAAGAGGTAAAAACATTAAGGATATTTTGACTCCTGCGGATGTAAGATTAAGAAAGAAAAGCAACAATAATCAGATTCGTGGCCATTACAAATGTGGAACGTGTCAGATTTGCAAGATCTCCAAACAAAAACATTTTTCAACGTTCACACTAGCAAGACATATGAACTGTATCATTTCACCAGTTGTCTTTCTGACCATGTTGTCTATTTGATCAGATGTCCTTGTGATAAAACTTATATAGGAATGACGACCAGACCTTTAAAAATCAGGATTCTTGAGCATAGATCAAACAACAGAAGAATGGTTCATAAAGAACTGCTTGTAGAGCATTGCATAGAGAACCAGCGTAAGTTTGAAGACCTGGAATGCTTTCCCATAGACAAAGTGGACAAACTGAGTAGAGGTGGAAATCGTAAATTGTTACTACAAAGAAGGGAAGCTAAATGGATCTTTAATCTAAAAATCTTTAATCTAAAAACAATTGAACCACACAGTTTGAATAGTTCAGTGGACTGGCATATCTTTTATTAATGCATTTAATTACAGACCACATTAGATATTTTATGCGATATCTCTTTAAGAATCTACATAATGATCCTATTTGAAACCAGCTGTCTGTCTAAGAAAACAGGGCGGTCACTTGATGTCATGCAGAGCAAGCAGATGTCGGTGAGGAAAGCTCCCAACTTGAATTGCTGATCTCTACCACTGACCGCTATTGTTGAAAAACCCGAAGCGAAGGAAGTCAGAAGAACCTTAGTGGAAAACGTTGCTGCGTTTGAGGTACCAGTTGCTCGCACAAATGACCACAAAAACGACCCGCAGAGAGAAAGAGAAGTCTACAAACAGCGAGTCCAAGATGGCGACCAGCAGTGAAGGCAGCCCCTCCTTGTTTAGCTCCGCGTGGGTGGCCGAGATAGTCTCTGAAGTGACCCAAGCTATCGATGCCTCACTAAATAAAAGAATGCAAACTCTATCAGCTAAACTAGATATAATGTGGATGGAAACTTGAAGGTTTGAAAGGGGAATTCTCAGCCTGTACTCAGCGGGTATCTGACCTAGAAGACAAAGTGCAGCAGCTGGTAACGCTGACGACGACTCTACAAGATAAAGTGAAACGTTTGGAGGACAAGTCGGATGACATGGAAAATCGCTCTCGAAGAGGGAATTTAAGGCTGGTGGGTTTGCCCGAATCAATTCCAGAGGCCAATGACATAGGAAAATGTGGGAGAGAGGTTCTGGAAGCCAAATTTAGGCTCTTAGGTAGAAAGCTCAAATCCAGATCCTCTAGGGTAGCATTTTCTGAAATGCTACCTGTTCCACGTGCAGGGCCCAAGAGACAGGCAGAGCTCCAGAGTCTCAATGCGTGGATGAGACGATGGTGCAGGGCGGAGGGTTTTAGATTTGTTAGGAACTGGGCAACATTCTGGGGAAGGGGGAGCCTATTCCGAAAGGATGGGCTCCACCTTAACCAGGGTGGGACCAGGCTGCTGGCGTCGGCATTTAAAAAGGAGATAGAGCAGCTTTTAAACTAGAAATGGGGGGAAGGCCGACAGTCGCTCAAAAGCGCATGGTTCGGGAAAAGGTATCTTGCAAAGATACCTCACAGGGAAGATAGGGTTTCTGGATAGTGAGGTTGCACAACAGACCGTGGTAGGCCAGGTGCCCTTAAATACAACTAAAGATCAGACAAAAGATGTCAAATCAATAGTGTCAGGTACTAAGCATCATGCAAATAAGAACAACAAACATACTCTGAAATGTCTATATGCAAATGCTAGGAGTCTAAGAAATAAGATGGGAGAGTTGGAATATATTGCACTAAATGAAAAATTGGATATAATAGGCATTACTGAGACCTGGTGGAAGGAGGATAACCAGTGGGACACTGTCATACCGGGGTACAAAGTATATCGTAATGATAGGGTAGACCGGACTGGTGGAGGGGTAGCATTGTATATTAAAGAGAGCCTTGACTCAGATAGATTACAAATTCAGCAGGACACAAATCACACCTTTGAATCACTGTGGGTTGAAATTCCATGTATAAAAGGGAAAAAAATGGTGATAGGAGTGTACTACCGTCCACCTCGCCAGGATGAGCAGGTAGACACAGAAATGATAAAAGAAATCAGAGACGCGAACAAAATGGGCAATGTGATAATAATGGGTGACTTCAATTATCCAAATATAGACTGGGTAAATGTAACATAGGGACACGCTAGAGAGGTACAATTCCTTGATGAAATGAAGGACAGCTTTATGGAGCAACTGGTGCAGGAGCCGACGAGAGAAGGAAAAATTCTAGACTTGGTCCTTAGTGGAGCGCATGATCTGGTGAGGGACGTTATGGTACTGGGGCCGCTTGATAACAGTGACCATAATATGATCAGTTTTGACATCAACCTTGAAGTAACTGTACACAGAAAGTCAAATACGTTAGCGTTTAACTTTAAAAAAGGAGACTATGATAAAATGAGAAGAACGGTAAAAAAAAAAAAACTTAGGGGGGCAACTGAGAGAGTAAAAACTGTACAACAGGCGTGGACGCTGTTCAAAAATACCATCCTGGAGGCCCAGGCCATACATATTCCGCGAATTAGAAAAGAAAGACGGAAGTCCAAAAGACACCCGGCCTGGTTGAAAAGTGAGGTGAAGGAAGCTATTAGGGCTAAAAGAAATGCCTTCAGAAAATGGAAGAAGGAACCGTCTGAAAATAACAAGAAACAGCATAAGGAGTGTCAAAGCAAATGCAAGGCGCAGATTAAGAAGGCCAAGAGGGAGTACGAAAAAAAGATAGCATTAGAGGCAAAAAAACATAGTAAAAATTTTTTTCGGTATATTAAAAGCAGGAAGCCGGCAAAAGAATCGGTTGGGCCGCTGGATGACCGAGGGGTAAAAGGGGCGATCAAGGAAGACAACGACGTAGCGGAGAGACTGAATGAATTCTTTGCTTCGGTCTTCACCGAGGAAGATTTGGGTGGGATACCGGTGTCGGAAATGGTATTTCAAGCGGACGAGTCGGAGAAACTTACTGACTTCACGGTAAACCTGGAGGACGTAATGGGGCAGTTCGGCAAACTGAACAGTAGCAAATCTCCTGGACCGGATGGTATTCATCCTAGAGTACTGATAGAACTGAAAAACGAGCTTGCGGAGCTACTGCTAGTGATATGCAACTTATCCTTAAAATTGAGCGTGGTACCGGAAGATTGGAGGGTGGCCAATGTAACGCCCATTTTTAAAAAAGGCTCCAGGGGAGATCCGGGAAATTATAGACCGGTGAGTCTGACGTCAGTGCCGGGGAAAATGGTAGAAGCTATTATCAAAAACAAAATTACAGAGCACATCCGAGGACATGGATTACTGAGACCAAGTCAGCATGGCTTTTGTGTGGGGAAATCTTGCCTGACCAATTTACTTCAATTCTTTGAAGGAGTAAACAAACATGTGGACAAAGGGGAGTCGGTTGATATTGTGTATCTGGATTTTCAAAAGGCGTTTGACAAGGTACCTCATGAAAGGCTACAGAGGAAATTGGAGGGTCATGGGATAGGAGGAAATGTCCTATTGTGGATTAAAAACTGGTTGAAGGATAGGAAACAGAGAGTGGGGTTAAATGGGCAGTATTCACAATGGAGAAGGGTAGTTAGTGGGGTTCCTCAGGGGTCCGTGCTAGGACCGCTGCTTTTTAATATATTTATAAATGATTTAGAGATGGAAGTAACTAGCGAGATAATTAAATTTGCTGATGACACAAAGTTATTCAAAGTCGTTAAATCGCGACAGGATTGTGAAAAATTACAAGAGGACCTTACAAGACTGGGAGACTGGGCGGCTAAATGGCAGATATTTAATGTGAGCAAGTGCAAGGTGATGCATGTGGGAAAAAAGAACCCGAATTATAGCTACGTCATGCAAGATTCCACGTTAGGAGTTACGGACCAAGAAAGGGATCTGGGTGTCGTCGTCGATAACACACTGAAACCTTCTGCTCAGTGTGCTGCTGCGGCTAAGAAAGCGAATAGAATGTTGGGTATTATCAGGAAAGGTATGGAAAACAGGTGTGAGGATGTTATAATGCCGTTGTATCGCTCCATGGTGCGACCGCACCTTGAGTATTGTGTTCAATTCTGGTCGCCGCATCTCAAGAAAGATATAGTAGAATTGGAAAAGGTGCAGCGAAGGGCGACTAAAATGATAGCGGGGATGGGACGACTTCCCTATGAAGAAAGACTAAGGAGGCTAGGGCTATACAGCTTGGAGAAGAGACGGCTGAGGGGAGACATGATAGAGGTATATAAAATAATGAGTGGAGTGGAACAGGTGGATGTGAAGCATCTGTTCACGCTTTCCAAAAATACTAGGACTAGGGGGCATGCGATGAAACTACAGTGTAGTAAATTTAAAACAATTCGGAGAAAATTTTTCTTTACCCAACATGTAATTAAACTCTGGAATTCGTTGCCGGAGAAAGTGGTGAAGGCGGTTAGCTTAGCAGAGTTTAAAAAGGGGTTGGACAGTTTCCTAAAGGACAAGTCCATAAACCGCTACTAAACGGACTTGGAAAACTCCAAAATTCCAGGAATAACATGTATAGAATGTTTGTACGTTTGGGAAGCTTGCCAGGTGCCCTTGGCCTGGATTGGCCGCTGTCGTGGACAGGATGCTGGGCTCGATGGACCCTTGGTCTTTTCCCAGTATGGCATTACTTATGTACTTATGTAAGTTAAGGACATTTATTGAAGAATGGCTGACGTTGGCACTACAGTTGCAGCCGGCAGCGGGGCCTTTAAGAATTGAAAGGGCGCATCGTCTGGGACCTCGAAGATCAGCGAACGACCGTCCTCGGGTCGTTATCTGCAAAATCCTGAATTATGCTCACAAGTTGGAAATTCTCCGAGCCATCAGAGCGAAGGGACCCTTAAAGCACGATGATAAAACAATCTTATACTTTCAGTATTTTTCAGCGCGAGTTTCTGGCATGCGGAAGGCGTACGCGCCAGTTTGTACAGAACTTCATCAGTGGCAAATACAGTTTGCTTTATTATATCCAGCACGCCTTAAAGTTTTCTAGGAGGGTAAGGCGAAATTCTACGATTCGCCGGAAGCAGCAAAAACTTTCATGCAGCGGCTGCCCAGTCTTGCTAGTCAATAGCGAAATGACGTACAATGACATTATGGACCCAGCAGGCTGGGAGCAGGACCAAGGGAGTAAGGCCTGGAGATGGAGAAGGGCAAAGGAATTGATTTGACTAAGACCAGGTCCGGAGCGCACAGTTGGAAGCTCGATGAGGAGGCTGGATCGAGAGGTGTGAGCCCAGCTGAAGTTGTGCCTAACTGCACAGAAAGATGGAGCACAGCAGAACCGACATAATAGACTAAGGACGTTGGTTACAAATTTACCCGGGGGCAAGTGGTATGGATGGGTTAGGCTGAATGAAGGAAGTAGAACGGGGGTTAAGAAACGGGATAAGGAAGGGTGTGTGAAATGGAGATGGCCTCGTGACTATGAAAGGGAGAGAGAGTGTGTTGTTCGGAATCCTCGCCGGAGGTAAATAGTGTTTTTTTGTTTGTTTGATTTGTCCAAACGGGAGGGGAACGGATGAGTGGGGCAGAATGGGGGCATGCAGGGGAAAGGGGAGTGTGAATGCGGTACAGAAGGGTATGACTGAAGAGGAGGGAGGGACAAATATAAAATGTTATGAAATGCTGTGAATATGGGGATGCTGCTCTGCTTATGTTGTATAAGAATTGGGAATTTGGATGCACATAATGTTCGTTGGGGTACACTGTGGGTAATTTGCTGGAGGTGGAGGGAGGTGATTGGAACTATGAGATCTTTCACAATTCGAATTCTTTGCTTCGGTCTTCACCGAGGAGGATTTGGGGGGGACACCGGTGCCGGAAAGAATATTTGAAGCGGGGGAATCGGAGAAACTAAACAAATTCTCTGTAACCTTGGAGGATGTAATGGGTCAGTTCAGCAAGCTGAAGAGTAGTAAATCACCGGGACCTGATGGTATTCATCCCAGAGTATTAATAGAACTAAAAAATGAACTTGCGGAGCTACTGTTAGAAATATGCAATCTGTCCCTAAAATCGAGTGTAATACCGGAAGACTGGAGGGTAGCCAATGTTACTCCGATTTTTAAGAAGGGTTCCAGAGGAGATCCGGGAAATTATAGACCGGTGAGTCTGACGTCGGTGCCGGGCAAGATGGTGGAGGCTATTATTAAGAATAAAATTGCAGAGCATATACAAAAACATGGACTGATGAGACAAAGTCAGCACGGATTTAGTGAAGGGAAGTCTTGCCTCACCAATCTAATGCATTTTTTGAGGGGGTAAGCAAACATGTGGACAATGGGGAGCCGGTTGATATTGTATATCTGGATTTTCAGAAGGCGTTTGACAAAGTGCCGCACGAAAGACTCCTGAAGAAATTGCAGAGTCATGGAATCGGAGGTAGGGTATTATTATGGATTAAGAACTGGTTGAAAGATAGGAAGCAGAGAGTAGGATTGCGTGGCCAGTATTCTCAGTGGAGGAGGGTAGTTAGTGGGGTCCCGCAGGGGTCTGTGCTGGGTCCGTTGCTTTTTAATATATTTATAAATGACCTAGAGATGGGAATAACTAGTGAGGTAATTAAATTCGCCGATGACACAAAATTATTCAGGGTCGTCAAGTTGCAGGAGGAATGTGAACGATTACAGGAGGACCTTGCGAGACTGGGAGAATGGGCGTGCAAGTGGCAGATGAAGTTCAATGTTGACAAGTGCAAAGTGATGCATGTGGGTAAGAGGAACCCGAATTATAGCTACGTCTTGCAAGGTTCCGCGTTAGGAGTTACGGATCAAGAAAGGGATCTGGGTGTCGTCGTCGATGATACGCTGAAACCTTCTGCTCAGTGTGCTGCTGCGGCTAGGAAAGCGAATAGAATGTTGGGTGTTATTAAGAAGGGTATGGAGTCCAGGTGTGCGGATGTTATAATGCCGTTGTATCGCTCCATGGTGCGACCGCACCTGGAGTATTGTGTTCAGTACTGGTCTCCGTATCTCAAAAAAGATATAGTAGAATTGGAAAAGGTACAGCGAAGGGCGACGAAAATGATAGTGGGGATGGGACGACTTTCCTATGAAGAGAGGCTGAGAAGGCTAGGGCTTTTCAGCTTGGAGAAGAGACGGCTGAGGGGAGATATGATAGAAGTGTATAAAATAATGAGTGGAATGGATCGGGTGGATGTGAAGCGACTGTTCACGCTATCCAAAAATACTAGGACTAGAGGGCATGAGTTGAAGCTACAGTGTGGTAAATTTAAAACGAATCGGAGAAAATTTTTCTTCACCCAACGTGTAATTAGACTCTGGAATTCATTGCCGGAGAACGTGGTACGGGCGGTTAGCTTGACGGAGTTTAAAAAGGGGTTAGATAGATTCCTAAAGGACAAGTCCATAGACCGCTATTAAATGGACTGGAAAAATTCCTCATTTTTAGGTACAACTTGTCTGGAATGTTTTTACGTTTGGGGAGCGTGCCAGGTGCCCTTGACCTGGATTGGCCACTGTCGGTGACAGGATGCTGGGCTAGATGGACCTTTGGTCTTTCCCAGTATGGCACTACTTATGTACTTATGTACTTATGTACTTATGACCTCAGTCCATTAAGAGCAATGGACAGGACTGGGGAGAAGGGGCTGCGGGTTGGGGGGGGGGGGGGAAGGGGGAGGGAAGATATGTTTAATTGTATGCACGGTAGAGAGGGAGGACAGGGAGAACAGAACGAGGGAAAAGTCAGTTGTCATTTATTGTATAGGTTGGTTATTTTTGTTGTTTATTGTGGTTTTTGTTACTCCTTTGAGGTGGGGGGGGGGGGGTCGCAAGACAGACAACTAGAAGAGCAGGTAATGGGCCGGAGAGCTGCTGGCTGGGACAGCTCTTGGGCAGCCAAAATACACTGGAGCTGGCACAGATTATGTTGGGCTACATATTATGAAAAAGGTTAAATTTATATCCTGGAATGTATGCAGAGTGTCCTCACCTATTAAGAGAAAAAAAATTCTGCGGGATTTGAATAGGCATGGGACGGACACTGCTTTTCTGCAGGAGACCCACCTATCAACGGCTGAACCCTTAAAGTTTGGGTGCTGGTGGGTGGGTCAGATTGCGGAGGTGCCGGCCATGGGGCGTAAAGCCGGGTTGTTGGTGTTGGTGCAGAGGGGGTTAGACTTAGTGGTGCAGCAGACCTGGAAAGATCCCCAAGGCAGATTTTTGATACTTCAAGTGCTCCTTAATAAAAAAACTATTATTATTACGTAATGTATACGGACCTAACGTATACAATCATAAGTGAGTGAGGGGATTAATCAGCACAGTCACAAGTAAAAAGGAGTTGCCTCTGATGCTAGGGGGAGATTTCAACATGGTACATGATCCCTCTCAGGATAGATCTAGGGGGGACACAAGGGGTGGTAATAAATCAGATAAAGGTATTATGCTCAGGATTGGAGTTGCTAGATGTGTGGAGAACATTGCACCTCATAGAGAGGGATTACGCCCATCTATCTAGGGCCCACGGAACACAGTCTAAGATAGATTACTGGTTACTGTCTAGAAGTTTGTTTTCACACGTGGTAGAGGCAGGTATTGGACATACAGTTTATCTGATCATGCGTTAGTGTGGTGCTCTTTAGTGCACGGGGACACGGGGGGTCAGCAATTTGTGTGGCACTTCCCCCAGAAATTATATAAAGACCCTCTGTTTCGGGAGCATCTTTTGAAAAAGTGGGAGGAATAACAATTCCATAATGAAGAGTTCAAGCAGCAACAGATACTGTTTTGGGAAGCGGCCAAGGCTGTACTGAGGGGCGAGATACTTGCATACTCCTCATTTAAAAAGAAAGCAAGAGACAGGGAAATACTGCGCTTAGAGACACAGGTGGGTAAAATGAGAGTTCAGTATGGGAAGAGACCTACGCCTCAGGGGCGTAGTCTTTTACTTACGCTCCAGACAACTCTAAATGAGTTGTTGCATGAACGAGCAATGAAGTCAGTCAAATATTTTCAATATCAGTTATTTCTGCATGGTAATAAAGCAGGGAAACTTTTGTTGCATTTGATAAAACGAGATGGGGGATCACATACCATAGTTCAAGTAGAACAAGAAGGGGGTGGGAAGGTGAGAACAGACCGGGAAATAGTGGCAGTATTTCGCCATTACTACCAACAGTTGTATGGGAGGCCGATAGATGAGCCAATGAAGGGGGACTTATATTTAGTTAATCTGCAATTGCCAAAGTTAAGTGAATGGGAAATTCATAAACTTAACAGACCCATAACGATCGAGGAAGTAGACCTAGTCATCAAGCAAAGTGCTTTGTTTAAAGCACCAGGACCAGATGGTCTTAGAGCTGAATTCTATAAATTGTTATCCCCTCAATATTGCCTACTCTGCAATCCTACTTCTCACAGTTTGTAGCGGACGGGAAGCTCCCACAATCGCTTCAGCTGGCCCAGATAGTGTTGATGTTAAAACCGGGTAGAAACCCCGAAAAACCATCCTCATATAGGCCAATCTCGCTGTTGAATGTGGAAACGAAATTTTTTGCAAAAGTTCTCGCCAATAGATTAGCAAAAGTGCTGCCGAAGCTGATTTCAGAGCAGCAGGTCGGATTTGTGGCTGGGCGTACGATAGCACATAATGTGAGAAGGCTGTTGATTTCTATGGAATATGTGGAAAAGGTAAAGGTACCCTCATTGTTGGTAAGTTTCTATGCCGAATTTCTTTTTGCGGTCCTAAGGAGATATGGATTTTCGGGATTTTTTTTTAGAGGCACTGCAGGTTTGTATAAACTACCTAGGGCTAGGATCCAGGTAAACGGAGTAATATCCTCAGAATTTGAAATATACCACGGTACTCGGCAGGGCTGCCCGCTGTCACCCATGCTTTTTATTTTAACAATGGACCCATTGATAAGAGAGATCATGAACAATCCAGACATCAAAGGAGTAGAGATAGGCGCTCATATATTTAGGATTTCGGCATTCACGGATGATCTACTGGTACATGTGGTGGACCCTCAGGTATCGTTTCCCAACGTTCATGGATAGCTTCGCAGAGTACAGGGATTACTCTGGGTTTAAATTGAATCTAGATAAATCCATAGCAATGCCCATGGAGTCAGCAGGAAGGGCCAGTTGGGTGGGTTCTTTCCCGGTAAAATGGGAGTCTGTTTCATTCAGGTATCTGGGAATTCAATTATCCCGTAGCACTGCCATGCTTTAGAAAGTGAATATAGATAATCTGTTGGACCATTGTAAATCAACTTTAGCAAACTGGCAAAACTTCCCTCTCTCAATGCATGGTAGAGTTCAATTGTTCAACATGGTGCTCTTCCCAAAATGGCTCTATATTATTCAACTGCTGCCAATTAGAATGTTGAAGAAAGACATTAGGAGATTACAGAGGATGATCTCTTGTTTTTATTGGGGAGTCAAGAAGCCAAGAATGCAGTTCAAGCATTTGTTGGGATCCTGGAAGTTCGGTGGGCTAGGAGTTCCAGACCTATCACTGTATAACTATGCCTGTTTGCTTCAGCATCTGGGAGATTGGGTAATGGAAGAGAGTAGATATACCCCCAGAGGTTATGAGAAGGCATTTTACTATCCCTGGCATGTGAACTCTTTATTACATTGTTCGCAGGGCGCACTCCCGGGATGGCCGAGGAAGAGTGTGGTATTGAGTGCTGCGTCAGACTTGGAGATTTTTGACATTGTTGATAGGAGGTCGGGGGGACATGTCAGATCAGGTTCCACTTAGGGGCAATGTGCAATTTGTACTCAGGAATGACAATGCAAGTTTTACTCAATGGGCTGCAAAAGGATTCATACTATTACAGCATGTGTTGGATGCAGAGGGCAGATTGAAACCATGGGAGGCTCTCTTGGAAACAGGGAAGGTAGAACAGAGAGATAGGATGGCCTATGTGCAATTATGACACTATGTGACCTCACTGGAGAGGAATGCCTTGACTCCATCTTTGGGAGAGAAGATTCAGGCATTTTTTGATGTTTAAGAAGGGAGGCCATTCGATATCAGGACTGTACAAGGCCATACAATCGAATTCTCAGGAGAGGATATTCACAGCGGTGGGCTAAGGAGGTAGGACAAGATATAGAACCATTAAAACTAATAAAGAGAATTCCTGGGATTTCGGTTAATGCTGCACTGAGGGAATATCAATTTCGAATTAAACATAGGGCGTATTTTACTCAAGATCGTCTGTTTAAGATAGACACGCCAGTGTGTCAGAAGTGTAAGCAGGGGTTGAACTCTTTCTTCCACTCACTGTGGGAATGCCACAAAACCCAGGCCTTTTGGAAGGCGGTGTTTGGGTATCTAGAAAGATTAATAGGAAAAGTAATATCACTCTCCCCGACAGCAATACTGTTAGATAACTATGAGGATTATCACTTAAAAAATAAATCACATACTCTGCTTGCTAGGAAGGCGGGGATACTGGGGAAGAAAGTGATATTAGGAGTTTGGGTCGAAGATGAAGCACCATCATTCTGGGCGTGGAGGAATAGATTGCATGCCCTGACGATTATGGAGTGTCAATATGCTAGACATATGCCGAAAAGACTAAAGGAATTCCAAGCGGTGTGGGGTGTGTATGTTGACTTCCTCCCACATAGAGCTAGGAGTTTGTTGCTGAACTCCGGTTGAAGGGGAAGGGTGGGGATGCTCCGCTGTAGTCAAAGGAGGGAATCAGGCAGGAACCATGCTTCAGGAAAGTTGGCCGGTGGACCTCCCCTCCCCCTTGCTCCCCCCTCCCCGTCCTCCCCCCTTTTTTGGGGGGGATGATTAATGAGTGGAGGGGAGAAGAGGGGGATAACAAGAGTGGGTAGGGAGAAATATGGGATAAAGGAAATAATCGATGGATAGGGTGGCCACAGGGGAACACGGGGTGGTTCAGGGAGTTGTTCTGTTCGGGGGAGGGAGTTCTATGGGATAGAAGGTATATGATTACAGCCATGATATAAGAAACACTTTTAAATGCTGTTAAAACATTGTTAATATATAGTTGTGAGGGAGGGGTGGGGGAAAAGGATGGGGGGGGGGGGGTTAATGCTTGGAAATATGTGATGATCCAACCACTGATTGACTTGCACATGGAAGGCTTTGTTCCAAAGCATCGTTGAATTGTATATTGGAATTGGCGAGTGTTTTATGAGATGTATCATCAATAAAAATTGTTGAAACTAAACCAGCTGTCTAACGCATGACGCCGAGGTTCCATTTTGTATTACAGAACACTTTCTTTGCAAGTAAGTGAACCTTCGGGTTGTTGTGGTGTGTGCATCATTTACTTCATTTCTTTGATATATCTAATGATAAATTCTGTTTCTTTAGACCCTCAGCATTATTACACATCACTTTGTTCCTGAGAACGCCTTTTGCCAGGGTGAAACGGTGGCCCCCATTGAACACTTAAAAAGACAGTGCTGGATTCAGAAAATTAAGCTAAGCGCAAATTTGTGAACGATTACAAAGTATGTTGATGAGAGGGTTATTTTTTAACGTAACCAAAAGTAGTAAATTGAAAGAATCTTCAAAAGCATAAAAAAATTCTCTTTGGAGTTTTTTGTAGCCCAATGAGAGAAATCAAGCGCTCTTTACGTTTAAACCTATATCACGTAACAGCGTTTAAAACCTTCGGCAATTTGCCTTTGGTTTCTGAGGGCTTTTCTCCAAAGGATTATTTAAGCACAGTTTGTTTGTGTAAAAGATTAGCTAGGATTTGTGTTTTTCGGTATTAGTATACCTTGTTTCAACTCTAGCATATACTGCAGTTTGTTTGTTCTTCAGTTAAGAGAAAACAGGTCTCCCTGCCCCTTTGAGCTAACAGTACCTGGAGCCATCGACCCCCCCCCCCCCCCCCCCCCCGATTCTCCCTAGGCAAAATATCACTTCCCACAAGGCCCTCAGCCTGTTTTCCGAGGTCCTCCCACCACCAGTTCCTGGATTCATCTGCTGCTGAAGCTAAGGAACACCAACATGACTGAAGTTTTGTGAACTCCCGGATCTAGCACTTAAGCAGCATCCCATCATTTTGTTTCCCTTTCTCTAGGGAGACTAGAAGTTTGGAGGAGATAGATGTTAATCTCAGACTGACTTTAAACAGTAGAATCGTCAGTACTGAGAAGCTCATCCACATCTTGTTTCCAACAGAATGGGAGATGACAAAAGTTTTCAGCTTTTCTACGGACAACCAGAAATTTACTAACCAGATTCCAAACCGAGAATCAATAGACAAATATGTTAGTATTTCCAGGATTACTAGTGGCATATTCCTGAAAGGAATGCAATGTATACAGAAGGAAGGTGGATTACTGTGCGATAATTTGGGCTGATGCTCAAAACTACTGCCAATGTTAACATGTAGTTAACACTAGGTTTGCATTTAAGGAGTGGCTTGGTGGTTAGGGTGGTGGACTTTGGTCCTGGGGAACTGAGGAACTGAGTTCGATTCCCGGCACAGGCAGCTCCTTGTGACTCTGGGCAAGTCACTTAACCCTCCATTGCCCGCCGCATTGAGCCTGCCATGAGTGGAAAAGCACGGGGTACAAATGTAACAAAACAAAAAAAAAAAAACCTCAAATGGTTTCAGTGCGGGTATTAACTCATGCTGAAACTATTACTGTAGACCGCATTAAAAATTCATTTAAATGCATGTTAAAGGTAAAATTATGTATAATCATACCTGATAATTTTCTTTCCATTAATCATAGCTGATCAATCCATAGACTGGTGGGTTGTGTCCATCTACCAGCAGGTGGAGATAGAGAGCAAACTTTTGCCTCCCTATATGTGGTCATGTGCTGCCGGAAACTCCTCAGTATGTCGATATCAAAGCTCCATCCGCAGGACTCAGCACTTAGAGAATTACACCCACGAAGGGACACTCTGCCCAGCTCACCACCGCCGAAACGGGGGAGGGGAATTAACCCAGCTCATCCCCACACAAGTGGGGGAGGGGAATCCGTCCAGCTCATCCCCGCGGAGCGGGGGAGGGACACCACACCCGCCGATGCGGGGGGATCTGGCTTATCCTGCAACCGCAACCGCGGGAGGAGCTGACTGACCCTAACACCGCCGAAGCGGGAGGGGTACAAAGCTGCCCTACAGCCGCACGAAGCGGGAGGGAGTGCCGGCAGAATTTATGTCTCAATCCAGCCCCGTAAAACGGAGGGGAGAGGAATGCAGCAGCTCACTGTAACACAAACTCGTCTCAACTCTTGAAGAATCCAAGTGAAAGAACTTGAACACGAAGTCTTTCTGAAATAACTGAAGACTAAACTTGAACCTGAAATGCAACCAGAATAAAAACAGAACAGATATCTGGGAGGGGCTATGGATTGATCAGCTATGATTAATGGAAAGAAAATTATCAGGTATGATTATACATAATTTTACCTTCCATATCATCAAGCTGATCAATCCATAGACTGGTGGGATGTACCGAAGCAGTACTCACCCAGGGCGGGACATTGAAATCCCTGACCTCAACCCTGAAGCTCCAAACCGGGCCTCCGCCCGTGCAGCCACAGTCAAACGGTAATGCTTGGAGAATGTATGAGCCGAAGCCCAAGTTGCCGCCTTGCATATCTCTTCCAAGGAGACGGATACGGCCTCTGCCATCGAGGCCGCCTGAGCTCTCGTGGAGTGAGCCTTCAGCTGGATAGGCGGCACCTTCCCCGCGGCCACATAAGCCGCTGCAATGGCTTCCTTGACCCATCTTGCCACTGTAGGCTTAGCAGCCTGCAGACCCTTACGAGGACCTGCAAACAGGACAAACAGATGATCCGATTTCCGGAAATCATTGGTCACTTCCAAGTATCTGAAGATGACTCGTCTCACATCCAGATA
This sequence comes from Microcaecilia unicolor, assembly GCF_901765095.1. Taxonomy (NCBI): domain Eukaryota; kingdom Metazoa; phylum Chordata; class Amphibia; order Gymnophiona; family Siphonopidae; genus Microcaecilia; species Microcaecilia unicolor. Next base: position 140,482,265 of record NC_044041.1, on the reverse strand, counting down.
TTTAAGAGCAGAGTACTCCTCTGGGTAGTCCTCCCTACGAAAGGAAGGGAGACAGAGCTGCTGATTCACATGGAAGCGAGAAACAATCTTGGGCAGGAAGGAAGGCACTGTGCGAATAGTCACTCCTGCCTCAGTGAACTGCAGAAAAGGCTCTCGACATGAGAGCGCCTGGAGCTCGGAAACTCTTCTGGCTGAAGTGATAGCCACCAAAAAGACTGCTTTCAACGTCAGGTCTTTCAGAGATGCCCTCGACAAGGGTTCAAAAGGCGGCTTCTGATCCAAGATGGCGACTTGTTGAACAGCCTAAACGGACGCACTCCTGACCTGCTAGTGAGCTAACCTGGTGGTGAACCTTACCCGATTGTAAATGGGTAAGAGGAGAGGCAAAGTCCGAGAGGCTCCCCATGTATCGGGCGGGATGCCCCAGTCACGCCAGACGACGCTGGAGCAGTTCTGTGTTGGGTCCGGTCCCATGTCGGCATCGACTCCTTCTCCCCGTACTGGCGCTTCGGCGCTAGACAACAGTGTAGACGGGGCTTCCTTGAGCCCCGTCGAGCGTGCAGCACCCCCGCAACCCGGAAGTGAAGCGTTCGAAGCAAGTCCTGGAGCCAGGGCCACAGAAAAAGAGCCGGGCGAACAGGGAGGGAGCCTGCACGAACCGACAACTGGAGCCCAAGCTCGTCCAAGATTAACAGCTGCTCAGATGTTAGAAAAAACAGTGAGTACCTTGGAGCAAGCTTCTAAGGCCCCTCTTCCGGATTTTTTGGTTGGGAATATTAAAAAACCTGCTGTAGTGACATTAGAGTCACTGTGGGACTTAACTTCGACTACTCAATCAGCTTTAGAAAATTTAATTCGGAAAAATATGGAGACCATAAAAGTTCTTTCAGAGACAGCATTAATTCAGATACAAACTAATATAACCCAAGCTTCTGAGGTTAAAAAATTGACAGAGAAAACTGAAAAATTTGAACTTTTGGGCCAATCCTTGATTAAAGACAAGAACTTTACCTCACGACGCCTGGAGTATTTGGAGAATCAATCCAAAAGATTGACTTTGCGTTTTATAAATTTTCCTCGGTCTCCTTTGGTGGTACCAATTCAAATGGTTAGAAAATACTTTATGGAGACTCTGGGAATGCCGGAGACTTCGTTGCCACCTATAACACGTGCCTATTATATTCAAACTGGTGGGAAACCACCAGAAAATTTACAACAAGATGCAATGAATCTTACGGCATTCCTAGAGTCCTCTTTAGAGGTTATTACTCAACGAACCACATTATTGGTAACTTTTGCGATGGAAATGGATAGGGACGCAGTCCTTAAGCTTTCTTTGAGGCATTTAGACTCCATGTTTTTGGGTTCAAAGATTAGAGTTTTCCCTGATTTAGCTAGAGATACTCAACAGAGACGTAAGATTTTTTTATCTTTACGTCCTAGAGTTAATGCTATAGGCGCAGATTTTCTTTTACGATTCCCATGTGTATGTAGGATAAAACTTCAGTCTAAGCAATATCAATTTTTTGACCCAAAACAGTTGGAGGATTTTTTGATAAGCAGAGAAGAGGTAAATGTACAAGTTTAGTCACATATGCAACACTGTATGGTAGAGCTGAGTCACCCGATTGGGAATAAGCTGTTCTTTTGGATTTAACATGTTTTGGTATTATATTGTATTTCCTAATGTCTTGGATCGATTACCTAAATTGTGGGCGTTAGTATGAATATTATTTTCGCAATGTTAATTTGCAGACTCTATTTGTTTCTTTGTATTTTTCATACTTGTGTATTATCACTCATAAGTAAATACTATGAATGTTAAAATTGATAAATAAAGAATTAAAAAAACAAAAGGCGGCTTCTGCAATGCTCTTAGCACCAGGTTGAGATTCCACGCAGGCACCACTGAGTGCAGAGGAGGGCGCAGGTGATTAACTCCCTTGAGAAAGCGCACCACATCTGGCTGCGAAGCCAGGGAAGCACCCTTCAGGCGGCCCCTGAAGCAAGCCAGAGCCGCTACCTGGACTTTAAGGGAACTGAGCGACAGGCCTTTCTCCAGACCTTCTTGCAGGAACGCCAACACTGAAGAAATTGGAGCAGTGAAGGGAGAAAGTGAGCCTGCTTCACACCATGCTGCAAAGATACGCCAAACCCTGGCGTAAGCAGTAGAAGTAGAGCGTTTCCTCGCTCTCAGCATAGTGGCGATGACCTTGTCTGAGAAGCCCTTCTTCCTCAGACGCTGCCGCTCAATAGCCAGGCCGTAAGACCAAAGGGAGAGGGATCCTCCATCACCACGGGACCCTGATGTAACCGGCCCTGCTCCACTTACAGCCGCAGAGGATCGTCGACTGAGAGCCTGATCAAGTCCGCATACCAGGGACGTCTGGGCCAATCCGGACCCACCAGGATTACCCTGCCGGGATGCTTTGCCACCCGGTCTAGCACCCTGCCCAACATGGGCCAGGGCGGGAACACATAGAGGAGCTCTTGTGTCGGCCACTGTTGGAGAAGAGCATCTACTCCCAGGGATCGAGGGTCCCGTCCTCTGCTGAAAAAGCGCGGCACTTGGCAATTGGCCGATGACGCCATCAGATCTAGGCTCGGCTGGCCCCAGCGCTTCGTGATGTCCAAGAACGCCTGAGCAGATAGTTGCCACTCTCCGGGCTCCAAGGTATGGCGACTGAGAAAGTCCGCCTTGACATTCATGACTCCGGCAATGTGGGCCGCTGAAAGCTGCTCCAGGTTCGCTTCCGCCCACTGGCAAAGACTCATAGCCTCCTTGGCTAGAGGGGCGCTCTTGGTACCTCCCTGGCGGTTGATATAGGCCACAGCCGTGGCATTGTCCGACAGGACCCGTACAGGCTACAACACCAGTACCGGGATGAACTCCAATAACACCAACCGAATGGCTCTGAGTTCCAGGAGGTTGATAGACCACTTGCCTCTGCAGGAGACTAGAGCCCCTGCGCTGTCCTTCCCAAGCAGTGGGCTCCCCAGCCCATCAAAGAGGCATCTGTCGTGACGACAATCCACTCCGGGGTCACCAGAGGCAATCCTGCAGACAACTTGTCTGTCTGCGTCCACCAGCTCAGCGCCTTGCGCACTGCTGGGTCCACGGGAAGGCGCACAGCATAATCCTCCGACATCGGAGTCCAGCGCAGCAGCAGAGATAGCTGTAGTGGTCTCATATGAGCCCTGGCCCAGGGCACTACTTCCATCATGGCCGTCATAGAGCCCAACAGCTGCACGTAGTCCCAAGCCCGAATAGGAGAGGCTACTAGGAACTAGTCCACCTGAGCCTGAAGCTTGACAATCCGATTGTCTGGCAGGAACACTCTGCCCACTTGGGTGTCGAATCGAACTCCCAGATACTCCAGGGACTGAGTCGGGCGCAGCTGGCTCTTCTTCCAGTTGATGATCCATCCCAGGGAGCTCACAAGAGCAACTACCCGGTCCATAGCTTTGCCGCACTCTGCATAAGAGGGGGCTCGGATCAACCAGTCGTCCAGATAAGGATGGACTTGTACTCCTTCCTTTAGCAGGAAGGCCGCTATGACCCCCATTACTTTGGAAAAGGTCCGCGGAGCAGTAGCCAACCCGAAAGGGAGGGCTCTGAACTGGAAGTGTCGTCTCAGGACTGTAAAACGCAGAAAGCGTTGGAGAGGAGGCCAGATGGGAATATGCAGGTACGCTTCCTTGATGTCCAAGGAAGCCAAGAACTCTCCTGCCTTCACTGCCGCTATAACAGAGCGGAGAGTCTCCATGCGAAAGTGCCTCACTTTCCAGGCCCGATTGACCCCTTTGAGGTCGAGGATAGGCCGGACAGAACCTCCTTTCTTTGGAACCACAAAGTAAATGGAGTAACGTCCCTTGCCAATCTGATTTTTTGGCACCGGAACGACCGCACCCAGGCGGATCAGGTTGTCCAAGGTCTGCTGCACTGCCACAGCTTGACCGGAGACTTGCAGGGAGAGAGTACAAACCCGTCTCTTAAGGGTTGGCAGAACTCTAGCTTGTAGCCGTCTCTGATGACTTCCAGCACCCACGCGTCTGAAGTTATAGTGGTCCACTCGCCCAGAAACGAGGACAGCCGTCCTCCAATCTGCACTGGGGCGTGGACCAAGGCCCCGTCATTGGGTACGAGACCCTGGGGGAGGACCGGAGGGAGCACCTCCGGGACGGCGGTCTCTGCGAAAGGAATGCTGCTTGGGGGAGAAATTCCTCTTGAAGGAAGAGGGGGCAGAGGAACCCGACTTGCCCGTGCGGTACCGACGGGCTTCCAGCAACCGTCCTCTGGAGGTACCGGGACGAGTACTAGCCCGAGCCCTGACCTCTGGTAATTTCTTGCCCTTAGACGTGCCGAGATCGGTCACGATTTTGTCCAGCTCGACCCCAAAGAGCAGCTTGCCTTTAAAAGGCAATCTAGCCAGGCGGGATTTAGAGGCGTGGTCAGCAGACCAATGTTTCAGCCAAAGCCACCGCCGCGCAGAGACTGTCTGAGCCATGCCTTTAGCTGAGGCTCTCAAGACATCATACAGCAAGTCTGCCAAATAGGCTAAGCCCGATTCCAGGGCCGGCCAATCAGCCCTCAAGGAAAGATCCGAGGGGGAAGCCCGCTGCACCATAGTCAGGCACGCCCTGGCCACATAGGAGCCGCAAACTGAGGCCTGCAAACTTAAAGCAGCTGCCTCAAAGGACGACCTTAAGGCCGCCTCCAATCTTCTGTCTTGGGCGTCCTTTAGGGCCGTGCCACCTTCCACCGGCAACGCCGTTTTCTTAGTCACCGCAGTGAATAAAGAATCCACGGTAGGCCACAGATAGGCCTCACGTTCACTCACAGCCAAAGGATAGAGGCGGGACATAGCCCTAGCCACTTTAAGGCTCGTTTCCGGGACATCCCATTGAGCCGCAATTAAGGTGTGCATGGCATCATGCACGTGGAAGGATCTAGGCGGGCGCTTCGTCCCCAGCATAATGGCAGAGCCAACAGGGGCTGAGGGAGAGACGTCCTCCGGAGAGGAAATCTTCAAAGTGTCCATGGCCTGTAAAAACAGGTTGGGCAAATCCTCTGGGCTAAAAAGCCGCGCTGCAGAGGGGTCATCCGCTCCATCCGAGCGGGGATCTATCTCCTCCAAGGAATCCGCAAAGGACCGTTGGGAGACCTCAGACACGCTGCCCTCATCTACATCGGAGGAGACAAAGTCCTCCAAGGCCTGCAAATCAACCCGAGGGCGTTTACCTCTGGGAACCTCAACCTCTTTATCAGAAGAGGGAGCAGGGGCAGCGTTTTGCATGAGGAAAGCCTGATGCAGCAGCAAAACAAACTCGGGGGAGAAACCCCCCAGACTGTGCACTTCCGCAGCCTGGGCAACAGCCCTAGATGCACTCTCAACCGGCGCTCGCAATAGCGGGGGAGAGACATGCTGCGCATCCAAAATGGCGTCCGGCGCGAAACTCCGCGAAGGAGCCGCGCGGGAAGAACGGCGCTTAACTTTAGCCGCTTGTGCCGTCGCCCAAATTAAGGGCGTTCATGGCATTAATGTCTCCAACCTCAAGGGCGGCCCACGAAGAAGCCGTCCGAGCCGCGTGGCCGGCCAAGATGGCGGAGGCGAGGAGCGGGGGATGGGCGTTTATGGCGGGAAAAAACCGCCACGCCGGAGGAACGACCGGGACATTCATCGGTCACTAAACTGTCACCCATCAAGGGCAAATCAGGTTGTAAAACCCCCGCATCCCCTCTAGAAGCGCTCCAGCGATCCGGGGAGCGACCCTTTGCGCCCTCGCCCTCCGACGCCATATGCCACGAGGAGAAGAATCGGGGAACCCCCTGCCCGCTATAAAAAGGTAAAATTACCTGCTTGCCGCTCCGAGCTGTAACGAACTGGTGTCCCAGTGAGTAGCTGCAATGAACGTTTAAAGAAACGTCGAATTAAACGCCTTTAAAGACGTTTAAAATTTTTTTTTTTTTTTTTTTTTTTTTTTTAAACGGAGCCAGCGGGAGGGGGGAGAAAAGGAGGGACCTGGCACCACCAGGTTTGCACTTGCTCAAAAGAGCCCTCAACCCCAGGCCTCAACAAAACCTAAGGATTAGGCTTGGAGGCCTAGCCAGAGCTGCTGCTGTGTGTGACCACCACCTGCTGAGATAGAGAACATACTGAGGAGTTTCCGGCAGCACATGACCACATATAGGGAGGCAAAAGTTTGCTCTCTATCTCCACCTGCTGGTAGATGGACACAACCCACCAGTCTATGGATTGATCAGCTTGATGATATGGAAGCAGTCATTATCCATCCCACAGCCATGCTTAAAAAAAAATGTTTAGCGCAGGAAACTTTTTGCCAGGTCCAGGGCAATGTGCGGGGGTTGGTTGAGAGGAGAGGTCTCCAGTGGCACCTCTTTCCTCCCGAACTGCCTTTGTGCAGCAGCCACAACCTACCCAAACACCTCCAGTACTCAGCTTCAAAATTCAGTTCCACCTTGACCCTCTCTCATCCACCTGCCTTTTTACCCCAAACATTTAAAATATACTGCACTGGTGGACAAGTGGACCTTTGGGCTCCCCATGTTATAAAAAAGCCCTGGTAATCTAGTGGACCACCAGACTCCTCTCTCGCATCCTGCCCCTCAAAGTCCCCCCCTCTAAAAAAACCTTGGTAATCCAGTGGGACCCTCACCCACCCCAAGCCTAGCCCTCACCCTCGTACCTCGAAGGCAGCCAGAGCGATGCCCACTTGATCCTGCCTCTGGGTGCCACCATCTGCAAAGTGGTGGTGCCCCACTCATCCTGGGAAGCACTGGGCAAAGCCCACCATTTTGCAGATGGCGGCGCCTGGAAGGAGTGAATGGGCATTGCTCCCGCCTCCTTCAAGATAAGGGGTGGGAGGGCTAGGCTTGGAGTGAGCGGGGTGCTTTTTGGAACTTAAGGGGGAGCAAAGGGCTAAGCAAGAGGGGGGCCAGGGGTCCAGTAAAGGTAAAGGGTCATGGATCTGATATACCGCCTTTCTGCGAGTACAACCAAAGCTGTTTACATATTATATACAGGTACTAGACCACTATGGCCTCTCGTTTTTTTTAAACAGTAGGGTTAGGAGGTCCAGAGGTCCCACTAAACTATCTGGGCATTTTTTTTTTTTTATGTTTGGGGAAAAGGAGGGAGTCAGGGTGGTACTGCTAGACAACAGGGATATGTTTGGGCTTGCAGGAAGAGATGTCGGGTTGGGAGTATGGGGCTGATGCATGCCATGGCATACTTGTGGGGACTTTTGTTTTTCAATGTCAACTTTCCTGTCAATGTCTCTGCCAATCACCACTCAGGAACTGATAGGAAAAGTGACATTTGGCATTGAGTCACAAATTACTGCCGTGATTTTAGCATGGCATTAATTTGCATTCTTATTACTTTGATCATGCCATTGCAATTTTTGTTCGCACATTTCTCAGTAGAGTGAAGACTCTACTGCGAGCCTTTGAGTATCACCCCCTCATGGGGTGGTGGTTAGGCAGATAATGTTACTGGCTCCCTCTCATACTCTGAAGATGTTTGGCTATGATGATACTATGGATCTCTCTTAGGGAGAGTATTCTAGCACTAATATTGGCAGTCTCATTCTATCTCTGGGAGAGGATTCTACTTGTGGTGATATTGCGGGGAGAGGAAGAGAAAGATACAGTAACATAGTAAATGACATCAAAAAGACCTGATAAATAAAGTCTGATGCAGTAGCCTTGCTCCTGGTACATCTAGTACAATTCTGTTTCCTGCTCCTCCCATATCACTAGGGAAGGAGTATGCTAAACCAGAAGCTGAAAGTGGCCCATGTAATGAAAAGTGTAGCATTAGGCAACCCCCTGCAGTGTACTTCAACACAGGATGCTGCTCTGGCCAATCAACTAAAGGACATTTGCTGTGGATCTCTTGCTCTAGGAGGGTGTTCTGTAGATAGCAATATAGGCCTCTCTTGGGGACTCCAGTAGTGACGTTATTATGGGTCTCCTTTGGGAAGACGACTCTGCTGGTATCAGTATTACGAATCTCTCCCCCTTTATCTGGGGTTCTTCTATTAGGGCAGGGTTTCCATTGGTGGTGGAGATATATCAGTGGTGGTACTTGTGAGCTTATGGGAGGGGGACACAGTGATGGTAGTGTATTTATCTCTGGTAATGTGGTCTCCTATAGAGTTTTGTTGTGATCTCTCTTCCATACTTACTTCTTTTTTTCCTCTTCAGTGGGTTTCTGTAATCCCCCATACAGCTCATCAATGTATATTTGGTACAGGCACTGATCTTCTGAGACTAAAAAAAACAAGGAACGATATGTTTTCTAAAAGAAAAAATAAAAATAAAAATAGGAAAGCAGAAGAATCAATATTGAAAATGATTTGAAGGAGAGGGGCATCTGGGCACATGAAAGGCTATAGTGAGCAACAGAAGCAGAGAGGAAAAGAATAAAGCATTGCTCCCAGACACAAGGAAAGAAAGAAGCAAAAGCAAGACTGCTGGAATAAGCTGCAGGGAAGAAGGGAGCAGGAAGAGGGCAGGGATCAGGGAAGCAAGAACTGACGGAAGGGACAGGAGGACAGTGAGTACTGCAGTAAGCTTCCGAAAGGTAAAAACAGAAAAGTCAGCAGGGGAAAGGGTGGAAGATGGGAGCAAATGAGTACGAAAATTAAGTCAGAAAAGGGAGTGTGAAGAGAACAATGTGGGGCTGAGCGGAGTGGAGCAGTTAAACTACAGCGTGCAAGAACTAAAGGCACGGAGGGACGGAGCACCACATGTAGTGCATGTCTGGGAGAGAATGGATAGGCTTAAAAAGGGAAAAGGCCTGGAGGTGGAGTATTTCACAGCAAACCCTGCTCCAAGTCTTTTTGCTCTGTGTGAAAGACTTGAACAGCCCCCAGAGTAGGTATACAAAGAATATACAAATGACCCAAGAGAAAAAAATGTTAAAAATATAACATTTAAGGACATAAGATCATAAACCTTGCCATACTGGGACACAGCAAAGGTCCATCAAGCCCAGTTTATCCTGTTTCCAACAGTGGCCAATCCAGGTAACAAGTACTTGGCAACATACCAACAAAGTAAAAGATTTTATGCTGCTTATCGTTGAAAAAAGTAGTGTATTTTCCCAAGACCATCTTAATAATGGATATGGACTTTTCTTTTAGGAAATTATCCAGATCTTTTTTAAACAATGCAAAAATTGATTTTACCACATTCTCAGGCAACAAATTCCACAGTTTAATAACACACTGAGTGAAGAAATATTTTCTCCAATTTGTTCTAAATTTACTACTTAATAGCTTCACTGCATGCCCCCTAGTCTTTATATTTTTGAAAAAATAAACAAGCAATTCATGTCCACCATTTTCATTTCTATTATAGCTCCCCCTCAGCCATCTTTTTTCCAAGCCAAAGAGACCTACAGGCTCATTTTCAAAAGAGATGGACATCAATTTTCCGACATAAATTGGTATTTCGACGTTCATCTCTCAAAGACATCCAAATCGGTATAATCAAACCTGATTTTGGATGTCTGTCAGAAGTCTGTCGCAAGGACGTCCAAATCTCAAGGGGGCATATCGGAGTAGTGAAGGCGGGACTTGGGCGTTCCTAAGACTTGGACGTCTTTGAGCCATAACGGAAAACAGCAGAGATGTCAATGACTAACACTTGGACATTTTCACCTGGACGTGTTTTTATTACGAATAAGGTACAGAAATGTGCCCGAAATGACCAGATGACCACCAGAGGAAATCGGGGATGACCTCCCGTTACTCCCCGTGCTCACTAACCCCCTCCCACCCTCAAAAAAACATCATTAAAAATATTACGTGCCAGCCTCAGATGTCATACTCAGGTCCATGACAGCGCATGCAGGTCCCTGGAGCAGTTTTAGTGGGTACAATGCACTTCAGACAGGCAAACCCAGGCCCACAGACCCCCCCTAACAGTTTAATTTGTGGAAGAAAGAGCGAGCCCTCCAAAACCCACCAGAAACCCTCTCTACCCACATATAGGTGCCCCCTTTCACCCTTAAGGGCTATGGTAGTGGTGTACAGTTGGGGGTAGTGGGTTGGGGGGGGGTTGGGGGGCTCAGCACACAAGGTAAGGGAGCTAAGCACCTTGGAGCATTTTATGAAGTCCACTGCAGTGCCCCCTAGGGTGTCCAACTGCTGTTCTGGCATGTCAGGGGTACCAGTGCACTAGAAATGCTGGCTCCTCCCACATCCAAATGGCTTATATCTGGACATTTTCGACTTGGACGTCTTTAGTTTCGAAAATCGCCAAAACTCAAAGACATCCAAATCTAAGGACGCCCTTAGTAATTTTGAAACGAAAGATGGAAGTCCATCTTTTTTCAAAAATAAGCTTTTCCCCGCCTCCGGATTTGGACGTTTTACAAAGACATCCAAATCCCAACTTAGACGTTTCTTTCAAAAATGCTCCTCCTAGCCTCTTTATCCTTTCCTCATAGGGAAGTCGTCCTAACAACCTTTATCACTTTCGTCACCGTTCTCTGTATCTTTTCTAATTCTGCTATTTCAATATCTGAACTGAAAGTTCAAGTCTCTGACCTAAAACACCAGAAACAGAACTAGTACATCACGTACCTATTTGAACCTCCACTATCCGAGCTGCATAGGACTCAAATATAAATCAATCTATGCATCCAATTTCTCCTATTTAGGCACACAAATGTGGAATGCACTACCAAAGACTGTGAAAACGATTTACGACCATCTTAACTACAGGAAATCATTAAAGACTTACCTGTTTTGCAAGGCCTATCCCACTGACCCTACTGATATGCTTTAACTCTGCAATACAACATAACCTTAGATCGTATTGACAATTATATATTCCTTATTATCGTTGACCCTTATTGTACCTTATACCCTAACCTTACATGACCCCTATTTCAATCTATATTTGTTTACCCCTACTGGACTTGGCGTTCGCCTTTACGGTATTTTGTAAGCCACATTGAGCCTGCTAATGGGTGGGAAAAAATGAAGATACATACCTGTAGCAGGTATTCTCCGAGGACAGAAGGCTGATAATTCTCACCAAGGGGTTGTCATCCGCGTCGGCCCAGGAGTATGGAAAAACTTGAGAGCAAACGAGAAGTCTCTGGAACGCTCCGTCGCACAGGCTGAGCGCACCATGCATGCGCGAATGGCTTCCCGCCCACGATGCAAGCGTGAGTCCCTCAGTTTAATAAAAAAGCAAACCAGAAACAAGAACCACTCCAAGGAGAGGAGGGCGGGTATGTGAGAATAATCAGCCTGCTGTCCTCGGAGAATACCTGCTACAGGTATGTATCTTCATTTTCTCCGAGGATAAGCAGGCTGATAATTCTCACCAATGGGGTATCCCTAACCCCCTGGCTCACTGAAAACAATGAACATTGGTCAATTGGGCCTCGCAACGGCAAGGACATAACAGAGACTGACCTGAAAAAAAACACAACTAAGTGAGAGTGCAGCCTGCAACAGAACAAAAATGGGCCTAGGAAATTGGAGTTGTTCTAAACCCCAAACAGATTCTGCAGCACCGAATGCCCAAACTGACTGTCGCGTTGGGTATCTTGCTGAAGGCAGTAGTGAGATGTGAATGTGTGGACTGATGACCATGTTGCAGCCTTACAAATTTCTTCAATGGAGGCTGACTAAGTGAGCCACTGAGGCAGCCCTCCAGAGTCAGCCCAGCCTGGGCATAAGTGAAGGAAATGCAATCTGCTAGCCAATTTCAAAATGTGCGTTTTCCGATGGCGACTCCCCTCCTGTTGGGATTGAAAGAAACAAACATTTGGGCGGACTGTCTATAGGGCTTAGTCCGCTCCACATAAAAGGCCAATGCTCTCTTACAGTCCAAGGTGTGCAACTTGTCTTCACCAGGGCGGGTATAAGGACGGGGAAAGAATGTTGGCAAGACAATTGACTGGTTCAGATGGAACTGACACCACCTTCGGCAAGAACTTAGGGTGAGTGCGGAGGACTACTCTGTTATGATGAAACTTAACTACCAGGGCATGGAGCTCACTGACCCTACGAGCTGAAGTAACAACCATCAAGAAAATAGCCTTCCAGGTCAAGATGGCAGGAATTCAGTGGCTCAAAAGGAGCTTTCATCAGCTGGGTGAGAACAACGTTGAGATCCCATGATACTGGTGGAGGTCTGACTGGGGGCTTTGACAAAAGCAAACCTCTCATGAAACAAACGACTAAAGGCTGTACAGAGATAGGCTGACCTTCTACACGTTGATGATAAGCACTAATTGCACTAAGGTGAACCCTTATGGAGTTGGTCTTGAGAACAGACTCTGATAAGTGTAGAAGGTATTCAAGCAGGGTCTGAGTCGGACAAGAAAAAGAATCTAGGGCCTTGCTCCCACACCAGACAGCAAACCTCCTACATTTAAAGGAATAACACTTTTTCGTGGAATCTTTTCTGGAAGCAAGCAAGACTCGGGAGACACCCTCCAAAAGGCCTAAAGAGGCAACTTCTAAGTTCTCAACATCCAGGCTGTGAGCGCCAGAGACTGAAGGTTGGGATGTAGAAATGACCCGTCGTTCTGAGTGATGATGGTCGGAAAATAGTCCAATCTCCACGGTTCTTCAGAGGACAACTCCAGAAGAAGAGGGAACCAGATCTGACAGGGCCAGAAAGGTGCAATCAGAATCATGGTTCTGCGGTCTTGTCTCAGTTTCAGCAGAGTTTTCCCTACTAGAGGTATGGGAGGATACGCATACAGAAGGCCTGTCCCCCAATGTAGGAGAAAAGGATCTGACACTAGTCTGTCGTGGGCCTGAAGCCTGGAACAGAACTGAGGGACTTTGTGATTGGTCTGAGTGGCAAAAAGATCTACCGAGGGGGTGCCCCACGTTCGGAAGATCTTGTGGACGTCCATGTTTAATGACCACTCGTGAGGTTGAATATCTTGCTCAGTCTGTCAGCCAGGCTGTTGTTTACGACTGCCAGATATGTGGCCTGGAGAAAAATACCGTGGCAGTGAGCCCAAAGCCACATCCTGACGGCTTCCTGACACAAAGGGCGAAATCCGGTGCCCCCCGCTTGTTGGTGTAATACATAGCAACCTGATTGTCTCTCTGAATTAGAATGATTTCATTGAACAACCGATCTCTGAAAGCCTTGAGTGCTCCAGATTGCTCGTAATTCTGGGAAGCTGATCTGAAAATCCTTCTCCCGAAAGGACCAAGCTCCCTGAATGTGAAGTCCATCTACATAAACTCCCCACCCCAGGAGGGATAAATCCATGGTCAGCACTTTTTGAGGCTGAGGAATTTGGAATGGACATCCCAAGTCGAAATGTCCACCACTGAAGGGAACTGCAAAAGTCTGTGGAGAGATGGATGACATCCTCTAGCTCCCCTGTGGCCTGGCACCACTGGGAAGCTAGGGTCCATTGAGCTGATCTATGAAGGTGTGCCATGGGAATTACATGAACTGTGGAAGCCATGTGTTCTAATAGTCTCAATATCTGCCAAGCTGTGATCTGTTGAGACGCTCGAGCCAAGGACACTAGGGCCAGAAGATTGTCTGCCCATGCCTGGGGAAGATAAGCTCGAGACATCCGTGTGTCCAACAGAGCTCTAATGAACTCCAATTTCTGAACCGGGAAAAGGTGGGACTTGGGCCCAGAAGTTCTAGTACCCGAATAGTGATCCACATGGACTGTACAGCCCCTGCCTTCACCAGCCAATCGTCAAGATAAGGGAACACATGCACTCCCAGTCTGCGTAGCGCTGCTGCGACAACTGCCAAGCACTTTGTGAAGACCCTGGGCAGTACATAGTACTGAAAGTGCTGAGTTCCCAACCAAAATCTTCGAAGATACTTCCTCTGAGCTGGAAGTATCGAGACGTGTGTGTAAGCATCCTTTAAATCCAGAGAGCATAGCCAATCGTTTTCCTGAATCACAGAAAGAAGGGTGCCCAGAGAAAGCATCCTGAACTTTTCTCGAACCAGATATTTGTTCAGGCCCCTTAGGTCTAGGATGGGACGCATCCCCCCTGTCTTCTTTTCCATAAGGAAGTACCTGGAATAGAATCCAGCCTTCTTCCCCTGGTGGAACGGGTTCGACCGCATTGGCCTTTAGAAGGGAGGAGAGTTCCTCTGCGAGTACCTGCTTGTGCTGTGGGCAATTTGGAGATTTGGATTCCAGATTGAGAGTGTATCCTAACCGGACTATTTGAAGAACCCACCTGTTGGAGTTTATAAGAGGCCACCTTTGGTGAAAAAATATCAACCCCCCCCCCCCCCCCAACAGGCAAGCCACCCGGTACGGACACTAATTCTGCGGCTATGCTGCACTGGAGCCAGTCAAAAGCCCGTCCCTTGCTTTTGCTGGGGAGCCCTAGGGGGCTTAGGCGCACGCCGTTGACGAGAACGTGCATGCTTCCACTGAGCCTGAACCGGCTGCCGAGAAGCAGGAGTGTACCTATGCCTATTATAGGAATAGGGAGCACTCCTCCTCCCTCCAAAAAACCTCCTAGAAGAGGAGGAAGTAGCAGAAGACGTCCGGCGGGAGAGAGAATCCATGGCTTTTTCATCTGATCGACCATGTCCTCTACTTTTTCTCCAAAGAGATTATCCCCCCAGCAAGGAACATCCGCCATTCGCTGCTAGGTCTTCTTATCCAGGTCAGAGACACGCAGCCATGAGAGTCTGCGCATCACTATACCTTGAGCAGCTACTCGGGATGCTACATCAAAAGTGTCGTAAGACCCCTGGCCAGGAATTTGCGACACGCCTTCTGCTGCCTGACCACCAGGTGAAAAGGTTCAGCAAGCTTCGGAGGAAGTGCTTCAACTAAACTGGACAGTTGTCTCACCGAGTTCCGTAAGTGGATGCTCGTGTAGAGCTGGTATGTTTGGATTTTGGCGGCAAACATAGCGGCCTGATTTGTTTGCCTCCCAAAAGAATCCAAGGTCCTAGACTCTCTGCCTGGGGGCACCGAGGCATAGTCTCTAGTACTCTTGGCTCTTTTGAGAGCAGAGTCCACCACCATGGAATCGTGAGGAAGTTGGGCCTTCACCATTACAGGCTCTCCATGGACTCTATACTGGGACTCAGATTTTTGGGGGGCCACTGGATTAGAGAGAGGGCAAGACCAATTTCACATAAGCACTTCCCTGAGTGTATTATGCAAGGGGGCCATTGCAACCTCTGCAGGTGGAGAAGGATAATCCAGGACCTCGAGCATCTCAGCCCTGGGCTCATCCACAACCTCCATAGGGAAAGGAATGTCCTTAGACATTTCCCGCACAAAGGATGAGAACGTAAGACTCTCAGGTGGAGAGAACCTTGGTTTAATGGGTGGAGTAGGATCAGAGGGAAGCCCACAGGACTCCTCCTCCGAAAAGTACATGGGGGCTTCCTCTTCTTCCCACGACCGCTCATAGTAACATAGTACATGACGGCAGAAAAAGACCTGCACGGTCCATCCAGTCTGCCCAACAAGATAAACTCATATGTGCTACTTTTTGTGTATACCCTATCTTGATTTGTACCTGTCCTCTTCAGGGCACAGACCGTATAAGTTGCCCAGCACTATCCCCGCCTCTCAACCACCAGCCCCACCTCTACCACTGGCTCTGGCACAGACCATATAAGTCTGCCCAGCATTATCCCCGCCTCCCAACCACCAGCCCCGGCACAGACCGTATAAGTCTGCCCAGCACTATCCCAGCCTCCCAACCACCAGCCCCACCTCCCACCACCGGCTCTGCCACCCAATCTCGGCTAAGCTCCTGAGGATCCATTCCTTCTGAACAGGATTCCTTTATGTTTATACCACGCATGTTTGAATTCCGTTACCGTTTTCATTTCCACCACCTCCCGCGGGAGGGCATTCCAAGCATCCACCACTCTCTCCGTGGTTACACCTTTGAGTGTGCAGTATTATCAAGGGTAAGAAAATGAGGGGGAGGGAAAGTACTGCATGGCTCTTTGGGTTGGGGTACTAATAAAGATAATTTATGAGGAGATATGTTACTGGTTGGGATAGAACAGATAGAAAGAGGTTGGGAACCATTCAAGGGAATTTCAATGGAGAGAGGGTTGGGGGATGGGATGACCCATCCTTAGAACATTGATATTATTGGGTGTCACACACAGTTAAAATGTATCTCATGGAACATAGGGTGTTATCTCTTCCCCTATTAAATGCCCATCGTGTAGATCTTCTTGGGCAGGACAGGGACCGACAGAGGGGTCTCCCAATTCCGGACTAGAACTTCACAGAGAACCTTGTGGAGAGGGACAGTCACAGCCTCCCTTGAAGGAGACTTGTAGTCCAGGACCTCAAGCATCTTGGCCCTGGGCTCATCCTCCACCTCTAAAGGAAATGGAATGGCCTCTGCCATTTCCTTCACAAAGAGGGAAAAGAAAGGTTCTCTGAAGGAGATTTTCTCCTTTCATGTGGAGGGGAGGTTTCGGAGGGAATACCATAGGACTTATCATCCAAAAGGTACCTTGGATCCTCCTCCAACTCCCATGAGTGCTTATCAGTGTTAGTCAAAACTTCCTCCTAGGATGGCTGAAACGGAGCATGCCTCGACTTGGAGGAACCATGTCCTTGAGAAGGGCGTCGGCTCCCGTCTTGACTCCGGCGAAGCTTCCCCCACCGTGGCCTGGGTGGCAGTCGACAACGGAGCTGCACGCAACACAGGCATCAGAGGCCACACTGCAGGCTGAGGGGCAAACGGAGCTGTAGAGGCCAGCAGGCTAGGCGCAAGCACCTCTGATGCACACCATTGCAAGAGGCCATCCATCAGCTCAGGGAGTAAGGCCCAGGTGCGCTCATCGAGGGATGACACTGGAAAAGGCTGGGGATGCCAACTCCGAGACAGGTTGCAGAAATGGCGGTGTCGAGACGGGAGCTGGGTCATGGATGCTAAGAGACCAGCACGTCTTGAATAGACGGGAAGCGGTCCACTTGGCGCTGACACTTCTCGGATGCCGAATCCCTCAACGTCCCAGAGCTCCCAGCACCATGCGTCGAGGATGACCAATGCCAATGCTTTAAGTCAGCATCAAGGCTCCTTGGTGCCAAAAAGAACAATTTTGAATCCTCACGCTGCCTTGGGGTCAGGTCTGACGCTGGGCGGTCCCGGGGACCCTGCACAGTAGTCAGCATCGAGACAGGTAGAGACCCACTCGATGTATTACTGCACCCTGTGTCAAGAAGTCTAGTAATGGGTAGGAAGGCACTAGAGCATGCGTGGTGGAGCGACTCTCGCACTCCACAGAGCTCTGTTTAAGCTTGTTAAAAGCACCGTACAAGGCAACGCAGGATCATGTTTACCCAACTGCGACAATTATGGCCTGCTTGTCCCTCAGAGATTTGGAGAATTCTGGATTGTTTCCACTGTTGCAAGCTGATGTAGAACTTGATAGGGGATTTTGTTGTATGCTTCAACATGTTTACTGCTTTGTGCATGTGCTTTTTTGTTTTGAAAGTTAATAAAGACATCCTTTAAATGGAAAAAAAAAAAAGATTGAATATAATGAAAAGTAAAACAATATACCTCAAAAGAGCTATTGAAATAATCAGGGAAACTATTAGACAGATTTTCATTTGAGAGTTCCTAAGAATATATAGCAGAACTTGCAGCTTTAGAATTAACTTGGAACTACCGTTCTTTCAATGGCGAGTTTAATCAACAGATAAAAGGAACAGCCATGGCGGCGACAATGGCCTCCCTCAGTGGCAAATTTGTGCATGGAAAGAAAAACAAAAAAGGCAACAGTCTACTTGCTACATAAAAGTCTGTTATAAAAAGTAGACCGATACACATATATAAAAACAAAGAAATAATTTATTCAAACCAAGATAAAAGCAGTACCCGACGTGACCACGTTTTGCCCTCAGGCTGCTTCAGGGGTAAAACTACAAATAAAAACATAAAAATAGTGATAACATCATCTCAAGTTATGTATATATATATATATATATATATATATATATATCTATATATATATACTATATATATATATATATATATATAAAAAGTCATAACAGCAAATGATAACATAAAGTACAATAAATGCATTACACATTCAAAAGTAAAATAGAGGAGGAGATAAGACAAGCCACTTTCCAAACATATAAAAGTGTATAAAACGTTGGATGGATTTAATCAAATCCAATAATGTATCAATACATACCTAAAAATCAGGGGTGATCAACATACCCCTTCAAAAAAAGCCTAAAACAAAATTAAAAAGATATACATTAATCCCATCTTGATCAGCCCATGTATCACAAACTCTACATCTCACCAGTCAGCTCAATTAAAATTCTCATCATATCAACAATTGACTATATTTCATGGTGTAAATCATTCAATTACTCACTGTTATAAATCTTCTACAAATAGACCACCTTGAATCCTAAAACTTTATTAGCCTTTACTATAACATCATCAAAGACATGGCTGCATAAATGAATTGAATGATGTGAAGGTATTAGTTTTTGACGTTTTTTAGTAAGTAATGACCTTTGACCTGGATATAAGGTTTTAAAATAGCAAGCCACAGCACAGATGGTAATGCTGTTGCACTTTGATCCAGAGCAGTGTCTGTTAACAAGCACAGTAAGTAGCTAGCTTGAATCTATGTGATGTTTGTGAGAAGGTAGCATGGAGTAAAGTAGATGTACAAGTATATCTAGTAAGAATGAGCTTGTTTGGTGATTGAGGGAGAAATAGAGTGTTTTCTCTTTTTTTTTTTTTTTTTTTAAATGGGAAGCCACAGCACAGATAGTATTGCTGTTGTATTTTGATCCAGAGCAGTGTCTGCTGACAAGTAGTCAGCTTTAATCTATGTGATGTTATGGGAAATGGCAGCATGGAGTAAAGCAGATGAATAAGTATATTTACTATAGAATGAGTTATGGTCTTTTTGAAAGTTAGTTTCATTTATGCAGCCATGTCTTTGATGATGTTATAGTAAAGGCTAATAAAGTTTTAGGATTCAAGGTGGTCTATTTGTAGAAGATTTATAACAGTGAGTAATTGAATGATTTACACCATGAAATATAGTCAATTGTTGATATGATGAGAATTTTAATTGAGCTGACTGGTGAGATGTAGAGTTTGTGATACATGGGCTGATCAAGATGGGATTAATGTATATCTTTTTAATTTTGTTTTAGGCTTTTTTTGAAGGGGTATGTTGATCACCCCTGATTGATACATTATTGGATTTGATTAAATCCATCCAACGTTTTATACACTTTTATATGTTTGGAAAGTGGCTTGTCTTATCTCCTCCTCCATTTTACTTTTGAATGTGTAATGCATTTATTGTACTTTATTTTATCATTTGCTGTTATGACTTTTTATATATATGTACATATAACTTGAGATGATGATATCACTATTTTTATGTTTTTATTTGTAGTTTTACCCCTGACGCAGCCTGAGGGCGAAACGTGGCCACGTCGGGTACTGCTTTTATCTTGGTTTGAATAAATTATCTCTTTGTTTTTATATATGTGTATCGGTCTACTTTTTATAACAGACAAATTTGTGCATGGGTCATTTTGAGAAGCAATTCCTTTCTGTACATGATTATGAACTTAACATAGTATTGTGGAAAAGGTATACTGACAATATCTTTATGATCTGGCAAGGCACAAAGGAAAATCTTAAGGAATTTCATAAATGGCTGAATTGTCTAGATAGAAATTTCAAATGCATGATGATAGAACAACTATGCTTTTCCTAGACATACAGATCAGTATCCATAGAGATAAATGTGAGACTCACATCTATTTTAAACCTACAGATGTTATTTACATTTTGATAGCTTCCACAGCAAATCCCTCAAGACAAACTTTCCCTAAAGCCAATTTTTACGTCTAAGGTAATGTTCAGATAATTCAACCTTTAATAAGAGATCCTATTTCGATGGGTGGGAGAGGGGGGAAAGGGAGGGAGCAGTGACTGAGCAATATATGTGCTTGTTGGCTAGTTGGTAAGAACCTCTGGCTTTTGTGCAGAGGCTTAGGAGGGGTTTAGAATCGTGGTCGGGAGGGGAGGGGGCTTCAATTTTGATAAAGTTGATGATGTTTTGCTGAGTTCTTACTGTAGCTATTGGGTTATCTTGTTAAGGATGTAAAAAGAATTGAAGCGGTGCAAAGAAAAGCTACGAGAATGGTAAGGAATTTGCGTTACAAGACGTATGAGGAGAGACTTGCTGAACTAAACATGTATACTCTGGAGGAAAGGAGAAACAGGGGTAATATGATAGAGACGTTCAAATATTTGAAAGGTATTAATCCGCAAACGAACCTTTTCCGGAGATGGGAAGATGGTAGAACGAGAGGACATGAAATGAGATTGAAGGGGGGCAGACTCGAGAAAAATGTCAGGAAGTATTTTTTCACGGAGAGAGTAGTGGATGCTTGGAATGCCCTCCCGCGGGAGGTTGGTGGGAAATGAAAACGGTAACGGAATTCAAACATGCGTGGGATAAGCATAAAGGAATCCGTGCCGAAGGAATGGATCCTCAGGAGCTTAGTCGAGATCGGGAGGCGGGGCTGGTGGTTGGGAGGCGGGGATAGTGCTGGGCAGACTTATACGGTCTGTGCCAGAGCGGTGGTGGGAAGCGGGACTGGTGGTTGGGAGGCAGGGATAGTGCTGGACAGACTGGTACGGTCTGTGCCCAGAGCCGGTGGTTGGAGTGGTTGGGAGGCAGGGCTGGTGGTTGGGAGGTGAGGATAGTTCTGGGCAGACTTATACGGTCTACGCCAGAGCCAGTGGTTGGGAGGAGGGGCTGGTGGTTGGGAGGTGGGGATAGTGCTGGGCAGACTTATACAGTCTGTGCCCTGAAGAGCACAGGTACAAATCAAAGTAGGGTATACACAAAAAGCAGCAAATATGAGTTATCTTGTTGGGCAGACTGGATGGACCGTGCAGGTCTTTTTCTGTCGTCATCTACTATGTTACTATGTTCCACTGGAAAATTGTTTGTACATCTGTACTTTTCAACAAGTCATCAATAAAAAATTGTTAAACTGTAATAAGAGATCCTATTAATTCACAGAAAAAGGCTGAAAAGGTTGTACGAACTTTGCCATTTTACACACATCAAATCATATTGTTAAGATTTAAAACATTGTACAAAACTTGAAAATTTTCTCTGATAAGGAGCGAATGATAGCTTGTGAGAGACAGAAATCTTCAAGATACACTTGTATTGTCTGTCCTTCTTCCGCAAACCAGGACAATAAGGAAGCTTCCAACAGAACACTTTCAAATGTGGGAACTGTTCTGTGTGCAATTATTATTATTATTATTTATATGCCACATTATCCCACCTATTTGCAGGTTCAATGTGGCTTACATAGTTTTGTAAACATTGTCGTTACAGGATAGCAGATACATTTAGTATTGTGTAGAAATTAAGTGAGGGAAGAAAGAAGAAGGAGGGGAGTGAAAAGGGTAATTATAGGAGGTAGGCTTTCTTAACTGAGTGGGTTTGGTGAGGTGGACTAGTGTGGCTATCGAGTTCTCATTGTAGGCTTTTGTTGAAGAGAAGTCTTCAGAGATTTGCAGAAGAAAGTTGCTTCGTCGATTGTTCTCAAGTCTATAGGCAATGCATTCCCATAATTGCGTGCTTAAGTAGGAGAAGGTGGTGGCGTACATCTGCTTATATTTTAGTTCTTTACAGCTGGGGAAGTGTAGTTGAGAAATTTGCGGATGATCTTGTAGCATTTCTTGGAGGTAGGTCACGAGGTTTATCATGTAGATTGGGGCTTCTGCGTGAATGATTTTGTGTACAATCGTGCAGATCTTGAACGTAATGCATTCCCTAAGTGGGAGCCAGTGGAGCTTCTCTCTT
The DNA here is from genome assembly GCF_901765095.1 of Microcaecilia unicolor. Lineage (NCBI taxonomy): Eukaryota > Metazoa > Chordata > Amphibia > Gymnophiona > Siphonopidae > Microcaecilia > Microcaecilia unicolor. Next base: position 140,460,385 of record NC_044041.1, on the reverse strand, counting down.
AAGGGTTTTGCGCTTTCATATTTAGTTTTTCCAAATATGAGTCTGGCGCAGGTTCTGGGCAGTTTGGAGTTTTTTTGATAGTCTGCTCTTTGCAACACGCGTATAGTGCGTTACAGTAGTCCAGATGACTTTATACCATTGACTGACCAGGGTGCGGAAGATGAATACTAAAGTTATCATTCCATCATGTGGCAAAAGGTTTGTTCTAAAACAATTTACAAATCAACGCAATGGCTTCTTCTGGAGGCCTTACCATACTTATGAACTGGCTCTTTTCTGTAGCGCTTCTGCTATCTTTGCGATGGAGGGAACTGCTGCAGGGTTGAGTGTGTCTTTGATTTGTTTGCACACACGTTTGTTTTTTTGATGTGATTGGAGCGGTGGACTGATTCTGGAGGTTTTTCTGACCTATGATTACTTTTTCTACTGCCCCTTATTACCTCTCCACCCTTATGTCTCCCTACACTCCTTCCCAAGAACTCCGTTCACTAGGCAAATCTCTCCTAACTGCACCCTTCTCCTCCTCACTAAACTCCAGACTCCGTCCTTTTATCTCGCCACACCTTATGCCTGGAATAGACTTCCTGAGCCATTAAGTCAAGCTCCATCCCTAGCCACCTTCAAAACCTTAAAGCCTACCTGTTTCATGCTGCTTTTAATTCCTAACTTGTCACCTGCCTCTCTTCAATAGTCCCTTCTCCCTATGTGTCCTGTCTATCTGTCCATACCCTACCCCTTATTTGTCCTGTCTGTCTGTCTGATTTAGATTGTAAGCTCTTTTGAGCAGGGACTGTCTTTCTTCATGTTCAATTGTGAAGCGCTGCATCAGGGGCGTAGCCAGAGAGTCCAAGGTGGGTGGGCATGGAATTCATACCCCCTGTCCCTAGCCCCCCTCTGTTCTGCTTTGCTCCGTTCTTTGTCCCTCCCTTCACCTGCAAGCCCAAAATATTAAATACCTCTGCCAGCTGAAGATTTCTTCCTGCTCAGGCAGTCAGCGCTCTTCCAAAGAGCAGCCAGCAGCATCGATTGCCTGAGGAGGAAGAAATCTTCAGCTAGCCCACCCATGGCTACGCCACTGCGCTGCGTACGACTGGTAGCACTATAGAAATTATTTGTAGTAGTAGTAAATCATAAAATAAGTGGTGTGGAATATGCTGCCATATGTCTTTCCGATATAGACTAATCGGAAAGAACAAGAGAATATGAATTAGGTGGTCACGGAACCCAGGATGGTGAGCCCTTGGGTTGCAGCCAGGCTACAGCAGACAAGTCCTCTTGGGAGGCGCAGAGCAGAGGCAAACCAAGCACTGAATACACACAGGATACCAGACATGACAAATAGACAGCACACTCAAGACAAGTAACAAGCACCACCAGAAAAGGGAGATAGACCACTCAGGCAGGCCGAACGGCCAAACGGGAACCCACTCGTACATAGTCCAAGATTACGGGCCTCACGGCCAAACAGGAACCAACTCATACCAGGGGGGAAGGGAAAAGAAACAAAACGGAATCTCTTGAGCCAGTACTACTCAAACAGTACACACACACTGCACTAAACAGAGCCACAAACAAGGGGTCAAAAGACCCTACACAAAGGCACAAAGGAACTGAAGGGGAAAAGACAACACCACTTAGACTCACATAGTAGAAACCACAAGTAAAAGATAAGAACACCACACAGGAAGGCAGCACAGGACTGGGCTTAGAACCCTAGCTATAAATGAATAGTTCTAACCAAGTCAAGACATCACACAGAGAGGTAGCACAGGGCTGGGCTAGTAGTCCCAGCTAAACAGAAGAACCACCCACTCAAGCACAAACAGAACCAAACAGAGAGGACACTCAAACAGAAAGCACACAGGAAACTCAAGACATGGCCACACAGAGGAACACTCATGGCTGTGCCATATAGAACTCAAGAATAAGGAAAGCTACTCATAGGAATACACTAGGCTGTACCCCACAGCACTCAAGGGAAAAGGGGAGCCAACTATAGGAATATACTCTAGGCTGTACCATACAGCACTCAGGGAAAAGGGGAGCCAACTATAGGAATACACTCTAGGCTGTACCATACAGCACACAGGGAAAAGGGGAGCCAACTATAGGAATACACTCTAGGCTGTACCATACAGCAGTCAGGGAAAAGGGAAGCCACTCATAAATTACACAAGGCTGGGCCATACAGGACTCAAAGGTAAAGAATACACTAGGCTGTGCCACAGAGCCAAATAATAGACACTAGAGACAAAGGGAAAAGCAAGCAAACAGGGAAACCTGCCTTTACATATACAAATCAGATAAGGAGGGATGCTCACAAGAATCAGAAGACAGACACAGCAGACAAAGAGTTAAAGCAGGCTAAAGGGAAAGGCTGCTTCTAAAACACATCATAAAGAAGCAGGGCTTACACTGTAGTCAAAGGTTTAAAGCAAACAAAGGGAAAAACAATGTTCTTACCAGAACTCAGCCAGCACACACAGGGAAAGGAAAGGCAGGCAGAGACAGAGCACTCCCAGGTGCATGGAAGCAAGTTAATCAAGGAAAGCAGCTAGGCTGGGGAAGCAAAGTAATCAGGGAAGCAGCTGGGCTGGCAACAACCGGCTCTCTGAACAGTGAAAGGTAACAAAGGAAGCCACACAAGGAAACAGAACAGGCTTATGCTGGAGAGCCTAGATAACAAGTAATCCATTCAGGTTCAAACAGAATCACACACACTGCAAACGAAAAATTACACAAAATACTGAAAGATCAATGTCCATATTTAATCGACCTGGAAAGAGGGTGCCAGACTTATTTTTAAGTCTCCTTGGTGCAGCCAGAGCACAAAATTTATAGTCCTCAAAGGACATTTTTTTTACTCATTTTTTTCAACCAAAGTGTCATAAGTACATAAGTATTGCCATACTGGGAAAGACCAAAGGTCCATCAAGTCCAGCATCCTGTTTCCAACAGTGGCCAATCCAGATAACAAATACCTGGCAAGATTTTATACTGCTTATCCCAGAAATAGTGGATTTTCCCCAAGTCCATTTAATAACGGTCTATGGACTTTTCCTTTAGGAAGCCATCCAAACTTTTTTTAAACTCCGCTAAGCTAACCGCCTTTACCACATTCTCTGGCAACAAATTCCAGAGTTTAATTACACGTTGAGTGAAGAAATATTTTCTCCGATTCATTTTAAATTTACTACATTGTAGCTTCATCGCATGCCCCCTACTCCTAATATTTTTGGAAAGCGTGAACAGACGCTTCACATCTATCTGTTCAACTCCACTCATTATTTTATAGACCTCTATCATATCTCCCCTCAGCCGCCTTTTTTAGTTTTAGATATCTAGTCTATTTTTAGCACATGCTTATGAACAAGCTTCCTGTTGGCTGTTTATTTTTTATTTAATTTTCATATCTTTTTACGCGCATTTCCTTTGTTACTGCTGTTTATATTACATTTTTGGACTGTTTTAGTGTTTATATGATTTTTGGTATTATAGTTTTGACAACTGTAGCTTATTTATTCCCCCGATGTTGGAACGTATGACATCATTAGAAAGGCACTGACATCATTGAAACACGGAAGTTATAGTGTTTACATAAGAGCATTTTTAATGGGTTTTTTTTTACAAAACGTTTGAGTAAAAAGTAGTGCTTTTAATTCATTTCAGCCTGTTTATATTTTTTAAGTTTATAATTTTTTTGTTATTTTTTGGTAGGCTTAGTTCCATAAGGCTGCTTTCATTATTATGACTCGTGCTTTTTAATTTGGTTTTACAATTGAACTCTCTTAATTTAGATACTTTAATCCACATTATCATTAATAAACATTATACCTTATCCTACTCCCATTTACATGTCTTGAATTAATTATTCATTTACTTCTAATTTGCCTGTTATTCTTTGAACCTTATTTGCAACAATATTCTGTATTCTGTTAAAGGTGTTCGCATTTGCGACATAATGTAAGCCACATTGAGCCTGCAAATAGGTGGGAAAATGTGGGATACAAATGCAGCAAATAAATAAATAAATATTACTTTTCATTATATTGTTCAATCATATTTTTTGAGTAATCCTGTTTTCTAGTCAGTTTTTAGATTTCATTTTTGTTTTTTGTATGTGTGACCTTTGACTCCCAAGGGAAGCATATAGCGAGGTTACTAACCTGTAGCAGGTATTCTCCGAGGACAGCAGGCTGATTGTTCTCACTGATGGGTGACGTCCACGGCAGCCCCAGGATCGGAAGATCTTCCTAGCAACAGAAGTTTGCTAGCTCTCACGAGATCCGCATGCATCGCGCATGTGCGACCGTCTTCCCGCCCGTTACAGCATGCTCCTCAGTCCAGTATAAAGCAAAGACAAAGGAAGACACAACTCCAAAGGGGAGGAGGGTGGGATTGTGAGAACAATCAGCCTGCTGTCCTCGGAGAATACCTGCTACAGGTTAGTAACCTCACTTTCTCCGAGGACAAGCAGGCTGCTTGTTCTCACTGATGGGGTATCCCTAGCCCCCAGGCTCACTCAAAACAACAAACATTGGTCAATTGGGCCTCGCAACGGCGAGGACATAACTGAGATTGACCTATAATCATAACCAACTAACTGAGAGTGAAGCCTGGAACAGAATAAAAATGGGCCTAGGGGGGTGGAGTTCGATTCTAAACCCCAAATAGATTCTGCAGCACCGACTGCCTCGTCGGGTATTCTGCTGTAGGCAGTAATGAGATGTGAATGTGTGATCAGATTACCACGTTGAACCCTTGCAAATCTCTTCAAAAGTGGCTGACTTCAAGTGGGCCATTGATGCTGCCATGGCTCGAACACTATGAGCCGTGACATGGCCCTCAAGAGTCAGCCCAGCTTGGGCGTAAGTGAAGGAAATGCAATCTGCTAGCCAATTGGAAATGGTGCGTTTCCCGACAGCCACTCTCCTTCTATTGGGGTCGAAAGAAACAAACATTTGGGCGGACTGTCTGTGGGGCTGTGTCCGCTCCAGATAGAAGGCCAATGCTCGCTTGCAATCCAAGGTATGCAACTGACGTTCAGCAGGGCGGGTAAGAGTCCGGGGAAAGAATGTTGGCAAGACAATTGACTGATTAAAATGGAACTCCGACACCACCTTTGGCAAGAACTTAAGGGTGAGTGCGGAGGACTACTCTGTTATGATGAAATTTAGTATAGGGAGCGTGGGCTACCAAGGCTTGAAGCTCACTGACTATACGAGCTGAAGTAACAGCCACCAAGAAAATGACCTTCCAGGTCAAGTACTTCAGATGGCAGGAATTCAGTGGCTCAAAAGGAGGTTTCATCTGCTGGGTGAGAACGACATTGAGATCCCATCACCCAGTGGGAGGTTTGACAGGGGGCTTTGACAAAAGCAAACATCTCATGAATCGAACAACTAAAGGCTGTCCCGAGATAGGCTTACCCTCTACACGGTAATGAAAAGCACTAATTGCGCTAAGATGAACTCTTACACAGTTAGTCTTAAGACCAGCCTCAGACAAGTGCAGAAGGTATTCAAGCAGGGTCTGTGCAGGACAAGAACGAGGATCTAGGGCCTGGCTGTCACACCAGATGGCAAACCTCTTCCACTTGGAAGCATAACACCTCTTTGTGGAATCTTTCCTGGAAGCAAGCAAGACTCGACAACCTCAGAAAGACCCAAGGAGGCAAAGTCTACGCTCTCAACATCCAGGCCGTGAGAGCCAGGGACTGGAGGTTCGGATGCAGAAGCGCCCCCTTGTTCTGAGTTAGGAGGGTTGGAAAACACTCCAATAGCCACGGTTCTTTGGAGGACAACTCCAGAAGAAGAGGGAACCAGAATGGAGCGATCAGAATCAAGGTTCCACGGTCCTGCCTGAGTTTCAGCAAAGTCTTCCCTACCAAGGGTACGGGAGGATACGCGTATAGAAGGCCCTTCCCCCAGTGCAGGAGAAAGGCATCTCGACGCTAGTCTGCCGTGGGCCTCAAGTCTGGAACAGAACTGAGGGACCTTGTGATTGGTCTGAGTAGCAAAATGATCCACCAAGGTGCCCCACGCTTGAAAGATCTTGTGAACTACTCTCGAATTGAGAGACCACTCGTGAGGTTGCATTATCCTGCTCAACCTGTCGGCCAGACTGTTGTTTACGCCTGCCAGGTACGTGGCTTGGAGAAACATGCCATGACGGCGAACCCAAAGCCACATCCCGACGGCTTCCTGACACAGGGGGCAAGATCCGGTGCCCCCTGCTTGTTGATGTAATACATGGTAACCTGATTGTCTGTCTGAACTTGGATAATTTGGTTGGATAGCCGATCTCTGAAAGCCTTCAGTGCGTTCCAGACCGCTCGTAACTCCAGGAGGTTGATCTGAAAACCTGTCTCCTGGAGGGACCAGCATCCCTGGTTGTGAAGCCCATCAACATGAGCTCCCCACCCCAGGAGAGACGCATCCATAGTCAGCACTTTTTGTGGCTGAGGAATTTGAAAGGGACACGCCAAGATCAAATTGGAGCGAATCGTCCACCAATGTAGGGATCTGAGAAAAACTGTGGACAGCTGGATCACGTCTTCTAGTTCCCCTGCAGCTTGGTACCACTGGGAAGCTAGAGCCCATTGAGCAGATCTCATGTGAAGATGGGCCACGGGAGTCACGTGGACTGTGGAGGCCATGTGGCCGAGCAATCTCAACAACTGCCGAGCTGTGATCCGCTGAGACACTCGTACCCAGGAGACAAGGGACAAAAGAGGTAAGCATGAGCAGTCTGGGAGTCCAGCAGAGCTCCTATGAATTCTAGTCTTTGAACTAGAAGAAGGTGGGACTTTGGATAATTTATCACAAACCCTAGTAGCTCCAGGAGTTGAATAGTCACCTGCATGCATGGACTGTAGAGCTCCTGCCTCCGAGGTGTTCTTTACCAGCCAATCGTCGAGATAAGGGAACACATGCACTCCCAGTCTGCGTAGAGACACCGCCACTACAGCCAGGCATTTCGTGAACACCCTGGGTACAGAGGCGAGACAAAAAGGGTAGCACACAGTACTGAAAATGCTGTGTTCCCAGACGGAATCGAAGATACTGTCTGTGAGCTGGCAGTATCGGGATGAGAGTATAAGCATCCTTTAAGTCCAGAGAGCATAACCAATCATTTTTCTGAATCATGGGGAGAAGGGTGCCCAGGGAAAGCATCCTGAACTTTTCTCAGACCAGATATTTGTTCAGGCCCCTCAGGACGCAACCCCCTTGTTTTCTTTTCCACAAGGAAGTACCTGGAATAGAATCCCAGCCCTTCTTGGCCCGGTGGCATGGGCTCAACCACATTGGTGCTGAGAAGGGCGGTGAGTTCCTCTGCAAGTACCTGCTTGTGCTGGAAGCTGAAAGACTGAGCTCCCGGAGGACAATTTGGAGGTTTTGAGATCAAATTGAGGGTGTATCCTAGCCGGACTATTTGAAGAACCCACTGGTCGGAGGTTATGAGAAGCCACCTTTGGTGGAAAAACTTTAACCTCTCTCCGACCGGCAAGTCATCCAGCACAGACACTTTTATCTTGGCTATGCTCGCCTGGAACCAGTCAAAAGCCCGTCCCTTGCTTTTGTTGGGGAGCTGCAGGGGCCTGTTGAGGCGCACACTGTTGACGTGAACGAGCGCGCTGGGGCTTAGCCTGAGCAGGCTGGCGGGAAGGTGGCTTGTACCTACGCCTATTAGAAGCATAGGAAACATTCCTCCTTCCCCCATAAAACCATCTGCCTGAAGAGGTAGATGCTGAAGGCGGCCGGTGGGAGACCTTGTCGAATGCGGTGTCCCGCTGGTGGAGCTGTTCTACCACTTGTTCAACACGCTCGCCAAAAATTTTATCCCCCCGGCAAGAAGCATCCGCAATCCGCTGCTGGACTCTATTCTCCAGGTGAGAGGCACGCAGCCATGAGAGTCTGCGCATCACTATACATTGAGCAGCGGCCCTGGACGCTACATCAAAAGTGTCGTAAGCACCCCTGGACAGAAATTTCCTACACGCCTTCAGCTGCCTGACCACCTCCTGAAAAGGCTTGGCCTGCTCCGATGGGAGTTTATCGACCAAGTCCGCCAGTTGCTGCACATTGTTCGGCATGTGTATGCTCATGTAGAGCTGGTAGGATTGAATCTTGGACACGAGCATAGCAGAATGGTAGGCCTTCCTCCCAAAAGAGTCAAGAGTCTTAGATTCACGGCCCGGGGGCGCCGAGGCGTAATCTCTACTACTCTTGGCTTTCTTGAGAGCCGAGTCCACAACTCCAGAGTCATGAGGCAACTGGGTCCTCATCAACTCCGGGTCCCCATGGACTCGATACTGGGACTCAATCTTTTTGGGAATGTGGGGGTTACTTAACGGTTTTGCCCAGTTCGCCATCAATGTCTGCTTCAGGACATTATGAAGGGGACCAGTGGACGACTCCTTAGGTGGTGAAGGATAGTCCAGGACCTCGAACATCTCAGTCCTGGGATCATACTCAGTAACCACTGGGAAGGGTATGGCCGTAGACATTTCCCGGACAAATGACGAGAAAGACAGACTCTCAGGGGGAGAAAGCTTTCTCTCTGGCGAAGGGGTGGGATCGGAAGGATGACCATAAGACTCCTCGTCAGAGAAATACCTGGTGTCCTCCTCCGCCTCCCACCTGGCCTCACCATCAGTATCGGAAACAAGTTCATGAACTTCAGTCCGAAGCCGAGCCCGTCTCAACGCCGAGGAACCCGGTCCCCTATGGCGGTGTCGAGAAGAAGACTTCCTGAGCTAGCCTATTAGCAAAGACCTTGACCATTAGCTTAGGCTCAAAGCATAATACAGAAATGAATCTATAGGATTCCAGGGCTATAACATCCTTCCGTGGTTTAGGCAGCATTATTTGAGCAGTTTGCAAGGTAGTAGGCATAATTTTATTAGCTACTTTCTGAGTGAACATCACAGTTATTGGCTTAGTCATTTCAGCTTTCAGAAGTTTGTAAAATTCTACATGGAATCCATAAGGCCCTGGAGCCTTCCTGAGTGGGCTGTGCTGAGATCAGCACATTCAGCAGTTCCTTGTCAGATGAGTCATGTCTAAACTAGCCAAATATGTACTCCTAGCCAAAGTATTTGTTGGAGATGGCAAGTACAGCTTCTCAGAGAAATCTTGGAACATATGAATAATCTCCCTATCAGACCTTATCTCTCTTTTTTTTATTTTTCAGCAACAGAATTCCATGGGGCTATTCCAATTTTTAGCCATCCATGCTAGCATATTTATGTTTTTATTTCCGAAACAAAGTTGGTACTGGTAGTATAATGCTGACTTTTGCAAGTGCTGATGAAGGAGTTTAAGTCAGGTCCTTATTGTAGGCTTGCTTGAAGAGGAAAATTTTTAGCAGCTTCCGAAAAGGTAGATGGTCATTGACTATACGGATCTTGGTAAGGCTGCCGATGATGGAGAAGTTGGATGTGTAATATGTTTTGTACTTAAGTCCTTTACAATTGGGAGGATGAAGAATGAGATAAGTTCGAGAAGATTTTAAGTCATTTCTGGCTGGAAGGTCAATCAAATAATACATGTGGCCTGGGGCTTCTCCATAGATAATCTTGTGAATCAGTGTATGGACCTTGAAATATATTTGTTCAGTAATACATAGTAACATAGTAACATAGTAGATGACGGCAGAAAAAGACCTGCACGGTCCATCTAGTCTGCCCACGATAAACTCATGTGTATACCTTACCTTGATTTGTACCTGTCTTTTTCAGGGCACAGACCATATAAGTCTGTGCAGCAGTATTTCCCGCCTCCCAACCACCAGTCCCGCCTCCCATCACCGGCTCCGGCACAGACCCCGTATAAGTCTGCCCTCCCCCATCCTAGCCTCTCAACCGCCAACCCCTCTTCCCCCCGCCACCCAATTTCAGCTAAGCTTCTGTGGATCCATTCCTTCTGCACAGGATTCCTTTATGCCTGTCCCACGCATGCTTGAATTCCGTTACCGTTTTCATCTCCACCACCTCCCGCGGGAGGGCATTCCAAGCGTTCACCACCCTCTCCGTGAAGAAATACTTCCTGACATCTTTCCTGAGTCTGCCCCCCTTCAATCTCATTTCATGTCCTCTCGTACTACCGCCTTCCCCTCTCCGGAAAAGATTCGTTTGCGGATTAATACCTTTCAAATATTTGAACGTCTGTATCATATCACCCCTGTTCCTCCTTTCCTCCAGAGTATACATGTTCAGGTCAGCAAGTCTCTCTTCATACGTCTTGGAACGCAACTCCCATACCATCCTTGTAGCTTTTCTTTGTACCGCTTCCATTTTTTTAACATCCTTCGCAAGGTATGGCTCCAAAACTGAACACAATACTCCAGGTGGGGCCTCACCAACGTCTTATACAGGGGCATTAAAACCTCCTTTTTTCTGCTGGTCACACCTCTCTCTATACAGCCTAGCAACCTTCTCGCTACGGCCACCGCCTTGTTGCACTGTTTCATAGGCTTTAGGTCCTCAGATACTATCACCCCAAGATCCCTCTCCCCGTCCGTGACTATCAGGCTCTCCCCACCTAACACATACGCCTCCCTTGGATTTCTACTCCCTAAGTGCATCACTTTGCATTTCTTCGCATTGAATTTTAATTGCCAAATGTTAGACCATTCTTCCAGCTTCTTCAGATCTTTTTTCATGTTTTCCACTCCCTCCGGGGTGTCCACTCTGTTGCAAATCTTGGTGTCATCCGCAAAAAGGCAAACTTTACCTTGTAACCCTTCGGCAATGTCACTCACAAATATATTGAACAGAATGGGCCCCCAGCACCGATCCCTGAGGCACTCCACTACTCACCTTTCCCTCCTCCGAGCGAACTCCATTCACTACCACCCTCTGGCGTCTGCCCGTCAACCAGTTCCTAATCCAGTTCACCACTTCGGGTCCTATCTTCAGCCCTTCTAGTTTATTCAAGAGCCTCCTGTGGGGAACCGTGTCAAAAGCCTTGCTGAAATCTAAGTAGATGACGTCCATAGCACGTCCTTGATTTAATTCTCCCGTCACCCAGTCAAAGAATTCAGGGAGCCAATGCAGCTTTTCACAGAAAGGTGTTGCGCTCTCAAATAGTGATTTACCAAAAACAAGTCTGGCTGCAGTGTTTTGGACGATTTGGAGTTTTTTCAGGATTTGGGCCTTGGATCCAATAAAAATACTATTGCAGTAGTCAGCGTATGTAAGTACAAAGGATTGAACCAAGTTACGGAAGGTATTTAGGGGAAGAAATGATTTCACTCGTTTCAGCATCCACATCATATTGAACATTTTCTTTATCGTAGCTTTTATAGTTGTCTAAAACTACTCCTAAAATTTTTAGGTTGTCGGATATGGGAATATTGACGTCTGGGGTGTTGAGTGTAGTTGGGATGAGTGTAGAATACTGGGATGAGAGGATTAGACATTGTGTTTTCTCCTTATTCAATTTCATCTTAAAAGCATTTGCCCAGGTTAGAATGTTCATTCCATTGCTTATTTTATCGGAGATTTCTGCTAAGTTGGATTTGAAGGAGATAAATATAGTGACGTCATCTGCATAAATGAAGGGATTGAGGCCTGATTTAGATAGAGACTTGGCCAGAGGGATCATCATAAGGTTAAAGAGGATCGGAGATACAGGTGATCCTTGGGGTAGCCCGCATTCTGATGACCAAGGAGACGAGATAGATAAGGATGATTTGATACGATAGGATCTAGTGGTGATGAAACCCTTTATCCATTTAATGATGTTTCCACCAATTCCTAGTTTATCCAGTAATTTTGTAAGAATATCATGATTTACCATGTCAAATGCGCTAGACAGGTCGAATTGCAGAAGGAGGATGCTGTTTCCAAATGAAATTTCAAATTTGAATTTGGACATTAAGGTGAGTAATACCTTTTCTGTGCTGTGGGCAGGTCAAAATCCCGATTGCGACTCATGTAGGATGGAGAATTTTTGAATGAATTCATTAACTTGGGAGGTTACTCTGTTTTCTATCAATTTAGTCAGTAGAGGGATGGAGGCCACAGGGCGGTAATTGGTGATGTCATCTGCTGGTTTCTTGATGTTTTTAGGTATTGGTGTAAGAAGTATGTTCGGTGGGGAAGGATCCCTGTTGAAGGAGGAAGTTTAAGTGAGTAGTAAGGTCTGTAATGAAACGTGAAGGTGCATGGGCATGGGTCAAGATGGCATTGGGACTAGTTTGGATATTGTTGTGGAAATTTCCTCAGTGGTAAGAAGGGTGAAGTTTGTCCAGGATTGGTCAGCCGGAATTCCATCCATGTCTGGGTCTAGTTCGTCAAGAAAGCTATCAATACTGGCGTTGTCTTGGGGGATTGCATTGCATAGGTTGATGATTTTGTCTTTAAAGTATTTGGCTAATTGGTCGGCAGATGGACAGTTTGATGATGATGTTGTGACAGGGCCAGTGTTGAGAAGATTTTTTTATAAGCTGATATTGTTTTCTTATTTCTGTTCCAGTGGCTGTAATCTTTGTGTAATAGGATCTTTTTGCTTGCTTAATGGCATTCATGTAGTTTTTTTGTGATTGTTTCCAAGCATTGAAGGTAAGGTTGTTATTTGATTTACTCCAAATTTTTTCGAGTTTCCTGGTTTGTAATTTTAGGTTTTTTAAAGTGTTGTTAAACCAAGGAGAAGGGTTTCTTCTATGTACAGTTTTGGGGTGTAAAGGTGCAATTTCATCCAGAATGAGTTTACACCTGTTATCCCATTCTTTGAGGAAATGACTTGAATTGGGATGTGTCAGCCAGTCGTTATTATAGATTTGATGCCAGAAGGTTTCTTTGTCGATCCATCCTCTGGTGATGATTGCTATGGGTATGCGTGCTAAAATCTGGTCCTTTCTACGCCAGTATAAGGATAGGGTTGCTCTGAGGTGATCAGACCAAGGTGAAGCAGACCAGAGGATATCTGAAATGAGGAAGTCTTGCTCTGAAGAGTATTTATAGGAGATGATGTCAAGTGAGTGGCCCTTGTTGTGGGTAGGTTGCATAGGGGGTAGTCACATAATTGAAAAAAGTAAATACACTCTCGAGTATGGACAGAGTTGGAGTCGGCATTATAACATCCTCACACCTGTTTTCCATACCTTTCCTAATAATACCCAACATTCTATTCGCTTTCCTAGCTGCAGCAGCACACTGAGCAGAAGGTTTCAGTGTATTATCGACGACACCCAGATCCCTTTCTTGGTCTTTAACTTCTAACGTGGAACCTTGCATGACGTAGCTATAATTCGGGTTATTTCCCACATGCATCACCTTGCACTTGCTCACATTAAACATCATCTGCCATTTAGTCGCCCGGTCTCCCAGTCTCGTAAGGTCCTTCTGTAATTTTTCACAATCCTGTCGCGAGTTAACGACTTTGAATAACTTTGTGTCATCAGAGGGAAGACCACAAGACTCCTCAGAAGAGAAATACCTGGGATCTTGCCCTTCCATCCCACAAGGCATCCTCATCGGTATCGGACAAGAGTTCCTTAACTGCAGTCCGAAACCGGGTCTGTCTCGATGCCGAGGAACCATGTCCTCGATGGCGATGCCGAGAAGTCGACTCCCATGCCTGCGGCGATGAAGCTTCCTCTAGCGATGTCGATTGGGAGTCAACCTGGGTGGCAGCCGACGCCGATGCTGCAGGCGTTACCGGCGTCGAAGACCTCACCATAGGCACTGAGCCAGCTGCTACTTCCATCGACGGAGCCGAGGGCGCAAGCACCCCCGGTACCGGAGCAGACTGACGCAACCCCTCCAGAAGACCTGGAAGAATGGTTCAGATGCGCTCGTCTAGAGTTGATGTCGAGCAAGGCTGTGGGGTAGGTGCAGGAACCGGCATCAGAACCCGTGGAGGTTGAGGAGGCAGTACTGGGCTGTCAGGAGACCAATGCACCGACATCTCTTGTATGGAGGGCGAGCGATCCTCCCGGCGTCGACGCTTCACGGGTGCCAAATCCTTTGATGCCCCAGAGCTCCCGGTACCGTGCCTGGAAGGAGATCAATGACGATGCTTCTTAGCCTTCGCTCGATGCACGTCATCGATACTCCTCGGTTGGGTCAGAGAGTGGTCGGTCCTGGTGGGCCTGCACAGCAGGAGTCTTCGAGACAGGTGGAGACCCACTCGACGGCTCACTGCTCCCAGCATGTGATGGTTTCCGGACAGCCATTACCTGCACTCCTGAGGTCGATGCGATCTCCGGTGCCGACATCGACGACGCCAACCTCGGTACCGCTGTAGACGTCGAGGAACCGGACGAAGCTCCGAAAAGTCGGTCCCAAAGAGCTTGAATCGACTCCTGTGTCCACTTTTTCAAGCTAAGACAACTTTCATGTGTCTGGGCGATGGTCGGGCCCAAGGCACTGAAGACACCATGCGTGGAGGTCGGTACCTGATATCGTCCGGTTGCACCGAGTACACTTCTTGAAGCCGCTAGGAGTCCTCGATGACATGGACGGAAAAATAGCAGTGGCGAAGTCAAAATTCTCGATGGTGCCAAAAATAAGGGCACAAAAATGAGGGGCCGCGACGGAAGCGAAAAAAAACTTAAGAGGACAAAACTAGAAATAACGGATTGGGGTTTTTTTGTATTTGAAGGAAACAAAGAAATCGAAAGAAAAGGGGACTAAGAAAAAAACTGAGGAAATATCAAAAATGAAGGCTCTTTCTTTGGGCCAAACGGAGAGAGGTGGACAAGCAGCCACTCTCCAACCGCAGAAAAGAAAAAACTGAAGCGGGACTCTCGCACAACAGGCAGCAAGATGGCCGAGCCTCGTGCTCTGGAAGGCTCTGGGAAAGTTTTGCCTATTTTTGCTTGGGAAAAATTGCTGGTTTTGGGCCGCCGTGTGCGTCGACCCAGTCGTGAGAACAAGCAGCCTGCTTGTCCTCAGAGAATACAAGGTTCCACATTAGGAGTCACCGACCAGGAAACAGATCTAGGTGTCATCGTTAATGACACATTGAAACCCTCTGCTCAGTGTGCAGCAGCAGTGACTAAGAAAGCAAATAGAATGTTAGGCATTAATAGGAAAGGAATAGAAAACAAAAATGAGGACGTTATAATGCCTTTGTATCGCTCCATGGTGCGACCGCACCTTGAATACAGTGTGCAATTCTGGTCACTGCATCTCAAAAAAGATATAGTACAGGTACAGAGAAGGGTGACAAAAATCGTAAGGAGATGGGACGACTTCCCTTTGAGGAAAGGCTAAACCAGATAGGGCTCTTCAGCTTGGAGAAAAGACGGCTGAGGGCAGATATGATAAAGGTCTATAAAATAATGAGTGGAGTGGAACGGACAGACGTGAATCGCTTCTTTATTCTTTCCAAAAATACTAGGAGTAGGGGGCACACAATGAAGCTACAAAGTAGTTAATTTAAAACGAATCGGAGAACATATTTCTTCATTCAACGAGTAATTAAACTCTGGAATTCGTTGCCAGAGAATGTGTAGAGAAAATATTTTGTTAATATAGGGTTAATCATTCTTACAATTTCCAAATAAATGTAGATTCTAATTAGAGGAACAGTTCAGCTCTGACCTTGTGCATTACAACTAGAACTGAATGTTCTTAGATATGCTTTTTTGCCAGCTAGCTTACTAACAGCCTAGAACTGTAACATGTTTGAAATGTATTTGTGATGACAGACACACAAACACCCTGTCTCCCTTCTGAAACTGCACATAGACAGTGTAGGGAAAAGGTTTATAAGAGCAGAGGGGTTTTTTTTCAGTCAGACAACCTCCTGACTGATGTTGGATTTTTGTCTCCTTGCAAGAAATAAACCTGCTTGATCTCTTGGGATTCGTGAGTATATTAGTTAATTCTTTTAACAGAATGTAGTAAAGGCAGTTAGCTTAGGGGGGGGGGGGGGGGGGCTTAAAAAAGGTTTGGATGGCTTTCTAAGGAAAAGTCCATAAACCGTTATTAAAACGGACTTGTGGAAAATCCACTGCTTATTTCTAGGATAAGCAGCATAAAATGTATTGTACTGTTTTGGGATCTTATCAGGTACTAATAACCTGGATTGGCCACTGTTGGAATCAGGATGCTGGGCTTGATTATTTATTGCACTTGTATCCCACATTTTCCCACCTATTTGCAGGCTCAATGTGGCTTACAAAGACCTGTTATGGCATCCATTCCAGGATAAAAAGATACAGTTGGTGTTACAAAGATATTAAGGATGACAAGAAAGCTGATCAAACCATTAAAGATAGGAGACAGTCAGAATAAGGGTGGAGTGGTGATGTGTTATGGTTAGTTATGGGTTCTTATGGTAGGCATTGTAGAAGAGATAGGTTTTCAGAGATTTGCAAAAGTTAGTAATTTCGTTAATTGTTTTCATGTGAGTTGGTAGTGCATTCCACAGCTGCGTGCTCATGTAGGAAAAGCTAGTCGCATGTGATAATCTGTATTTTAATCCTTTCCAGCTGGAGAAGATTAGATTAAGAAAAGTGCGGGCACATCTTTTGGCATTTCGGGTTGGTAGGTCCACGTGGTCTAGCATTTAGGACGGGGCATCTCCGTAAATGATTTTATGAACAATCATGCAGATCTTGAACGCGATGCGTTCTTTGAGTGGGATCCAGTGTAATTTCTCTCTTAGAGGTTTTGCACTTTCATATTTTGTTTTTCCAAATATGAGTCTGGCTGCGGTATTCTGGGCTGAAGTTTCTTGATGGTTTGTTCTTTACAGCCAGCGTAGAGTGCATTGCAATAGTCCAGATGGCTTAGTACCATTGACTGTACCAGGTTACGAAAAATGACCCTTGGGAAGAAAGGTTTTACTCTTTTGAGTTTCCACATGGAATGGAACATCTTCTTAGTTGTATTCTTCACGTGGTTTTCCAGTGTGAGATTTCGATCAATGGTAACTCCAAGAATTTTCAGGGTGCTTGAGACTGGAAGGGAAAAGTTTGGGGTGGTTATGGTGGTGAATTTATTTGTGTTATGTTGTGAGGTGAGTATAAGACATTGTGTTTTTTCTGCGTTAAGTTTTAGCTGAAATGCATCCGCCCAGGAATGCATGATTTGGAAGCTTTGGTTGATATCTTTGGTGATTTCCTTTAGATTTTATTTTGTTTATTTTTTTATTGCATTTGTATTCCACCTTATCCCACCTATTTGCAGGCTCAAAGTGGCTTACATAGTATTATTAACATGGCTTTTCCAGTGTATCAAGTATTGTTAGTATTGTGAAAAGATTAATTAAGGGACAAAAGAGAAGGAAGGGATTTATTAGGGTAATTATAGAAGGTGGCTTTTGTAACTGAATGGTTGGTGAAGTGGGTTAGTGGGGCTGTAGGTTCTCATTGTAGGCTTTGTTGAAGAAATATGTCTTCAGAGATTTGCGAAAGGTAGTTGTTTCGTCGATTGTTTTCAGTTCTGCGGGTAATGCATTCCATAACTGCGTGCTCATGTAAGAGAAGGTGGTGGCGTGCATCAGCTTCTATTTTAGTCCTTTACAGCTGGGGAAGTGTAGGTTGAGAAATTTACGAGATGATCTTGTGGCGTTTCTGGGAGGTAGGTCCACGAGGTTTAGCATATAGGTTGGGGCGTCTGCGTGAATGATTTTGTGTACAATCTTGCAGATCTTGAATGCAATGCGTTCCTTAAGTGGGAGCCAGTGAAGTTTCTCTCTTAAGGGTTTTGCACTTTCATATTTAGTTTTTCCATATATGAGTCTGGCGGCCGTATTCTAGGCAGTCTGGAATTTTTTAATAGTCTGTTCTTTGCAGCCAGCGTACAGTGCGTTGCAGTAGTCCAGATGACTTATTACCATTGACTGTACCAAGGTACGGAAGATGTATCTCGGGAAGAAAGGTTTTACTCTTTTGAGTTTCCACATGGTGTAGAACATCTTTTTCATAGTGTTTTTCACGTGGGTGTCAAAAGTGAGGTTTCGATCAATGGTGACTCCAAGAATTTTCAGGTTTTGTGAGACAGAAAGAGAACTGTATGGTGTGATTATGGTGGTGAAGTTTTTTGTGTTATATTGTTAGGTTTGTGTTACATTGTGAGGTAAGTACAAGACATTGTGTTTTTTCTGTGTTAAGTAGATCATGTTTGAATGGGATGTAGATCGTGACATCATCTGCATATATGTATGGATTGAGGTTTTGATTGTCTAAGTAGCTTGGCTAGGGGTATCATCATTAGGTTGAAGAGGGTTGGTGAGAGGGGAGATCCTTGGGGGACTCCACATTCAGGTGTCCATGGGTTTGATGTCGCCGCGTTAGTTGTTACTTGGTATGATCTTGTTGTCAGGAATCCTCTAAACCTTCGGTCTGTCCCAGTATGGCAATACTTTTCTTATGTTCTTAACCCATGCTGAATCTGTCCCATTAAACCATGTTTGACTATGTGCTCCATAATTTTATTCTTTATAATAGTTTCTGCTATTTTGCCCAGCACTGACGGTCTGTAATTTCCCAGATCAACCCTAGAATCCTTTTAAAAAATGGCCACCCTCCAATCTTCAGGTACTACGGATTATGTTAATGACAGATCACTAACAGCAGATAAGCAATTTCATGTTTGATAAGGATATAGCAATCGGTGCACGACTGATCAAAAGCCAATAAGGTAAAATTATGTATCATACCTGATAATTTTCTTTCCATTAATCATAGCTGATCAATCCATAGACTGGTGGGTTGTGTCCATCTACCAGCAGGTGGAGATAGAGAGCAATCCTTTTGCCTCCCTATATGTGGTCATGTGCTGCCGGAAACTCCTCAGTATGTCGATATCAAAGCTCCATCCGCAGAACTCAGCACTTAGAGAATTACACCCACAAAGGGACACTCTGCCCAGCTCACCACCGCCGAAACGGGGGAGGGGAATCAACCCAGCTCATCCCCACACAAGTGGGGGAGGGGAATCCGTCCAGCTCATCCCTGCGGAGCGGGGGAGGGACACCACACCCGCCGATGCGGGGGATCTGGTTTATCCTGCAACCGCAACCGCGGGAGGAGCTGACTGACCCTAACACCGCCGAAGCGGGAGGGGTACAAAGCTGCCCTACAGCCACACAAAGCGGGAGGGAGCGCCAGCAGAATTTAGGTATCAATCCAGCCCCGTAAAACGGGGGGAGAGGAATGCAGCAGCTCACTGTAACACAAAATCGTCTCAACTTCTGAAGAATCCAATTGATAAAAAACTTGAACACGAAGTCCTCCTGAACAGGAACTGAAGACTAAACTTGAACCTGAAATGCAACCAGAATATAAACAGTACAGATATCTGGGAGGGACTATGGATTGATCAGCTATGATTAATGGAAAGAAAATTATCAGGTATGATACAGCGAATGCTACATACCTGTAGAAGGTATTCTCCGAGGACAGCAGGCTGATTGTTCTCACTGATGGGTGACGTCCACGGCAGCCCCTCCAATCGGAATCTTCACTAGCAAAGTCCTTTGCTAGTCCTCGCGCGCCCGCGCGCACCGCGCATGCGCGGCCGTCTTCCCGCCCGAAACCGGCTCGAGCCGGCCAGTCCAGTATGTAGCAAGACAATACAAGGGAAGACACAACTCCAAAGGGGAGGCGGGCGGGTTTGTGAGAACAATCAGCCTGCTGTCCTCGGAGAATACCTTCTACAGGTATGTAGCATTCGCTTTCTCCGAGGACAAGCAGGCTGCTTGTTCTCACTGATGGGGTATCCCTAGCCCCCAGGCTCACTCAAAACAACAACCATGGTCAATTGGGCCTCGCAACGGCGAGGACATAACTGAGATTGACCTAAAAAATTTACCAACTAACTGAGAGTGCAGCCTGGAACAGAACAAAACAGGGCCCTCGGGGGGTGGAGTTGGATCCTAAAGCCCAAACAGGTTCTGAAGAACTGACTGCCCGAACCGACTGTCGCGTCGGGAATCCTGCTGCAGGCAGTAATGAGATGTGAATGTGTGGACAGATGACCACGTCGCAGCTTTGCAAATTTCTTCAATGGAGGCTGACTTCAAGTGGGCTACCGACGCAGCCATGGCTCTAACATTATGAGCCGTGACATGACCCTCAAGAGCCAGCCCCGCCTGGGCGTAAGTGAAGGAAATGCAATCTGCTAGCCAATTGGATATGGTGCGTTTCCCCACAGCCACTCCCCTCCTATTGGGATCAAAAGAAACAAACAATTGGGCGGACTGTCTGTTGGGCTGTGTCCGCTCCAGATAGAAGGCCAATGCTCTCTTGCAGTCCAATGTGTGCAGCTGACGTTCAGCAGGGCAGGAATGAGGACGGGGAAAAAATGTTGGCAAGACAATTGACTGGTTCAGATGGAACTCTGACACGACCTTTGGCAAGAACTTAGGGTGAGTGCGGAGGACTACTCTGTTATGATGAAATTTGGTGTAAGGGGCCTGGGCTACCAGGGCCTGAAGCTCACTGACTCTACGAGCTAAAGTAACTGCCACCAAGAAAATGACCTTCCAGGTCAAGTACTTCAGATGGCAGGAATTCAGTGGCTCAAAAGGAGGTTTCATCAGCTGGGTGAGAACGACATTGAGATCCCATGACACTGTAGGAGGCTTGACAGGGGGCTTTGACAAAAGCAAACCTCTCATGAAGCGAACAACTAAAGGCTGTCCTGAGATCGGCTTACCTTCCACATGGTAATGGTATGCACTGATTGCGCTAAGGTGAACTCTTACAGAGTTGGTCTTGAGACCAGACTCAGACAAGTGCAGAAGGTATTCAAGCAGGGTCTGTGTAGGACAAGAGCGAGGAGCTAGGGCCTTGCTGTCACACCAGACGGCAAACCTCCTCCACAGAAAGAAGTAACTCCTCTTAGTGGAATCTTTCCTGGAAGCAAGCAAGACGCGGGAGACACCCTCTGACAGACCCAAAGAGGCAAAGTCTACGCTCTCAACATCCAGGCCGTGAGAGCCAGGGACCGGAGGCTGGGATGCAGAAGAGCCCCTTCGTCCTGCGTGATGAGGGTCGGAAAACACTCCAATCTCCACGGTTCTTCAGAGGATAACTCCAGAAGAAGAGGGAACCAGATCTGACGCGGCCAAAAAGGAGCAATCAGAATCATGGTGCCTCGGTCTTGCTTGAGTTTCAACAAAGTCTTCCCCACCAGAGGAATGGGAGGATAAGCATACAGCAGGCCCTCCCCCCAATCCAGGAGGAAGGCATCCGATGCCAGTCTGCCGGGGGCCTGAAGCCTGGAACAGAACTGAGGGACTTTGTGGTTCACTCGAGATGCGAAGAGATCCACCAAGGGGGTGCCCCACGCTTGGAAGATCTGGCGCACCACTCTGGAGTTGAGCGACCACTCGTGAGGTTGCATAATCCGCATCAGTGAGAACAAGCAGCCTGCTTGTCCTCGGAGAAATTTACTGCTGTAAACACACCTAAACTAAATCTGCCAATCTCAGAAACTTTAAAAATCCTTGGAGTCACTATTGACCGCCACCTAACACTTGAGACTCATGCGAACAACACAACCAAAAAAATGTTCTACTCCATGTGGAAACTGAAAAGAATAAGACCATTTTTTCCAAGATCTGTCTTCCGCAGTCTAGTACAATCACTCGTACTCAGCCACCTGGATTATTGCAACTCATTATACGCAGGCTGCAAAGAACAAATACTAAGAAAACTTCAAACAGCCCAGAATACAGCAGCCAGACTCATCTTCGGAAAACCAAAATACGAAAGTTCAAAACCCTTACGGGAGAAACTACACTGGCTACCACTCAAGGAACGTATCACTTTTAAAGTATGCACCTTAGTCCACAAAATCATTCACGGTGAAGCCCCTGCATACATGTCTGATTTAATAGACCTGCCGCCCAGAAATGCCAAAAGATCGTCCCGAACCTTCCTCAATCTCCATTTCCCTAAATGCAAAGGCATAAAATACAAAGTACTGCACGGATCAACATTCGCCTACATGAGCACACAATTCTGGAATACACTACCACGCAACCTGAAAACGATCTACGAACTGACCGACTTCCGCAAACTACTGAAGACTTATCTATTTGAGAAAATCTACTGCAAGGATCAAAACACATGAAGCCCATACACACCAATAGATACGCATCAATACACTCTCTTCTGAATTCTCTTCCCCCGTATTTGCTAGACCTTTATATTCCCTTGATACTGTTTTTTTCCCCCTCCCAATTCCCCACCGTTATACTCTGTTGTTCTATCCCATATGACATCCTGAATTTACTCTGTCTTCCCATAACTTTTCACAATGTAACCCATAATCTTACTGCAACTGATTGTATTTCCATCACTCATAATGTATTGTAAGCCACACTGAGCCCGCAAATAGGTGGGAAAATGTGGGATACAAATGCAAATAAATAAATAAATAAATAAATGTATTCTCTCACATAGTTACCATATTTAAAAGTCTGGTTCAAGAGGTTTTCCTGAAAATTGTTCACCATTCACCCACACAGCAGCAAAGCTGATTATCTTAATATTGAATATTAAAGAGGTTTTTAGTTTAGTGAAGGAAATGCCGAGTTTGGGAAATCATTCCAAAAATAGATTTTCCTGGTATGCTAAACACCTTCTGCCCTCTGCAACATATGGCATACTTGACACTGGCTTTCAACAACACTTCTGCTTGCCCTGCCTACAACTCCCCCTACCCCCTTCTATCTTTCTCTACAGTAGGGCAGACATGATCTGGAATTTCTAATGCTCACCAGCATGCCTGCTCATTAAACAGAAGGCATCATTCTTCTTATAAACTTTATCTAGACAACTACCCCACTGATCAGTAGCTTCTATTGGAAAAACACATTACTTTGTAAATGGCCCAACAGCTTCACTGTATGGATAGACAGTAAACTCTTTATTTAAATCCAGCATTGCAAGCTCCTAATTTTGCCACTTAATTCCCTGTGTTGTCTTTATAAAACAGAATGCTGAAACTGTGTTTTGAAGGGTCCTTTCTCATAATTGAGAAGTAGTTCTAGGAGGGATAATAGTTACGTGGCTAACCAGCCAATATCCAAGAGTGACATCCTGACGAGGAAAGCAACTGAATAACTTACCAGTTTCACTTTGGCCATTACAATATAATTAAGTCCAAACAATCTTCCATATGACCCACAATGTAAAAGTGGAGCAGTACTGTTTCAGATAAGGCCAGTAAACAGTGGTATTTCCATACAGATGCTTCTTTTTTTTTTTTTTTTCAACACTGCTTTGAATGGGTGAAAACTGAAAAATGTCCACTTCCAATTTATTTATTTTTTATTTATTAGGATTTATTTAACGCCTTTCAAAAGGAATTCACTCAAGGCGGTATTCAGTAAGAATAAATCAAACAAGAGCAATAGACAGTTATAAAAGTAAAAATATTCAAACAACAATACAAAGTATGGCATAGTATACTCAGTGGCGTAGCTAGGGTAGTTGACACCCGGGGCCGGTCATTTTTTAACACCCCCCCCCCCCCCCCCCCGCAATCCAGTACTAGGCATACCGAGAATACAAAACAATCAGGACCTATAGAGCAATTCTACCATACCATAAGCAGTAATTTGTACGAGTCACACAAGGAAAAGGAAAGCATCTTAACACTACAGTGAGCACTAGAACATCAATTCACCTATTGTAAAACGAAA
This sequence comes from Microcaecilia unicolor, assembly GCF_901765095.1. Classification (NCBI taxonomy): domain Eukaryota; kingdom Metazoa; phylum Chordata; class Amphibia; order Gymnophiona; family Siphonopidae; genus Microcaecilia; species Microcaecilia unicolor. Next base: position 140,436,764 of record NC_044041.1, on the reverse strand, counting down.
ACAGACAGATTAGTACAGATCGTCGATCCTGCACAGTCAATGCCAACCGAAAGCCATGTCTTTTTCACAAATAGATACACCCTAATCCACTATAGAATAAGTAATCATAAACTTTCTATTTAGACAAAAATTAAACTGAACCCCCAAGATGCCAGACTCTGCATACAATGCAACACCACAGAAACAGAAAATGTCCCCTAGTACTGTGCAAAATATAAAGACAGCAGATGTAAATTTGAAAAAAACTAACAAATACCAATCACCACTTTACAAATTAACAAATAGAAATAAAACAAATAATATCATTTTATTGGACTAATACATTTAGCTTTCAGAGGCCAAAACCTCCTTCCTCAGGTCAATTCAGTATAGTACTGTTAGTGTCCTATCCTGACCTGAGGAAGGGGGTTTTGTTCTCCGAAAGTAAAATGTATTAAAATTAGTCCAATAAAAAGATTACCTTATTTACATGTTCTATTATAAACATTTATTAACACAGCTACAATACTACTTTGTCCTAAAGCAAAAAAATAAAAATATATATTTACAGTTCGCTGTCTCTGGTTTCTGCTTTCCTCATCTTTTCACTGTCTTCCTTCTATCCAGCATCTGTCTTCACTCTCTCTCTGCCCCTTCCATCCACTGTCTGCCCTCTCTCTCCCTTCCATCCACTTCTGCCCCTTCCATGCACCATCTGCCCCAGTCTGCCATCTCTCTCTCCCCCTTCCATCAACATCTGCCCTCTATCCCTGCCCCTTCCATCCACCATTTGCCCCAGTCTGCCCTCTTTCTCTCTCCCCTTCCACCCACCATCTGCCCTTTCTCTCTGCCCCTTCAATCCATCTGCCCTCCCTCTCCCATCCGTCCAGGGTCTGCCCTCCCTCACGTGCCCCCCTTCCATCCAGGATCTGTCCCCTCTCTCTCTGCCCCCAGTTCCAGTCCCCTTCATCCACCACATGCCTTGCATCCCCCCCTTTCAGCCCCAGCCCCATTCTCCCACCTGCCCCAGGCATGGACCCATTTTCCCTCCTGCCCCCATGTCAGACCCCAGTTCCAGCTTCAGACCCCTTCTCCCATCTGAGCACTCCCCTCCCCTCCCCCCAATCCCCTTCTCCCCTCTCTGAGCACCCATCTGAGCTCCCCCACCCTCCGTAATCCCCTTTAAGCACCCCTCTGAGCTCCCCCACCCCTCCCCTCCCCAATCCCCTTCTCCCCTCTCTGAGCTCCCCACCTGCCCTAACCCCCTTTAAGCACCCCTCTGAGCTCCCCCACCCCTCCCCTCCCCAATCCCCTTCTCCCCTCTCTGAGCTCCCCACCCTCCCTAACCCCCTTTAAGCACCCCTCTGAGGTCCCCCACCCCTCCCCCAATCCCCTTCTCCCCTCTCTGAGCTCCCCACCCTCCCTAACCCCCTTTAAGCACCCCTCTGAGCTCCCCCACCCCTCCCCAATCCCCTTCTCCCCTCTCTGAGCTCCCCACCCTCCCTAACCCCCTTTAAGCACCCCTCTGAGGTCCCCCACCCTTCCCCAATCCCCTTCTCCCCTCTCTGAGCTCCCCCACCCTCCCTAATCCCCTTTAAGCACCCCTCTGAGGTCCCCCACCCCTCCCCAATCCCCTTCTCCCCTCTGAGTCCCCCCCCCCCGAGATCCGTTCTCCTGCTGCTCCTACCCTGTCCTGCCTTTAACATTTTTTTTTCAAAGCGCCGGAGAGTGGCAGGCAGCGCGCCTGCCCTGCTAGTAAAGAAGATCTCGCTGACGTCGTCGCCCATCCCACATTGAGTCCCGCCCCCCTCTGAGGCAACTTCCTATTACCGCGAGGGCAGGCGGGACTCAGGGAAGGACGACGACGTCAGCGAGATCTTCTTTACTAGCAGGGCAGACGCGAGGCGCGCTGCCTGCCACTCTCCGGCGCTTTGAAAAAAAAAATGTTAAAGGCGGAGCAGCGGGAGCGGAGCACCCCCCCCCCCCCACCCGATGACACCCAGGGCGGACCGCCCCCACCGCCCCGCCCTTGCTACGCCACTGAGTCTTACAATGTCAACCCAATACGTAACAAAACATTTCCAACAGAAAACCAAGGAGATGTAAAGTCCAAAGTACTGAATTGTTTACTGTGATAAAAACACCTCTGAGACTCAACATGGTGCTGTGTTTCGGCATTTGCGCCTGCATCAGGAGTCTATGAAAACATATATATACATTAGGGCTGCATTTCTGAAGTAGGCTGTGAAAACTTAAGGCTATTTATAGCTATTCTGAATGCTGTTTTAGAATCTTTAATTTGTAAATTTTCAGTTTATATTTTGTATTTATCTTTTCATTACTTTTTATTCTTTAATATTTTAGGGCTGTATTTTGATAAAAATTTGTAATTGTGATTAATGGTATTTTATTTATTTTTAAACAACACATGTCCCATTATGTCTGGCATAAAGCAAACACAGCATTCTTTACAGAATTACAGGAAAATAATCATACTAACAGTCAAACATGGTAGTTGTAGTGTGATAGTATAAAGGGATGTTTGCTACCTCAGCACCTGGAAAAATTACCATTATGGAAAGAACCATGAAGCACTATACCAGAAAATTCTTAACCAATCTATCTATGAGCTAAAGAATCATTGGGTTATGCAGCAAGACAATGATCCACAACACAAAAGCAGTTCTACATCCAAATGGCTGAGGAGAAACAAAATAAAAGTTTTACATTGGCCTAGTCCTGTGGCAGGACCTGAAATGAGAAGTTCACGTAAAACCTACAAATGTGTCTGAATTAAAGCAATTCTGCAAAGAAGAGTGGGCTCTAATTCCTCAACAGCAATGTGAAAAACTGATATCAAATTATAGGAAGCATGTGGTTGCAATTATTACTATTAAAAGTGGTGCAACCAGTTAAGTTGGGGGGGGGGGGGGGGAGAAACATTTTCACACGGTTGATATGGGTGTTTGATAACTTTGTTCCTTAAATAAATGAAGTAATAATGTAAAACATATGTGTTTATTCAGGTTCCCTTTATGTAATACTAGTAAAAAAGGCCCTTTTCTGGAACGAATGAAACGGGCGCTAGCAAGGTTTTCCTGGGAGTGTGTATGTTTGAGAGAGAGCGCCAGAGTGAATGTGCAGGTGTGTGACAGAGTGAGACTGTGTGTGACAGTGTGTGTGTGAGAATGAGAGTGTGTGACAGGGCCCCCTCCCCTGTTCCTAATGCCCCTCACCCCGTTCACCCCCTCCTTTTCCTCCTCCTTCCCACACTTTGGGTTCCTTAAGGCTTTCAAAAGTCTATGTACCCCCGTGGCCCTAACGCCCAGTATCCGGATACCCCACCGCTTTCCTCCTCACCCTTCCCCCAAGATGTAATACTTTCACGTCCTTCATTTTTAAAAAAAAGTGTCCTATCTACCCTGTGTACAAATGCCCGGCATTCAGATTGTGTTCCTCTCGTAAATTTTCATTTCTTTCATTCATTCAGAACTTGCCCCCCCCCCCCCCCCCCCCGAACACTTTTGGTTCCTTCAGTCTTTTAAAACTGTCCTATGTACCCTGTGTGCTAATGGCCAGCATTGAGATTGTTTTCCTGTCCCAAATTTGCATGTCTTTCAGTCGTTCAGAACTCCCCCCTCCCCCCATTTAACACTTTCGGTTCCTTCAGTCTTTTAAAACTCTCCTATCAACCCTGTGTCCTAATGGCCAGCACTCAGATTGTTTTGCTTTGCCAAATTGTCTGTCACTGATGTCACTGAGGTCAGTGCGTGCCTGCCTAGCAGACCACTTCCGGCAGGCATGGTCCCAAGCACATCCTGTTGGAGGTGAGAATTATTATATAGGACTAGTAAAAAAGGCCCGTTTCTGAAAGTAATGAAACGGGCATTAGCAAGGTTGTCCTCCAATGGCAATTATGTTTTTAAGGGACCTGTTAGGAGAGAGTATGTGTGAGAGAGTGAATGAGTATGTGTCAGAGAGTATGTGTGAGAGAGAAAGATTGTGTGCCAGAGAGAGAGAGAGAGTGACTGTGTGACTGAGAGGCAGAATGTGTGTGTCTGTCTGTGTGAGTGAGAGAGTGTAGTGTGTGCCCGTGTGCACCAATTATGCTCTGTCCCCTGCATTCATCCACATACAGCAAACGTCCTCTGTGCCCTGCCCCCTCCATCCATGTGCAGCATCGCTCCCCTGCCCCCTCCATCCATTGTGTTGCAGCAATCCTCCTCTTTCCTTTGCCCTCCCTCTTCCTCCACCTCCTTCCCTCCTCCACCTCCCTCCTAGTTCCAGGGCCCCCTCCCTCCCTTTGAGTTCCAGGCCCTCCTCCCTCCCCCTCTCTCTTTTCCATCCCCCCCCCTCCGAGTTCCAGGGTTCTCCCTCCCATCCTTCGTTCTTCCCAGTTCCAGGGTCCCCCCGCCCTCCCTCCCAGTTCCAGGGTCGTCATCCTTCCCTTCCTGTTGCAGGCCCCCTCCCTCCGTTTTTGAAAAGTCATCTTCACTTACCCCGTCGGGGTTATGGCAGCCGGCAGACAACGCGTGCAGGCTCGGCCCTTCTGTCTCTCAGCTCTGGTCCCACCCTCATTTCCTGTTTCCGCAAGGGCAGGACCAGAGCTGAGAGAGACAGAAAGACCGAGCCTGCACGCGTTGTACCGCTGCTGCCAGCCGCCAAAACCCCGAAGATGACTTTTCAAAATCAGAGGGAGGGGGCCTGGACCTGGAAGGGAGGCTGTTGACCGTGTCAGTGGTGTTTCGGGAGGGCGGCTGTTGAGCGTGTCAGGCAGTCTCGAGCCTTTTCTGTTTTTTTTTGTTTTTTGCTGTCAAATATGCGCGTGCCAGTTGGGGGGAGGGGGGCTGGATCAGCTGTGAGATCCCCCCCCCCCCCCGGGTTCTCCTCATAATGGGTCCAGTGACATCAGCCTGGACTACTGAGCCTAGCAGAACAACTCCGAAGAAGCCACGGGCACAGGCAGCAAGAAGCATAGAACGTTGGAGGTGAGAATTATTATATAGGATAATATTTTGTTTTAAAGATCAGATCTGAGAAGTTCTGAAAGAAGAGGGGTACCCTCTGTGGGTAAGTGACATTATTTTATTCTGAGCTTGGTAACTTAAAGATTAGGGTTTAAAAGAGGAATTGTAAGATATTGATAAACACAGAATATTAAAATGAAAAAAAAAACAAAGCAAGCAAACTTTATTACCTAGTCTCCATACCTTTTCCCCATAGTTTTAAAACTTGAAGTTTTGGCAAACGCGCCTTGCTGCTGCAATAGCGTTTTGAAAGATGCCTAAGCGTCGTGGAAGGGCTGCTGCTCGAGTATCCCAGACCCCTTCCCAAGTACCTGGACCGTTGGATCGGTTTCTGCAGCGGAGGACCAACGTTGAACTCGGGGCTGATTCGAGGCGAGACGCTGGCGTTATGGAGGAATTCTCGGCGTCCCTCGAGCTCGAAACAACTCTCAGCCCCGAGCAGAGAGTTCCACCCCAATAGGAGCGAGTTCTCTGCTTCCTGATTCACCGACGCCCGCCCTGAGTGGTGAGGGAGCTTAGGCGAAGGAGACCCAGCAACAGCTTCGAGTAGCGGAAGAAGGGAGGTTTTTACCTCCGGAAGAAGCTCGCGACTTAGAAGTAACAGGGGATCTACAAGCGGCTGGTGAAGGGAGATCTGAACAAGAATTTTCATTTCCTTTAGAGCTCATTACCAAGCCTAAGGAGGTAACTATGGATTCATTGTGGGACCTTATGTCCCGTTTGGGACAAATGTTTCTAGCAAATACAAATAAACAATCCTTAAAAATTAATTTGCTGGAGGAAAATATTGAAAAGCAGAAAGCTGAGGTTGAGAAAATTACCCCAAGACTGGAACAAATTGAACAATCAATTAAAAAATTGGAGGACACTCAATTTTTGCTTCTAAAAGATACATCCAGTCTGAGAATTAAATCCAAAAATTTAGATAACCATGCCAGGAATTTAAACTTGCGTTTCATTTATTTTCCATGTGTTCCGATGGTAAAACCTGTTGAAGAGATATTTGATGGAGAATTTATCTATACCGAAAACTAACTTACCACTGTTTTCAAAGGTTTTCTATCTTCCTCAAAAAGCCTTAGATCAAAATGTACAACAAATATCGGACATTTCTGCTCTCCTGGAAACTTCGGATACTCAATTGGCCACACCAGCAACCTTGGTTGCCACAGTGGCCTTACTACCTGACAAGCAATGGCTCTTCCAGATGTTTTTCAGACATCGGCAGAAGCCATTTCTTGGTCTTCGGATTTCCTTGTTTCCGGATCTTTCTAGGGAGACCCAGAAAAGAAGGAAACAATTTCTCATAATGAAAACACCAGTTATTCAAGCAGGGGGTACCTTTTTTTTGAGGTACCCCTGCAAGTGTATTATTAAGCTTGAAAATGTAAAATATACTTTCACTGATCCACTTCAGATCTCCAAACTAATCGCTTCTAAGTCAACAACTGGACCAAAATGAGATTATCACCATAATCCTGTGCGCTTAGCTATTTCCTTATTGATTTCCTGATTTGATTCCTCTGTTTTAAATCTTAGAATCCTTAACTGTAGGACTTGAGTGAAATCTGTAATACCTTTGGTATATTTTGATTTTCCTTTATTTTTATGTTTCACTTTCTTTCAAGATGTTATGCTTGAAAATATATTGTAAAAGCAATAAATATTATAAATAAATAAAAAACTTGAAGTTTCTGCCACAGCGTAAAGATTACGGTTTAAAAGAGGAATTGTGGGATATTGATAAACACAGTTAGAATTTCAAAATTTAAAAAAAAAGCAAGCAAACTTTATTAGCTAGTCTCCATACCCTTTTCCTCATAGTTTCTGCCACAGCATTAACATATAGTCTCTAGAATGCACAGAACGGCCCAGTTTAGTCTTAGAAAGAAAATAAAAAAAAAATACAGGGAAGCAAGTATTATTAACTAGTTACTGAAAATTTCTCTAGGGTAGAAACTTAACAGCCAAGAGTATAAAAAGGATAGTAACAAGGCTTGAACTGTCCTAAAGAAAGCAGTGGCGTACAAGGGGGGGGGGGGGGGGGGCGGTCCGCCCCGGGTGCACGCCGCTGGGGGGGGGGGGGGGGGTGCCGCGCGCCTGTTGGCCGAGTCCGCTCGTTCCCTCCCTGCTGCTCCCTCTGCATGGAACAGGTTACTTCCTGTTCTGGGGCACAGGGAGCAGCAGGGAACGAGCGGACTCGGAGCTCACAGGCGCGCGGCACCCCACCCCCCAGCAGGTAAAAATGCACCCAGTGGAGAGGGTGTAATTTCGCCGGGGGGGGGGGGGGGGGGGGCGCGCATCGGCGATCCGCCCCAGGTGTCAGGCGGCCTAGGAACGCCACTAAAAAAGTTATCCTCAATTCTTGCCTGCTAGAAAGATAGCACTGCACTTGACCTGAATTGTGTGTTGAGATGTGAGGAAGTAGAACAGTTGCTAAGGTTACTAACTGCAATTTGATTACTGGCTAGCTTCAAAGGGTTTGTTTGAAATAGTCTCCTTAGAATCCAAACCATATAGAGAGGAAAGGTCCCACTTAACTTTCTTTCTTAGAAGTTCTGAAAGAAAACAATACCTCTGTGGGTGACATTATTTCATTCTGAGCTTAGTAACTTAAAGATTGGGTTTAAAAAGAAGAATTGTACGATACTGATAAACACAGATGGGTGGCTGGTGGACGTGAGGATCCCCTGGTCACTTGCCTGCCTGGTGCGAATGTGGCGGACCTCACACATCACCTAGATAGGATTTTTAGATAGTGCTGAGGAGGCTCTCTTGGTACATGTGGGTACCAATGACATAGGAAAATGTGGGAGAGAGGTTCTGGAAGCCAAATTTAGGGTCTTAGGTAGAAAGCTCAAATCTAGAATCTCTAGGGTAGCATTTTCTGAAGTGCAACCTGTTCCACACGCAGGGCCCAAGAGACAAGCAGAGCTCACGAGTCTCAATGCGTGGATGAGACGATGGTGCAAGAAGGAGGGTTTTAGATTTGTTAGGAACTTAGCAATATTCTGGGGAAGGTGGAGCCTATTCCGAAAGGATGGGCTCCACCTTAACCAGGGTGGGACCAGGCTGCTGGCATCGGCATTTAAAAAGGAGATAGAGCAGCTTTTAAACTAGAGACTGGGGAAAGGTCGACAGTCGCTCAAAAGCGCATGGTTCGGAATAAGGTATCTTTCAAAGATATCACCAAAACAGGAAAGATAGGGTATCCCAATAGTGAGGTTGCAAAAGAGACAATAGTAGATCAGGTGTCCTTAAATAAAAATCAGCCAAAAGATTGCAAATTAATACTGTCAAGTACTGAGCATGATGTAAATAGGAACAAAAAACGTAGTTTGAAATGTCTATATGCCAGAAGCCTAAGAAATAAGATGAGAGAATTAGAATACATTGCACGAAATGAAAAATTAGAAATAATAGGAATCTCTGAGACCTAGTAGAAGGAGGACAACCAGTGGGACACTGTCATACCGGGGTACAAATTATATCATAGTGATAGGGTGGATCGAATTGGTAGAGGGGTAAGCATTGTATGTTAAGGAGGGCCTTGAATCAAATAGACTGAAAATTCTGCAGAAAACAAACACATCTTGGAATGTGTAAAGGGGAAAAGGATAGTGAAAGAGTGTACCACCCGCCTGCCTGGCCAGGATTAATCCACTATTTCTGGGATGGGCGGGACAAATTGTTTGTTCTTTTGGCTGCTGTCGGAGACAGGGTGCTGGGCTCGATGGACCCTTGGTCTGTCCCGGCATGGCGATGCTTATGTACTTATGATGAACAGACAGATGTAGAAATGTTAATGGAAATTAGGGAGGCTAACAAACTGGGCAACACAATAATAATGGGTGATTTCAATTCCCCCAATATTGACTGCCTAAATGTAACATCAGGGCATGCTAGGGAGGTAAAATTCCTTGAGAAAATCAAAGACTGCTTTATGGAGCAGCTGGTACAGGAGCCGACAAGAGAAGGAAAAATTCTAGACCTAGTCCTTGGTGGAACGCATCATCTGATGTGGAAGGTAATGGTGATGGGGAAGCTTGATAACAGTGATCATAATAGGATCAGATTTGATATTAGCTTTGGTAAGTATAAATAGGAAATCCAATACGTTAGCATTTAACTTTAAAAAAGGAGACTTTGATAAAATGAGAAGAACAGTGAAAAAACAACTTACAGGAGCAGCTGCGAGGGTCAAAAATTTACATCAGGCATGGATACTGTTCAAAAATACCATCATGGAAGCCCAGGCCAAATATATTCCATGTATTAAAAAAAGAGGGAGGAAGACCAAACGACAGCTGGCATGGTTAAAAAGTGAGGTGAAGGAAGCTATTAGAGGTAAAGGAAAACCATTCAGAAAACCATTCAGAGTTCGATTCCCGGCACAGGCAGCTCCTTGTGACTCTGAGCAAGTCACTTAACCCTCCATTGCCTGCCGCATTGAGCCTGCCATGAGTGGGAAAGCACGGGGTACAAATGTAACAAAAAAAAATAGAAGAAGGAATCGACTGAAAATAATAAGAAACAGTATAATGAATGTCAAGTCAAATGCAAAGCGCATTACCCCAGCTGCAAAGAACTTAAATACAAGCAGATGCATGCCACTACCTTCTCCTACATGAGCACGCAGATATGGAATGCATTACCTACAGACCTGAAAGCAATCAGCGAAACAACAGTCTTTCGGAAATCCCTGAAGACATTCTTCTTCAACAAGGCCTACAATGAGAACATATAGCCTCACTAAACTAATCAATGAAAACATTCATCCTTCGAAAATCCTTGAAGACATTCTTCTTTTTCTACAAGTCCCACAATGAGAACCTATAGCCTCAATAAGTCACCCCACTAACCCAATCAATTAAGAATGCCTACCTGCTACAACTACCCTTATCACTCTCTTAATCATTATACATTAATAATTGTATCTGATATCGTGTAATGACAACGTTTCAAATCTATGTAAGCCACACTGAGCCTGCAAATAGGTGGGGGAATGTGGGATACAAATGCAAAAAATAAATAAAATAAATAAATAAAAATAAGGAAGGCAAAGAGTGACTTTGAAAAAAGATTGCATTGGAGGCAAAAACACAAGGTAAAATTTTTTTAGGTATATAAAAAGAAGCCAGCAAAAGAATCGGTTCGACCGTAGATGACCGAGGAGTAAAATGGACAATCAAGGAAGACAAAGCCATAGCAGGGAGATTAAATTAATTCCTTGCTTTGGTCTTCACTGAGGAAGATTTGGGAGAGATACCGGTGACAGAAATGGTAATCAAAGCTGACAAGTCCGAGAAACTGAATGAAATCTCTATAAACCTGGAGATGTAATGGCTCAATTTGACAAATGGAAGAGTAGCAAATCTCCTGGATCAGATGATATTCATCCCAGAGTACAGCTAGAATTAAAAATTGAACTTGCGGAACTACTGTTAGTAATATGTAATTTATCATTAAAATCAAGCATAGTACCGGAAGACTGGAGGGTAGTCAATTTAACGCTGATTTTTAATAAAGTTTCCAGAGGACATCAGGGAAATTATGGACTAAAGCGGCTAGGGCTCTTCAGCTTGAAGAAAAGATGGCTGAGGGAAGATATGATAGAGGTCTATAAAATGATGAGTGAGTGGAACGGGTAGATGTGAACAGTTTTACTCTTTCCAAAAATACTAGGACTAGGGGGCATGCAATAAAGCTACAAAGTAGTAAATTTAAAACAAATTTGAAAAAAAAAAAAAAAAACTCTGTTCTCAGCCTGCTAACTAGTACAGCCAGCCACAGGACTACAAATTAAAGTAGATGGTAGCCTGCTGAGTTACCAGCGCCCCCCCCCCCCTAAATATGGGAGTAGATGCAGAAAGATACCACAAGTCTAACCGTGCAGTTACCACTTGTTGTATGCAGATTGTATATGCCAAGCAATATAGGGAAGGATTAGAGCGTGGGTGTTAACTCCCACAGAAGAAGTATTCCACGGGATGCAAAGAAGGAATTGGCCGTTACTGCAGGAATATTTTCACCAGGTCCAGTGCAGCATAGTCTGACATAATCCCCCTCCCACACCCCGATAGCTTTCTGCCCTGGCAACCCAACCCTCTTCTACTTGGATTTCCCCAGGTCCTATGGATAATCATATTTCTACTTTTACAGATTTGGTTTTGCAGGATCCAAGTCAGAGGCTTTTCAACGACATAAAAAACTTACATCAGTAAGTGGTACTGAATTTAGAACTTTATAATTACTGAAAAGTGAACCTAATCTTATAGTAAAACCAACAGAAAAGGAAGGTTCCATCATTTTCAGCATCATGATCAGTATTTGACTCAAGTTTGGCATCACTTGCACAATATAGCGAAAGATACATACCTGTAGCAGGTATAGGACAGCAGGCTGATTGTTCTCACTGATGGGTTGACGTCCGACGGCAGACCCAGGTCCGGAATTCTTCCTAGCAACAAAGTTTGCTAGAGCCCTCGTGCGCACGAGTGCACGCACCGCGCATGCACGGCCGTCTTCCCACCCATCGCGCGAACGTGCCCCTCAGTCAACTTACAAAGCAAGACAAGGGAAGAGACAACTCTAAAGGGAGGTGGGCGGGTTGGTGAGAACAATCAGCCTGCTGTCCTCGGAGAATACCTGCTACAGGTATGTATCTTTCGTTTCTCCGAGGACAAGCAAGCTGCTTGTTCTCACTGATGGGGTATCCCTAGCCCCCAGGCTCACTCAAAACAACAAACGGGGTCAATTGGGCCTCGCAACGGCGAGGACATAACATAGATTGACCTGAAAAATAACAACTAACAGAGTGCAGCCTGGAACAGAACAAAAAATGGGCCCAGGGGGGTAGAGTTGGATTCTAGACTCCAAACAGATCCTGCAGCACCAACTGCCCAAACAGACTGTTGCGTCGGGCATCTTGCTGAAGGCAGTAATGAGATGTGAATGTGTGGACAGATGACCACGTCGCAGCCTTGCAAATCTCTTCAAGTGGGCCACTGACGCTGCCATGGCTCGAACACTATGAGCCGTGACAGGATCCTCAAGAGTCAGCCCAGTCTGAGCATAAGTGAATGAAATGCAATCTGCTAGCCAATTTGAAATGGTGCATTTCCCAACAGTCACTCCCCTTCTGTTGGGATCAAAAGAAACAAACATTTGGACGGACTGTCTGAATGGGCTTGTCCGCTCCAGATAGAAGGCCAATGCTCTTTTGCAGTCTAATGTGTGCAGCTGACATTCAGCAGGGTGGGTATGAGGACGGGGAAAGAATGTTGGCAGACAATTGACTGGTTCAGATGGAACTCCGACACCACCTTGGGCAAGAACTTAGGGTGAGTGCAGAGGACTATTCTGTTATGATGAAATTTAGTATATGGAGCATGGGCTACCAAGTCTTGGAGCTCACTGACTCTACGAGCTGAAGTAACAGTCACCAAGAAAATGACCTTCCAGGTCAAGTACTTCAGATGGCAGGAATTCAGTGGCTCAAAAGGAGGTTTCATCAGCTGGGTGAGAATGACACTGAGATCCCATGACACTGGTGGAGGTTTGACAGGGGGCTTTGACAAAAGCAAACCTCTCATTAATCGAATGATTAAAGGCTGTCCACAGATAGGCTTACCCTCTACACAGAAATGGTAAGCACTAACTGCACTAAGATGGTTCCTTACTGAGTTGGTTTTGAGACCAGACTCCGATAAGTGTAGAAGGTATTCAAGCAGGGTCTGAGTAGGACAAGAGCGAGGATCTGTCACACCAGACGGAAAAACCTCCTCCACTTGAAAAAGTAACTCTTCTTAGTGGAATCTTTTCTGGAAGCAAGCAAGACTCTGGAAACACCCTCAGAAAGACCCAAGGCGGCAAAATCTACGCCTTCAACATCCAGGCCATGAGGACCAGAGACTGGAGGTTGGGATGCAGAAGCGCCCCCTCGTTCTGAGTGATGAGGGTTGGAAAACACTCCACGGTTCTTCGGAAGACAACTCCAGAAGAGGGAACCAGATCTGACGGGGCCAAAAGGGCACGATCAGAATCATGGTGCCGCGGTCTTGCTTGAGTTTCAGCAAAGTCATCCCCATCAAAGGTATGGGAGGATACGCATACAGAAAGCCGGTCCCCCAATGCAGGAGGAAGGCGTCCGATGCTAGCCTGTCGTGGGCCTGTAGCCTGGAACAGAATTGAGGCAGCTTGTGGTTGGTCTGCGTGGCGAAAAGATCCACCGAGGGGGTGCCCCACTCCCGGAAGATCTTGCGTACCACACTCGAATTGAGCGACCACTCATGCGGTTGTATAAGTCTGCTCAACCTGTTGGCCAGACTGTTGTTTAAGCCTGCCAGGTATGTGGCCTGGAGAAGTATGCCATGCCGGTGAGCCCAGCGCCACATCCCAACGGCTTCCTGACAAAAGGGGCGAGATCCGGTGCCCCCCTGCTTGTTGATGTAGTACATCGCAACCTGATTATCTGTCCGAATTTGGATAACTTGAAAGGATAGCCGATCTCTGAAAGCCTTGAGCGCGTTCCAGACCACTCTCAACTTCAGGAGGTTGATCTACAGACCTGATTCCTGGAAGGACCACAGTCCTTGAGTGTGAAGCACATCGACATGGGATCCCCACCCCAGGAGAGATGCATCCGTCGTCAGCACTTTTTGCAGCTGAGGAATTTGGAAAGGACGACCCAACGTCAAATTGGACCGAATTGTCCACCAGTGAAGTGAATTGCGGAAACTGGTGGGCAGTCGGATTGCATCCTCTAGATTCCCTGCAGCCTGATACCACTGGGAAGCTAGGGTCCATTGCGCTGATCTCATGTGAAGACGAGCCTTGGGAGTCACATGGACTGTAGAGCCATATGGCCCAGGAGTCTCAACATCTGCCGAGCTGTGATCTGCTGGGACGCTCTTGCCCAGGAGGCAAGGGACAGAAGATTCTGCGCTCTCGCCTCGGGGAGATAGGCATGAGCCGTCAGTGAATTCAGGAGAGCTCCAATGAATTCGAGTGACTGGATTGGGCGGAGATGGGACTTTGGGTAATCTATCACAAACCCCAGTAGCTCCAGAAGTTGAATAGTCACCTGCATGGACTGAAGAGCTCCTGCCTCCAAGGTGCTCTTCACCAGCCAATCGTCAAGATAAGGGAACACATGCACCCCCAAGCTTGCGCAGCAACGCCGCAACCACCAGCAGGCATTTTGTGAACACCTGTGGCGCAGAGGCGAGCCCAAAGGGCAGCACACAATACTGAAAATGCTGTGTTCACAGACGGAATCGCAGATACTGTCTGTGAGCTGGCAGTATCAGGATGTGAGTATAAGCATCCTTTAAATCCAGGGTGCATAGCCAGTCGTTTTTTTTGAATCAGGGGAAGAAGGGTGCCCAGGGAAAGCATCCTGAACTTTTCTCAGATCAGATATTTGTTCAGGCCCCCAGGTCTAGGCTGGGACGCATCCCCCCTGTTTTCTTTTCCACAAGGAAGTACCTGGAATAGAATACCAGCCTTTCTTGCCCGGGTGGCACGGGCTCGACCGTATTGGCGCTGAGAAGGGCGGAGAGTTCCTCTGCAAGTACCTGCCTGTGGTGGGAGCTGAAAGACTGAGCGCTCCCGATGGACAATTTGGTGGAATGGAGATTCAATTGAGGGCGTACCCGCACCGCACTATTTGGAGAACCCACTGGTTGGAGGTTACGAGAGGCCACCTTTGGTGAAAAAATTTTAACCTCTCCCCGACCGGCAGATCGTCCGGCACGGGCACTTTTATGGCGGCTATGCTCTCCCAGATCCAGTCAAAAGCCCGTCCCTTGCTTCTGCTGGGGAGCTACCAGGGCCTGCTTGGTCGCACGCTGTTGACGTGAACGAGCGCGCTGGGGCTGAGCCTGGGAAGGCTGACGGGAAGGAGGATTGTACCTATGCTTAATATAAGCGTAACAAGCAGTCTTCTTTCCCCTGAAAAAACGTCTACCGGAAGAGGTAGATGCTGAAGGCACCCGGTGGGAGAGGTTGTTGAGGGCGGTTTCCCGTTGGTGAAGCTGTTCGACCAACTGCTCGATTTTCTCACCAAAAATATTAATCCCCCCAGCAAGGGACATCCGCCAGCCGCTGCTGGGTCTGGTTGCCCAGGTCAGAGGCACGCAGCTACGAGAGTCTGCGCATCACTAAACCTTGGGAAGTGGATCTGGATGCAACATCAGAAGTGTCATAAATACCCCTTGACAGGAATTTGCGACACGCCTTCAGCTGCCTGACCACCTCCTGAAAAGGCTTGGACTGCTCCGGAGAAAGCTTGTCAACCAGGTCCGCCAGTTGCCTCACATTATTCCGCATGTGAATGCTCGTGTAGAGCTGGTAAGACTGGATCTTGGTCACGAGCATGGAGGAATGATAGGCCTTCCTCCCAAAAGAGTCCAGAGTGCGAGACTCGCGTCCCGGGGGCGCCAAGCCGGTATCCCTCGTACTCTTGGCTCTCTTGAGAGCAGAATCCACCACCGCGGAGTCGTGTGGCAACTGAGTCCTCAACAACTCCGGGTCACTGTTGATCCTATACTGGGACTCGGCTTTCTTCGGGATGGTGGGGTTAGATAAGGGCTTCAGCCAGTTCCGAAGCAGTGTCTCCTTTAGGACATTGTGCAACGGGACCGTGGAAGACTCTCTAGATGGTGATGGATAGTCGAGGAGAGGACCTCAAACATCTCAGTCCTTGGTTCATCCACAGTAACCACGGGGAAGGGAATGCTCACAGACATATCCCTAACAAAGGAGGCAAAGGAAAGGCTCTCAGGTGGCGAAAGCTTCCTTAACGGTGAAGTAGTGGGGTCAGAGGGAAGACCACAGGACTCCTCAGAAGAGAAATACCTGGGGTCCTCCTCCTCCCCCCCACGAGGCCTCCTCCTCAGTGTTGGACATGAGCTCCCTGACTTTAGTCCAAAACCGGGCCTGTCTCAACTCAGAGGAACCAAGTCCTCGATGATGACGTCGAGAGGTGGACTGCCGCGCCGGCGGGGACAAAGCTCCCTCCATCGACGTCGACAGAGATTCCACCTGAGTGGCGGCCGAGACCGATGCTGCAAGCGGTACCGGTGTCAGCGACCGCATCACAGGGCCAGAGCCAGCCGGCACTTTCATCAACGATGCCGAGGGCGCAAGCACCCCAGGATACCTGGAAGAATGGCCCGGAGGCACTCGTCCAGAATCTCTGTCGGGAAAGGCTGAGGGGCCGGTACAGGAGTCGGAGATAGAATCTGCACGGGGCCAGGAGGTGGTACCGGACTGCCCGACGACCGACACCTCCTGGATGGAGGGAGAGCGGTCCTCCCAGCGTCAACGCTTTTCGGGTGCCGAATCCCTCGATGCCCCAGAGCCGTGAGAAGCCGATGACGATGCTTCTTAGCTTGTCTCTTTCGATGCACATCATCGGCACTCCACGGTACCGACGTGGAGGACGTGGAATCCACAAGCCTCCTCGGGGTCAGGTCTGAAAAGGGTCGGTCCCGATGGGCCTGCATAGCAAGAATTGTCGAGGCAGGTGGAGGCCCACTCGACTGCTCACTGCTCCCAGCAAGAGGTGGTCGTCAGGTCTGTGGTACCTGCTCTCCTGAGGTCGATGCCATATCCGGTGCCGATGCTGTCGACGTCGACACCGAAGAGCCGAGCCAAGCTCCAAAAAGATGATCCCGCTAAGCCTGTCTCACCACCTGTGTCCGCTTTTTTAAGCTAAGACACAATTTGCACGCTTTGGGGCTATGCTCAGGCCCGAGGCACTGAAGGCACCAAGCGTGGGTGTCGGAAAGTGAGATTGCCCGGCCGCACTGACCACACTTCTTGAAGCCGCTGGGAATCCTCTATGTCATCGATGGAAAAATAGCAGCGGTGAGGTCAAAATCGTCTATGGTGGTGGCAAAAGGGGTCACAAAAGGGAAAAACGCGGAAGTGCGGCCAAAATGGCCGCGACGGCGGCTAAAGAAAACTTAAGGCAGCCAAAACTAGGACACTATGGGAAAAGTTTTTTGTTTTTTAAATGAAAAGGAACAGAAAAAGTAAGCGCGGACGGCGCCACTAAACAAGAGAAAAAGCGAACGAATCGCTAGACGGTTTCCAAGGGCTGAGAGGAGAGGGATGCAACGCAGTCTCTCTCCATCGCGGAAAATGAAAAAACTGAGCGTGAGTGATCGCGCACGGGCGGGAAGACGGCCGCGCATGCGCGGTGGGCGTGCCTCGAGTGTGGGACTTTTTGAGTTTGCTAGAGAAACTCTTCCGGTTGGAGGGGGCTGCCGTGGACGTCACCCAGTCGTCAGAACAAGCAGCCTGCTTGTCCTCGGATAATGATGTTTATTCTCCTTTTCCTGCCAATCCCACCAATTTTCTGAAATTACGGCTTTAGTGGAAAATGCTAAAACGCTTAGCCATCTTACAAAAGCAGGAACTAGACTTTTAGTTCTTTACCACTCATGCATTTTTCTTTTCTATACTGTTCCCAATATACACAAATCTGTTTTGAATCCACCTGGTTGCCTGATTATATCTTTGCAGGGTTCCTGGTTAGATCTCCTTGCAAATTTTATTTTTTTTACTACCTTTTGTTGTTAAGTACATCGTGATCATATATACAAGATACAACTGATTTCTTGAGAAATTTGTACTGTTCAGATCTTCAAACAAGTCACTTGTTAATAACAATGGACTTGGAAGCGCTCTATTCAAATATTTCTCAAGCTTCTGCTTTGGAGTTGGTTCAAACAGTTTTAGACCAACGTACTAAAAATACTACTCTGTTTCTGACATCTCTAGGTCAGTTTTATCTTCTGGCTCATGGTGCTGCATAGGTATTGCTATGGCTCCTAGCATGGCTAAAGCAAAGTTCTTACCTGCAGCAGGTGTTCTCCAACGATAGCAGGACAAGTATCTTTACACTGGAGCCTGCTGCCCAGTGTACTATGAGCCCGATATTTAGACCGCGGGAGGCAGCCCACCTAAGTGCCGCAATCAATGCTGACTCTGGATATTCAATGCCAAGCCGTTTCCGGTGACCGGCATTGAATATCCGGGGGGGGGGGGGGTTGTTTGGCTGGCACAAACATAACTGGTAAGTGAATATTCAGTGCTGGCCACTTAAGTTTATAGTGGCCAAAGATAGGATTGCTATTTAGAAAGACTAATTTAGCTGCTAAACTTAGCCAGCAAGCTACTGAATATTTGCGATATAGCCGGGTTGCCGCTATGCGCTAACCACAAATATTCAGCAGAGATAACTGGCTATCTCCGGCTGAATATTAGCAGTTAGCAGGCTAAATGGTTAAATAGCATTGAATATCAGTCGGTATATCTTTAAAAGGTTTTTGGAAATAGTCCCACCAAGCAAGGGTTAAGTGCCTTCCCATCACCATGTAAGCTAAAAAAAAAAAAAGAATTCAACTCCAAAGGGAGGTGTAAGGAGTGTAAGGATAACTGTCCTGGGGCCCAATGCACAAAGGAAGCCATAAAATACATCTGCCTCAGTAAAATTTAGCGACTTGCAAACAGCAAGCAATGTACAAAGGGTATCACATGCAAATGAGCTGCACTGATTCCCCTTTGTGCATCGCTTGCTGTTTGCGAGTCCAAGCTGTCAAATGCATTAGTGGGAGGCATGTAAGGATACTTCTCCCGGGGCCCAATGAACAAAGGCAGCCGTAAAATGCAGCTGCCTCAATAAAATTTAGTGACTGGAAAAAAGCAAGAAATGCACAAAGGAAATCATGTGCAAATGAGCTGCACAGATTTCCCCTTTGTGCATCACTTGCTGTTTGCGAGTCCAAGCTGCATTTGACAGCTCTGATGAACCGAACCCCACCCACACCTCCCGACAGCTTGCTTGCCACCACCACCCACGTCGACTCTCCTCCCGGCCTCCCGATCCACCCATAACACACCTACCTCTCAAACCTCCCCGACTCCTTTTTTTTTTTTTTTTTTAATTTTCCCTGGTGGTCTAGTGAATCGAACCCCTTCACCCCCTCTGTGCACGAACACCCCCCCCCCTCCTGACCCCTCCCTTTACCTTTCCAAGGTGGGGGGCACCTCAGATATTGTGTTCAATTCTGGTCACCGCATCTCAAAAAAGATATAGTGGAATTAGAAAAGGTGCGGAGAAGGGCAACGAAAATGATAAAGAGGATGGGACGACTTCCCTATGAGGAAAGGCTAAAGAGGCTAGGGCTCTTCAGCTTTGAGAAAAGGCACCTGAGGGGAGAATGATAGAGGTCTATAAAATAATGAGTGGAGTTGAACGGGTAGATGTGAAGCGCTTTCCAAAAATACTAGGACTAGGGGGCATGTGATGAAACTACAAAGTAGTAAATTTAAAACAAATCTGAGAAGATGTTTCTTCACTCAACGTGGAACGGGTAGACGTGAAGCGTCTGTTTACTCTTTCCAAAAATACTAGGACTAGGGGGCATGCATTGAAGCTACAAATTTAAAACGAATTGGGAGATATTTTTCTTCACTCAACTTGTAATTAAAGGTAAAATTATGTATCATACCTGATAATTTTCTTTCCATTAATCATAGCTGATCAATCCATAGACTGGTGGGTTGTGTCCATCTACCAGCAGGTGGAGATAGAGAGCAAACTTTTGCCTCCCTATATGTGGTCATGTGCTGCCGGAAACTCCTCAGTATGTCGATATCAAAGCTCCATCCGCAGGACTCAGCACTTAGAGAATTACACCCACGAAGGGACACTCTGCCCAGCTCACCACCGCCGAAACGGGGGAGGGGAATTAACCCAGCTCATCCCCACACAAGTGGGGGAGGGGAATCCGTCCAGCTCATCCCCACGGAGCGGGGGAGGGACACCACACCCGCCGATGCGGGGGGATCTGGCTTATCCTGCAACCGCAACCGCGGGAGGAGCTGACTGACCCTAACACCGCCGAAGCGGGAGGGGTACAAAGCTGCCCTACAGCCGCACGAAGCGGGAGGGAGTGCCGGCAGAATTTAAATCTCAATCCAGCCCCGTAAAACGGAGGGGAGAGGAATGCAGCAGCTCACTGTAACACAAACTCGTCTCAACTCTTGAAGAATCCAAGTGAAAAAACTTGAACACGAAGTCTTTCTGAAGTAACTGAAGACTAAACTTGAACCTGAAATGCAACCAGAATAAAAACAGTACAGATATCTGGGAGGGGCTATGGATTGATCAGCTATGATTAATGGAAAGAAAATTATCAGGTATGATACATAATTTTACCTTCCATATCATCAAGCTGATCAATCCATAGACTGGTGGGATGTACCGAAGCAGTACTCACCCAGGGCGGGACATTGAAATCCCTAACCTCAACACTGAAGCTCCAAACCGGGCCTCCGCCCGTGCAGCCACAGTCAAGCGGTAATGCTTGGAGAATGTATGAGCCGAAGCCCAAGTTGCCGCCTTGCATATCTCTTCCAAGGAGACGGACCCGGCCTCTGCCATCGAGGCCGCCTGAGCTCTAGTGGAGTGAGCCTTCAGCTGGATAGGCGGCACCTTCCCCGCGGCCACATAAGCCGCTGCAATGGCTTCCTTGACCCATCTTGCCACTGTAGGCTTAGCAGCCTGCAGACCCTTACGAGGACCTGCAAACAGGACAAACAGATGATCCGATTTCCGGAACTCATTGGTCACTTCCAAGTATCTGATGATGACTCGTCTCACATCCAGATATTTAAGAGCAGAGTACTCCTCTGGGTAGTCCTCCCTACGAAAGGAAGGGAGACAGAGCTGCTGATTCACATGGAAGCGAGAAACAATCTTGGGCAGGAAGGAAGGCACTGTGCGAATAGTCACTCCTGCCTCAGTGAACTGCAGAAAGGGCTCTCGACATGAGAGCGCCTGGAGCTCGGAAACTCTTCTGGCTGAAGTGATAGCCACCAAAAAGACTGCTTTCAAAGTCAGGTCTTTCAGAGATGCCCTCGACAAGGGTTCAAAAGGCGGCTTCTGCAATGCTCTTAGCACCAGGTTGAGATTCCACGCAGGCACCACTGAGTGCAGAGGAGGGCGCAGGTGATTAACTCCCTTGAGAAAGCGCACCACATCTGGCTGCGAAGCCAGGGAAGCACCCTTCAGGCGGCCCCTGAAGCAAGCCAGAGCCGCTACCTGGACTTTAAGGGAACTGAGCGACAGGCCTTTCTCCAGACCTTCTTGCAGGAACGCCAACACTGAAGAAATTGGAGCAGTGAAGGGAGAAAGTGAGCCTGCTTCACACCACGCTGCAAATATACGCCAAACCCTGGCGTAAGCAGTAGAAGTAGAGCGCTTCCTCGCTCTCAGCATAGTGGCGATGACCTTGTCTGAGAAGCCCTTCTTTCTCAGACGCTGCCGCTCAATAGCCAGGCCGTAAGACCAAAGGGGGAGGGATCCTCCATCACCACGGGACCCTGATGTAACAGGCCCTGCTCCACTGGCAGCCGCAGAGGATCGTCGACTGAGAGCCTGATCAAGTCCGCATACCAGGGACGTCTGGGCCAATCCGGACCCACCAGGATTACCCTGCCGGGATGCTTTGCCAATCGGTCTAGCACCCTGCCCAACCTGGGCCAGGGCGGGAACACATAGAGAAGCTCTTGTGTTGGCCACTGTTAGAGGAGAGCATCGACTCCCAGAGATCGAGGGTCCCGTCCTCTGCTGAAAAAACGCGGCACTTGGCAACTGGCCGATGACGCCAATAGATCTAGGCTCGGCTGGCCCCAGCGCTTCGTGATATCCAAGAACGCCTGAGCCGATAACTGCCACTCTCCGGGATCCAAGGTATGGCGACTGAGAAAGTCCGCCTTGACATTCATGACTCCGGCAATGTGGGCTGCTGACAGCTGCTCCAAGCTCGCTACCGCCCACTGGCATAGAATCACAGCTGCCTTGGCTAGAGGGGCGCTCTTGGTACCTCCCTGGCGGTTGACATAGACCACAGCCGTGGCATTGTCCGACAGGACCCGTACTGGCTTCAACGCCAGTACCGGGATGAACTCCAAAAACGCCAACCGAATGGCTCTGAGTTCCAGGAGGTTGATAGACCACTTTGCCTCTGCAGGAGACCAGAGCCCCTGCGCTGTCCTTCCCAAAAAGAGGGCTCCCCAGCCCGACAAAGAGGCGTCCGTCGTGACGACAATCCACTCCGGGGACACCAGAGGCATTCCTGCAGACAACTTGTCTGTCTGCGTCCACCAGCTCAGCGCCTTGCGCACTGCTGGGTCCAAGGGAAGGCGCACAGCATAATCCTCCGACATCGGAGTCCAGCGCAGCAGCAGAGATTGTCGAAGTGGTCTCATATGAGCCCTGGCCCAGGGCACTACATCCATCGTGGCCGACATAGAGCCCAACAGCTGCACATAGTCCCAAGTCCGAATAGGAGAGGCTACTAGGAACTAGTCCACCTGAGCCTGAAGCTTGACAATCCAATTGTCTGGCAGGAACACTTTGCCCACTTGGGTGTCGAATCGAACTCCCAGATGCTCCAGGGACTGAGTCGGGCGCAGCTGGCTTTTCTCCCAGTTGATGATCCACCTCAGGGAGCTCGAAAGAGCAACCACCCGGTTCACAGCTTTGCCGCACTCTGCATAAGAGGGGCTTGGATCAACCAGTCGTCCAGATAAGAATGGACTTGAACTCCTTCCTTCCACAGGAAGGCCGCGATGACCACCATTACTTTGGAGAAGGTCCGCGGAGCAGTAGCCAACCCGAACGGGAGGGCTCTGAACTGGAAGTGTCGACCAGTACTGCAAAACGCAAAAAGCGTTGATGAGGAGGCCAGATGGGAATATGCAAGTACGCGTCCTTGAAGTCCAAGGATGCCAGGAACTCTCCTGCCTTCACTGCCGCTATAACAGAGCGGAGGGTCTCCATGCGAAAGTGCCGAACTTTCAAGGCCCAATGGACCCCTTGAGGTCGAGGATAGGCCGTACAGAACCTCCTTTCTTTGGAATCACAAAGAAAAAGGAGTAACGTCCCTTGCCAGGCTGATTCTCTGGCACCGGAACGACCGCCCCCAGGCGGAACAGATTGTCCAAGGTCTGCTGCACTGCCACAGCTTTGACCGGAGACTTGCAGGGAGAGAGTACAAACCCGTCTTTTAAGGGTCGGCAGAACTCTAGCTTGTAGCCGTCTCTGATGACTTCCAGCACTCAAGCGTCTGAAGTTATTGTGGTCCACTCGCCCATAAACGAGGACAGCCGTCCTCCAATCTGCACTGAGGCGTGGATCAAGGCCCCGTCATTGGGTACGAGACCCTGGGGGAGGACCGGAGGGAGCACCTCCGGGACGGCGGTCTCTGCGAAAGGAATGCTGCTTGGGGGAGAAGTTCCTCTTGAAGGAAGAGAGGGCAGAGGAGCCCGACCTGCCCGGGCGGTACCGACGGGCTTCCTGAGCCCGTCCTCTGGAGGTACCAGGGCGAGTACTAGCCCGAGCCCTGACCTCTGGTAACTTCTTGCCCTTAGACGTGCCGAGATCGGTCACGATTTTGTCCCGCTCGACCCCAAAGAGCAGCTTGCCTTTAAAAGGCAATCTAGCCAGGCGGGATTTAGAGGCATGGTCAGCAGACCAATGTTTCAGCCAAAGCCACCGCCGCGCAGAGATTGTCTGAGCCATGCCTTTAGCTGAGGCTCTCAAGACATCATACAGCAAGTCTGCCAAATAGGCTAAGCCCGATTCCAGGGCCGGCCAAACAGCCCTCAAGGAATGATCCGAGGGGGAAGCCCGCTGCACCATAGTCAGGCACGCCCTGGCCACATAGGAGCCGCAAACTGAGGCCTGCAAACTTAAAGCAGCCGCCTCCAATCCTCTGTCTTGGGCGTCCTTTAGGGCCGTGCCACCTTCCACTGGTAACGCCGTTTTCTTAGTCACCGCAGTGATTAAAGAATCCACGGTAGGCCACAGAAAGGCCTCACGTTCACCTTCAGGCAAAGGATAGCGGCGGGACATAGCCCTAGCCACTTTAAGGCTCGCTTCCGGGACATCCCATTGAGCCGAAATTAAGGTGTGCATGGCATCATGCATGTGGAAGGTTCTAGGCGGGCGCTTCGTCCCCAGCATAATGGCAGAGCCAACAGGGGCTGAGGGAGAGACGTCCTCCGGAGAGGAAATCTTCAAAATGCCCATGGCCTGCACTAACAGGTTGGGCAAAACCTCTGAGCTAAAGAGCCGCTGCAGAGGGGTCATCCGCTCCATCCGAGCGGGGATCCGTCTCCTCCAAGGAATCCGCAAAGGACCGTTGGGAGACCTCAGACACGCTGCCCTCATCTACATCGGAGGAGACAAATTCCTCCAAGGCCTGGGAATCAACCCGAGGGCGTTTACCTCTGGGAACCTCAACCTCTTTACCAGACGAGGGAGCAGGGGCAGCGTTGTGCATGAGGAAGGCCTGATGCAGCAGCAAAACAAACACGGGGGAGAAACCCCCCAGACTGTGCACTTCCGCAGCCTGGGCAACAGCCCTAGACGCACCCTCAACCGGCGCTCGCAAGAGCGGGGGAGAGACATGCTGCGCATCCAAAATGGCGTCCGGCGCAACACTCCGCGAAGGAGCCGCGCGGGAAGAACGGCGCTTAACTTTAGCCGCTTTTGTGCCGTCGCCCAAATTAAGGGCGTTCATGGCATTAATGTCTCCAACCTCAAGGGCGGCCCACGAAGAAGCCGTCCGAGCCGCGTGGCCGGCCAAGATGGCGGAGGCGAGGAGCGGGGGATGGGCGTTTATGGCGGGAAAAACCGCCACGCCGGAGGAAGGACCGGGACATTCATCGGTCACGAAACTGTCACCCAACAAGGGCGAATCAGGCTGTAAGACCCCCGCATCCCCTCTAGAAGCGCTCAAGCGATCCGGGGAGCGACCCTTTGCGCCCTCGCCCTCCGACGCCATATGCCACGAGGAGAAGAATCGGGGAACCCCCTGCCCGCTATAAAAAGGTAAAAATTACCTGCTGTCCGCTCCGAGCTGTAACGAACTGGTGTCCCAGTGAGTAGCTGCAATGAACGTTTAAATAAACGTCGAAATAAACGCCTTAAGGACGTTTAAAAATTTTTTTTTTTTTTTTTTAAACGGAGCCAGCGGGAGGGGGGAGGAAAAGGAGGGACCTGGCACCACCAGGTTTGCACTTGCTCAAAAGAGCCCTCAACCCCAGGCACTCAACAAAACCTAAAAATTAGGCTTGGAGGCCTAGCCAGAGCTGCTGCTGTGTGTGACCACCACCTGCTGAGATAGAGAACATACTGAGGAGTTTCCGGCAGCACATGACCACATATAGGGAGGCAAAAGTTTGCTCTCTATCTCCACCTGCTGGTAGATGGACACAACCCACCAGTCTATGGATTGATCAGCTTGATGATATGGAAGACTGGATTTTGGCCACGAGCATAGAAGAATGGTAGGCCTTCCTCCCAAAGGAGTCTAAGGTTCTAGAGTCCTTGCCCGGGGGCGCCGAAGCATGCTCCCTAGAACGCTTAGCCTTCTTTAGGGCCAGATCCACAACACCAGAGTCATGAGGCAACTGAGTGCGCATCAGCTCTGGGTCCCCATGGATCCGGTACTGGGACTCGATCTTCTTGGGAATATGGGGATTACTTAGAGGCTTGGTCCAGTTCGCCAGTAATGTCTTTTTTAGGACATGATGCAGGGGTACTGTGGACGCTTCCTTAGGTGGAGAAGGATAGTCCAGAAGCTCAAACATTTCAGCCCTGGGCTCGTCCTCCACAACCACCGGGAAGGGGATGGCCGTAGACATCTCCCGGACAAAGGCCGCAAAAGACAGACTCTCGGGAGGAGAAAGCTGCCTTTCAGGGGAGGGAATGGGATCAGAAGGAAGGCCATCAGACTCCTCGTCAGAGAAATATCTGATGTCCTCCTC